>NC_081192.1:13660853-14319207 GCF_902713425.1 Acipenser ruthenus | reverse complement strand
GAAGCCTTTTGGATTTATTATTTAAAAACTATGGTTCCTAATGGAATGAATGTGGAATTTGACCTTAAGTCCTTCTTATGATTAAGGCCCTGTGAAAATCGTGGATAGGGTTCCCACCTCTGACTTACAAAAAAACGGTACACCAGAGCCATTTCATACGAAAATAAATAAATAAATAAATAAATAAATAAATAAATAAATAAATAAATAAATCATATACTTTGACATTTAATGTCCCGGGAAGTCTCACAGATTTCCCAGGGCAGCTGCCTCAAAAAGAGAACAATCCAGGCAAAACCAGAACGGCTGGCAACACTAATCGTGGACATTTTCTTTAAAATTCACGGCAGTGTTACGGGTAAAGTATCATATTTCACAGAATGTGCACAGAACTATTTTATAAATTATGTGTACAGATTATTATTTTTTTTAAAAAAACATAAAATATAGAGATAAATGCAGTGACATCATCAAAATCAATGTCAAAGTTATTCAAGCATTTTACAATAGCTTGTGAAACGGTGTTGTAATTAACAGCCTGTAGGTAAAGTGTACCTGCAAGGACAGATGCATGTTCACCATTTAGGCCTTGCAGAACAAATACAATGTGTAAGTGTGACAGAGATAGAATAATTCTTGGTGTTAGATCTCCCTCCTGACCTGTGAGGGCGCTGTGTAAAGAGAACAGAGTTCCCTGGACTGGATGGCCCGACAATTCATTCCCAGGGTTAGGCGGGAAGTCGGCCATCTAGAAAGGGAGCGGAGCTACTGTACATTAGAGGAGCGGTTGCACTCGTTAACCAAGGGTTCATGGTTGACGGTATATAAGGGGACGTAGCGAGGTGATCTGTTCCTTGTAATGGTTACGCTAAACCGAAAGGACCTGTTTAGTGGAAAGAACCGTGAGTGTTTTCTTTTGTCTGTCTCGTCTTTAATATAAACTGTTTGTTTGTTATTAGATTAGATGGCTAACACGATCCGGAGCAGTCACTTAAGGCCAGCACCAAACCCGGACAACACTGCACATTGTATCACGGATAACTTGTATTTCACCACGAGCGCTACAGCACTCACTTTGAACTTGTGACTGTGTTTTGTGTTTATGTTTTGTGTGTATATACTGGATTATTGTTTATTATTGATGGGACTGCAACCCATAATTATTCTCTGCACAATACACATCACTGTGTATTGTCAGCCCTCCTTTTGTTTACTGTTTGGTCGTCAGACCCTTTGGAATTACAAAATGAAACAAACCATTTCAAGCATACTGTGTTGTGTGTCTTTCATTATTGGATTACTGCACCTGCTCTACACCAACACACTAATTGCCACTTTGCCACAGTAACCCATATTGATCTTGGGCATCAGTCGACTTGTCAGTGACCACTGACAAGCAACCAGACTGTTTCACCGATTCCATTATTTCCTGCTTGTGATACTCGGCAACTTTAGATAAATATTCATGTCTCAGCTGGGCTGATGAAGGAATCACTCCACCATTTGCTACACTCAGTCTGAAAATGTATGTAACTTTTGGTTGTCCAATTTTTCAAGAGGGATATCTGTGCAAACAAATGCCTCTGTCAGGTCAAAATTTAATCTGTTTTGTGCTTCACAGTTTTCAGTGGACTTCTGGAACATGGAAGTCACAATTTTTTTGTTGCTTTGCAAGTAAATCAGCATGGTAGTTACCCGTACAGAGAACCAAATACAAAAACAAAATAACACCTTGTGACAGGGAGCGTGAGGATCTGAGATGCAAATCTCCCTCCCGACCCAAGAGGGCGCTAAGCAGAGGTACTTGCATGCCTGTTCAGAGACGGGCCGGCTTGGAGAGAGGGGCGGAAAAGGACGTCGGCCATCTTGGTGCAGGGCGGAATGACCATATTAGGGGACAAGATTACTGTGATCAGCTGTGCTGCATTAGACAACTGGCAGGTGTGCTGAGTCGCGCTGATCATGGGGTGGAGTCTCCTAGTATATAAGGGCTGTCATTCTGTAAGTGTGGGGCTTTTGGAGATAATACTAAACCTGGGTTGCTGAGCTGTGTGTTTGTTTTGTTTGTTTGTGTTCTACGTGTTTTTGATTTGTTTATCGTCAGGACCGGGGTCAGACGCCAAGGAGCTGCCGCACTACTGCCAGCACTTTTCACCTTGGACATCACACGCCCCGCAGAACTGAACTGGACACTTCAGCACCTGAGCACCTGCACTTTTCACCACCCCAAAAGTGCACCCAAAGAGCTGAGAGGGACTTGCTCTATTGGGACTTATGATTTGTATTTTTGTTGCTTTGGACTGTGTTTCCCTTTTAATAAAGTTCACCCTCTACCATTGTGGTAGAGTTTTTGTACCTCTACACAGTACTCTGTGACGTGTGTTCCACATCCACACCCACTGCACCGTCACAAACCTATACTTTCACTATAGGCACTCCGCACATCAACTGAGCTCCACCACCAGCCAGACGTGAGAACACAAGCCACGTATGACTATTCAACAGTTTTTTACATTTTTTTAATTTCATTTCAGGTATATATATATACGATGTAATTGGGTTCACAATAATTGAAACAATGTACATTTGCCTCTGGTGCCACCGTCTGGGATGTACAAGCAGCAGAGCATGCAACCACTCATTTCCCACAATTTACTGCAATTTCACATGAGCCAAACTCATTGAAATTGTAAAGCCAACTAATGTCCTCTCCCATGAGTGCCATTCACCTAGTCAAACCCTGTACCACTCAGCTCTGATTGCCACACTTGTAGAAGGCTTCAGGTCCAATCTCCTTTTACTCCCACACAAGTCCAGAATTCTAGTCCCATGACAGTGCCTGTCCAATAAAGTTCTGACGGGACGGGGTGGTATTTACAGTCCTATCCCACTCTGTACTAATGATTGAGGGTGATAGCAATAGTTAAATTAAAATAAACACAGACAAGGCGGGTAAACCTGTCGTTAGTCGTAACAGATTTAAACTTTAAAACAATCCTAAAAAGTTTATTACTTTAATTTTTTTATATAAAAACACTAACTAAAATCTAGTAAAAGTTTTTACTTTAATATGTTAATAATAAAAAAACACTAAACTAAAACCTCACCTATTCTCTAAAACACCTAATGTTACAATCACACTTAACAAACCTCTGGCCTGTCATAACTAATAATATTAATTTCTACGTAGCACTACTAAAAAGTGTTTTCGTTTTAATAAAACAGTGGAACTGTGATTTTAAACTTTTCTATTTTGTTGTTTTCAGTAAGTCAATACAATGTCTAATTCTAAACCAAATGCAATGTATTTAATTCAAATATATAATAGGGAATGTATGCTCAGTGTTGGCAAAAACATCCAATGATTATTATATCCACCCAGTAACCCACAGGCAAATATTTACCAATAATATTTAATGTAATTATCTGTTCTTGGCTTGCTAATGGTCTGGTGAGAACTGAGCTTAAAAATATTTAAAAATATTGGTATTGAATGAAAAGCACAACAGTTTTTAAGGACGTGGAGTTTGAGCTCTGAAGAGTGTTTCGATTCCTGTTACATTAATAAAATAAAGCTTCTAGATCTATTATGAGACATTGTAAGCGCATGTGCAAGAAAATGACTAACGTATTGTCACAAAGACGGCCAGAGTGGGTGGCGTCAGACCAGACAGGAATTCAAAACAAAGACAGTGGTTGATGATGAGCTGAGTGCAATGGCTGCACTCAGCGTTTATTAACAAATAAAAGGTTGGAACAGACAAAAACACGGGACACGGCACTTGCGCCAAAATAAACAGACATACAAAAACGCACTAAACACAAACGGTGCACGGAGACAAACAAACACGGTGAGTACACACACTTATCTTTGCTTTTAATGATTTTAACTCTCTCCTCTCTCTCACCCGTTCTCCTCTTCCGAACACCTAACCCCGACTGAGTGAAACTGTGCATCTATATATACTGTTGTGCTGGGATTCAATTACTAATTAATTACTCACTTGAATCCCAGCACGTGAATTCATTACGTGCAACCCCGTGCCACACATTATACACATTTTATCTGCACGTGAAGTGATGTGCCATCCTCGTGCCTAAATATAATTATACACTTTAAACACACGTGAAACACAGACCCGTTTATATCCCGTGTACCAATCTATACACCAACATTAACATACGCACGCATATACACAACACAGAACACACAAATGCACACAGGGGCGGGGCACTTTGCCACATATACCCCCCCTTGTGCGCAGCACACATGGCCTCAACGGCCACCTCCCCCCTTAAATACCCAGCAGTCCCGGCCAAAGTCTCGGGCTGGGAAGGGAGGCTTTAGTGGGCCCATGGCTGGACATGCTGTCAGCTCCCCTGCCGGTAGTGGCACGGCTGACAGCATGCTGGTCCCGTCCTGCAGCGAAAAAGCTGCGGGGGCAGATGGTCCCCCGACCTCCCCCTTCTTCATAGCCGGCAGCTCCCTCCTGTGGGGCTCCGGCCACAAGAACTCCTGCAGCGAAACTGCTGCTGGGGAAAGTGGTCTCCAGACCTCATCCCCCTTCTTCGTGGCCGGCAGCTCCCCTTTCTGGGGCTCCGGCCACCGTACTCCCTGCGGAGGTACGGGCAGCAGAGGCAGCTCCAGCTCCTCTGCTCCAGGCGGTGGCGGAGGCAGAGGGAGCTCCAGCTCCTCTGCTCCTGGCGGTGGTGGAGGCAGAGGCAGCTCCAGCTCCTCTGCTCCTGGCGGTGGTGGAGGCAGAGGCAGCTCCAGCTCCTCTGCTCCTTGCGGTGGTGGTGGCAGAGGCAGCTCCAGCTCCTCTGCTCCTTGCGGTGGTGGTGGCGGAGGCAGAGGCAGCTCCTGCTCCTCTGCTCCTTGCGGTGGTGGTGGCGGAGGCAGAGGCAGCTCCTGCTCCTCTGCTCCTGGCGGTGCTGGCTCCCTCTGCTGTGGCGGCTGGGCATGTGCGCGCCGTGCTGCCTTCAGCAGCATAGCGAGAGGCTGCTGGGGGACACCAGCATCCTGCCCTTCTCCCCCCCAAAAATTTTCAGGGGGTTGAGCCTGTAACCCCTCCCCTTCCGGCTCTTGGGGCTGAACCAGCAGGCATTTTCCCTCTGCTGGTGGCTTGGGTCCCAGGGCTGTGGAAGCCCCGACTTGCCTCCCTTTGGGCTGTGGACGCACCGACTCCTCCCTTTTGGGCTGTGGACGCACCGACTCCTCCCTTTTGGGCTGTGGACGCACCGACTCCTCCCTTTTGGGCTGTGGACGCACCGACTCCCCCCTCTTGGGCTGTGGACGTTCGGGCTCCCCCCACTCAGGCGTAGGACGTTCGGGCTCCTCCCACTCAGGCGTAGGACGTTCGGGCTCCTCCCACTCAGGCGTAGGACGTTCGGGCTCCTCCCACTCAGGCGTAGGACGTTCGGGCTCCTCCCACTCAGGCGTAGGATGTTCGGGCTCCTCCCACTCAGGCGTAGGACGCTCAGGCTCCTCCCGCTTGGGCTGTGGACGCTCAGGCTCCTCCCGCTTGGGCTGTGGACGCTCAGGCTCCTCCCATTTGGGCTGTGGACGCTCAGGCTCCTCCCATTTGGGCTGTGGAGGCAAAACCAGCAGGCATTCACCCTCTGCTGGTGGAGATGGGGACAGCAGGTACTCACCCTCTGCTGGTGGAGATGGGGACAGCAGGTACTCCTCTGCTGGTGGTCCTGCTACCTGGGCTGCTGTTCCATTTATGGTTGCCTCCAGGTAGCTGAGGACAAACTCCACACCTTCCTCCAAGGTGTTTGGGGTGTGTTCCTCCTGATATGCCTCCCATCTCTCACAGTCCATCATCCACAGAGCCCGGACGACCATGGGCAGAGACTGGGCCTCCAGCCCAGCATTCTCCAGGAACCAGCCCCGCAGTTTGATGGCGTCTTCTGCCATTGACTCTCTTTTTTTTTTTTTCCCCCCAAAACAATATTTGTAATCCTCTTTTTTTTTTTTTTTCTTTTTTTTTTTTTTTTTTTTTTTTAAATCCAGACCCCTCCTGGTCTGACGCTTGGAGGCGCGGCTATCCCACGATGACACCACGTGTCACAAAGACGGCCAGAGTGGGTGGCGTCAGACCAGACAGGAATTCAAAACAAAGACAGTGGTTGATGATGAGCTGAGTGCAATGGCTGCACTCAGCGTTTATTAACAAATAAAAGGTTGGAACAGACAAAAACACGGGACACGGCACTTGCGCCAAAATAAACAGACATACAAAAACGCACTAAACACAAACGGTGCACGGAGACAAACAAACACGGTGAGTACACACACTTATCTTTGCTTTTAATGATTTTAACTCTCTCCTCTCTCTCACCCGTTCTCCTCTTCCGAACACCTAACCCCGACTGAGTGAAACTGTGCATCTATATATACTGTTGTGCTGGGATTCAATTACTAATTAATTACTCACTTGAATCCCAGCACGTGAATTCATTACGTGCAACCCCGTGCCACACATTATACACATTTTATCTGCACGTGAAGTGATGTGCCATCCTCGTGCCTAAATATAATTATACACTTTAAACACACGTGAAACACAGACCCGTTTATATCCCGTGTACCAATCTATACACCAACATTAACATACGCACGCATATACACAACACAGAACACACAAATGCACACAGGGGCGGGGCACTTTGCCACAGTATGTATGATTTTCATATCATCTCCCTTCAGAGAGTGTTGTTGAAAAAGTCAACCTTTCACAATATTTAGGTCAGAAAGTAAAAGCCATAGAGCTATAAAGTAATCTCTGCCAGACATCTCCAGAATGATGTCATGTTTGCTTAACTACTGATATTAAATCCTGCTTTGTAGCTCATGGTATATTTTTATTACAACCATGTTACAATGTAAATCATTGTAGAAAACTTTTAAAATGTTCCTGCCCCTTTTTATTAATTGTTTTGACCTGTGTAAAATGTTAGGTTACTTACCGTAATCCTGGTTCCCTGAAAGAGAAGACAACCACCAACCAATACTTTTGGGATATGCCTGCCACAGGTCAGTGCCCGGTTGTATAAAACACCTTAAGTGACACTTCCCCCTCAGTTTTCCCCTTAAATGTTCTCTAAATGTTCTGTAATGAATACAGCTACATATTAATGTATTTACACATTCACTCTATATATTGTTACTATATTGCTTTTTTGTTATTGTATTTATCTGTTTTGCACGTATTGCACAACTTGTATTTACTTAATTGTAACTATTGTATTTGCTCTTACTTGTAATTATATATTTTTTTTTGTACTTGCACTTATCTGTATTGTGATACTCTGTAACCACTGCAAGGGTGTCTGATAAGCAAATAAATAATAATATAATTACAGGAGAATTTCAACTCATGTCATGCCAAAACACGCGTGATCATAGAAAGGGTTTTGGGTCAGCTGAAGAGACGTATTCACTGCATTCATGCGGAGCTCCATGTAAGTCCAGGATGAGCCTGCAGGATAATAATAGCAGTATTGTGCTATTCAACATTTCAAAGAAACGCCACCTCCTGGACATCGAGGAAGACAACAGCCATAATAAGGAGGAACGGGCACAGGGATGCGAAGAGGGGCAAGACATTTGCACTCAAGGAGATGGCTTCTTTATAAGAGATGCCATCGTAAATTCAGTTTTAATTTTTCCTTTTTTTTAAAAGCTTAATCTAAATCTATCCAGGGAAATCCAGTGACTTTTGGAAATCCACAGCATCATTCCGTTATTCAAAGTGAATTCTTGTTTGTGCTTATAAATCTAATTCCAGCATTGCAAACATTTAAAAACACAGAACTTTTAGTCAAATCGATAGTTTTTTTTTTTTATATATATATACTGTATATTATTAATTGCTCGTCATCCATTATATCCAAAGGATTTTCTCTGTCCCTGAAAATCCTTCAAATGTGTTAAAAACAACTGCTTTTTTACACATTACTGAGTGCGATTAAGGACAACACATTTTGTGTTCACTTTAAGACTGGCACTGTGTTGGAATATTAGGAGAAACACAGGCACCACGTTGGAATATTTAGGAGAGACACAGTATCCTACACAGAACGTGCAAAAAGCTACACAAAATGTGTCAGTATTATTAACACATATTTTGTATAGAATTTGTTTTAAGAGCGTCTGAACTAAGTGTTTTAGCCTTATTTTCATGTTTAGATCTGAGAAATAAGTTTTTTTTTGTAATTAACATTTTTATTTAAAAAGTAAACAGTTCATAAACCCATGTTATGTATTGCATGTTAACTGATACATTTAAATAAATATTACTGACGTTTTAAATTGTATTTTTAATCACAGGAGGATGATAAACATCATTCATTGCTTTACTGAAACACATTATTGCTCAGGTGCATTTGGGGTGCCAATTGACAGTTTCCCACTTGTAATTAATTTGTTTATTTTTTCATTGAGAATGATAGATTGTAGATTTGAATTTACTTTTTTTCAATTTCAAGTTTTTCTACTTCTAATTTTATTTTCTGCCTCTCTAAGATTAAAACTTCCTTTTGAAGATTAGTCATTTCTTCTCTTGATGATTTCAGTTTTACTTTGAGTTCTGTTGTCCGCTGTCTTTGGCTCTTTCCTGATTTCTCTGTAACATAATAAATGACTGGTAACATACAGTGTAACAATTTCAGCTTGATAAGCGCACATTTAAAAAGTAAATAGTATGGGATTAAAGTAAAATAGTTTGTAGCGAAATACTGGACACTCAAATTAACTACCCAATACCATTGCCTTACAGTACTGTCTGTTTATGTATTTATTACACTTATAATATACTGTACATGTTTCCATTGTACATTAGTTCTCACCATAGTTACTTGTTGCTACCTTCATTAATTGCTTAAGGAATCCTGCTTAAAACGGGGGAGTCCACTCCAATTATATTAACCAGCAGATGGATCGTTGCTGATGGTTCTGGAGGTGGTGGTCCTCCTCTTAAAAAAGGAAGGGGGAAGAAATGACCGGGGGAGGGGGGGGGGGGGGGGGGGGGGATGATTATAATGATGAATATTATTATTATAGTTGTACAAGACAAAGTTCTTATATTACGAACATAGTTACTATACAGTCAATTCTAATCACAAAGGATGTAAGTTAACTATATTGACTACTTCAAGCACATCTTTTACAAACTTGCTTAAGTGTTTTTATTACTATAAAAACGTACTAAGAAGAAAAAAAACGGTTAATTGGTTAATTCCGCTAAATACAAGATACTGCTGTCAAACTTTTTTGTGAACACAGACATACAAATAGTGTTGTGTACAATCTGTTTTTTGTGATGCTCTTCTGAAATCAGAAAACTCCTTTTTTGTGGCAACTGACATATTTTCTTTTTTTTTTTTAATCTCGTGAATTTTGCGATTTACCGTTAATTTCTTGCATTCACACATTCAGTTGTTTCTGCCCATTTCTTCTAGCAGTTCTCAAATTCGGACAGTTTGCCTGTTATTATTTGCTTTCAAGAATTATATTCCTCCAAAAGTATTATTTTTTCCTCCTCTGTCCATTTGGGGTTTTTATTTTTATCAGCCATACTGTAGTTTTACTTAACTGCCGAAACGCTGCAATGGAGACAGGATTTTCAGCGATTTTAATGGAGTCTCCATTACCCTGCACTGACCATTAGGGCACCAGGGTCGCAATGGATGAGTCCACAGGTATAAAATCCGCCAAGCCCAGTGCCCTCGTTCCTTCTAAGGAGGCCAGCGGGGCTGCCCTTTTTTGTACACTCGGTGCAGAAGCCCAGTGGGTCCAAGTGGACCGTACTTCTTTGAGGAAGTCTGGAAAAACTGGGAAGGGCTGAGGGCGGGGAATAGGAGGCTGGATATTAAAAACAGATTGGCGCTGTTCGGGCACTGCCTTCCAAGACACCTGCAGGAACTTGGAGGCCCGCTGCACTAGCATCGAGTTTGAGATCGGGGAAACCCCAGCGTCAGAGGTTATCTCTGAGCTTGGGTCTTTCTCAAACGTTAGCTCTTGGACCTGTCCTTCCTCCTCCTCCTGATGGAGGGAGCTATCCTCCTGTGATAGAGAGAGAAAGGATTGATGCTGTAAATCTCCCTCCCGATTAGAAAGGGCACTGTGTAAGGGGGAAGGTATGCTGCCTCCTAGACCTACCACCTCGGTGGTAGGTGGGAACCGGAAGGTGACCATATTAGGAGGAGCGCGTAGCTGCAAGTACTCAGGACGATTCCATTGCAGTCAGCTGCGGGGCAGCCCTCTATTGGAGAAACCATGGCAACGCGTTGACTGCAGGGAGGAGTTTGCTGGGTACAAAGGGGAAGCAGCTACGTCAAAACCTTCCCTTGCGCTGAGTTAAAAAGCGAGGACGGGAGGCTGTAGCCAGTGAGCCAGCACATACCCCAGAGCACGCCCCTCATCGCACAGCACTTCACAGCACAGCGCACGCACCACAAACCTGGAAGAGAAGAGCACATTTTCGTGCACGGAGGACTATGGTTATTGGAGTGTGTTTGGTTTACTTTTGTTTTAGCTGGACGCTGTTGAGTTTTGTCCCATTACCATCGCTGGTACTGGGGCTTATTATTATTATTATTATTATTATTATTATTATTATTATTATTATTAATAATTATTTTTCCAAGTGGATTTATTTTATGATCTTTTTGTTTGTTAATTATGTTAATTAACCTTTTTGTTATTGGGAAAATTCAGTCTGGACATTCACTTTCTACTGCACCACACCATTCAGCGTGTCACACCTCCCAAGAGGCCGTGATCGAGATCGCATCT
Organism: Acipenser ruthenus; assembly: GCF_902713425.1. Taxonomy (NCBI): domain Eukaryota; kingdom Metazoa; phylum Chordata; class Actinopteri; order Acipenseriformes; family Acipenseridae; genus Acipenser; species Acipenser ruthenus. The sequence goes on along the minus strand of NC_081192.1, from coordinate 14,308,406 downwards.
TGGTCCTCGTCAGCCATGCTGACATCTGGCTCTGGGCATCCGGGGTGACCACCAAATATGGGGTCAGCTCCGGGGCAGGGGCCAGGACCGGAGCAGGGGCTTGAGCTTGACTTGGGCCATCTGGTTTTTCAAGCCATTAATGTCCTGTGTCTGTCACCGAGGGCGCGTGCACCAAGGGCATGTTGGGGTGCTGAGGCACCAAGGTATGGAGCATCTCAGCACAGAGGGCGCCGAGCACCGAGGGTGCATACACCAACTGCACCGAGGCACGGAGCATGTAAGCACTGAGGGCACCGAGCACCAAGGGCATAAGCACCAAGGTACTGGACAGGTGCTTAGCCTTAACCACGTGTAGTAAAACAACCTCAAGTAGCGCGAAGCATATGCCGGGGTGTATACACAAGCTTTATTGGCTGCAGTTATGCACAGGGGAGCAGTACAGGAAACATGGTGCTGCACCAAGGTGCAGCATGGGCAATGATTTGAACCATGTGCAGTCACACACAACCGGGGCAGCGAGTAGCGTAAACCGGGATGGAGCAGAGGCTGAAGAGCTGCGGTAGTAGAGAATGTACTGCTTGTGTTTACTTTATTTATTTATTTATTTATTTATTTTTAACTGCAAGAGCAGTTAAGAAAAAACACACACAACAGCAAGCTGTGGGGGGAAGAGTCACCACGCCAGAGGGGAGAACTGTGAAAAATTGTATTTTATTTATTTATTTATTTATTTATTTATTTATTTATATATTTACTTATATATATATATATATATATATATATATATATAAATAGCCAAGCGCACCGAGCAGGCAGGCTTAGACAATTGGTAGACACCTACATTCCTTTAACTAGAATTTGGCCAGGAGATCATAACTGGAACTTGGTCTTGAAGTAAAACAAATGCGTCTGCGTCGAGTGTTCATGAAAGTAAATGGATCTGTTTGGAGTAATCACTCAGCGGTGTTAAGGTGTTGTTTGTATTAGAAAACACATTGTGAAAGTTGGAATGTGTTTGAACAGTTATAGGTGCTGAGTGCCAAGCTAAGGTCAGTAATAAATCACCCACTCTGCTGTTGACAGAAAGGAAACATTTGAAAAGTGAAGTATGTTATAGTGTGAGCTTTAAATACTGTATGAGTACACTGCTTTCCCTTTAGATTTATTTTACAATAATTGAGTATTAAAATATAAAATACACCAAAGCACTTTCATGACCATATGCTTCTTATGACCAGTAAAAAAGAAGATTGTGTGATAAACTGTATAAAACAGGATTTAAATGCAGTAACACCTATAGGTAATTGTTTGAATCCACGTACTGCACTGTACTGTATTATTAAAACATTGCTCTTAATAATTGAATAAGAGCCGGAAATAATAGGGCTGGTCAATTGTTGGTAACCCACCTTTAAATAAAGATTGAAACTAGTGTCCTGTTATTTTCAACTCAAATAATAAGGATTGTTTGCTAATTTACATCAGCCTGAAAGTCACTGGTGTGGTTCTGTCTGGCTTCATGCTTATTGGCTTAAGGGAAAGGTGATGTACAGTGGTGCACAAACTTAGTTAGCATATGTACTGGCTGAGTGTTGGCATTGAAGCGACTTTAGATACAGATAATGTGCTTATTTTGTTAAGATGTTTGCTCTTAATTTGTATTTTCAAAACAAATTGTGAAATGCAACTCTTATTACAAATGCAATAACTCTTTGTTACTTTTGTCCTACTAAATGACTGCTATCACACTCTGTCTACAAGGTGTTTCGAATCACTTACAAGCCATTTCTGGAGCTTCTTCACTGCTCCTGTCATAGCGAGTCAGAGCGTAGCAGGGAAGCTGCCTTATTCCAGGGACATCTGAATATGAACAACACCACGTTTTCATTTTTTACATTACCTGCTATGTATCCTCATGTATCCTCTCTGGAGCAGATCCACCTGGTGATATTATCTGTTTAACTATAAATCATGAGACAACACCAGTGTACCACTATTAACAATAGATTCATTTTCCAAATCAGGAATGGAATGAACTGGAAGTCTTCCAATTCACTGGCCTCCTCGAAGCCTTCCAATTCACTGGCCTCCTCTAGGTCTCTGTCTCTCACACACCTTTGTGCTGCTTCTCTTAGATGGGGATGGGTGTTACATGAATAATGCTACAGATCTTTAGACACAGATGTCTGTTGCAAATCTTTTAAAACAGCTGGTTTGAATAAAAATTTGAAGGCAAGAAAACACACTTTTCCTAAGGTGTGGTGCTCACTCTAGAAGCTGTGCATTTCCACCAGGAATTTGATACTTCATAATTTAAAAAAGTTATTTTTTTTCCTGTTACAATTCATGCTTTCACAGAATAACAGTTTTTGTTGCTACTCTGAAGTGTCCTCATCAACCATTGTGTACCAAGGCCCTGCAACAGTGATGGCCTTTTGGCACGCATGCTTGGGTACAGGCATGGACTGGCCATCGGGAAGTGCGGGAGAATCCCCGGTGGGCCGGTCTGTTTGGACCTGCGTGGGCCGCTGGTCTACGTTTGATTTATAATTACTATTATTTTTTTTCTTCCCATTACATGCTGAAAATTACGCTGGTATTAACTTGGCAGTCTTGCTCTCTCGCGCGCGCACACATCACCACACCAGTCATCTCTTGGGTAGATCCAATATCACAATATCTAAGGGGGGGCGAGGAGTGGCCACTCCCTGATTGGACTTGCCCAGATTTTCTTAGAACGGGATTGGTCAGCCAGATTTCGTCTTTCGTTTGAACCTCTTGTATTGATAGTGGATGAGTGTCAGTGTAAAAAATGGAGAGAAAAAGAAAAGGTGAGGCAGAAAAGATTAGAGACAAACGGCAACGGTCTCTCGAGGCAGATGCTGCAAAATGCACAAAAATAACAGACATGTTCCGCAGGCCGGCTGGTAGTAGGGAGAGCGAGGGACGTCAGGATGCCCGTGTTAATCAGCCGATTCAGCCTAGTGAGCCCACTGAAGAAGATGACGCTGTGGCAGGGTCGAGCACAGCAGGTACAAGCAGTAGAGTTTATGGTTGCATTAAAATAGATTGAAGACTCGGCTGCGCCTCGTACCTAATAACGCCCTAGCTGTGACTATATACACGATATATCACAGCCTCTCGTACCTTATTGCTTTTATAAAACAGCTACACCAATATTTTTAACGTTAGTCATTTTTTGAGATCTAGTCAGCTACGTATAGCTATGCTAAGCTCCACTAGCAAATCGACTAACAGTCCTATGCTAGCTAGCTAGCTAGCTGGATTACTAAAAAAAAAAACATTAGCTCAAACATTTACCAGGTCGCATCTCTCTCTCTCTCTCTCTCTCTCTCTCTCTCTCTCTCTCTCTCTCTCTCTCTCTCTCTCTCTCTCTCCACCATTTAGCTGGTTACCCCTGATATAAACTGAAACAAAATCATGGCAAGCCGAGCTGATGGTGGTATTAGCCAATTTCTATTTGTAAAACTATAGCATGACATGCCATTTGGCTATAGTATTGCCCCCTACTGGACACTCGCAGCATAGATTTCACATTGCATGTTTTGTATCACACTAACAAAATCCCAAATTTTAACCCTTTGCGGTCCATTTATTAATCGCGCGTCAGGCACGCCAGGTCTAATTAATTTTCACACGCGCAGTTAATTTTATACGCGCTGTTTAAAAGTTTTTTTTTTCACAGTCAAACGGGTTTAAATGGCCCTGCATATCAACAAAGCACACACTAGGCATCTCCAGCCCCGCCCCAGCCTTTTGTTTGCTATAGCGTTCAGCTATGTAAGAAATAAATAATAATAATAATAATAGTCGTACATACCGATCGATCATCTCCAGATCACTCGTTTTATCACCAAACTCCTCAATAATGCGATCCAAGTCATTATTTTATTACTATAACATCTGAAAAAAGCTCTGCAAATGTCCACTCGGCAATTGAATGGTTTTCTCGGCTTTTTCCGGAGAAAAAATGACTAAACACCCGTTTATTGCGTTGCTATAATGATGTCGGACCCAGTCCGACAAAGGACCTGTGAGGAATAATTGCAATGTCGGACCCAGTCCGACAATGGACCGCAAAGGGTTAAAGCAATCGTTTCACATGAATTTGATTGGGTTTGATACTTAGGTCGATGTTGATTAGGTTGTTGTGCAAAGATATAATTTATGGAACGGTGAGAAGGCCTAACAGTGGCCTATGGTTGAATATAGCATGGCTGGATCGCTGTTTTGACCAATCAGAGAGGAGGACCGGAACTATCCGTTTTATAAATGAAACAAGCTATGTTCTTGTGAGTATTCTTTCAAATTATAATAAAGTTTGCTAAAGGTATTAATTAAATTGATTGCTGTTGTTATTTTATGCATATTAAAGCAGATGTAGCTGAGCTTGAGGAGCGAGAGAGGGACAGAATGGATGCTGTTGCAGGGTCCAGTGCAGAGAGAACAACAACTGAGGAAAGAGAGGGAGAGAGAGAAAATATGCAGGCATTTGAAGTGAATGCAGGGGGGTCAGCTGGTAGCTTTGATTACTTCACAGGATGGAAACAGTGGAGCATGTGAAGAAGAGATGGAGCTAGAGAACAAAACTTGCACTTCATGCAAAAACTGTGCAATGTGTTGCTATTTGATTCTATCCCGATACAATTTCTTGACTGATGACTATCATGTAATTGGTTTGGGCTACAAATTCCTCCTGACTTTGTCAGTAACTCAAGTAGCATGTGAAAGGTGTTTCTTCACTCTGAAGTTTGTCAAGAATAGACTGAGAATAGACTATGTCCCAAGACCACTTGGAAGGGTTCATGCTAATGTCTACAGAGAAAGAGATACTGATGGCCCTAGACAGTGATGGAGTTATTGACAGGATTGCGGAGAAGAGTGCACTGCTGCGACGTCTGCTGGCGACGTAAGGTAGGACAGTCTCGTTTACTGTGGATTTGGGTGAAGTAGTTGACTGTATTTTAAGATATAATTAGGGGTTCTGAAACCCTATTCTAATTTTGGGTTGGTATTGGCGCTGAGTGCTGCTAATGGTTTATAGAATTGCTAAATATGAGGCGATGTGTTTAGAATTTACAGTTTTTTTTTTTTCATTAGGCCTATTGAGAGACCGCAATCTGTGTGAGGTCGGTGATGGTTTCTAGAATTGATAAATAAGATATGTGTTTATACTTTACAGTTTATTATTAGGCCTACTGATGTTGGTATTGTGGAGAATGGTTTCTTTCTACTTGATAAATGGGCTACCCCTGTTTATTACCAACCTGTAGGCCTACCAACTGTCAGCAATCTTGTGTTTAAAATAATCTGATATGCAATTAGATCCTAGACCACCGATTACTGTAAACAGAAAATTGTAATTGCATAGAGCAGAGCCATCAATGAAATAATATGTGGTGTGTAAACTGGACAAAAGAATCTAGCTCTGATACAATGTTGCATTCACTGACCTCAAAGCGGTGGCAGACAGATAGACGCGAGGAGACAAAGAATAATGAATAGAAAAATATTTCGTAGGCTGAAAAATCTGATATTTTCAATAGGCCTATTATTTGTGACTTTTAGATCAAAAAGCCATGGTATGGCAACTGCCATAGCCATGGCATGGCAACTGCCTTTGCCATACCTAAATCGCCCCTAATATGTCTGAAAACCTGGTAGTAGCTATAGCCTACAATTTAGAGAGAAGTTTTACCGTAACAATTTAAAACTCTTTTTTTTTTTGTTACCGATACTTCATCATGACGACGCGCTGCGTTTTTATTATTTCATTATTATTATTTCGGTATGTTGATTTTGACATAAATGTGGGCCGGTGGACCCGAACTTCCCGGGCCGTTTAATCCCAGTCCGCAACATTTTTCATATATGATATATTTTTTCAATAACATTGAAAATTGTAAAACATTTTAAAATTAAAAACTTTTACAATTTAAAAAATTAACAAATTTTATAACATAAAATTCCGAGCAACAATTGTCCATCTTACCTTCCAGAGTTTTTTTGCAGTGCTCGCAGGTGAAATGAGGTGCCCAGGGATTGTCTTGATCCCCGACAGGCATGCCGAAATATGCCTTGTAGGCCTCACACATCTTAGCAGATGCTTCCACGGAGTACTTTTTCGCTCTTGTCTTGATAAATTGGCCGCAGACATAGCAAAATGCGTCTGCCGTATGCTTGCAGCCTCTTGATGCCATCTCAGAAAAATGCAGATATGTATCCACTTAGGCAGCTGGAACTAAAATGAACTGGTGGGCTTAAGGCCCCTGTATTTATACTACTATTTATATTACTGGAAAGTTCTAGAAAGTTCTAGAAGTTACTCAGCACTGAATCTATTTGGAATGTTCTGGAAAATAGGTAAATTTCAAAATATCACTGTCCTGGTCACAAAAGCAAAGTTTGTGGGGAATAATAGCCATTTTCTATACTTTTGAGGCATAAGCAATTAGGAAATAACACTTACTACCCAGGAACAAAAAAAAATAAAAAAATGTGTTACACAGTGTTTTTAATCCCAGTCCGCCCCTGCTTGGGTATATTTACATACAGTATCATGAGGACACATTTGTTTTTTGTTATCTTTGCTTAATTTTTCTTGGTCACATTTTAACAGTCTTTAAGTGTAGGTCATTAGATTTTTTTGGAGTGCTCAAATATTGTCTTTTTTAAATTGTGTGATCAATAAGTGGGTGCAATATTTATTTGCTGTAATAAAGACTAGTTAACCAGGTTTGAGCTGTATGGAGGAAATATAAATGGTGTGTGTGCTTACTGTATACCTGAGCAACCAGATTACTGAAGAGAGCAGTGCACACTTTTAAACACTTTCCACAACATTTTTCTAAATTACCTGCTTATCTAATTTAGTGGCTTTGAGAGGAAAGACATTGCAATTGTTTCTAATTGTGGTGGACCCGCAAAGAAACTTTTTTTTTTTTTTAACATTAACATTATGTGACTCTCTTTTATACTGTAGAATGATCTCATGTGTTATACATTCAGGTCTCAGGAATGTTACCCTTGGTCATAAACACCTCAGTGGTAAAGGTCATTACTCTACAGCTGAGGAGTGTGGGCTTTGCTTTTTAATACTGGGAGTTCATCATGTTTCCACACCCTGGAATTTCCATCAGCTCTGGCAAACAGGTGTCTGGCAAACACAGCATGTTTAATGACAAACTTTATAGAATGGCAGTTGTAAAGCCTGGCGGATAACGGGTCCCAACAGTTACTTGGGCACATGCATGTTGTTCAGCCTTTTAATAGCTTGCTTTACCTCACAGTGTGTGACGTTCTGCTGAAATGTCGGATTTATTAATGGTACTTCAACTTAAGCTCTGGTATTGCACTCAGTTAGAAATGACCATTTCCTGTACTATTTTAACCCTTTGTCATTTTACAGTGTCAGTGATACATGCCCGTCAAGCCTTTCATCTCTGTAACTCCATAAGGCAAAAATTAAAACATTTGACACTTCGAAATCTAACATGAAATCCTGTACTACTATTTTGGCTTCCGGTAGACTTTTGCAATATTGTTTTGTAATTTCTTTGGTTAAATGATGTTAAATAAAAGATCAAAACTATGTTTGTATCTTTTATATATATATATATATATATAATTATGGTTCAGTCCCAGGTGATGCAAAACTTTTGGCCATAGCTGTACAGCACAGTAGTAAAATCAAATGAATAACCTAGCGCACTCTCTTTTTACATTGGCGTATAGGCTACCAGTAATAGAAAACAAATCATGCTGCTGCATTACACATACTGCACAATGCTAAAATAATAATAAAAAAAACATGGTGTTAAATTGAAACTAAACAATCTGAGCTCATTTTCTTTTACTGTAGTCTACTTAGTACACGATCATGGTGCCGCATTAAGACGTTATGATACTATACAGTACCTTACATATACTACACACTTAAATAATTTTAAAATGTACATAGAAAACTGCATAGCGTACGGGTGGCTACAAGTACCATATAGCCTACTTACTACTTTTGTTTTCTTTTGGCATGAGTTATTTTCTATGCAAAAAAGCAATGAAATACTTGAAATTCAGAATATTGCATTTCGAACCAGTGGAGTCCAGCAGTATTTCTGAAAGCTGCTTGCCCTTTTCCAGCTGATCGATCGCAGTTTGTTTAAACTCTGTGGAGTATGTTTTATATGTTCTTAATTTTAGCGATTTAGTAGGCTACTTGTATCCTTTGATTTTTTTTAATGGGTCTCTATGGATGATGCAGTTCCTAACGTCACAATAAATTAGTTATGATCTGGGTCATATCAGGCATATCAGAATGTACGGCATAACAGTGTCTATAGCAAGGGACTCCTGTACTAAAAGGTGTTGGACATGAGTGAGAGGTTAAGAAAACCTACATTCACTTCTAGTATTAACCCTTTGCGGTCCATTTATTCAGCGCGTCTCAGGCGCGTCAGGTCCAATTTATTTTCACATGCGCAGTTTATTTTAGACGCGCTGTTTAAAAGTATTTTTTTTCACAGTAAAACAGGTTTAAAAGGCACTGCATATCAACAGGACACTCACTACTGCATCTACAGCCCCACCCCACCCCTTGTTCGCTGTATTTTTCACATACCTCTTCATAGTAGTGCATACCGATAAATAATCTCCTGATCACTCGTTTTATCACCAAACTCCTCAATAATGCGATCCAAGTCATTATTTTATTACTATAACATCTCAAAAAGCTTTGCAAATGTCTGTGATATTCTTTGAGCGCTGGATGCAAAAGCAGCTATCTTGTTTGTTTATGTCCGTGTTATCTCTGTGGTGCCGAGGCTATGTGTATTGCTCAGATCCGCCCACTTTTTTTTCGGCTTCTCTCGACTCCTATCGGTCTCACTCGGCCATTGAATGGTTTTCTCAGCTTTTTCCAGAGAAAAAACGACTAGAGATCTGTTTTTCAGATGTCCGACATTACAATTTTCCCTTTCCGGTCCAATGTTGGACCCTGTCCGACATAGGACGGCAAAGGGTTAAGACGCATCTCTGCCTGGTCTGAGGCACGTGTTAATTATGATGCCGGTAAGGGTCAATTAACGGCACAAAACAGATTTATGAATCAGATTAATAATATACGAAGGAGAAAATTGCTTCCTCAGGGCATGTTATTCTAACATTACGATGAGTGATGTTTTTTGTAGGTAAATAGCGTGTATGTATCACCCGATTAAATACTGTCATGTTAAACACTGTTACTGGCACGATAAAGGAGACGGTACATTTTATGCATATGGTCCTATGTGTGAAGGGCTTAAATGGGAAGTGTTTATACTCATTATGAATTCTTATTTATATTTGTTACTCGGTATACCCTTAGTGAACAGCACCACAAAAGCTCTCCAGGCTGCATGCAGTTTAGTGTCGTGCACACTAAGCTCAAAAAAAGGCTATTAAAATTTTTATTAAACATTACAATTCCATAATATATATAAAAAAAAAAATCGGTAATTATTATGTTTTGTGATATTTCTATAAAAGGTAAAATCTTAACACTGGCAGAAATTTTTTAACTTATTTTACTTGTCTTTTTGTGTAGGCTTTTTGTCAGTAATGTTTTTGCCAGATGGTCTCTATAACCTCAGGAGAAGAAAGTAAAGCCATTTCCATTCAAGAAAGGAACCTTCAGGCAGCAGGGTTTCAGCGCAAGAATCATAAATTACCCTTGATTGCTATTGTAACTTAATGGTACTGTGGTTATTACAAAGAGATTGAGGGCAAAGTGTAACATGTAATTATGTTGACTGCTGTTCCTATGACATCTAGTGTGTCTCAATATATTTCACCTGGTGAGTAAGTACTGAACTGTATAATAAAAACATTTAGTAATACAAGCAACAGTTCAGGCAGCGGGACACCATGCATTGCCTATGTAGCGGGGGTAAGAATGTGAGTTTTATTGCAATACATTTTTCATTGCTTTTAATTTAAACAACACTCTATGAAAGGTGTTTTCAACCGGGGATATTGGACGACTATAGGGGGTACGCAGGACGACTCAGAAATGCACAAATAAAAATGAAAATTAAAGAAAATAATGAAATTTTTAAAATAAATTTAGTAGTTGGCAGTTTTTTTTTTATCATTTTCTCCAATTTAGAATAGCCAATTATTTTTAGGCTCAGCTCACCGCTACCACCCCCGCTCTGACGCGGGAGCGGCGAAGACAAACACACGCTGTCCTCCGAAGCATGTGCCGTCAGCCGACTGCTTCTTTTCACACTGCAGACCCACCATGCAGCCACCTCAGAGCTACAGCGTCAGAGGACAACGCAGCTCTGGGCAGCTTACGGGCAAGACGGCAGGAGCCCGGCCAGACTACTGGGGTCGCTGGTGAGCGATGAGCCGAGGTCACCCTGGCCAACCTAAGCTCTCCCTCCCAATTGTGCCCCGCCCCATGGGAGCTCCTGTCCACGGTTGGCAGTGGATTAGCCAGGAGTCAAACCGGCGACATCCAGGCAGTAGGGCGCATCCTGCACTCCAGGGAGAGTGTCTTTGCCGGATGTGCCACTCGGGAACCCTAAAATAATGATTTTTTAACAGTATTATATATTCTCTAAAACACTGTGTATAATTATGTAATCTTTGTTTAGCAGCTCAAAGTGAACCTTAGATGAAAACAAATACACAGAATCTATGACATCGACATTTTTATTGCAAGTATATATCCTGCCCGCTATTACAGTTTTGTTACAGGATTCATTAGTTTATCTGTAATGTAATCACAGTTTTACATATAGACTTCTCAGGGTTCTGGGCCGATTTGGTTTTCAGATAACGTCCCAAATTCTGGGCCGCTCTGGTTTTTGAATTCAGCCCAGTTTTTGGGACATTCTGCTCAGCTGAGTTTCTAGGTCATGTTCAGTTCATCATAAAGTACACCAGAACTGGATTGTGAATTCATTTAAGAGTAACCCTTTCTACATGAATCAAAGTTAATGTATTTTTGACTCATCATTTTGACTCATCCCAGAATATTTTTTAAGCAGAAACAGAAATCAGATTTAAATGTTTTAAGCGTATTTCTTTATTACAATGAAGAAAGAACATTGCACTGAAACAGATACATTAAAATGTAGGTGTTTTCCTTTATTAAAGGTTAATATTAAAACACATTTTTGAGAAGGAACATGGTATTCGAGAAAAAATGACATCTCATTTGCTTATGTAATGTCCATCAATATATAGACCCCCTATGTCTGCTGTTTTTCATTCCCACTGAGCTCTCAATTACTTAACTAGACCCTAAATTGAACTGAAAGTTTGCTTAATTAGACCTTTTTAATTGTTTTCAGTTCTTAAACAGCTGCAGAGTTCAAGTTACTAATGTTATGTTATGGCTAACTTGAAATCTGCAACTGTTTAAGAGCTGAAAACAATGAAAAGGTCTAAGAATTATAATTATATACCTGGCAGTGTTCAGCTCCCTCAATCTTAAATTGTGCATACCTGGTTTGCTTGTTTGTCTCTGCAGCTGAAAGGCCCTGATACTGGTCTGCTTATTCTTTATGTGGTCTGCTTATAAGGATTTAGTATTCTTTGGTCCTGCCTCGAAAACCACTTGCCTGGCAACGACCCAGCATCACCTGAAGTTTCTGCCTGTTTTCCAGACAATTCTCTCTTGTATAAAATATTTGCTTGATAAGCAATTGTATATATATATATAAAATTTGGCCCACTCATGAACATGAAAATACTGATTAATACCCAAAAATTCATGAGTTTGATAGACACAGTTAGGTTAAAAAATGTATTTGTTTTAGATGCAATATGATGCTGTCTTTTTAACATGTGGTACTGATGCACTTTGACTTCAACAGCTTTACACGGCCACAGGAAACAGAAGCAGGTGAGATGTTTTTCCATCCATCCCCCAATATTTACCCCAAAAATGATAAACATTACACAGTTTGTTGATAAGGAAAAAGGCCTTCAGAAGTTATTTAAGGATTCCAATTTTACATTGTAATTATGCTTAGTGTTAGAACTAAATAATTGTGCATGCCTGTAGTTAAACAATATTATCTGTTTAACTCCTTAACTACCAACAATTAAAACTGGCTGTATTTTTGCCCTATGACCCTAGACAACAAAAAAAGAACTAACACAACGGAACCTTGTCACATGGACAGTGAAGAGTGCACAGATGACAACCAGTCTTTTTGTTTTATCAAAAGGGTCAAAGACACAATGCAGTTGTTGTTGTCATTTTGTAGAATCTCTAACTGTTGAGATGACATTTTAATGAAAGAAATGGCCCCATTTGATTAAAGAACTAAAGTAAGCTGCTACCCAAAAGCCAAGTAATTAGGTATTTCTTTGTGAATGACATATTAATGATGGCCTCTTTGGTATTGTTAGATAAGATTAATCGTATGCTTTAACAACACATGCCAGTGAGTAAGGCAGCCAGATGTCTGGCATTGTTAAGAAATGTTTTTGATCCTACAATGTATTCGGCTTGATCGGACTCACCAGCCCACACACTGAAAGCATTTTCTGATCAAATAATCTCCATTTAAATTTGAAAGGAAATTATTAAACACACATCCTTGTAATGTTCTGTGAATTCACATCTGCACTTAAGAGGCACAACTGAACTAGGTTCTATAAAGAAACGGAAAAGCCGTTTGACGGTTCTTTCATTTTATTTGTTCTAAACACTTGCTCCTAAGGCATTTGTGAGTGCTGCAAAATAGAAATGAATGCAATGCAATGGGTTAATCTGAATGGGCTGTGAAACTGACTTAGAGAGATTTAACTGACCAAACTGTCACTGATCTGTTATAAAATGCTGTTTTGGGTTACCTTCCTAACAACGGGTCTTGGAAATAACTAGAATTCCGTCATGCTGCATATAATTGTGCGGCTTCAAGAAAAACAGAAACATTGTTCTGCTACTTCTTAAAAAGACAATTTATCTTTCAACTTCTTTTACTGTGCTTTTTTTTCTTCTAAGAGGAAAACTTTATAAAAAATACATCCATACAGTTAATCATGCCTGATGCCCATACCGCTGGCAGGAGCTAACATTGTGCTGGGAAGGGAAGCTGCTCAGTCACTAGCTGAAACATTTGACATCTTTCAAAGAGTTTTTAAAGTTAAGGATGAACCGCTATTCTGTATACCTGTGTTGCCTAACTTGCAAATGATTGAATGATGAGGCTGTGGGCCAAAAGTATTCAATGTAGTCCTACTGACTGCTAGCAACATCTAGCAGACCTGGAGGCAAAATCAGTAATATATCCTAAGTAATGTGGCAGCAATGTTTAATAAGCCATTGATTAACTTGATGTTTCCTTTGTGAAACAGGATATGCTCTGCTTAAGAAGTCACTACATTATGGATTTTCTGGCATCAAATACAATATATTAAATTACCTTCATGTCTCTGAATGCTGAGGTTTAAATGAGTTTCGGGTTTGTGTGGGGAAACTCACTGTGTGCTGTCTCTGCCCCGTGGATGAATAAGAAGGGTTTTAGTACTGTACAAAAAGTTCCAGAACGTGAAGTCTGTTTCACAAATTGAACAAGGAACAAAAAAGTGATTTTGGAGAAAAAGAAGTAAGATTTAATTTCCCATATGGAAGAACTATATATTTAAAATAGATGGAAAAGCATTATAAATACATGGTCTGTTTGTATTTAAAATATACTGCATGGTAAATATATAACTATTTTATAAATTCTAAGAATGATATTGAATTATTGTTGTATGTAGATGATAATAATATTTCAGAGTCCTGTGTCAAAATGCACTCGAAGATATTAGTCCTGCCTTATGTATCTGTAGTATTTTAGTAATGGCTGTTTACAACAAGACACCCAGGATAAGCTTAACAGAAACAAGTTAGAGGCATTCCTCCCATGCTAAAAAAAACATCAGACCCGTGCTGGTGACTAAACACAAAAATAACCCCCCGACCCCCCCTCGTATAACTTCCTTGTCACCATCCCGTGACCCCATTCTGCCACCCCCTGAGCCCACCGGAACACATTAAAACAGTAGGCTCTCTTGGTCCCTCATTTGCATATTGGCCCTGGAACAGCCAATCAGCATTTTCTTTATTTTCCCATTTAAAGTAGAATGGGGTGCACTGCAAGTTGAACATCTAAAACACTATTTCAGCACGGAGAATCCGCTATGAATGAATGGCAAAGAATGAATGATGATGACTGCAATTGCAGATGATTTGGGAACTGTGGTGGGCACTCAGGGCCCGAGTGAAAGATAAATTTGGTCGGAGGCCTCGTCCGTGGGTGCCCGACGGCTACCTGCGTGAGGCCGGCTGGAAATACATGAACAGTTACATGCATCCCAGTGCCGCAGATAGGAAGTGTCTGTGGCCACCTCCCTGCAAAAAGATGAGACCCTTAATGGAACTAATAATTTGCTTAATTTTACATTTTTACTTGTTTCCAGCTCTTAAACAGTTGCAGTTCAAGTTGAAATATGCAACTGTTAAAGAGCTGAAAATAAGTAAAAAGGTCTAATTAAGCAAATTATCAGTTCAATTAAGGGTCTAGTTAAGTAATTGAGAGCTCGGCTGGAATGAAAACCAGCAGCCACAGGGGGTCCCTAGGACCGAGTATGAGAAGCCCTGATCTAGGGGCTTGTGATTTGTGACCTATTGGAGATCGACACACTGGTTACTTCTGTTTTAGCGCAGTAAGAAAATATAGGCTGCCAGTAGATTGATAATAAAAAGGTAAATTGATAATTTACCTTTGATTTAGTAAACGCCTAAAAAAACTATTCAAATGTGCACATATCTGGTATTTTTGAATTCGGGACACTCAGAGCAATTCAAGACTAATGTATTTTTACCTGTGGAACTAAAGCTGTCAATATTCCGCCATCTTGTGACAAGTTACATGACAAGCTACTTAAACCTGCTTCACCATTGGTTGACACCCTTACGACTAATCGGTCTCAGATCTTGGTCGGCAACCGCTGCACACAGACAGACTGATCACATCTGAACAAAACTGCACCTGAAAAAGATTCAACATGTTCAATCTTCAAATCTGAAGACATCCCGACTGAAATCTGCATAATCTTGGTTTTAAGGGCACGCACACTGCTACGATTCATCCAGACTCTGTATGGCCAGTTGAGATGAGATGAGTCGGGCTGTGTGCGGCTGGCTTAAGACATTCTGTCTGGAGACACGCCTCTTTTTAAATCTTGCAAATAACACTGCAGAATTAGGAAAGAAACAATTGAGAGGATTAATTATGCGTTTACATTAAAAGGGGCGCTATTTAAATTACAATCTGGTAATACATAGCAGTGAACCTGTTTTAGAGCAACGAGTCAGTCAACACGCCTTTATCAGTGTTTCATATTTTATCCTGGTTATTATTATACTGCCAGTAAAAAGCTAAACTTAATTTGTGGAGTACTGTACACAGGATTATTACTCTCACATGACATTGTTGGACTGTTACTAAACTGTTTCATATTTGTCATTGTTATTGTAAATGCCAGTAATAAGCTAAACAGGTCTTTTCAAAACACCTTTATTTGTAGACTGAACTACTGTGTTAGTGAAAGACTAAATATGATTCGCACAACTATGCTGGACATTTGGTTTTCTGAACTGTTGTAATATAATTCTTAGGTTTTCCTGCTTATTTTAATGCCAGCAATGAGCCAAGTGATACCTACATTATGACAAGTTTGAAGTGTCTTCAGGTTCTTTTCTGATTGGAAAAAAAAAAAGAATTGTGGTAATATTTATTAAATGTACTTATTTTAACTACCAACATTATATTTATGATCAGAGGATATATATATATATATATATATGTTTTTAATCTTTTAAACCTTTTGTGTACATTTTTTTTAAAACATTATCTTTCATATATATATATAATTATTATTTTGCGTGTTACACATATTTGTTAATCTGAAAACTACTAGGTTTTAGACACATTTTAAAACGACTGCAATATTACTAGTTCTTTGAAGTAACGTTATTAGTACTAAAAAAAAAAAAAAACATCAGAGCAAAGGACAACAAACCATTGGCTTTTAACATGTAGGCCGTATGTTTAACACCCCTGCGCTCTTACCACGTTTGTCATGCGCTCTGAGAAGTGTGTATATTTATTCTTTTTAATTATTAAAAAAAAAAGTTAGCACAAACTACCAATTAAATCCACCCGCCATGTGTGACTTGCCTGATTAATGCTTTGCATGGTATATGATTTTTATACTACCATTAAAAATAAAATTCACCTTTACCATAATGTGTGTGTGTATTTCCTATAAGTAAACAATGGCAATACATACATTATTGGATACGATTTACTATAACTATTTTGTTAGTTATGAATACTGTTAGATTCATGTTTCTGTAAAGTTGTGTACATTGATCACTAACCTACTGAATGACTTTTGGGCACAAAAAGTAATTGTATTTTTTAATGAATCTGTGCTATGTGCAAAGGCTGTTTGGTCTGATGAGCCCACAAATAAAGCAAGACCACACTTCAACCACGTAAGCTGGTCTGAGAAGGAGAGAGTGCAAGTTAGTGAAGTTTTTTTTTATTTGCATTTGACATGTTGTTACATTTGCTGTTAACATATTGTTACCTATGTAGTCAGAGTTACCACATTTACAGATCTGAATTACACTTTGCAGGCGTTATTACATCTGCAGATGCAACAAGCCTTCCTGAGTGGTTATTGATAAGCACAACTTAGTCTCGTCTGACACTGTTCAGCCAAACTACCAGACCAAGGCTCTTAGAGGGGACTTACACTATTACAATGCGTTCCTTCCAGTGAATTGATACTCTGTTTTTAAAGCTATTACTGGTGAACTTGCAAGTTAGTACATGATTACATCCAGTGAGACCAAAGTGGGCTTGAGATCACAGGAGCCTGTCTCCTTGGTGGTCCCTTCACAGTAATTATGTCTGCCAAACATGTTGCTATCAAGCCCCCACATATTGGAATGCTTTACCTGCTGCAAATAGAATTATTCCATTTGAGCCTTGGGCTAAATATAAACAGTGTATTTTAATGAGCTGTCTACTGAATGCAGTTGTGATTGGAATACTAATGTCTTCCATGTTTTTTTTTTATTTTGTATTATTATAATTATTATTAGTGAGAGTTATATTTATTATGTTCTTACGGTTGAATAAATAACTAAATTACCCAATGAAAATTTGTTGTTTTACTTAATGTCTGCCTTGCTTGCTATAAATCGTAACAGTGGCTACTGTTTCTTTTTTTTTTTTTTTAAACACTAAGAAACAAACTTTTTACAGCAACCGAATATTTTGCATTTTCATAATATACAGTAATTGCTCCAAAACTAGACATTTGCTGTGCTTAATCTCAATCTCAAAATGTATTTACAGGTGTATTGGCAGGTTCAATGAAATAGGTTTTAAACTGAGACTGGTCAAACGTGAAACACTAGAAATTGTCTGACTTCGATAGTCAGGATCTGCATGTAGCTGAATTGTCACTATACTTTCCTTGTTTGACGTGTTAAAATTAAATTTTATCTTTGATAACATTTTGACATGTATAATATATATATTTTTAAATATAAATGACATATAGGGGAAGCGTCACTTTCTAGCCTAAAATGTTGAAAAAATTAATGTAGCAAGTGAAAAATGAGGTGGCTACGTTCTCGGAAGCCCTATATTCAGACAATTGCAGTACAACAATCATTAAACTGATGATGTGCAGTCCTTGCCTCGTGCTGTGAAACCCTCTGTTTGCTAAGCTATTGAAACACGTCAGTGGGTGCATGCCCAACTCTCTTGCTTACTTACTTCAAAGTATAATAGTAACCGATCTCAGAAAAAGCGCTGTCCCACATTAGCTTTAATGATCCTTCTACTACACAACGAATCTCTTGTAAAAACCTTCAGATGGACTGATGAGAAAACTGATTCTTGTGGTTTCATCTTATTACTTGTTTGACCTCTGACCTCCAGAGACAAAACAATAACACTGCCTTTTTATATAACAAAAATAAAAACACTGCAAGGGGTCAACCTACATGCCCTGGGGGTCAAAGAGGTTAATAAGTAAGGGATGAAACCAGTGGAACATCTTCTATGATCAAATAGTATTTGGATCCCAGGCTTATAGGATATAATAAAGAACAGACTTGCGAAGTAGGGTTCCAAAGAGGTCTGAGATCTTTTAGTATTAAGAATGTTCCTTTGGGGAGCCTGCTGAGACAAACATCAAAATAACTCAATTCAGTTGTTTTTTAGTTGAACCTTATCTTTCTGGGAAGAACATCACAGCCACATGCCTGAATTGGAATGATGTTCTAGTAACTGCAGGGATTCATTAAAAATTTGACTTTTAATATTAATATTGTTTTTAGTATAGGGTTCACTTTAACTTCATACTATATACTCAAAGGTTCACTGAACTGACTTTTAATCTGGGAACTGGTGATCTACTTAAGTATTCAAACCACTGGGGTGTGCATATCCCACTTAAAATATAAGTCTTAGAATTTTTTTTATTTAACATTTTTACTTCTACAACCTCAAATTATCATTGACTGTCATACAAACGTGAATAGCTGGAACCCGTTTGCATGTTCTCGTAGATAAATACCTTAGGAGCATGTCCTTACATAAACCACTCGCCCCAATCGGGTCACGTGATTTGCTGGGACATCCTCCTGCGGCATATAAAAACCGTATACCATGAACGAACATTCAGTGTCCTCTATTATAATACTATTCCCTTATCATATCTCATTCCGGTTAGTCTCCATGGTTACCAGCTATAGTGCTACACAACATTAGTGAAGAGATCTTATAGGTTATAACTACACTTTTGACATTTTATTTTGTTTTGTTTTTTTGTTTTATGAAATTGGCCTTTATCTTGTTAAAACCAGAAGCAATTTTTTTTTTTTTTTTTTTTTAAACAGAAGTATAATATTTATGTCTGAATTTGATCAGCCAAAGGTTGATTCCAACAAATTACTAAGAACCATAACAAAAATAAATCCATATACTTTTCCAATTAGGATAATGTCTTATGTTTATTAAGTTCTGGATCTTTAATTATTAGAACCGTGAGTAAATCCCTTTAACATGTTTTGTGTCAGCAGGTATTAAACGAAATTGAAACAAAATGTGTTAATAAAAAAGCTGCCTTTTTCTTGTTTACCCACGTCTACATTATTGAATACCAATCAATGGCAATTCACTTTTGTATTAAGTGATTTAAAGGCTGCTTGGAACCTAATTTTCCTTTCACCTGGGGCTTTGACATTTTTACTGCATTACTGCTAGGTGGTGCTATAAATTGACACAAAACATTCTTGCAAGAATAGCAAATACCACTGATGCATTGCGTGCATTTGGCATTTCCTCAGCCTTAAAATCTAATTGCGCTGACTGAATTAGCTGCAGCTGTGTATACTGGGAGATGTATCTTTTTGTCGAGTTTACTCAGAGATTAAATCTTGCCCAGGTCTACAATCCCACAATTCACTGCAGAGAGGATGTATTTCTATGGATAAAAGTGAAATGTAAAACAAATAATTTCCGAAAAAATATGATTGATTTTTTTCGTTTCATCACGGCAAGTTCTATAATGAATCACACTGCCGGATTGTTAATGATTGATACTCAATAATTGTGTAGACGAGGGAAACCGAGGGAACGCTTTGTGTTGTGTTCTACAATTAATTAAATAGGTTTTACTCTGTTTGATTAATACCTAACAATGTAAAACATGGTGAATGTTCTGAATAGAGCCCTAATAATGACATTGTTTGTGTTTTTGAAAATATTTAATATCAAGCTGTGAATCATTCGTTTGTGGCTTGCATACGCAATATAAGTGAACAGCCCTATACACAAAGCTTTAGCTCAACTTAATATATTTTTTTAATTAACATATATATATATATATATATATATATATATATATATATATATATATATATATATATATATATATATATGTACACACATATCAGATCTTGAAGCTTAATAGGGGTTTATAGCTAGTGAAATAATTCCATAAACCATTCTACTTTCAGGTAGCCTATTACACTATTACACTCACAGGTCCTGTCATTTCATCTCAGAAATGGCTTCTTGGCTAAAAAATGTCACTGGTTTCAAATAATGTCAGTCATTAAGGGTAGCAGCTGGTTGCTTAATGCATGAAAGCAGGCATTGAAGGGATGGAGAGAATTTTACTTTTCAAGTAAGGCATGCAAGCTGAGAACTTTCATTGCCTTTGAATGGTACCAGATATCCTGTTTAAAATATATTAGAAAACATGAGCAATGATAGGGCATTAAATAAATGACAACTTAATATAAGCTTTAAAGTAACTGTAGCTAACTAAATAATTGCATAAAGCTTAGTTATTTTGCACTTCCATTAGCTATTTTTGTCAGTGTAATCTATTGCTAAAGAGAAGTGTTTTTAATTACTACAAACAAAGAGTGTTGTATCAATTCAGCAATCTTCTAGTTACACAAGGAAGTGTTTTTAATTAATATGAAAACCTTGTATCAATACTGCATTCATGCTGGGTGGCTTGATTTGATCACATCCACTAGCAATTCGTTTTTATTACTTTTATAAGTATTGTAAACTTAGCCCAAAGGTCACTGCAAAATTTCAGAGAGTTGATAAAAGTTCAAAAAGATGTGCCTTGGAGACGCAATTGTTGTACAAAAAAAGGTATTTGCCCATTTATCATTGAACAGTTTTAAGTTTTAAATAAATCAACAAACACCTTTGTGAAAACAATGGATATAACAATAAGACCGAAAACAATAGCCTCAAGTTGGACTGGGGTTGTGTCATTAGTTAAGAGTTTTTTTTCAAATTCTATATTGTGTTTATCCTTTTTTATAAAGACAAAACCAAAATAAAAACAAACACATATTTCCATGATTTCTTGAACGTCACTGGTTCTTATGAAAACGAACTACTGTAAAAGCCTGAATCATTGCACGATTTGTAACACCCAACCAATATTAAAGTTGGAAAAGCAAATATAATATAAAATGCACATGACAATGTGTTCCAATTCCAGAATTAACCTGGTGCATTCATCATGCATTGAGTGTGAGTAGGGTATAATTTACTGATCCTTAATTCCAGGAATGTGGCATCGCAATCCTGACACACTGGGATGTAACCACCATGTTAGCTTCCACTTCTTTCTCATTTTGTTTAATCCCTTTCATCACTTTTTGAAACACCACTAATGTGGTGGAATTTAACAGATCACTTTTAATAATGTATCATTAGCCTGCCTAATCTTGTTCTTTTATAAAGCAAACTCGTGTTTCCGATTAATTAGCCAGGAGGGTTTCCACACCCCACATTCTTAAATGTCCACATTATTTCTAATAGAATTAGAAAACTTGGATAACAAGTTATGGGTACGTCCACAATGTTTACATGGCAATGTTTGATTCTAGGTTTGTCTAATATCTGTATAAATGCAAACAATTACATTGATTTTCATAATTTCTAATTAAAATATTAGGAGAATACATTCTGATTTAAAATAATAAAAGACTTTTCAACTGATGTGACATTTTGTTTAAAGGGCAGATATATGTTCAGCGCTGTGGGAGAGGGATTTGGACGGCTTGCCAATCACCAGGCATTCCAGAAGGCTGTGGGGGCAACTGATGGGTGTCACGTCCGTATTAAAGTTCCAGGCCGCTGCGCAGTGCTATTTCAACTGGAAGCTATATTATTCTATTCAGCTCCAAGGCATATGTGACCACACTGGACGGTTCCTGGACACGCTTGTGGGTTACCCTGGGTCAGTGCATGACTCCAGGGTACTAAAGAACAGCCCTGTTTACACCAGGGGGCTGTACCCTCCATCAGGGTTCTTTTTTTTTGGGAGATGGCGGGTACCCCTGTCTGAAGAGCCAGTGTGCCTGATCACACCATATAAGGAGCCTGTGCAGGACAGGGTTCAGGCCCGCTTCAACTGTCATCATTCAAAGGCTCGTTCCATCATAGAACGAGCCTTTGGGTTGATGAAAACCCAATGGACGGCCATCTTCTTCAAGGCCCTTGAAGTTAACCAATCATTTGCTCCAGGATGATAGCTGCATGTACCATCCTGCGCAATGTGTGTCTGGCTCATGGTGACCTCCTGCAGACAGAGGCCACTGAGGGGGAAGACGATGTGGTTCCTGTTCCACCTCATCTGCAGGATAGTGGAAACGACATCAGGGAAGCCCTGGCAGAACAAATATCTTCTCCAGTTTTCATGCCCCAGCACTTCCTGCAAAATGACGATCTTTAAGCTCTGTGAGCTCCCCTGTCTCCAAATCCCCACATCAATCCCTATGTGTTCATTGTAAATTGTTTTGTTAGTAATTTAACATTGTTTTAACTGTTAGTTGCTTTTAATTGTTTTAACTTTGTTTCTCAATTCCTTCAATCTCTGCTAATTTCATGTTTCTAGCCACTATTCCAAATTTGTATCCAAGCTTAAGACTGTATCGATTAAAACAATAAATAAATAATTGAATAAACCAAAGCCTCTTGTTAATAATTCCATTATTTATTTGTATTTCTTTTTTTAAAGTTTTTCAATTAATTTCTCAAACAAGGAGAGGAAGCGCAGCTCTCTTCAGCTGCCCTCTCCCTTCTCTCCTCCATCTCTGCTCATCTCTCCTCTCTCTCTGACTCTTCTTTTAAAAACTGGAAAATCTTATCTTCCTGCCCTCTCTTTCTTTTCTTCCTTGGAGTAGTAGGGTTTGTCTGCTGTGAAGCCACTGCTGCAGACGTGCCTGGTGATTCATCCTCGATGGATGAGGCAATCAGGACTGGAGGCCTAATAGAGGGCCTCCCCCAATTGCCTCATCCATGAGGGTGAACCACAGTCACGACACAGCAGTGGCCTCCCCTGACCTCTGTCCCTGTGCCCGTGTGCAGGCATTTCAACTCCTACAACAAAAGTTATGGACACATTGTGACAGTAGATAATGTATCTGTGTGCCTGAGTGTTTAACAGTGTATAACATGTCAAAATATTATGACAATGTCAACTCAAATAATCATTTTAGGTAGCCTCTAATTCCACTAAAACGACATTGAGCCAGTATGCTTAAATATAAAGCACTAACAACACACAAAGGCATATCGCTTGCAAGTAAGAAGACATAACCTGGTCCAGTGGTTAAAGAAAAGGGCTTGTAACCAGGAGGTCCCCGGTTCAAATCCCACCTCAGCCACTGACTCTTTGTGTGACCCTGAGCAAGTCACTTAACCTCCTTGTGCTCCGTCTTTAAGGTGAGACGTAGTTGTAAGTGACTCTGCAGCTGATGCATAGTTCACACACCCTAGTCTCTGTAAGTCGCCTTGGATAAAGGCATCTGCTAATAAACAAATAATGATAATAATTATACATTGTAAAAATAATAATGTAGATACCAGATTTCTGATAGTGAAAGTTGGATAAGTACTGAACCACAATTAATTTCTCAAACATGTCATTACCTTGCACTTCTTCAAATTTTCCCGCAGCTTGGCTGGGAGAATCTTTCCCCTCCAGCTTCATCTCTTTTATTATTACCCTAGAATATATATTATTATTATTATTATTATTATTATTATTATTATTATAAATCTTGTTAGTATTACCTAGTATCATAATAACATTAGAAGTACAGTATTAGTTGTATAAAGAATTTCATATCATATTTGCCATTTCATAGGTTTATTGCTTATCATTATCTTACTCAGAGTAATTGTCTATAAATGGACTTACTCCCAGCCAAGCTTGGAAGTGTTCCTCTTCCCAGTGAACAAGCTGTCTCTTGCATTTCTGAGCTTTATGAAGAACTTAGTTTCCTCATCTGTCCCTGTAATAATTAAAATAAATGAGCTGAAATGAGCTGAAAAAAGCTGTTTCACGAGAACAAATTAGCTATCTGGCAATACAGATAGCCAACTAGCTTGTTGGCAGACTATCCCTCAAGGTCTTGTCTATACGGAGTAACAGAAGTGTACCGTGCTTGTACACTTCGGGAACGCCCACTTGAAGGCCCCTTCGAAGGGAGCATTTTATGTTCACTACGGATTGGGAACACCCCTTAACATGGCCGACGCCCACTTCTGCCCTTCGATCTTCACTTCGCAGGGTGCATTTTCATGAATTGGAACACACCCTATAACTCACCTTGAAGCAGAAATTTAACAGACGGTGGCTCTGACACAGACGATACAGAAACTACCTAGATAACACTATGTAACACAATTTTTGTTCCTGGGTAGTGTTATTTCCTAATTGCTTATGCCTCAAAAGTATAGAAAATGGCTATTATTCCCCACAAACTTTGCTTTTGTGACCAGGACAGTGATATTTTGAAATTTACCTATTTCCAATGAGAAAACGGGCGAATTTGTGTCTTTTTGTTCACATAAAGTCAGAAAAAACAACATATGAATCCAAATTAACATGTATTTATACTAAAGTAATACAAAAATGACTACAAAAGATTTAGAAGTGAGTAGTTTTTCGAGATTTACGATTATACTGTAAATCACTTTCACGAATCAGCCCCCAAATGTAGTCTCCCATCATGTTCTCGTTATACTGTCCTTCATTGACAGCTCATCCAGGAGCCTCAAAGCCGTGCTGCTCCATAATGGTAACAAGTACCCGTCTCTTCCCCTGGCTCACTCGGTGCACCTCAAAGAGGATTACAACAGCATCAAGACCTTGCTGGACGCCTTGAAGTATGATGAGTACGGCTGGGACCCCGGAAGGTGCTGATCAAATTGGGCCTTATGAAACAATTTGTCAGAGCTCTAGATAAGGAGTCGGCAGCCTTCAAGTACCTTCAAGACTTCTTCCCTAAGCTGTCTGAGGCAAAGTTCAAAGCCGGTGTCTTCGTCGGACCACAGATAAAGAAGATCCTGGAGTGCAATGAATTCCCCAAGAAGCTCACTAGTAAGGAGAAAGCGGCTTGGAACAGCTTTGTCGCAGTGGTTCGGGGCTTCTTGGGCAATCACAAGGCCGTAAACTATGTGGAGCTGGTTGCGACTCTGGTGAAGAACTACGGCACAATGGGCTGTAGGATGTCCCTCAAAGTCCATATCCTTGATGCTCATCTTGATAAATTCAAAGAGAACATGTGAGCGTACTCGGAGGAGCAAGGTGAGCGCTTCCACCAGGATATACTGGACTTTGAACGCCGCTACTAAGGACAGTATAATGAGAACATGATGGGAGACTACATTTGGGGGCTGATTCGTGAAAGTGATTTACAGTATAATCGTTAATCTCGAAAAACCACTCACTTCTAAATCTTTTGTAGTCATTTTTGTATTACTTTAGTATAAATACATGTTAATTTGGATTCATATGTTGTTTTTTTTCTGACTTTATGTGAACGAAAAGACACAAATTCGCCCGTTTTCTCATTGGAAATAGGTAAATTTCAAAATATCACAGTCCTGGGCACAAAAGCAAAGTTTGTGGGGAATAATAGCCATTTTCTATACTTTTGAGGCATAAGCAATTAGGAAATAACACTTACTACCCAGGAACCAAAAAAAAAAAAAAAATTGTTACACGGTGGAATTCAATATTTGTAGTTATGGAAATATTTTACACTTTTATGCACTTGTGGTTATGAATGAGATTTGTTCACTTGTTTTAACAATTTGTAACTTTTAGCCCGAAACACACTGTTTGATGACATGAAGGGCAGCAGTGTGGACTAGTGGTTAGGGCTCTGGACTCTTGACCGGAGGGTTGTGAGTTCAATCCCAAGTAGGGGACACTGCTGCTGTACCCTTGAGCAAGGTACTTTACCTAGATTGCTCCAGTAAAAACCCAACTATAAATGGGTAATTGTATGTAAAACTAATGTTTAAAAAAGAATGTAATTGTATGTAAAAATAATGTGATATCTTGTAACAGTTGTAAGTCGCCCTGGATAAGGGTGACTGCTAAGAAATAAATAATAATAATAATGACATCACAGGAAGGGATGCATGGATGCATAAAGTACAGTGCAATGGGGTGAATCAATAGGCGAAAAGATAAGGCTATGGAAGTAATAAATATCTACAATTTTGGCTAGAACTTAAGGCGACGTGATTGTGAAAACCACAAATGACTGGAGACGTGCATGTATTCTCTCTCTCTACTGAGCACACACACACACACGGTATGCCATTAGTTTGTATATAATGTCCATGCTGATATTTTTTAAAAACAAGACCTGACAGCCCCACATTGTGCTTTTTAACTATTAGATGAAATATTTACAGAATACTTAAAAGCTGCTGCTATAATCATGATTAATTTTTTATTAATAGCGTTATCATTAAATTATACCAAATCACATTTTTTATTTACAATGAAGCCTATAATGAAGCCTATACTGTGTCGCCCAAATGTTTATAAAGTCAGCAAAAACATGTTTTCCAAAACAAAAACGTGATTTGGTAATAAACAAATCAAACAGCATGGCCCTAATAGCAGTTGTTAAGTATTCTGTAAACATTTCGTCTAATAGTTAAAAAGTGCAATATGGGGCTCGCTTTCAAAAAATCGCCACGGACATGAATGGAATACTTCATGTGATCGAGAGCATTGACATGGATTTTGCCTAACGTATTTGTAATATTGTCAGACAGTGTACACTCTTACCTTCACACATCTGTATGCACATATTATAACATCTTTTTATAATACTGTAAGTGTCCAATGGCGACTTCTAATCATGTTGAGTTTATTTATCTTGGAGGCAACTAACCAGACCCGGAATGCATGATAAGAGGAATTCACCAAACAATTAACTATAAACACATTGTGTATTGGGTTAGGGAGTTCTATTGTAATTTTAAAAGCTTAATAAATGTAGAATGAAGTGTTACATACATGGTATACATGTATAATAACTAACAGCTACAAACACAAATTACACCTCAAACGTATTTATTTATAGCCTACAATCGTACATACTAAAAGACATACAAAAGCAGATGTCAACATAAGAAAATAAATTCCAACCAATATAGATAGATGGTTTACCCCCCACCCCATCCAAAAAATAACATTTATTTATTTATTTTTTTAATCGCTTGACAGCCCTAGTACCTATGCATTTGGGAGTGTTGCACAATATACAGCATGTGGAATACAGTACATCAGGACATTATTAATTGTACACACTTACCCCCTGGCTAATAGATCTACGTGCATAATAATTTGAGAGTGCATATTGGCGTGCATAAGCAGTTCAATAACACTCAACCCACCTAAGCATTACCTAGTCATACAGTAGGCATTTTGGTTAATTCATATATACTGCTATACCAGTTTTGACCAGATTCAGAGGTTACCAAAAGATAGATATACCAATGCAACCAAAATACATTAGATACAGACGCTGTTGGTTTGAAATATTGTGGGTTTAAAGTTTTTTAGTATCCCACCAAGCGGGGCAAAGAGACTAGACTCACTCACTCGGTAGGTTCATTAGAATAATTAGGATAATTAGAGAAACACACACACACAAAGTATGCAGTGTGCACATTATTAAATCAGTTACAATACTTTCTATATAGGTGGATTTAAGAACACCTTTTCTCTACTTCCATTTAACAGACTTCCTCACACCTAAAGTCGGTCTACCAGACACAGCAGAGAACACTCAGTTCCCTTGAGGTATTTTATATTCTGTGACACCCTCCCTTGGCTAGAGGAGATTAGCAGCCTCTGTGAGCGAGGACAACGTCCACTGAAATACTGCTCCTGGTACTGAGTGCTCCATTGTCTGCAAGCAACAGGTGCGTAGACTGAATACAGAACAGGCTCTGTTTGGAGTTGTCAGCTACCCGGCATTCCCTTCTTTCCTCACACCTCCATGTCACATGAAGTCTGAGTCTTATGCAACACTGCACTATCAGTCTTTCCTGGCATTGTAGGCCTCATTTAGGGCAGGTCCTTCCATGCTGTTCAAATACCTTCAGCATTTGCTGCTGAGTTAACAGAAGCCCTCTTACCCCTTTTAAAAATTACTCAGTACTTGAAAATTAAGCCCCGAAGAACATACCATGTTTTGACGTGAAAATAAGCAACTTAAAAAATAAATAACTAAAGGGCCAAGGCAAGATTTTATTTATTTTTCATCCAAACTGTTGACATTATTATCCATCTGAATTCCAGAAAGCATACTATACAAGCACACCCCCTCCCCCACCTCCAGCCCCTTAAAAAATCTCCCGATTTTGTATTTTCAAAAGTTGGCAGGTACGTGCAAGCACTGGATAAGGGCGTCTGCTAAGAAATAAATAATAATAATAAAAGCAATAATTACTGTGTTTTTCCATAAAAAACAACCATATCTCACAAATAAAGATTTTTTTTTCTATCCATTTTTTTTTTCTATTTTAAAAAATATGATAGTATGCTTGTTAAGAAATGGCCATAATTAGTTTAAAGTCACATATTGAACATGCCGAAAGTGAAAAAATCTGTCTGGAAAAAAGAATCATTAGAAAGGTACAATAAATTCAACAAAGGGTAGAGTATTTTGGGGCACATCTTAAAGTAAACCCATCTGGAATCTATTCATAGAGTAAGGTGCTCATGCAATAGCCTTCATGTAAAAGAATGTCTTCTGTTACCATTCTACAGTAACTATTTAATATGCTAAGGCTGATTAAATTAATTTAGGAGTGAATCTAATAAAGTTACAAACTTGATTGGATTATTGATTGGATCCTCTTCATTATTGATTGGATCCTCTTCAAACTCTAATCAAAACACCTTAGGGTAAACATGCACTAAATTCCATGCAACCATTTTGATGCAATCATGGTAACCACAAGAGGGTTGTCAGGCAGCCATTTTGTATAGGCAGTAAAAATCAAGATGTTCTCACACATTCTCCTACGGTGGCTTTTACACCTTCAAAGTTTCAGATTGATATACGTTTCAATATTGATATTGAAGGACAGAGCAGTGGAGCAATGAGAAGGAATCATATACTGTTTATAAGGGTGTTGGTTTATTCATATATAGGTGTTTGTATGTGTAAACATTCTATCACAAATGACCATCTTTGGGGTTTTTTTTTGGGGGGGGGGAGTTAGCTTTGCGGTTGTAGAGTATGTAATAGCAGTTTTTAATAGTTGTACAGATAAATAATGTGCTCAGATAATAAATCAATATACAAAGTTATTTTTTATATCTGTACTATTTATCATTAACTAAATCAAGGAAGCACAGGCAACCTTCCAGAGTCACTAAGGCATCAAACGACACCAGTATGTTTACTTTTTCTTTGTAACTTGAGGTCAGTTTGTTCTGCTTTGAAGTTCAAGATAAGCCAACTGCTGAACTTCCACCCTATCTTTCCAAGTATATGGGGTGGCCAAGATGGATGTGCGGTTTACCTTACACTCTATCAAGTCAATTTTTTACTTGATAACTTTATAATCATAATACCTTTGTTACTTATAACATTGGCAATAGGCTGTTGCTTGCTGTTCCCAAAGAGGTCACAGCTGCCTCACCTCCAATCATTCCAGAATTATACTGTTTTCCTCCAAGCTTCCTTCATGTCAGCAGTGAAATAAAATGTACAGTTCATCCTATCTCATATGGTGTTTTTGAAAAATAAGAATGACAACCTGCTTTACACCACAAATTAGACATTATGGGAAAGGCTCTATATGTTTTTGCTCCAGCACAGTTACAGTGTTACATTGTAACCACATTTTAAGATCTATGTAATTCAATATGTTAACGTGACATTATTCAGCAGGTTTCATGCGACTTTATGAAGCAAATTAAGTTAAATCTATAGGGTGATGCTAAACTTTTGGCCATAGCTGTGCTACTATTTTGTTGTAGTTACAAAGCAGTTAATCAGCAGTTTGAGATATGCATGATTTGCAACAATCTTTTCTGTACTTCTGTATGTTACAGTGCTGTACAGTTAAAATAACATGACCCAGGAGAATAAACTCCATTTGAATTGAACACAGTATAGCATTCACAGCACCTTCAGTAAGGCATAAACAAGTTGTGAATCTGTGAAACATTCTACAGTGTCACACTGACACACTGATTGACCACTTTGAATTGTTTGTCTCACTTATTTCTGCTGTAATTAAATGATATTCATTAAAATACAATTGCCAAATGGAACGTGAATTAATTGAAGGATGAACAGATTCTTTTGAATTTTTTTTAATAAAGAATGCATACCACTGTAGTCACAATCCTGCATAATTCTGCTGAATTTTCATTTACAGTAGGTTTGTAAATACTGTTTTTAAAGTGATTATGAAGGTAGTTATACAGTGTTATATAACCTTAATGATGACGTCAGGAATCATACAATGTTCATTTAAATTTGTAATATTATTGTTTCTTTAACTTAGTGTCACGTACTGCAACTGATCAACAGACTATATTTCTCAGAATGAGCAGCACTCTTTGCTTCCTTCTCCCCCTTCCCCACAGGTACTGTGGATTCCGTGCTGCTCACCCGACCCCCAGAAGAACAACCAAGAACCACAGTCCAGGTCAGTAAAATCTCAACTACTTTATTACAAAATACACACACATAAAACAAACCCGTAGCAACGATCAATGAACTATACAATACAGATAGTATATATACACATCTCTACATGCGCGCCAAGCACTCTTAATAACACCAATATATACCCCCCACATACACCTATTAGCAGCACCTCTAACATGTACATAATGTCTCCAATGCAGGTGATTCAACAACAGTCGCAACAGGTTAATATTCATTACAATACATGATATATATATATAAACAAAATGACTCTTGAGCAGCAAGTTAATAATTATCAATATGCATAATATATATGACAAGACCATTCATTAGCAGCAGGTTCATAAGTATTGATATGCATATATGTAACAAAATGACTATGTAGCAGCAAGTTAATAAATATTGGTATGTATAATATATAAACAAATTGACTCTTTAGCAGCGAGTTAATAGCTATTGGTATGCATAATATGTACAAAAAGGTCCCTTCAACCCAGGGCCATCACAATGGTCACTCACGCCCTTCTATGGAATCCAGCGAGGCAGTCTACTACACCCAGTCAAACCCCCAGACAGCAAAGCGGACACAGTATATACAATTTCTATCCATCTGTCCATCACAATCTGTAACTCAGATTAAGGAAGTCATCATATGATGCAGAAGGATTGTGGGAAACCATTGACCTCCAGATAGGATTAGAACTAATGACACATTCTGAATACAATGTTTAAAAAATAAATAGTTTGGTACGAACTTGGTACCTCTTCAAACTGATGTAAAACTGTGTTGTTGCCTTTTTCAGAGTATCATTGACAAAGAACCAACACCACTGATCCAACAATGACCGGCTGTGGATTCAAAAGCAGGTCTTACCGTCATACAGTAATAGGTGAGTTAAAATAATAATCCTCCTCTATCAAAGCAAGAGTATAAACTTTGCTTCATTTAGTTTTCAAGTACATCCATTAAACTGAAATACATCATTGACACATTTTTATATAATGCAATATGGCTGCAGATACCAGAACACATGATTATTGTTACTTGCTGTTTTTCATAGTAAACTGGAGCCCACTTTGCTGATTTCAAAACCGTAAATGAAGTATATAATACAACTGAACACTTCTGAATCTATCAAGCAATTACACCCTTCTACGTCTTTGGAGTTTTGCAGATTTATAAAATAAAATCAAGCAGCATAGTACGATTCTGCATGAAGATATAAAAAAGTCCACTGGTATGTTCCAAAGTTTAGTATAATTGTGGTCCTTGCCTCAAAGTGAAATCGTACACATCTAATCTTGTTTTTCAATTGAACGTTTTCCAAAACTGATATTCAGTCTACCATACTGTTTTCGATACACGTCATTTATTTATTGAAATTTTGTAAACCAATTGTTTTTTGTTTGTTGCTATTACCTGTTATTCCAGTGCTGCTGATTAAAGTAAGTGTTTGGGATTAGGCACATCACCTTTAATGGCATATTAAAAAGCAGTAATTTAACATTAAAGTACTTGTTTTCTCTAGGTTTATTGTATCTAGGTATTAAATATTATCATACAGTTTACAGGCAGTAAATCTCAATTTATTGTTTTCATTTGGGTATGTAATCCAGCCTATGATCTCATTGCTGGAATTTAAGTGTAATAACCTTCCTGAAATCTCTGAATTCTTGGGCAGTCCAGAAATCTTACTTAATATACTTAAGGGAAAACAATTAAAAAATAAAATGTACAATAAATCTAACATGACCTTATTATAGACATATTTGCCATTTCAATTAATTTATAAATAAATGTTACAGGAAGGAGCATTTTTTGTTTTTTCAGGTTTGCTTGTATATAGTTTTACATCTACATTTCCTGGGCACAGGAATGGAAATGCACCGAAGGAAGATAAGAGGCTAACCTGGGATTGGGAACAATGCCTTCTGGCTACCAGTGAAGAAGTACTGCAAAAGTACCTGAACGTTTTTTCTTTGGATTTGTTTATACGTCTCAAGAATTTGGGTAATTAGCACAGTACGGAACTGCTTCGAAGATCATCATAAAGCACCAAAAGTAGAATAAAGAGGTTTTTTTTGTTTCTTTGTTTTTTAATGAGGTGGACTTTGTTCTAGAGGTGGGACTTTGTACATCTCCTGCAATTTGCAATCATGTTTTACAATCTTATGTTCAGTCAGACAGAAATCCCTCTGCGGGATGCAAGCTTTTTCACCAGCCACTGATTCTGGATAAAAGACTCAGGAGTCCCCCAAGGGTCAGTCTTAGGTCCTCTCCTGTTCTCTCTCTACACCCGCTCCCTGGGCCCCCTCATCGCATCCTATGGTTTCTCATACCATTTCTATGCTGATGATGCTCAGATTTTCCTCTCTTTCCCCACCTCTGACTCCACCATCCCCTCCCGTATCTCTACTTGTCTGTCTGCTATCTCCTCCTGTATGCACTTGCATCACCTCAAACTCATCCTCTCTAAATCTGACCTCCTTTTCTTTCCCTCCTCCTCCTCCCCCTCCTCTGATCTCTCTCTCCGTTCCTCTGGAATCTACCACATTCTCCCCCTCCTCCTCAGCTAAGAACGTCGGAGTCACCCTGGACCCCTGCCTCTCTTATTCCCAGCACATCTCCACTCTGGCACGCACTTGCCGATTCTTCCTGAGCAACATACGAAGAATCCGACCCTTCCTCACCAACTACGCCACCCAGCTCCTGGTACTCTCCCACCTAGACTACTGCAACTCCCTCCTGGCTGGCCTCCCTGCGTCCGCCACCCGTCCGCTCCAGCTCATCCAGAACTGCCTCCAGAGCCCGCTCCTTCTCCATTTAATCCTGTGCTTTAGAGTACTGTAATCTGTCAAGTGTTATTTAATCTGTAGTATTTTGTATTTAATTATATCCTGATGTAACTATCACTGACACTGTTATCTGCTGCGTTATTGAATCGTATTTTGTCATACTTGTACTTGCTAGAACCAAAGTCATTGTATTTATCTTGCTCTCAATTGTATTATTACTTGTACTGTAATTCTTGAAATGTATTTTTGTTTATGACTGTAAGTCGCCCTGGTTTAGGACGTCTGCTAAGAAATAAATAATAATAATAATAATAATAATAATAATAATAATAATAATAATAATAATAATAATAATAGAGAAGGAAATGAAAACAGCAGCAAAAAAAACCCCAACAAGGTCCAAGACGTTGTCACAGCAAGCACCAGCCTTCGAAGCTGCAGTTGGACACATTTCAGATAATACATTCATTAAATCCTACTTCTGCATTAATCGTCACAGAATCTCACTTTTGCCTACATTAAAGAATTTGGTAATATTACTGTATGTACTGTAGCAGTAAAAAATACATTCATAATTTTCTTAATAGAGCTCTGTGGCAGTGTGGCAGGGCGAAACACGTGGGAATGTGGCTGGAGCCGTGAATTGAATAAATTAGCCACAGGTGCATAAATAGGGTGATCACGGTTGTTAGTTAGTAAGGACAGGATTCATGTTGGTGTTATAGATTTAGGTGGAGGTGGAGGTGCATGTGCATGTCCTGTGTTCCATGTTCCATGTTGGGCTGTATTTACGTCCTCGTCCGTGTTTGTTTACGTGTGGTGAGTTTTGTTAAACCTGTTTATTTTGACCACCGTGCCTTTTGTTTTGTTCCTGTGTTTTGTTTATTGTTTGTATTAAAAGTGTGCATTAGCGCATTTAAACTGCAGCTTCTTTGTCTGAGTCTCCCTTCCTGGTTGTAACAGCCTGGCCAGAGACATTGTCCTGTCACAAGCTCTTGTAGTAAGAATTGTATATTTCTTTTTCTAAGTTGCCTTGTCTTCAGTGTTTTATTTTTGAGTAAGGACACGCTTCTAACTAACACTTTACATTTTGAGCACATAACTTTTAAAAAAAATTAAAATCAAGCAGACGTGACCCAGTTTACTCTACATAACTCACTAGTAAAACTATCTGGAAGCTAATTACTTAACAACCAACACAGTACTTCCCCTGTTATCACTGGACTGACCTTGTTGACACTTTGTGCTAATTTACCATGTAAATTAACATGGATTTACACCTCAGAGGAGTCAGGCCTGGATCCCAGAGCGCCCCTATTTACCTCTTCTACCCACTACGTTACACTATGTGTCCACATCAATGTATGTATGTATGTATGTATTATTATTATTATTATTATTATTATTATTATTATTATTATTATTATTATTATTAATATTATTATTGATAATAATGAACTCAATAAAAAGTAGCAATACATACAACACAATATGACAAGTTAAACTAATCAGCCACAAATTATACACCCAGCAATGTACTGAAATTAAATAGGAAAAAAATGATAATACTAAGAGTGAGAGGATGGCTATTTAAATAACCATTAACTATCCTATATTTAAATGGTTTGTTAGTCTTAACAAATTATGTTTGAATAAGCTGAAGAGCAGAATTATGCATACAGCATGTTTATTTACAAAGGGCCCTGTTCATATTCTTGGTCTTACCGTCAAGCCTTTCAGTTCAGTATCGCAACATACATACAGTACATTGGGTTAAATGGAAGCAATATGCCCACCTTATCTGTAGGCAGGAAATAGACCAATGACCTTGTATGGTAACTGTATTATCTGTGCTCTTTAAATTATATCCAAGGGGAGAAGGTAGCGATCTAATGGGAAAGACCCAGTTCCAAGAGCAATAAGCTAAAAGTGCTGTTGACTGTGTGTGGCGGGTCATTTCAATCAATTGGAGTATGTTAGTCTGTAATAAAACACATGATTCAATTCAAATTAAATAAAAGTAAAATAATATGTTCAAAGTAATTACGTAAGCTAAAAATTATAATTCTATAAATCTTACTATTTTACATTTCCATTGGCTATATAGGTCTCAAATGTGCAGTTTTTAAAGAAACACATCTTGTTGCAAACATGTATTTTCATTTTAAAACAGGCATCTGGTATATTACCCCAAGTTAAAGAAGGTACTCCGTTTGCTTGCTGTGCCTTCCAGGAAATCTGTTATTACTTTACTTGCTCGGATGTTTCACTCCAGCAGGGTCATCTGGGTTAAAGCATGTTACTGTCTGAAAGCATGTCAGCCAATAGAGAAACAGCTAATTCTTTATTGACAAGATAGAAGCCAATGAAGGTGTGGGGACAATTTTTCCCTCCAGTTGAAATGACAGAGGAAGTGCCAGACAGTCTAAAAGCATGGCTTTCAAACAGAGATTCATTTAACCAGGTGTAGTTCAAGATATCATGTTTTCAGATGGAGATACATTTTGGCATTCCCTATCTATTTGGTGGTTGTAATAAAATGATTCCACAGTACAGTGCATAGCTTCCAAATTTACCAAGTGTCATTTAGTTATATCATAGCTTTTATGTCATATGTATTTAAAACCTTCCACAGTACCACTCTATTAGCCCATTGTCCTCCAGGATCATGTAATGGGATTAGTCATGGGGATCAGCACTGCTGTCACATGTTGACAAGCACAAATTCCTTCTCCCCAGAGAATGCAGGATTTACTGGGACCTCAGCATTCAACAAGTAGTAAAAGCAGCTGTCCCAGTGTTACATGAGAACATAAGAACATAAGAAAGTTTACAAACGAGAGGAGGCCATTCGGCCCATAACGTCATTACATCAGTCCCTTTATTGAAGAACCATACAGCAGGGGTCTCCATGGTGAATTGTTAAACAGTAAACTGGGAACATTTTGTGACATTAAAGGACCAAGAAAGCCAATGCTTCTTTGAACAAAAGCAATCCAGCTGTGAAGAAATAAAATTGGTTAATTTGGCTCTAGTAATTTGAATGGGATTGGAGCAAATTTAAACCATACACTCTCTAACATTGTAAACTATTGTATATTGTGTTTTATCACGACAAATGTCCAAACAAAAGCAAAAATGAAAGCTGTGCCTTCTTATTTTATAGGACTGTACTGTAGTCTGTAACATATGTTTCTGAATTTCTGTGTGGTCACAGAAGCCCTGTTACTATACTAATTACCTTGTCAACTGAAAGCAGCAATTGATGTAAAGCTTGGGCAATCACAGTGGATTCCCCACATAGCTCTAGAATGCTACCCACTGTTGAAAATGGTCTAATGCACCCAACAGACTGTCAAATGTCATTATTTGGATTGGACACTAAATATTTTCTCAAGCATTTGATGCCCTGATAGCATCTCCTGGCTCCAGTCCACAGTTTTACTCCACTCCAGTGTTGTCTGATACATACATGCCATATGGATTCGACTAATCAGCTGCTTTCATTTTAATTCCAAAGCACTTTGTGTACATTAGTTATCTTTAATTAAATGATGAAATGTTGAGTCTAATACAGACCTGAAATAAAACCAACCAGTTGTTCAGCTCAGTGTGGTGTTGCGAACTTGCACAAGGAACCTTGAAGAGCGAGATTTTTCAATAAAACCAAAGTCAGGAATAACAGCCTGGTCTACCAAGAGGCAGTCATTTCTTTGATGCCAGGTTTCAGTTAAACATAGAAAATCAAGATTACTATCTGTGATAAACTCACTCAATAACTAAGCCTTATTATTTAAAGAGCAGGTGTTATATAAAGCCCCTTTCACACTGGCACTCCTACTCGGGTCTGGACCTGGGTCCTGGCTAACCAGGTCACAATCCTGCGTTGTGTGAAACCACGTACCTGGGTCAGACCCAGGTTAATCTGGGTCCCAGTGACCCACCTCAGGATGTGGGTTGACACGTTTTGACCCAGGTTGAGCGAGACAAAATGCTTCACTGCCGTTCGTGAGCTGACACAATAACAAACAGCCATGCTTGCGTGAAAGTTTCACTTCTGCAAGAAATGTTTCTGTTTATTCTGTTTAGCCATATTTGTGTTGATTGAGACACAGCATTGCAGCAGTCAGATTGCAGCATGGATGTAGAAACATTTGCTCTAATTAAAATTTGGCCGACGGTTCAATCCAGAGAAGCTTGGATGGAAACGTCAGTAACAAGCTGCTTCCGGGGCATTGATACGCGCATTGTTCACTTGCATCTGTCACCCAGGTCAACCCTGCTTTATCAAAAGCAGTGCGAAATTGCGTACCCTACCCGCATGACACCGGGTCCTGTCCGGGTAGGTACTGACCCTGGTAGATCATGCCAGTGTGAAAGGGCTTAAGGCTAGTTTGACTGGTCTGGATAGTAAAGAGTGACTGGTGCTAATTAAAGTAGTCTCTGATCTCTGTAGTGAATTAGGTATACAATTTATTTAAATATAAATTAGTCTCTAGGCGCCCTGTTTAGGAATGTCCAAATATTAATAACTTGTCAAAGCATACTTAAAACTGTCCGACTTGCCATCTGCAAGATACTGCTGGTGCCTAAAGGATTCATTCAGTGATAGGTAAAGATAAAACGCTTGTCCAGCAGTTAGTTTACGACTCTTTCTAAAAGCATTCTTTGTCAGTGGGGGAGTTTGTGATCAGAAACCGAGTAGACACAGAGAATGGCTTAAGACCCCCCCCCCCCCCCCCCACCTCTGTATATTTGAATTCTCTTAATTTCATACACAGAATGATATTTTGACCCACTCTGACACTACATCTCAGTAGTCTGCGTAGGGAATCAGAGTCAATACCAGAATGAGAGGCAGTAACATTCCGCCGGCAGGTCCAAGTAGTAAAAACATTACTTGTCAAAGTACAAAAGAAAAAAAACAAAAAACATTGCCCGGAACTTCGGTGCAGATCTTGGTCTGCGCAGGAGCTCAATATCTTGGCAGATATTCAACACATATTTTGAAAGAGAATGAGAGTGATTTAAATGCAGTAACTGGAGAAACAGAGTATCTTAGAGACATTATCGATGATTTTCAAATAATCAACGCACAGTCACAAAATCAGAAGTTGAAACAGGCAGACATTAACAAATAAACAAACAGCAGACTGCAGGAACGCCGGCCACCACATCCACGGCACAAGCCCCAGGCAAGGCAATCCAAGCCAGACCGCAGTCAGTGCAGGCAGAAAATCCCAGGCAGCAGACAACACAGGCCGAGATCCAGACGGAGTTCAAACTGGGATCACAACAGCCACGGGTCACAACAGGCGAAACCGCAGCAGTTGGAGGGAGGAGGCAGGCAGGCAGAATCCGCGGGACAGCCGACCAATTAGGCAGGACACAACCTAATCCGTGGCAGTATCCGCAAACAGGCAGCAAGGCTGGCTGCAGTACAGTAAAGTTCAACAACATGGCAGACAGGGATATCAAAAGCAACAAAAATAGGTACAGGATCACCTGCACCTATTGGTTGCAATTCAAATAGTCTCCCTAAAAAATACGTATTAAAACTTAAGTTAAAAGGTTAAAAACCCAGTAAAGAAGCAGCAGCCAAAATGCGCCAGCGTCCTCTCCTGCTGCTGCATTTTGTAACATGTGTAGTTGTGCTGTATTAATTTGAGTTTGACGGTTAGTTAATCCTAAGTAATGCCCATGATTTTACCTCTGCCATTGTGATAGCTCGAAACACAGTACATAGCTATTTAATCTTTTTGACCG
This sequence comes from Acipenser ruthenus, assembly GCF_902713425.1. Taxonomy (NCBI): domain Eukaryota; kingdom Metazoa; phylum Chordata; class Actinopteri; order Acipenseriformes; family Acipenseridae; genus Acipenser; species Acipenser ruthenus. The sequence continues at coordinate 14,269,222 of NC_081192.1, read as the reverse complement.
TGTTGTTTTGCTTTAGATATATTTATTGATTCATATTGTGTCTGGTGGCTAACTCCGTCTTAGAGAACACTTCGGCTAAGAACACTTCGCTTGCTTCCCAAGGGGTGTTCTCTTAAGGCCTGGACACACCAGCACGTCGTGTTGCCTCACCTAGCATCAATTTTTTATATAATGGTGATGCAATGTGTAAACAGAGGACAAACAACAAAGTTCACGGTCCAAACAATTCTTTATATGTTTTATTTGTAATCTATACTTTTCTGCAAAGCCACTGGGGACGCTGTTTTGCTTTTTCTGCACTGCTAATACAGTGGTGAATTCCGTTTGCTGCTGGAGTTTAGCCTGGACCACTTAAGACCAAACATTTATTATTCAGACCAAGTGAGTCCGCGGTCGGTAGCCATGTTTATCACACGGAAATGTCTGATAAACGATGACATCATTACTTGCGTAGAAATCCACGAAACAACTACTGCGGTTGTTTTAGTGCAGTTTTAATGCACACACAGTTGCTGTGCATTAACAAACCGAACTGAATTAATAACCGCACTCGTTACTCGTTCCAAACAGGATTAACTAGCGCGGTCGTCGCTGTCTTTTGTAACTGAACTGTGTGTGTACTCAAACCGTATTAAGAGCAAAAGATGAACTCGCAACCGCATTTATGGTTGTGTGTATACAAGGCCTTACAATAGGACCTCGGTTTTATGTCAAATCCAAAGGACGGAGCATAAGAAGGTTAAGTGACTTGCTCAGGGTCACACACAGTGAGTCGGTGACTGGGATTGAACCTGGAACCTCCTGGTAACAAGCCTTTCTTTAACCAAGCCTTTCTTTCACCAAGCCTTTTTACTATGATTGTCGTTGATTGAGTGTTAAGATTTATGATTAATTAATTTAAAAAAAGATGAAGGTGAATACCATGGAGCCAAAGAACAGGACATATGTGGGTTTTGTAAAATACAGATATCGATTTCAATATATGTTGAAATGTTGTCTATAAGAAGAATCATCCGCTGTATATATATCGTCCGCTTTCTATATATATATGTATATGTATATATATGTATATATATATATATTGCTGTCTTGTAAGCAAAAGGTATGCTTTTGTGAGGCGTATCTATGCAAAAACAGTTTTTGGGCAATTGTGCGGCACGTTTAATATGCATGTTTTTTAAACTACACATTTGAGACCTACATAACAAATTGAATTGCACAACAGCACATTATTTTGTTAGCTACTATTACTATTATATTACTTTAAGGGACAATTCAATTCACAAAAATCAAGAACTGCTTGGTGATTCAGAATCAATCATTCAGAAAACACTCAATATATTTAGTTGAGTCATTGATGTTTACCTTGGTAATGTCTGTTGCCTGGTCATGTTCTTGGGAATAGTAGTAGTGGAAGTAAAAGCCCTTTATTCTTTGATTGTGCAGTAAGCAAAATAAAATTACAGGGGTAAATAAAGGGGTTTCTGTCCTGCGAGTTTAAATGTGTTCCTCAAAAGAAGGAATGTCTAACTGAGGTTACATCTGGCAATGATAATGTTGTTTTGTAAGCAGCCCTGCCGCTACCACCCAACCCTCAGTTCCAGCCTCTCCAGTACGAATGATGCATTTCAGAAGACGTTCAGAGGTTCTGGCTGCCAGAAGGACACCCTGGGCTCGGAGCTCAAAATGTTCTGTCATTTGATCCTCTGGCGGGGCCAGCTGAGATGAGTTACGAGCCTTTGCCAGGATCCCTGAAAGAATTGTTCAAGCCATGCACTCATTCCTGCTGAATTGGAAACAAATGCCCTGGTAGTCAGGGCTTTGAAAACAAATTATTTCCAGCTCTTCCGAAGGCCTCTCTGGGGAGACAAAACTCTTTTCCTATGTCTCACTTCAGTCTCAGGGGAGAGGAGAGACTCATGTTCCCTGGAGACTTCAAGCTCTCATTCTGCAAAGCCACATCACAAACTCTGACCCATGTGTTAACTATCTTCTGTTTACTGCCATTGGTTGCGCTCTTACCAGCACAAATGCAGTTATTTTAACTAGGTCTTAGAATACTTTAAAACAGGGTGAATGGTATTGTTTTCAGCTTATTCGTCATACAGTAGGTTGCGTTGCTATCCTGTGACCATTATTATTATAATTAGTAGTAGTCGTAGTAGTCGTAGTAGTACAGTAGTCACCAGCTAAGAGAACACCCTTCAGGAAGCAAGCAAAGTGTTCTCTTAGGCGAAGTGTTCTTTAAGGGGGCAGCAATGTGGAGTAGTGGTTAGGGCTCTGGACTCTTGACCGGAGGGTCGTGGGTTCAATCCCAGGTGGGGGACACTGCTGCTGTACCTTTGAGCAAGGTACTTTACCTAGATTGCGCCAGTAAAAACAAACTGTATAAATGGGTAATTGTATGTAAAAATAATGTGTAAAAAAATAATGTAATTGTATGTAAAAAATAATGTGAAATCTTGTAACAATTGTAAGTCACCCTGGATAAGGGCGTCTGCTAAGAAATAAATAATATAAGACAGAGACACTATATGAATCAATAAATAAATATGTATTAAGGGGGGTTCACAGCAAACTCAATGCGACTGTGCTGCGCAGCTTAAAAAATGTTGAAGCCATTGTTTTCAATGGTCACACTGACTGCTGCGTGCAGCAGCGGAGGGAAGCGGCACACAGGAGATTAAATATTTTCAATTTTTGCCGCCCCACTTGGTGACGTATAACACCAGCAACCAATCAGGGGAAAGTAGGAGGCTCCTTTGCTAGGAAGATGAAAAATGGAAGAAAATTTGATTTTAACAGTCTGCAAATTCCCAGAGTTGTACAACTATAAATATATACAGAGATAATAACAGAAAAGCCACTGCATGGAGGGCCGTGAGTGTCCAGATGGGATTATCGGGTGAGTGAATATTAAAGATATGTGAACTTGTTATTACTTACATAAAGATGCTTCAAAAAAGCTTTTTTAATCCAGGTACTCTGCAGAGTTTTACATTACCATGTAGTAATAGCTTTTACTTTCTAAAAAGCATCCTTCAAAATGTGTTTTTGTTTATAGGCAAAGCCAAACAATCACTGGATATAATAATGCTGGATATGAGATAGTATTTTTTTGCTAAACTCCACATTGAAAATAACTTTATATGCACCTGCTACTCACAGCATTTCCTGATAAATAAAATCACTATTACTGCAGACAAACGAAAAGATCAAGCAAATGTTTTATTTGGTCTAACAAAAAGTGTACAATTTATTATATTTTAACAATTTTCAACAAAATGAATAAAAAAAGTACATTATATTTTTAACATGGGGTATTTAACAAGCCTATTGTTATATGATATATATATATATATATATATATATATATATATATATATATATATATATATATATATATAAAATCATCATCATCCATGGTACCCCAAGTTAAAAATACATATATATATATATATATATATATATATATATATATATATATATATATATTTTAAACTGCTCTTGTTTGCACTCTGTGTAACCAATCACCATAAAACATGGCAGGTATCTTCCCGTGTAAATTACAGTTCAGATGCAAAAACAAAATGTGCTCCTTTGTCAACCAAGATGGCAGCCTGACAACCGGTGAACCAATTGAACTTTGCATACGTCATCAGCAACCAAACCCGCTTCAAGTTTGCGAAGCAGAAGTTGCTGCGATACATTTTACTATCAATATGGCTGCCTCCAAATTCGCCAAAACGCGCCCAAACATCAAACTGCTTCTGTTTGCAAACCGTTTAACTTGGTAGGCATCATCGTAGGGACAATGGAATTCAAATGTGGCAAAATGGTGTTCTTTTGTAAAACAAGATGGCCGCCAGACCTACGTTTCGTTCTTAAATTTAAAACCGCTTCTGTTGAAAAATTGTTTATTTGATTGACTCCAAAGTTGACAAGCATCATCCCTGTGTCAATACGATGGACTTTTTCAAAAATTGTGTTTGCACGTAAACCAATATGACCACCTGATGCATTTCTTAAAAACCTTTCAAAATCTTCGGTCAAATGTAAAACTAGCTTAGAACTCCTTACAGAGTGCAGATAGGTTAATGGTTACTGTGGAACACATATAGGAAACCATATGTGCTATATCCAAAAAGGGCCTCTCCTTAAGTTAAAATGTAAAACTAGCTTATAACTCCTTACAGAATGTATATAGGTTAATGGTTACTATAGAACACAGACAGGAATCCATATATGATCTGTCCAAAAATCACCTTGCCTGTGACCTCTCTAAGGTCAAATGTTAAACTAGCTTATAACTCCTTACAGTGCACATAGGGTTATGGTTACTATACAACACATTTAGGAACCCATATATGCTCTATTCAAAAATGACCTTGAGCGTGACCTTTGACCTCTCCTTAAGGTTAAATGTAAAATTAGCTTATAACTGCTTACAGTGTGTAGATAAGGTCTTGGTTATTATGATGTTTAAAGTTATAAAGCATTGTGAGATAATGAACTAATGCAGTATTTTGAATTGAAACTGCTCCATAAAACGCACTGCAATTCTACAGCTTGCCAAAATTTCCAACTGGTACTGAGCTTGGAAGCTGTAAAACTGCCTGGCAGTTCTAGTTATTATTATCATCATCATTTAGCTGAATCATGAAATAACTGTTACATTTTCAACTTTACACAAATTAGGAATATACAAAATGAATACAAAATAAACAGTAATATACAATAAATAACGTAAGTGAAGTTCAGAATAAACAAAAATACAATACTTAAAGTACAGTAGGCAAACAAAAAACAGATAGTACGATATAGCCATCAACACCAGACAGAAGGATATCTACATCATCATATGGAAGGAAGCGCAAATGGATGGAGACACATATTGATCACATTAGATTACTGTAAAGCTACGTCTTAGTTGGTGCTTATCTTGGCGAGAGCCGAGTTCAAATCAGCATGAAGTTTTAGCATCTACTCTTGTGTAATAGAAATCTATTTTAGGCGTCCACTTTTAAGCTTCCTCAAACTAGTAGCTCATTTTTCCACGGTAACTCATTTATGATTGTGGTGATTGTGGCTTAATGCAGTTAAAGGGGTTGTAGTATAGGAATTCAAAACATCCATAATAAGAAGGATTTAGACATTTCTACTGGTTATGGAAAATGATTTTACTCAATTTAACCCCTCTTGCCAGTATGCTGCTTATGGAAAGTTTATCAAGACCTTGGCTTCCACTTAGATCAAAATAATAGTACAAAGTGAATCCGTTTCCAGGCAACAATCCATCTTTTTTTAAGGGAAAAGCACTGCTATCCAACTGCTTTTTTCCAAAATTGAGTTGAAAAAAAGACTGGTATGTCATACAGAATCATACGAATAAGATGGAGTGAAAAACCTGAAATAGCAATTTAGACAACAGCTAGTAACAGATATCAGGTTTAAAGATCATTGAAAGCAAGAGAGAATAAGTGGGTCTTGTGACTTGATTTGAAGCGAGCGACTGTGGGAGCCACAGACACTAAAGATGGAAGAGTTCCAGAGAGTCAGGGCTATGAAGCTAAAAGAGCGATCTCCAAGTGTGGTGCACTTTTGCTTGGGTAGAACAAGCAAGCCTGAGTCAGAGGACCTCAGCTTACATGCAGGGATATAGCGGGTCAGCAGATCGGAGAGACACTCTGGACCTGTGTGATGAAGGGCCTTGTAGAAAAGCAGGAGAATTTTGAAAGTTATCCTGAACTTTACAGGTAGCCAGTGCAGCTGGGCAAGACAGGGGTTTAATGTGATCATGTTTTTTACATATGATAAGGATCCTAGCAGCGGCACTTTGAACCAGCTGCAATCGGTTATGGCACGTGACGGAAGACCACTGTAGAGAGAGTTGCAGTAGTCGAGTCGAGAGGAGATGACACAGTATCTCTGCATCCGGGAGAGAAAGGTAGGGATGGACCTTTGAGATGTTTCAGAGGTGGTAGAAGGAGGATTTGACTACAGAGGAGATTTGGGCATCAAAGGAGAGGTTACTATCCAGAAGTACAGTGGGGGAAGGAGACAGTTTTTGAGGTTCAAGGTAGCAATATTGAGATTCTTGAGTTGAGTTTTCGATCCTACTAGAAGTTCAGATTTGTTAGTGTTGGCAGACATCCAGGCCTTGATGACTTGGATGCAAGCTGAGAGCCGGACCATGGCAGAGGGACATCCAGGGTCTAGTTTTAGGTAGAGCTGGGTGTCATCTGCATGGAGTGAAACATGAGGCTATGTTGGCGGATGAGGTGACCCAAGGGAAGAGGCCCAAGAACAGACCCTTGAGGGACACTGCAAGTGACCGGGTTTGCGAAAGCACTGCTTCCATCATAGCAAACAAACTGCATGCGTCCAGATAGGTAAGAGGACAGCCAGGAGAGACAGGTTCCAGAGATCCCAGTGTACTTCTGAAGGCGGTCAAGAAGAATCCAGGGACAGATTGAGAGTGAAACCAGGGACAGGTTGAGAGTGTGCATAATGGAAGGAGCAAGGTCAGAAGCACAGAGATGGACAGGATTTGTTGGCCAGGGGTCCAAGGGGCATGTGGCAGTAGTTGATTTCAACAATAGGTTGGAGACAATAGCAATGGAGAGAGGAGAGAAGGAAGAGAGAGCAGGAGAGGCAATCGGAGGGGAGTCAAGATGGTCACCTACTGGGTGGGAGGATAGCGTAGAATAAATGGTGTCGATTTTGTTCCGAAAGAGGAGAAATCATGGCAGGTAAGAGAGGAGGATGAATGGGAGATGGATTTATCAGTGGCTGGATGGAGGATTTGTTCAATGGTTTTGACGAGAATATTTGGTTTACCATGTCCCATAGATATGATTTCTGGCAGCAGCAAGCACATGCCTGTAGCTACTGAGGTGATCGGGCCAAATCTCTCTGTGAACTGTTAGTCCTGACGACCTCCATTTGTGCTTGACTTTCGAAAGGCAGACTTAAGCAGTCAGAGTTCGAGGGTATACCATGGACAGTTGCAATGTTCTGGCTGTAATCGGGGCAACTGAGTAAGGGTGGCGTTGTAGAGGGTCACCGCATCATCGACCGAAGATGGGAGAGTACCAGTCAGAGGGGAAGAAGAGACACATTCCGATAGGATTATAGGATTTAGCAGATTTTGGGGATGGAAGGAAATAACAGTAAGCAGTAGCTGAAAGTGCAGAAAGATTAATATTGGCAGTGATTAAGAAATGGTCAGTGAGAGAGATATCTGAGACTAAGAGATTGGAGATATCAAGACCCCTGGTGATGAGCAGATCCAGGGAGTGTCCACGGGTGTGAATGGGAACTTTGACAGATTGACAGAGTCCAAGACAGTACAGGAGCGTGACAAAGTCGGTCACTAGAGGGGAAGAAGGCAAATCGACATGGATGTTGAAATCACCTAGGAGTAGATTTTTGTCAGTTGAAGTTCAGATTAGGGAGAGGAATTGCGAGATCTCTGCAATAAAAGTAGAGGGTGAGGGACATGGGAGACGGGAGCTTGATTGTGAGATGCTCAAACAAAGAGAAGGCTGGCATAGAGATAGTTGAGTCGGCAAGCACAGAGTTAGTAATAACAGCATTGCCCCCACCTCTACCTGTGAGGCGTGGCTTGTCAAAGAGTGAGTAGCCATTTGGGGAAGATAGTTGTAGTTAGTGCTTATTTACAGAGTGCCAGGTTTCTGCTAGACAGAGAAGATCAAGATTAGTATCAGTTATAAGTTTGTTAAGAAGCAGAGATTTGTTAGTCAGAGAATGGCAATTTAGGAAGGAAAATTTACAGTTTGTAGCAGGCAGTACAGGGGAAGAGGGAGTAAGTAGTGATATCTGAAGCAAGTATTTACCAGTGTTCATTCTAGGAGAGGAGAAAGAGTGAGTACGCTTTGTCCAGGGGATCCAGACATTAGGTGTCAGAGTAGGAATGAGGCCTCTAGTAGCCATTTGAAGAGGTTTGGAAAAAGTCCTTGCTCTACCTGTCCTCGCTCTGACTGCCACAGCTCAGACTGCCCTTGGACGCGTTGCCATTCAAGTTGTTGAGTTGCTAAGGCTTTGAGAAAGAAAGAAGGAAAGAAAGACAGAAAGGAAGGAAGAAAAAAAAGCATTTTTTTTTCAGGAGGTCAGAGTCTTTGAAACTGAAACCTGCCCAATAACGGCCCTATGATTTGTGGGACACAGGGCTGTCACCACTCCAGGGATGTGTGAAATGTGAGCACTATTTCTGCTTGAGTGATGTCCGTCTACTCATTTCCTGTCAGCTCCCACTAGCAATCTTATCTATCCAGGGGCCAATCACTGAGGCAAAGGAAGCAGAAAGGCAGTAGGGATGATATGAACTTGATCCCCCAAAAATTTGCCCAAGCGCATCTTGTAGTGTATGCCTTAAAACCGTATATCTCAGACCAGCTATCAAGGGTGCAAACCGTTTTGAAAATTGGTGCTAAACAGTTTTGAAGGTTTACCACCAAAGAGGCTACTGGTGCTAAATTATCAAACCCCGCCTGTAGCAGGGTGATTACCCTGCACTTGTGTAAATTAGAGTTGGTATAATTTGTATGGGGAAATGGGTTTATTGTGTATCGTTTTGGAGTTGATTTGTATGATTGAATTATTATTTACAGATGGGTGCTCGATTTGAGACTTGCTGCCTGCTAGGCTTGGTTGAGGGGAAGGGCAGCAAGTGATTGGCTGTGCTGGTCCTCAATCAGCAGGTGGGCGGTTCTTGACCGAGTGAGTGTCCGTCAGTTCAAAAACATCCGCGGGAGATGGCTCGGGGCTACTGCAACGCCATGCCAGAGGGGAGCGGCGTATACTCGGGAGGAGAGGGTCCGCTCTGCAGGAACGACAGCTACGCAACCCTGAGACTGCAAGCGGTGCTTGTGAAGGCAATGCCCAGCCAAGGTCGTATGAAGCAGCAAGAGTCGTTGTATGAATACCGGCTCATGAGTAGGTTAGTTAGGGGATTGTGATCCCATGTGATGTATAGTGAGGGTTACGTAGTGTAATCGGTACCTGGAGCGGGAAGCCTCGTTTTATAAGGCTAGCGCTTGCCCTCTGTGGCCCCTTTTGTTTGTAGTTTTTGTACTGTGTTTTATTTTGTATTTTTGTACAGCTTGCAGTATGTGTCCTCTGTGCGTTACCATCGCTGGTAACGTCACATGACCACCTTTATTTACTTTCTGTTTTGTTAATAAAACCTGCGTGCCTGTGCTGGCATTTCAACTCCACCCCCAGTTGTCTCTCTGTATTGTATAAACAGCGGTTACCCACGCATGTGACATGAGCAAGACCCTGTCACACCACCCATCAAGCCCCCATCACAACTTCCCACACAACACGAACCTTCTCTCTTGTGTATGTGGATGAGTGTGGGTGGGTCATGTGAGAAGTCCATTAGGCGAGGGCACTAATTAAAGCCAAAGTCAACTACCACACGGTAATGAGTCTTCATTGAGAGTGCACTATAACTATTAGAAAAACAATTTCTCTCATTATTTTCTTAAAAAAAACATTTAAAACCACCATTTACCTTCCACTTTTAGTTTTAGGAAAATAGTCCCAAAAATGTTCATAAAGCGTCACACACATAATTAGAGAAAAAAAAAATACTTTATTAAACAAATAACCTTTTTACTTGTCAGAGCTGCTTATAGTTTATCTGAACAGTGCCTGATATCTGAATGGAGCAATATTACTGCCTGTGTTTTGCTTTGTTGTTGTTGGAAGATGCTGTATCTGCGCTGTAGTCAAGCTGACAGGCTGTGATTGGCTGACTTGCTTTTGTCAGTGCAAAGTATTGATTGGCTGGTTTTGGTGGAAAATAAAATAAATTTGGACCAATTGTGTCTTTGTCTAGTTTTTACTGTCCAACAGATGTGAACTAAGCTTAAAAATACAGCAAGTCAAAAAAAGCCAGTACTTTCGCGGATTGATTTTAAATTTGATTCACAGGTGACACGATAACGTTCTAGGGGGCATCTGCTGTGTATTAATGCCCACTATAGCTGGAAGCTGATTGGCTGATGATACTGAATCGTTTTCTAATTTACCATAAGTTACTTCTAAATTGAGACCAAAATTCGTAGTTTCAGAAAATGTGCTTAATCCAAGTTCATTTTAATGAGAATTGACTGCATATCACAGCTTGTCAAAAAAATAAAAAAGAACAAGAAAATGTAGTACCTCTAGAAATACAAAGGAAAGCTCTGTTTGCATGTCTTACTTTAGGAAGTCTGTTATCTTTCACTTCCTATGTCATTTTACCTCAGCAGTGCATTCAGGGTATGTCACTAGCTGCTGTTTAAAAATTATTTTAAAACTAATAAAACAACGATATCTGTAATCCTCACAACTGTAGAATTTGTTTTGCACTGCCTGTGTGTGGTTGTAATATTAGAATGTTTTGAATTTTGTAAGATTATATGGTCCTTTTTATTTGCTGCAACAGTGGCACACTCACACAAATTAGATGGTCTCAACTGTTCTCAAACCATGTTTATATAAATTAAAAATAGTTGGAGCCCAGTTTAGACACTGTATCTACAGTACTTACAAATTCCCAGTGGTCACATTAACTTAACTTCTGCTCCAATACAGTATATCACCGGCCTGTACTGCTGCTTTGTCCTTTGTGCATTCACCAGTATTGTTTTCATTGCTGAATACATTGACCATTACATCAGTGTCTTTGTTTTACCGTACTTGTGTTGTTAGGGGCTAAAATTTCTGTAAAGCAATGGTCCCTTCAAAATAGTGTATGGAACACATTTCAGAAGGCATTGTTCTAAATATCTGTCCATAGATTTTTTTTTATTACAGTTTTCCACAGAATTTGTGGCCGACAAAATTACAGCACTCCATCTTTTTCTTCTTCTACAGAGACATTCAATCAACTGTGGTGGTGCAATTTTCCCAGCGGTCCTCCGCTTGTTTTAAACTCAAACTCAGTCGTCATGTGTTTTTGTAGTCCAGTGTGAATCGACTATGTTATGTTAGAATTAATATCAGTATTTCCAGGTTATTTGCCTCAATGCTAGAAGAAGAGAGTGATGGATACTTTCAGCGATGCATTTGAAAATATGTTTGGATGTAAACAAACATTTATTCGATGGCGACAAGATACTATTCAAAACAGAAGACCGAGGGACTCCTGGGGGTTCAAAATGAGGCAAGGTGCCAGTGGGAGAAATGTGCACAGAAAATAATCCTGTTATGGGAATTCTGTGCGCAGCAGGGTGATTAGTAAGTGTCAGTTGTAGATTGTGGATTGTGTCCATGAGAGCTAAAGGAAAAGCAACCCAAAACTATGGATAAAGGTAGTTCCTTGAAGCTTTTTCCAGCCAAAAAGCAGCAGTGTTTCACCACAGATTGGTCCAGGTGTGCAAGATGTCACTCCAACACCAATGAACATTTAAGACAGGCTAAGTCAGAAGGTGTAAAGGAATTTTGCAACGCTATGCAGATCCGAAAAGATGAACTTTCAGGCAGGATTACTACTGACCTTGATGAATCTACAGCTATCTTTTGGCATGAAAATTGCTATAAAACATTTACAAGCAAAACATTACTTGAACGACTAAAATCCTGCATCCCCAACTGAATTCAGTGTACAGTGTTATGATGAATGTTCAACAGATAAAGCAGTTGGGCCAAAAGAATGCAGTAATCACTTTAATGAGACACTCTACTGTAAAGCAAAGGAAATTCAATGGCGTCACCCCAAAGAATTTGCAGATACAGTTTTGCGACGAGGAGGAATGTACACTGCCTTGACATTCCTTGCCTGTATCGGTGAATATGTTAAAAAGAGTGGATTGGAGGAATTGTTTGCAGATTCTGAAGTATATTGAAGAAGCACAGCTGCAGCTCTGCTTAAGTTTATTACCAAGGAGTTAGTGCTCATAAGCAATGCAACACCTGCGTTGGCAAGCCATAATGTGATACACTCAAAGAGGTTCAGCTTCTCAACAAATTTCGAAGGTAGGGCCACACTATATGTAGGACATTTGTATTTTGGAACCTGGGAAGGAGTTAGTCAATAGCGGTTCTGTACTATTGCTATTAGAAAAGTCTTGAGCCACAACAAGAGATTTCACAGTGAGGCTTGTACCATACCCATATTTAGCCATATTTAGGACGTAAAATAATCACACACACACACAGCACGGGTAGTGAGGTAAATGAAACAGCTCGACCTGTTTGACACTAACAACTACAGGAGTAGTATGCAGCCAGCTCAGGCACTTTGAACACATTTTCAACTCTGTGATGTAAGTTTATGACGGTTTTTTATGTTATTTGTTTTTCACTAAGCAGTCTGCAAAAACAAATAGCCCCCACATCCCCTTTTTATGCTGCCATATATAGTCAATAGTGAACTCAACATATTTTAGTGGCCGGCCGGTGTGTGTGGGTCCCAAGCAGGTGAAGGCGGTATTGTTGCACTTACAAGTGCTGTTGTCAGGTCTATCAAGCAAACGAGTTAGGCAGGCATCGAACTGCTCTTTTACTGAGTGTTGATTATGCAGGTAGAACACCACCCAACTGTCACTCACACACTGGCAAACAGTCACTCCTCCACCACAGCCAGAAACAGTGACAAAACATTAAAGAGCTAAACATTACCAATCGGCTGTTGAAATTCTGAACACAGATTGTATACTGTAAACTCCTGGTTGTGATCTTCATATACATTCAGCGCTTGCTAATTTATTTTTAAACAAATAAAGAGGACTTGCCCCTTTAAAAATGATTTATTAATACTTACATTTTATTTGTTGAAACTTTTTTTCACAGAATGCAGTGTACCCAAGTCTGTAGACAGTAAATACTCACTTGCTCCTAAACTAAACATTGCTAAACAAAAGACTGCTGTTGAACATCTTTTTCATTTCCTGCAAATTGTAGATAAACGAGAAGTGTATCTGTTTACTAGTCTTTTTTTTTCCCCCTTGCAAAAAAGTCCTGCAGGAATTTTGTGCAGGAATCCTGCAGGAAATCCCACAGGATTTTTGGATCATTTTTCTGTAGGATTTCCTGCAGGATTCCTGGACAAACTTTGTGTGTGAGTACTGTTGTGTTAAAAAAAAAGTTTAAAATGAACAGTTGCATTCAAAAAATGTAGAACAGCAAAAAACAAAAATAGACGTGCGTTAACAAAATGCCCTGAATCAATAAGCTCAATATTTAAGCTAAAAACTATTGGATACAACTCAAACATTTTATTCAAGCACATCATATCAAACATCTGCACAGTTGAAACACTGTATTTAAATGAACAATTAAACATAAAAGGCTTTATTTTCTAACTTACCACATATAAAAAAATGAAAAACTATAATAAAATAAACATTTTAAAATAAACTAGTGTGTAAACAGGTATATGCATATACAAAACTGTAAAAACAAAAGTAGTTTTTAATCTAAAACGAAAGTAACATTTGATTTATCTTGCGTGTGTGTCACTCGCAGCACAGAATCCAGGTTGAGCTGCTGCAGCCTGGCTGCAGCTTTGCAGTTTTCTGATCGAAATGTTTCTGCTGAAGCGCTGTGGCTAGCTTCAAGATGAAATCTCTCCTACCTTGTACAAAATGAAGAAATTGATGGCTGCCAGGTCCAGTAGAGATAACAACAGGCTTGTGTGTGTGTCTATATTCATATACATGTATAAATAAATAGAATATTGTAGGTTATATTCAAAATAAAAACATGTATTGTAAAAGGCGTTTATAGTGTTAATGAAATGTAACTTTTAGATTATTATTATTATTATTATTTATTTCTTAGCAGACGCCCTTATCCAGGGCGACTTACAATCGTAGGCAAAAACATTTCAAGCGTTACAATACAAGTAATACAATAAGAGCAAGAAATACAATAACTTTTGTTCAAGTAAAGTACAAGTTTGACAAACCACAATTCAATAATACAGCAGGTAATAGTGATAGTTACATCAGGATATGATTAAATAGTGATAGTTACATCAGGATGTGATTAAATACAAAGTACTACAGGTTAAAAACTTGGCAGATTACAGTATTCTGAAGTACAGGATTAAATGCAGTAAAATAGGGGCTGATAAGAGCAAAATAAAGCACATTTACAAACAGAGGAGTTCTACAGGTGCTCTTTGAAGAGGTGAGTCTTAAGGAGGCGCCGGAATGTGGTCAGGGACTGGGCAGTCCTGACATCTGTAGGAAGGTCATTCCACCACTGCGGAGCAAGGGTGGAGAAGGAGCGGGCTTTGGAGGCAGGGGAGCGTAGCGGTGGTAGAGCTAGTCTTCTAGTGCAGGCGGAGCGGAGAGGTCGAGTGGGGGTGTAGGGAGAGATGAGGGTCTGGAGGTAGCTGGGTGCAGACTGGTCAAGGCATCTGTAGGCTAGTTCCACAAACACACAAACACACACAAATATAAATTCTAAGTAGTAAAACTTGTAGAAATTATATTTTATATAATTTTGTGTGTGTGTGTGTGTGTGTGTGTGTGTGCGTGCGTGTGTGTGTGTGTGTGTGTTGGAAAGGTAACTAAACAAACAAGTACCCAATGCACGACATAATTCAGAATGTGCGCGGCAACACGTGAATTCATTTCTCTTTTTAAATTTTTTTTATCTTCATGGCAACGCATGAAGCTCTCCTCACGATATTCAGAGTTGTTCTTTTCCTACTTAGTAAGCAGACACGGACATTTAAATATCCCCATATGAATGGAGTAATCTGCATGGGTACGGACGATTTTTTTTCCTAAATCAGAACTGCATAGCAACGCATTTCCTAAAAAGTAGGCCATACAGGTCATGAGGAAAACTGTCATGACTTGTGCATGTAAACGCCGCCAATGAACACTGTGAGCATGCAGCATCAGTCATAAAATCTAATGATGCTGCACTATTTGGTATGAAAGGACCATCCCCACTAATAATTTTATTGCATGTCAACATGATTTGATGATTTTTATTTGACTACATGCACTGCATTTTTTAGGTATCTTTCATCAAATGTTTAGTTTGTGGTTTGGCAGCAAGTTCCATTGTGAAGCCTGGTATATAGGCAACAAAACAGATATTGTTAACAATCGGATTCTTGCTATAAAACCACCTACTAATGTTACAAGGGCACCACGTTCAATCACTTTACGAAGTCATTGGAAAGCCTCTGAATACAGACATTTGTTTTTGTTCTATGCTCTTCCTTGCTTGAATGGAATCTTGCCAAAACAATATTTACAACATCTACTACTTATTGTTCAAGGTACATTCAGTCTTCTGAAGGACTCGGTCTCCCCAAAAGATATTGATTTGGCTGAATTGTTCTTTAAGAAATGTGTAATTTATTTTTAAAAGTTATATGGCAAATGTAATTTCAGCTACAATGTCCATATTTTACTGCATGCATGCAATTTAGTAAGGAACTGAGGTCCATTGCGATGACAAAGCACTTTTCCTTATGAGGGCAATAATGGCAATCTCCTAAAACTATTTCATGGAACACAAGGTGTACCAGAACAAAATGTTAACATGTTTGCTTATACCAGCATGCACCAATGCTTTTGACACGTTCTTATGTGGAGGGGTTAGGGGCCCATAGCAAAAGTTTTGTTGAACAAATGCTAAAGGGGTACACACTTACAAAAAAGTGTGTACAAAAATGTTGTGCTCCTTGGCTATCCTCAGACTGGAATGCCCACACCACGAGAAGCTCACCTATTGAGAGAATCTGAATTTCAAATAGTACATCATTGTAAGTTCCATAATAGGGCAATGATCAATAGAAATCACATTCACTCAAGAACATGCAAAACATTGTGTAAAAGGATTAACTGTGCTGTGGTAGTGACAGGCAGATCAATTGAGATTGTTAGGTCTTTTGTTGCCTGCCTGTGTGCTGTGACCTTTCAATTCGCTGGTTTGTTTATTTTTTTTTTAAAGGGACAGTACTGCAGGCTACTCAGAAAGCCATTCACAATTTAGTCGTCTCGTTATTATTGAAGAAAATAAATATACCGGTGCTGTTTAAATTTGAATACAAATGAGCTACCACCTCTTATTTATAGAGGCTTACCTTGTTAACCCCACCCCTGTACTAGTCCACCACAAAATAAACACCTAACCAGTATTACCACATACATATTTCCATATATTATTATTATTATTATTATTTATTTCTTAGCAGACGCCTTTATCCAGGGCGACTTACAATTGTTACAAGATATCACATTTATTTTTACATACAATTACCCATTTATACAGTAGGGTTTTTTACTGGAGCAATCTAGGTAAAGTACCTTGCTCAAGGGTACAGCAGCAGTGTCCCCCACTGGGGATTGAACCCACAACCCTCCGGTTAAGAGTCCAGAGCCCTAACCACTACTCCACACTGTCTGAAGTTCATCAATTTACTTTAGTACAACTCTCATTACAATAATACACATTTATGGTTAGTGATGGAAGATGGAATTCTCTCCATCACCATATATATATATATATATATAGTGATGACGTGACCCCAAGGTGTAGTAGGTCTTGTAGTAAAACACAGGCATGAGACTTGAATTGCAGTTCAACAATACTCTTGGTGTTCTTTATTTTTATTTTTTTATTTGCTATAACAAAACAAACAAACAAAACAAGGAACGCTAACTTAACTTTTGTAAGGTGGTCCTGTCTAACCACGGGACAGCTAGCCGTTAAACCGTAACAGAACAAACGTTAAACTTAAGTTCTTCAATAATGCGTTTGCTCTCTTTAGTTGCTCTCTCTCTCTCTCTCTCTCTCTCTCTCTCTCTCTCTCTCTCTCTCTCTCTCTCTCTCTCTCTCTCTCTCTCTCTCTCTCTCTCTCTCTCTCCACACACGTGTACCATACACCATTTTTTCCCTCACTGAAAGTTGCAGATATGCGGGAGCAACTTTGATAATGCACGATTCCCCTGATCCTGCCCTTAAATTCAAGCCCTGCGTAGTATTTTATGCATCCTGATTGGTCCAAATGAATACGTGTACTAGGTATGCATTTTTGACCCGGATGGCCTTCCAGGATACATAAAATACAACGCGTTCTAAATAATTTTTTTACGTAGTGTCATTTTACAGTGGTACCTACGTGGTTGCTGGTCATTTTACAGGCATGCAGCGTAATTACAAGAGTAGCCAATCACCTTTGGGATAACATTTTGTAAATTTCAGACATGAAACGGGCTTAAAAAAAAATCAAGAATTAAGCCGAGGTATGACACAGGCCCGGTTTTTGGGATGGAACCGTATAACAGTCTTGCGTTTTGATTGGTCCTTGTCTGTCACAGGAATATGACATCACCACGAGTGGGAAAGCTTAGAGGCATTGTGATACACTCTCTCCCTCTTCCTCAGCTAAGAACCTTGGAGTCACCCTGGACCCCTGCCTCTCTTATTCCCAGCACATCTCCACTCTGGCACGCACTTGCAGATTCTTCCTGAGCAACATCCGAAGAATCCGACCCTTCCTCACCAACTATGCTACCCAGCTCCTGGTCCAGGCCCTGGTACTCTCCCGCCTAGACTACTGCAACTCCCTCCTGGCTGGCCTCCCTGCGTCCGCCACCCGTCCGCTCCAGCTCATCCAGAACTCTGCTGCCCGCCTAGTGTTCTCTCTGCCTCGCTTCGCCCACGCTACTCCACTACTCCGCTCGCTCCACTGGCTCCCGATCACCGCTCGCATCCAGTTCAAGACTCTTGTACTAGCCTACAGATGCCTTGACCAGTCTGCACCCAGCTACCTCCAGACCCTCATCTCTCCCTACACCCCCACTCGACCTCTCCGCTCCGCCTGCACTAGAAGACTAGCTCTACCACCGCTACGCTCCCCTGCCTCCAAAGCCCGCTCCTTCTCCACCCTTGCTCCGCAGTGGTGGAATGACCTTCCTACAGATGTCAGGACTGCCCAGTCCCTGACCACATTCCGGCGCCTCCTTAAGACTCACCTCTTCAAAGAGCACCTGTAGAACTCTGTTTGTATCCTGGGACACTATCACCCTTCATGTAAATGTGCTTTATTTTGCTCTTATCAGCCCCTATTTTACTACATTTAATCCTGTACTTCAGAATACTGTAATCTGCCAAGTTTTTAACCTGTAGTACTTTGTATTTAATCACATCCTGATGTAACTATCACTATTTAATCATATCCTGATGTAACTATCACTATTACCTGCTGTATTATTGAATTGTGGTTTGTCAAACTTGTACTTTACTTGAACTAAAGTTATTGTATTTCTTGCTCTTATTGTATTACTTGTATTGTAACGCTTGAAATGTTTTTGCTTACGATTGTAAGTCGCCCTGGATAAGGGCGTCTGCTAAGAAATAAATAATAATAATAATAATAATGAGAGAGAGAGAGAGAGAGAGAGAGAGAGAGAGAGAGAGAGAGAGAGAGAGAGAGAGAGAGAGAGAGAGAGAGAGAGAGAGAGAGAGAGAGAGAGAGAGAGAGAGAGAGAGAGAGAGAGAGAGAGAGAGAGAGAGAGAGAGAGAGAGAGAGAGAGAGAGAGATCTGCTTTCCAGAACCTTTCAATTAAAATATAATGTGGTATTTTGCTGTACTAATATAACAAACCATGGGTGACTATTACTTTATATAAATTGTCATGTTATGCATGAATATAAGAGTTGGCTTTCTCGGTGATCTACTTTTTTCATTCAAATAGCATATATCTATAATCGCTTGGGTGATTTATTTTAGTAGCAAATATATATCCTGCCGACTATTACAGTTTTGCTACAGGATTCATTCACTTATCTGTAATGTAATCACAGTTTCACAGACTGCTCGTTCTCAGGGTTCTGGGCTGCTTTGCTTTTATAATGTCCCAAATTCTGGGCCGATTTAGTTTTCAGATAACGTCCAAAATTCTGGGCCGATTTGGTTTTCAGATAACGTCCCAAATTCTGGGCTGCTTTGGTTTTCCGAATTCAGCCCAGTTTTTGGGTTGCTGACATGAAACAGCCTCAGCTGACAACCGAGTTTCTAAGCCATGCATGCTCAGTTTACCATAAAAAAAAGTACACAAGAACTGGATCGTGAATTCATATAAGAGTAACTCTTAGTACATGAATCAAAGTTAATGTATTTTTTTACTCTCCCCAGAAAACATTATTTTTTATGAAGAAACAGAAATAAAATGTAAATGTTAAAAAACGTATTTCTTATTACAATGAAGAAACTACATTGCACTGAAACTGGTACATGAAAATTCATTAAGCAGTTGTTTTCCTTTTAAAGGTTAATATTAAACACATTTTTGAGAAGGAACAAGGTACAGTTGGAATAAAAACCACTGATTTTTACCGGTGTTTCAATTAAAAACTATTTTTTACAGATTTTATATTTTTATATTTTAATATATGTAACATAAACTCCAAAAAATTCTGGGAAAATGTTTTTAAAGATAAAATGCGGAACACTATATCATATCATGGGTCATGGCTGTGCAGCACATACAGGTATCAACCTGAACTTTGGAGTGAGTCAACCAAGCATGGTTCACCAAGTGACAGAATCTTTGGTGAGCAGGGCAAGCAACTACATCTCCTTCCCCACAACACCAGCAAAAAAACAAAACAAGATTTTTTTCATGTGTGATTTTTCAATTTTTGTATTCTGTATTTATTCAAGTGGAGACCATTTTCTTTTACCTTGATATATTTACCTTTTTTGTTTTAGGTAAGGTAGTTTTCTGTTAATATGTTTCCAGTATTTTCTTTTGTTTTACAGATCAGGCATGGCTGCCAGCTAAAGCTAAAGAATGCTTAAGTATTCCTGTGAGAGGAACTTGTGTGAGGTTGCAAAGCAAGTGCTGTCGCCTCTGGCCCTACAGATATCACACAGTACACTAATGTCCTAATGATTCATACACAGCTGCATTTTCTACATTTCTAATTCAATTACTGGAGTTGTACATTAAAAATGAAACCAGTCACTACCTAATTGTTTTAATATTAGGACATATTCATGGTATGTTTTCACATTTCCATTTTAGTTTGTGTTTTAAAAACATTCAATCTGATATGACATTCTCCTTAAATTATGTAACTGGGCCTCCTTGGTTTGTGTTCCTATGAATTTAAATTCATATTTTTATCATCAACAGGTCCCATTAATGTAGTGAAGAATAAAATGGGGAATGGGTCTCAGGGGCTGTGACTGTCAATATGGGTGAGTCATTGGCCACCAGGTTTTCTTCAGGATCAGTTTGCTGCACAGTCACTGTTGGTTCTATATGAGAAGAAAAAAGAAAACAAAGTTTCTATTTTGTCAGTTCATTTAAGCACTCAAATGTGTCCCAAAGTTCTTTATCGGTAGTCAGACCCCTTTTCAAAGACCTTTATATGAAGTGTAACTACTGACTATAGTTTTTTTTTTTTAATTGTATTTTTTATTCTGACTTACACCTACCCTCCACTCCAATGTCTATCCCACCAAGCCCCCTCCAGAGCGCGCACATTCCAGGTGGACAGGATCCGTTCTTCAGTGGTTTTTTTAGCCAAATAAATCTGGCTTATTTTGAAGAACCTCCACCAGAAGTTCTAGGCTTTCATGGGATTTCTTTTTCATCCATGTGGGGTACTGGGGTTCATTTTTTGCAGGTGTGAAGAAGACCCCTCACCACCTGTAACAGGGGGTCTTAGTACCCGCTACTTTAGTTGTGGGTGTCCCCTGAATGATAAGAGAGAGAGACAGAGGGATGCAGTTGACAACGCCACTCAGGCGTCCAGGTTTTACTCAAATAAACAGAATGTTGTGGTGACATGTGGCCGCCACTACGGTACCATCAATGATAGCCCTAGTGCACAAGGACATACACAGCCAGAGTGTAATCAAAATAAGAGCTCCAAAAATGCAAAACAAAATACAGTGAGAAAACAGCTAAAAACAAAAGTTTGCCAAACACTGGCTTAGCGCTGCTCCCGCTAGAAGGGAGGTCCCGCTCCGGAACCGACTCTGTGACACACTAAAAGAAACTGTTGTGGGATCAAAATCCACTAAATTAATCCCTACACAATCCACTCACCCTGGCTCAACACACAGTAGTGAGGCTACATGCTTTCTGGAACTAGAACAAAAGAACTGGCTTTCCAGCTCCTTTTTTATACCATGTGGCTGGGCTTAATTGATCATCAATTAGACAATTAAGCCCCAGCCACATTCCACACATAGATTTGGCAGAGTTGGATTTAACCCCATCCCGTCCAAACTTAAATTCCAAACTTAAATTCAAAACTGCAAAAAAACTGCCATATCTAGTGCACACTTAAATTCTATATTTTTTAAACTATACATATACACAACAATACAATACATTATTTACATGTGCAGGGTTTTAGCCCTGCCACAACCCCACCCCTCCGACTGTACAGCAAACTGTGGTGAGTCTTTCTCTATAATGTTTAATGAGATTGGAGAACACATTGGGAGGGATCTTAGACCATTCCTCCATACAGAATCTTTCCAGATCCTTGATATCCTTCGGTCTGCGCTTATGGACTGCCCTCTTCAATTTAAACCTCAGATTTTCAATGGGGGTCAATTCCGGAGACTGAGATGGCCATTGCAAAATGTTGATTTTGTGGTCAATTAACCATTTCATTGGGGATTTTGATGTGTGCTTGGGGTCATTATCTTGCTGGAAGATCCACTTGCTGCCAAGTGTCAGCCTCCTGGCAGAGGCAACCAGGTTTTTGGCTAAAATGTCCCGGTACTGGGTAGAGTTCATGATGCCGTTGACCTTAACAAGGGCCCCAGGACCAGTGGAAGCAAAATAGCCCCATAACATCAAAGATCCACCACCATATTTTACTGTAGGTATGAGATTCTTTTCTGCACACGCATCCTTCTTTCGACACCAAACCCACCCGGTTCCAATCAAAGTGCCAATGCCGTTTAGCAAACTCCAGGAGCTTATGTTTGTTGGTTGCTCTCAATAAAGGCTTTTTTCTGGCAACCCTTCCAAATAGCCTATTGGCATGTTGGTGGCATCTAATTGTAGATTTGGAGACTTGGTGACCCCAAGATGCAATCAAGTTCTGTAATTCTCCAACTGTGGCCCTTAGATTTCCCTTTGCCTCCCGAACCATCTGCCTCACTGTGCGTGGGGGCAAGATACACTTGCGTCCTCTACCAGGCAAGTTTACCACTGTTCCAGTGGTTTTTAACTTCTTAATTATTGCCCTAATAGTGGTAAGTGGTATATTTATTTTTTTAGCTATTGTTTTGTACCCATTGCCTGATTTATGAAGGTCAACAACCATTTGTCTCTTTTAATTTGTGAGTTCTTTTTGAGAAAAAAATGTATTACTTGTTAATAAAAACCTTTTTCTCCGAGCAATTGTATTAGAATAAAAGAATATGCTTTTCCCATATATTTGAGCGTAAAATATAGCTCATTACCTGTGTTGTTTATTATATACAGCCTTTTTGGTCATCTTTGTCAAGGGTGCCAATAATTTTGGAGGTGACTATATATATATATATATATATATATATATATATATATATATATATATATATATATATATATTCTGTAAATATAATTCCTGTGCAAGGTGTATATTTGTAATAAATCACTTCTAGATTTCTTTTGTAAGCTGATTATTTTCCCTCAAGCAGCTAAAATGATAAACTTGCTGAAAGTTCTAACCACTGTTAAAATAATCAGAGAATTGACAACCAAGTTTATTTTTGTACTACATTTTGAAGATCACCATGGTTTGTTCATTTTTTTCCTTCAAATATATTTCTGTTTCAGAGAAACATTTGTTTCCACAGAGATCTGTCTCACAGACAGGCTCAAAGACCGTGTTGCTGAGTTAAATATTCTGCTGGCTGGGTTTTCGACCTGCAGAGAAGTAACATTGCAGTCAACACTTAAAAGAATGGTTTGTGTAGACAAACCCTTTTCCCACTCCTATTATATGAGTGAGCAGCTTACATCACCTTGCTCTTTTTTAAATGTAGTTGCTGTCAAGATTTTTTGTTTTCATATTTCTTTTTTTAGCCAGGTTTTTTAGCCATCTAATAACATAATCTATTGCAACAGAGCAATCTGCCCTTGACAGCTGTTATTTGCCCCATCCCCTGGTCATTTCTTTATCCTCCCTTGCAAATATGTGTCAGCAAATATTTTCATCTTTGAAACAAACCCAGCCTTGGCTCAGTTGAACCAAGGGTTGCCAGGAAGCAAGGAGAGCCAAGTCCAGCCAAAGGTCAAGCTCAAACTTACAAAATAATGCCGTGCTATAAAAACCCACTTCGCCAATATCAAAACCTTTTTTTAACCAGTCTATGATTGATTTAAAGAATCATATCAAACAACAAAGTACAACAATGATAATGCTTCAATAATAAGTGTGCGATTTGTCAGGACATTCTTGCGTTAAATAACCACATTTTTTATAATACAAAATCTTACAGATTTCCAAAAACATTTAACCCAATCAAGAAAAATAGAGCAAAAATAGTTGGAGCACAGCCTCATCCTTCGGAGAATCCCGGTGCCACCTGCTAAAAAACAAACAATAAAATAATAAATCTATGCGACGTGTTCAACCCGGTGAACCAAAAATATTAGGCAGAGGAGCATCATATATACACCCCCCAAAGGAAAGGCTGAGAGATTTGGATAATCCCTAGTTGCTATTGGGGATTAAAAACTAAAATAAAAATGGGTCATACATAATTATGGTCACCTACACCACTTCACACATTTTGGTGAATGCACAAAAATATAGAATAAAAAAAAAATAGTAAACTCCCCCCCCCCCCCCCCAAAAAAAAACCAAACAAACACACACACACACACACAATGTGATATCTAATTGTAGTGACTGAAGGTAACAGAGGAAAAAAAAAAGGAAAAAATCTCCGGGAGTCCTAGACATTCTGTCGCCTCCCATCCAGGCTTAAAAAAATATATAATTATACATATTACTAATAGGTAGCATCATCTGGCAAAATGCAGTGTTTTTTATATATAACAAAGGATATGGTAGGATTGGATGCTGGAGTCCTTCATTAGGATGCAGGTTCCAGGTGTTGTTGGCAACGAGAATGTCTTTAATAGTGCGCCTTATGTAAATCGCATCAGCATCTGAAGACCACCGACCAAACTTTTTACATGCGCAGGAATGTTTCGTTGAGTAGCTGTGGGTTGCAGCTCCAGTTCTGAAAGAATGCCACGTATAGTTAGAAGAAGAAAGATTGCCTTTCTGGAAAAGATCTTGGAGTCTTGCAGAAAACCAGGATCAGGAGACTGGTTGGTTCTGCGCAGTTAGAGACAGTTGGTCCGGAGGCGTGGCTCAGGGTCTGAAGGCCAGATATGCCAGCATGGAAGTGTGGGGACAGGAAGCAGAATTAGTGTGAGCAATGTGAACAGTTACTCCTTCCCTTAATTTGTCAGACTTACTTTGTGCGAGAGAGATATAAAACACCCCTTGAACTTGTCACGGAGCTGGTTAAAATCCTTAGGCCTAGCAAGGTGTGGAAAACATACAAAGTAAACACTTGTGTTCAGGCAGGCTGTCTGTCTAATTTAGTGCTGCAAATACCTACTGATTGTAACTACAATGCTGAGGTGTGGCAGTTTGAAGACATGAAAGTGAGACAATATTATGTTAAAAGGATTAAAATGTCTCATGGAATACCCAGAATGCTATACTTATGTGAACAGATTGAGATGGATAAGTACAGGACTTTTCATAACTGTCCTGCAGGAGATTCAGATAGGTTTGGACTAAAGCGTAATAAGTTCCAGGAAGATGCGGGCCTCTCCAAGACACAAAGATTGTAGCTCTGACAAATGTCAGAAAAGGCAGGGCACTGTTAAGAAGGGAGATTGCACAGCCTGTTTCCCTAAGTGGTACCATGCTTATGCCAGAATTAGCCCAGGAGAGCAGGTCCATATTTTTGACAGAAAATAAATAGTGAGGGCAACTAGTCTCAGGTGCAAAAACCATGTAGAGTGGGCAGCCACTGAAAACCCAGAATTTATACAGTGCAGGAAGCATACAGAGGGAGTTGCAGTGCATTACAAGGTCAACCAGCGAAGATTCAGCATACCTGTGATGCAAAATACTGGATGCCAGGGGCAAGTATACTACCTGCCATGGAGAAGGAGGGATCTAAAAACAAGGGTTCACCCTGATTGAAACCCCAGTCAGAAAAAATAGAGAAAGATGAGGTTCTGCCAAAGGAACAGAACCTGCTTGCTTTTAAAATAACAGTTTTTTCTGAAAAGTACCACATATTGAACTTTTTGTGAACTGATCGGGTGATGTTCTGCTTAATTACAACATAATGAACTTTCTGTTAACTAAAGCCATGGTGTTTGCTGGACTTACAACATAACGACCTTACTGTTACGGTCCGGTGATGTCTGGTGAAAATTACCACATAAGGTGCTTTCTGCTGACAGTCCTTGTGCAATGATCAGGTCATGATATTTAACTAAGATGTCAGTTGCTAAAATTAGTATTCTTATTAAAATGTTGAAAAACAATATTATGTAGAGTATAACCAAGCTAATGCATTATTTTAATTTCTACCTAACTTAGTATATGTATTTTCAATTAAAAGCATTTTAAGTATTCTTTAAAGCATGATTTCAGTAATGCATTATAGGTATATCAGATTTCAACACATTGAAAGCACATAGCGTGAATGGATGCAGTGACGTCAAGTGAGATAAGTTGGCAGTGGGAAAAATAGGCAGAAATACTGTAGACAAGCTATACCAAAATGTTCTCGATCTCCAATCTCAACCTGAGTTTGTGATCTGATGAACCCAGCCTTTGCAGTTTGAAATCCCAAACCGAGACTCCTTATCTACTCAACATCACTGAACCGTTTTGAATTAATTACTCCTCAAAAAGCAGAGGGTAAGTGAAACTTATCTGTCTGAAAAAGATATGTTTTCTATATGTGTTTATCATGCTATTACTATTAGTTTAAGATGGGTGGATAAGAGTTAGGGTTAGGGTTAGGGTGATATTGTAATGACGTATTTGAAAAGAGACACTAATTGCATCAAGTAATGTAAAAGTAGAATCAGGGCGCGAAATAACCGACGGCACCGGCAACAATTGCTGCAGTGCCCAGTCTGCTTGCCGCAATGCCTCTCAAATTTAAAAAAAACTTGCGGCAAAAGTTGCCTGTAAGTCCGACGTCATTGCTGCTGGTGTCCCTCAGCACCAGCACACCTGATCTACAACCCATTCACAAACACCTCCCAGCACTAAGCCACGAGAAAGACATAGGTTAATGAAGGGCAAACAGAGGGAGGGACGCTGTTAGACTGAGCTCAATATGACCGCCCTCCAGGAATTTTCACTGGCAGTGTCACTGTGTGATTTTTGAGTCTGTGAGCACCATGCCAACTCAAATGTTTGAAAAGAACGAAGGATGAAGAGCTGTCTAAAGCAGCAGCGAAGTGTTTAAGATTTACCTAATGTTCAGGTAAGAAATGGGTGCACAACCCAGTAATAATAATAATATTAATGTAAACTTACAGTTGTCAATTACTGCAGAAAGGATGATATTTTGACAGAACAGGCTTAAAATTGCAATACTTTAAAATGCAAAGGTGCAATACACGTTTCATGTCTTCAGTGTATATAAATTGCTGATATTTCAATGACCGTTGCTGTTTTGAAATTCAATGTTATTCCCCCCCAAAACACCAACACTAAAAATGAGCACACAATAAGTAGATAATTATTAGTTTTGCTCAAATTCTTACACCAAAAAAAACAAAAAAAACTGAGCAAGTAGCTATGACATGGTTCAAGTAGCAGCTCCTTGCATTATGAAATGAGTCGCTACATAATTTAACTTACGTAGTTTTGCTTTCTAACTAGTAAAAAAAATGTGTGCTTTCATGAAAGGAGTTGGAATGTGGCTGCTTGGGGGCTCCCGAGTGGTGCATCCAGTAAAGGCTCTCCGTGTGCAGTGCAGGATGCGCCCTATAGCTTGGAGATCGCAGGTTTGAATCCAGGCTATGTCATTGCCGACCATGACTGGGGGTTCCTAGGGGGCAGCGCACAATTGGCTGGATGCCGCCCGGATAGGGAGGGCTTAGGTCGGCAGGGGAATCCACAGTTCACCGGGCACCAGTGAGCCCTGCGGCCGATAGGGCGCCTGTGGTTCTGCAGTGGAGCTGCCAGATCTGTGTTGTCCTTCAGCGTCTATAGGTCTGGTGGCCTCGCTGTGGATCACCAGTGCGAAAAATGACGGATTGGCAGGAGCACGTTTCGGAACCTACCCAGGTCGGGTCCCAGTGTCATGTGGGTACGCGATTTCACACTGCTTTTGATAAAGCAGGGTTGACCTGGGTGACAGATGCCAGTAAACAATATGTGTATTGCCAAATGTTGTTGAAGATGACACCCTGGGATCCTTCAAGAAGCTGCTTGATGAGATTCTGGGATCAATAAGCTACTAACAACCAAACAAGCAAGATGGGCTGAATGGCCTCCTCTCGTTTGTAAACTTTTTTATGTTCTTATGTTCTTATGTATCAATGCCCCGGAAGCAGCTTGTTACTGATGCTTCCATCCAAGCTTCTCTGGATAGAACCGTTGGCCAAAATCTTGATTAGAGCAAATGTTTCTTTGTCCATGCTGCAATTTGGCTCATGGTGTGTCTCAAGCAACAAAAATATAGCTAAATGGATTTAGCCTCTAGTCTAATCTATGTATTAGTCAGTGGTGTGTGACCGAGTTTAGTAAAAAAAAAAAAAAAAAAAAAAAAAAAACCCTAAATACTTATTTTTTTGCCAAATTTCTCTTTGTATTTTTTCATTATGAAAGTTTATGTTGTTTTTAATTGGAGTTTTTTATACCATTTTATTTTTACAATGGAAAAGTGACCTGTATTTTATTTTTGTAACAATGTGTGAATCACTCAGAAAACATTGGTGTTTGTTTGAATAAAAATGTAATCAACATAATATGTTAATTATTTCTTTTTGGTTGTTTTATGAAGGAGTATGAAATCGCCTTGGAGCCCTTGGGTTGGATTTATGTTTTGCCTTTTTGCCCCCTAGAACTGCCTTGGTGCCCCTCAATCTTCACGCCCAATGAAGGCAACATTGCCTTGCCC
Source organism: Acipenser ruthenus (assembly GCF_902713425.1). Classification (NCBI taxonomy): domain Eukaryota; kingdom Metazoa; phylum Chordata; class Actinopteri; order Acipenseriformes; family Acipenseridae; genus Acipenser; species Acipenser ruthenus. The sequence goes on along the minus strand of NC_081192.1, from coordinate 14,241,090 downwards.
TTCATGACCTTAACTTCGTGCTCTGTAGAATTCTATAATGGAATTTTCACTATGCGACCTGACAAAGTATGATTGAGTATGCAATCTGATAACAGCTGCCAGTCTGTATTATAGAATCCTCTGGTACTTAAGAACGTTAAGTTGAACGCTAGATCAACGTTCCCCAAAGTGGGGGTCGCTACCCAAATATGGGTCGAGGCAAGATTTCTGATGAGTCGCCAAACAATCTAAAAGACATGACGTTCAGTACAAGATTTTGTTTCACTATATAACTCCTTATGCTTATATTCAAAATAAATATAATTTGCGTACAAATCATTAGCAGTAATTGTGTAAACAATGTATTTTTAGAAACAAACACAATAAAAATTGTTTCAACTAATTGCTTGACTTATAATAACAGCAGTCTGCTGTAATTGGAACTTAACACTGTTTGACCTATTATACCACAATAACTGGGGTGGGAAGCCTATGCACTGGCCCTGTCCAGTAACCCAATAGTGTGGGGATAACTTACCCTACATAAAACATGATACTCCAATAATAACTAACAATAACCATAAGATATGTAATAAATATTATAATAAATAAATCACAATCCTATAATAACCCTTAAAACCCACAGGACTCTGTCTTGACTGGGCACCGTGACTGCCCGACTCCCACCACGGTAAGCGCTCAATTAACTTTACGGTGATGAAACTTACAAAATCGTGCCCGTAGTGTTAGCCCCCAAATTACACCATTACATTGTATTAATAGTAGTAACACTGAGGCAAAAGAATGGCAACAATGATGCAAAGTTCAAATCAATAATAATGGCAGGCTAACTCAACCACAATAATAATATGTCAGATACCTGATAACAACAAGGATAAACTCCTAGCCGAGTAATTAGTAACAACACCTACAATTTAACTTAGCAAAGGCAATAGCTATTAGCTGATGCTGCTGAAAAAACAGAGGGAGACGCAGGCCTTACTGTTCGGCTCCCTGCCATGGCATGACAAATATTACTACTGCTTTATACACCCCTAGAGTCGGAGCCCATTTGTACAATTTGCTTTGCCATGAGTTGTCAGATTAGCACGTACTCTTCTAATTTATATATATATATATATATATATATATATATATATATATATATACTCTAAGCACACACTTAAACTCAGGAGAGACGTTCAGGAGGACATAAAGATGTTTCAGACTCCTGTAAGTGGATTGTTTGTGCACTGGGCTTGCAACGTATCCAAACAACTTTTTAATCATCAAGAAAATGACACAGTCTCATTTCATTTGAAATGTTAACGAATCAGAGCAGTAGTAGTGCTCATTTCAGTTTATTAAATGCTTTAAAAATTGATCAAGTGGTTGCAAGCCACTTTGGATCCCTGCTAATAGGCAGCCTGGGCGTTTCCAGTGCCTTTACAGGTTAACAGCATTAGTACTTCAATACAGTAATACAAATGGTTATCATATGCTTAGCCATCAGGCTATAAAATGCTAAACGCACCCACCGCTACATTCTAGAACATTCAATGTATCACTCTCTACAGCTAAAATATAAATCCTATACCTTATAGCAATGCGTCAATATAAAATAGATATTAAATTCAAATATATGCTTACCATCCAGTATATGGAAGTGCAGTGTATGATATATTGAAAAATAAGAACTGCCTTCAAAAGGCAGAGACTTGACTTCGACCAAACAGCAATCAGTTTTTCAGAGATCTCCAGCGCATGGACCACACAACTTGTAGTTAGCAAGTTGAGCAATACTTGACTGGGGTCTTACCTTGGTTTTTTTTTTCCCTCCATTGAATACATCAGGAGTCCCAATTAAATCTGATCATCAATCTGCCTTGACAGTTCTTATCTTTTGAGTTAATGATATATTCTAGAAAGATCCGGTGAACTCTTTTTTTAAAACTAATTGAATGTGAGCTCATGGTTCACTATCTTCCACCCCTCCTTTCCCTAAAATTAGGTGAACTGGAGTTCACAGGGTCCTTGCTACCAAATAAAATACAAGTATATGTGTACATATGAGAGATGTTTTTAATATGTAAAACCAGATCTTTTAATTATATTAACCTGGGTCAAAAAAATATATGTATGTCCCTCTTAGCCGCATATTATGTTACCTTTTCAATGTGTTGTCAATGGGTCAGTTTAACTCCATATACAAATGTGTGTTAACCAAGTGTAGAACAAAAAGACTGTAGGAGTTTATCACAAACCTTTGAATAAGCATACAGTGGTCAGTTGAGTTATTTCCATTTAAATTTAAGCTAGAATAAAATATGTTAAATATAATAGCCTGATATTAACTTGTACCATGCTTGGACTAAAACTGACCTTGTTTACTTGCCAAGGCTAGTGTTTTGATTAATATGAAACTCCACTGTAAGCACTTTCCAAATTCACTGCATGAAGTCATTCTTGGCTCGCAAACATTATCCCAATTAAAATCACTACCTATCTGATAAGGACTGATATTGTAGATGACTTTTCTAATTTAAATAATATGCTCGTTTCGGCTGCCAAGTGTTCATTAATTTCTATGATATCATGAAGAGAGTTAATTTTGAAAGACCTTGGATTCAAAACTGCTGACGACCAGTGAATCTCGCTTTTAAAAGAGCCAACACCGAATCCTGCTTTGAGGTGCCAAAGACCAAGCCTTATCTTTTGAAGGTCTAATGCCCTTCCAGAATTATACTGTGTGTCTGAGACAAACATTTAATTATTTCACTTTTAAACTCTACAGTTTTCCTGTAAATAAATACCTCTGTTTATTACTGCAGTAAAACCTTTATATAAGCTAAACATTGATATTATTTAGTTTAATTGATATTGTAGTGTCTAAAAGACTTTTTGTTAGTTGGAGAAACTGACCTTAAATTAATTAAATGAAATGAACATTATCTCAAATGTGTCTTAACAATATGTTTACAATATTGTCAATGCCATGCTTCTGTTATAATAAACTTTTAATATGTTCTTTCAACAGTTTAACTTTAAATGGCATTATAAGATGTATTTCTAATTAAGTTACTTCAGTATAACAGTTGCTCCTAGAAATTGTAATATTATTTTACTCCATTGATTAAACTTTTAAGCTTTTAATGGAGGTTCCAGTTATTTATATCTAAAAACAGGCTATCATTAATATATTAGAATGCCACAGTGTTATAGTGACTGAACTAAGTCTGACCTTCTTCACTGTTCAGACAAAACCCAGTTAAAGCAGGTTCTCTGCTTTTTGTCAGTTTTAGGGTTGATTAATATGAAACACTATCGTAAGCATTTTGCAATACTCATTATTTCAAACCAATACCTAACTTAACGTATTAACATGTCCTACGCTTTCCATTCCCATCTCTTCCTGCCAGGTTCTAATTAATTTCTGTTATATATAGAAAATGGTTATTGTAATATAAACTCCTGTCTTCTGTTATCCAAAAGGTATTTATTTCTTTAATATTAACAAGATTGTTCGTTATAGAAAGGATCTTGGCTGTTAAATCGCTGACCATCAAAAAATCCCAACTACATTGGCCAAAACCAATGAGTCATTAATGAGGTTACAAATCGGGTTCACTGTATATGTAAAGTTACAGTTTATATTTTAAATTATTTTATAACATGTAGTTCTAATTCAGACACTTCAATATAGCAATCTCTTTTATAAATTGTAATTTTATTTTACTTCATTGATATACACAGAAGGCAACAGGTTAATTTTTAATTAGGCACCTGCTTAGCAGCAAATGCAACCTTGAATATTAAAACTTGGACTGCTCATACATTTACTTAATGTTATTATATTAGGTTTCTTATTTATCTAAATACTTTTATTTTTTCTTACTATAATCAAACCTAGTTTGATTGCTTCTAGCATATTAACTGTGCTCCATAGATTCTGCCATTCTGCTCTTGCTGGATCAGAATGTTTTGAGGCTCTAGGAGGCTGCGTGGTCCACTATAGGAGGCTGTTTGGTCCAGTGGTTAAAGAAAAGGGCTTGTAACCAGGAGGTCCCCGGTTCAAATCCCACCTCAGCCACTGACTCATTGTGTGTCCCTGAGCAAGTCACTTACCTCCTTGTGCTCCCTCTTTCGGGTGAGACGTAGTTGTAAGTTACTCTGCAACTGATGCATAGTTCACACAACCTAGTCTCTGTAAGTCTCCTTGGATAAAGGCGTCTGCTAAATAAACAAATAATAATAATAATAATCTAAGTCTAATTAAAAAAAGATGCTTTTGCCTTATAAGGAACTTTCAGCAGGCCAGTCTAACCTTCAATGCAATTAACTCCTTCTCACAGGCCTTACACAGATCTGCTAATAATATTTTCAACTGGTTTTATATTCTTTAAAACACATTACAGTCATTACAATATTTGTTGCAGTTTCACAAATGTTCAATTTGTATCCCAGAGATCAGCCTGCTTCCAGTAGCTGTGACAGTCTTGGGTCAGTTTCTGCTCACAGGTGTGGGTGACAGTCTTTAAAAGCCTGATACACGCTGCACTCTCCACTCTGTTCCACTCTCCACTCTGTTCCACTCTGCCCTCTGCCCTCTGCCCTCTGTCCCACTCTGCACTCTGTTTCTCTTTTTATCTCCTTTTTTCCTCGTGCAGCAGCCTCTTTAATTAACCTTAGGTGCCAACCCTCAACCCAAAACCAGGCTCTCGGAGCAGTTACCCTAGCAACTAAAATGCCTCGTTTGTTACATTTACCCTCGCCTTCAAAAAGAACCACCCAAGTTGAGCTTTTGCTCGACAATATTTTAGCACATAAAACTGTTCTTTTTCTGCAAAAGGTCCAGAGCCACTATTACATTTAAAATACGGAAGGATATAACCGAAAAAATAAACACAACCTCTTACATAAAAAGGTCAAATATAGAAGGGACCTAAAGCGGAGGACAGCAGTTGTGATGTACCCCCTAGTCGCTGTAAGTCACTTTGGATAAAAGCGTCTTTTAAAGACTAAATAATAATAATAATAATAATAATAATACAGCATGCCTATAGAAAAAAACAATCCTTAATTTATTTCAATATCACAATGTATTCGCTGATGCAATATTAATATTTATATTCTTTACATGTAATATCTGAATGTTTATGTATGTTTGTGAAAAATCATAATAAAATGTTAAACATTAATATGCGTTTGTTATGTCTGGTCATATGTTAATTATGTATTTAATATATTCTATAAGTCCCTGTTTGAATTTTCTGAACAAGGCACTGTTCTCCACGACAAATGATAAGTGAGTCGTGGCATGAGCCAGGGTACTTGGCAGCTACATCCGTGATAATATATTGAGCATCACAAAACTTAAACTTAAACTTGCAGTTAAAGAATGATGATGTTTTCATTCCTTGAATCTGGGGATATTGCAACATGTGTGCAATCTATTACACCTAGCATGTTTTGGAAGCCAGACAACTAATAACATTTGTGTTTGGTTCTGTTTTGTTCCACATCCGCAACTGGAAATAGTGTATACCCTTGCCCTACGGAAAAGTGTATCTGTGACATCACTCAGTATCTTTGACATAGAAGACTGACAGATGCCTGATCTGTCCCCAACCATTGTATGAAAATGAATGGCTACTGTAACCTTTACAGGTACAGGTATAGTGTGACTGTGGGCTGTTTGTGATTCTAAATTCGACTTAAGCAGATCACACAGCTCTGTTATAGTGCCTATATCCAATCTATCTACGCATGCCATAACTTACTTTAGATCTAGAAATGTCTGACAGGGACAAAATATTCAGGGTTTAGTGTAGGGTCGTTTATTCCTCCTCCCTTCCCTCTCGTGCTGCAGTCAAAGAATGGGAAGCGCTTCGATATTCTCCATTGTAGATTACAGCTCAGTAGCCCTGTCAGCGTTCGCAGTTTAAATAAGACATGAGAGGGGTCGGTGTCTTAATTAGCGAGTGTATTTTGGTGTATAAAGTGGGCACATCAGTGTTTTGCACGTTATGAAAATAAAACGTTATTTACAAAATAGAACTAATTACAGACTTCAATTGCTTAACAAGCTGTAATGCGAGTGCATTTTCATAAAGTCCACACCCTGAAATGCCATTGCGCAACTGACTTATAGGACGTTTGAAAATACAGTTTGCCACCTATCTGGTGTCGCAAAGGTGTTTTGCGACCTGTTTTTCACTGTCCCTTCTGAAAATCAGGCTGTAAGTGTTAGTAGTGGCTAGCCTAATCTTTGACAGGTTGTCAGTATGTTTGCAATGCTTGATGTTGAATTGAAAATTAAAACTGGTATTCAGTATGTTGCAACACAATTTTAAATCGATATGTGACCTAAATACCATTTTTTACTAATAATGAATTTGATAAAAGTAAACATTTTAGCAACCTGTAAAACTATCAAATCCTGAATGCTTATATAGTGTAGTATAGTTACAAATAAACGAAACATCGCTTTTTGATTGGTTAAGAACTATTTAAGTTAAAATACTGAATAGTGAATAATTTTGGTTTGTGGGTTTATTATGTGTTCATTTGGGTCGCCAATCAAAAAGTTTGGGAAACACTACGCGAGATCATAATGCTTATCTTTGATTTTATTCGTACGTGGTGATGTCTTGAACAGGGCAGGAATCCCGTAGAGAGTCTCATGCTGGAAGGCATTACAGGCCGCAGTGCGAGCCCCACTGTGGGAGGCCCACTCCGTACTGACGCGCAGTGCAAGCCCCACTCTGGGAAGCCCACTCCGTACTGACTCGCAGTGCAAGCCCCACTCTGGGAGACCCACTCCGTACTGACGCGCAGTGCAAGCCCCACTCTGGGAGACCCACTCCGTACTGACGCACAGTGCAAGCTCCACTGTGGGAGGCCCACTCCGTACTGACGCGCAGTGCAAGCCCCACTGTGGGTGGCCCACTCCATACTGACGCGCAGTGCAAGCCCCACTCTGGGAGACCCACTCCGTACTGACGCACAGTGCAAGCTCCACTGTGGGAGGCCCACTCCATACTGACGCGCAGTGCAAGCCCCACTCTGGGAGGCCCACTCCGTACTGACGCGCAGTGCAAGCCCCACTCTGGGAGACCCACTCCGTACTGACGCACAGTGCAAGCTCCACTGTGGGAGGCCCACTCCGTACTGACGCGCAGTGCAAGCCCCACTGTGGGAGGCCCACTCCATACTGACGCGCAGTGCAAGCCCCACTCTGGGAGACCCACTCCGTACTGACGCACAGTGCAAGCCCCACTCTGGGAGACCCACTCCATACTGACGCGCAGTGCAAGCCCCACCCATAATATTTTTTCGTAATTCCCTCCTGGTAAGTTCATACAAGCCTGGAGCTTTTTTTTTTTTAATTTTCAATAGGAGAAAATTAAGCCGAGATTTTATGAGTACTGTAGATGTTGGAATGAACTTCATTCTATATTATTATTTCAGGAAGGATTTTTTATATATATAAATTTGGAATCAGCAATTATTTTTCTTATTTTTCTCCCCAATTTGGTAAGCCTAATTATTGTTCATTTCAACCCGGCTCACCGCTGCCACCCCCGCGCTGACTCGGGAGGGACGAAGACAGACACACGCGTCTTCCGAAACGTGTGCCGCCAGCCGTCCGCTTTGTTTCACTCTGCAGGTCCGCCATGCAGCCACCTCAGAGCTACAGCGTCAACTTACAGGCAGGCCCGCAGGCGCCCGGACAGTCTACAGGGGTCGCTGGTGTGCGGTGAACCGAGGACACAACGTGGCCGACCTAAAGGGAGCTGTCTCACAAACAGAATACAAAGAGGGCGGCAGACTAGGAGAATGAAAATGGCGTCAGATAGTAAACTTAATCCAAAATGTTTTTTTCAATATGTTAATGCTAAAATGAAACTGAAAGAGGAAGTCAGTAGTTTACGTGACAGCAGTGGTAATTTAGTGACTAAAGACAACCAAATCGCAGATATACTTAATCAATACTTTGTACAAGTATTTACAAAGGAGGATTTATACAATATACCAAGGTTAACAGAATGTACACAAACATTATTGCAAGAGTTTGTTATAGAAGAGAATTAAATACTAATCTAGCAGTGCATAAAATAAACAAATCCTTAGGGCCCGACGGAATTTGTCCAGGAGTCCTTACGGAAACTGGAGAACAGATTTTTAAACCAATATGTTATATATTCAATAAATCTATAAATAATGGAGCCATCCCATTGGGGAGACTCCAGGTAAATTTGACTCTGGGAACTAAAGACCTATAAGTTTAACATCAATCATATGTAAAATCATGGAAACTATAATAAGGACCAAAATGGAGGAATATTGATATAGTAACAACATATTATAAGTGACAGCCAACATGGCATTAGGAAAGATAGATCTTGTTAAATTTACTAGATTTCTTTCAGGCGGTGACTACTAGAGTGTACAAGGACAGTGCGTATGTCATTATCTACTTAGATTTTCAAAAAGCATTTGACAAAGTACCGCAAGAAAGGCTACATCTAAAGATTAAATCAGTATGAATAAATGGTAAAGTAGCTGCATGGATTCATAACTGGTTACAAGATAGCAAGCACAGAGTTCTAATTAGAGGCCAGGCATCAAACTGGAGTAACGTAACAAGTGGGGTACCGATCCCAATACAGGGATCAGTATTGGGACCACTACTATTCGTAATCAATTTAAATGACTTGGACCAAGACATAATCAATCAGTAAACTATGCAAATTTGCAGACAACACAAAACTGGGAGGGGTAGCCATCTCCCAATCAGCAACTTTAATAATACAAAAGAGATTTAGACAAGATTCAAGCTTGGGCTGACACATGGCAGATGAAATTGAATGTGAATAAATGCAAAGTCTTGCACATAGGGCACAAAAACATTACAGGCAAGTACAGCATGAATAGTAACGAAATAGAGGAGGCTCTGTATGAAAAGGACTTGGGGGTAGCAGGGGATGAATCTCTTAAGCCAACTAGACAGAGCAGAGAAGCTATAAAAAAGGCAAATAGAATGTTAGGTTATATAGCCAAGACAGTTGAATACAAATCAAGAGAAGTTATATTAAAATTATACAACGCACTGGTACGACCACACCTAGAATATTGTGTACAGTTGTGGTCCCCATATCATAAGAAAGACATTAAGGCAATGCAGAGAGTAGAAGAGAGCAACACGATTAATTCCAGGATTGAAAGGCATGTCATATGAAGATAGACTGAAAGAGCGAATCTGTACAGCCTAGAAAGAGGAAGAGCCAGAGGCAACTTAATAGAGGTATATTTAAAATTGTCAAAGGGTTTAACAAAATAACTGCCCCACATTGTACTTGCGTGTGTGTAATGCACGTAGTAATTGGGTCCCTGTGTTACTGTTGCAATACCCCCTCCCCCAGGGCTCTGGCACTTTATTCTGATATAAGAATTTAAAAAACAGCATAGAGGTGCTTGTATATAACTGTTTCATAGTGGATTTTAATGTAACAACTTTTAACTAATAGTCATTAGTTTTGCATTCTAATAGAAAAAAAGTCAGTTAGCTGTTCAGTTTGGTGGTCCTAGGTGGTCGGGAAGTAGGTAAAAAAAGCCAGTTAGCTATTCAGTTCGCTATTTGCTGCAGCGCCCCTATAGGTGGCGCAGCAATATGAATGGTACCGAAATGTAGGTGAGGAAGTAGCCAGTGCAAATACCCCATGCAGAACTACGTTCCAGTGGTGATGTGGGCAGGGGCAAACCTGAAAAGCTTCCCCTAGATCAATGATAATATATTATATATGTTTTTATATTATTATCCTAGATGTGTCTGTACTTTTTTTGTGATTGGGTGCTGCAGATCGTGAGTAGTTTACTGGTGCCCGCAAATCTGTGCATTCAGCCAATAGGAAAGCTTGTGATTCCTGCAAGCAGACAGGGAGCCTTCCCATTGGCTGTCTGGTGTGGAAACAGCCATACAAGCTGCCAATGACTGATAAGGGGGCTGCAGGGTCTACAGCCTCAGTGACAGACAAGTTGCCAGATGAGATAGACTGGAGTTAGTAAGAGAAAAACAGTTCCCAAAAAAACACGCTCAACTCAACCCTTAATGACTTCTCTGTGGGTGCTGAAACTCAAAAAAAGAATGTAAAAAAAATAGAAAGAAGCCAGCACTCCTTATAGAATAACCTTTTTTAATTAAAGAAAAAAATAATAATGTCAGAAACATAACAAACACGGCAATCAAGCCTTCATCATTGTGCACAACAATTGTAAACTTAAGCAAGTGTTCCTAATATTTGCAACATAAATACATTTTTATACCGTGCGCTTTATAGATATCAGCTCATTACATTTTCCCCCCAGTTTATTTTTATACCATTTTCAGAAGTTGTAAAACTGAAAATATTGTTTGTTCTTTTCATTTTTCAGTTTTTTTGTTTAGCTACAGTTCAAAAATTTAAGAGATATTTTTTAAGAATCCAGATTTTTATTTTCACTATCAAATATTACCGCTATATTTATTTAACTTCATATATTTATTTTATTTAAGGATTGTCCCTATAGACTCAGCTGGGCCTCTCACTTCTGTAAGCTTGGAACTCAGAAGTCCAGACAGCAGGTTTCCTGCATGTACTGTAGATGCGGGTACAGCAGTTTTTAAGCCAAGCTGAAAAGTCTACAGTATGTGATTGTTGGAAGGTGATGTTCACACCTTGACTTTTACTTTCTGTCCACCTACAGTAGTCCTTTGTCGGTTTTGGTGTGATTTGAGCATTACCATACAGTACATGGGTTTGGCTGTAATATGTGCAGACTCAAGAGCTAGCCACAGTACATCTGTGGTCAAGCTGAAGACAGAGTAATTCCATATATAGTGGAAACTGGAACTGTGTTGCAATAATCAAAATCTAGGAGACTCATAAAATCAACAAATTCTTGACAACAAAGCTCTCTTGTGTCACCTGAAATCCTGAAGGTTTTAAGAACCGCTGTGATTACAAAATATTTTAAAAAGTAATGCAAATCTGTTTTTGATAGAATCTAGGTATACCTTAGTTATGAGATTTATGTACAATTAACTTTATTGTTAGGAAGCAAAACAGCTTTAACAACTTTAAATTTCAAATGTACAGCTGTTTTTTATACCTAATTTGTCTGTAACCCATTTCTCGATCAGAAGCACTGAAGATCATCAGACTGCATTATTTTCATGCTGGTATAGTCTGGGATTGGTTTGGTGCATAGATTTCAGTCATTTCCCTGAGCCAGCCATAGCACCAGATCTTAATCCAATTCAGCATGTGTGGAATGAACTTGACTGTCTCATTTGTAGCCGCAATTCTCTGCCTACTTAATTGACACAGTTGCAGGTTATACTTGTGGAATAATAGGCCTCAAGACACCTTCATTATATTAGAGAAGGAAATATGAAGCAACTAAAGGTAATATGCAGGCTTGTCAAAGTTGGTTTGGCTGTAGTGTAGAGATACAATAACAATACTTGGTCACTGGGACATTTCTAAGGTAACTGTCTAAAGACAGACATCAGTTATGTGCAATATTTGTATTATTATTATTTTTTTTTAAATTCCTTGTTTCGCACACACTACCTTCATTTCAAAAAATGGGGGGGGGGGGGGGAGCAATGTGAAGCTAAATAAAAAAAATCAACAATCTGAGAAAATGGTGACAAGCTATAACCTCTTATTTGTTGAGCAACAGCCACTTAGCCCTCTGACTCCCTGGGAGTATGTTAACATTTATACAGGGACTCAAAAAGATGCTCTAGTTTATATAATAACCTTCTATACTGCTTATAATATATTATTATTATTATTATTATTATTATTATTTATTTCTTAGCAGACGCCCTTATCCAGGGCGACTTACAATCGCAAGCAAATACAAATACATTCAAGTGTTATATATATGAGCGGAACATGTTTATGTTGTTAATATTAGCCTTATTGAAAATATTCCATCTTTCCGGACTGTCATTTATTTCCCATGAGGCGTAGATGCCAGTCATTTTCACTGAATTAAAAAACAGTACTGCAACAACTCCAGCTATTTAGGAACAAGGCTTTTCAAAAACTAAAATGAAAGTCCACGGTGGCTCATCCGATTTGGGATTGGCCAGTTAGATTGGCTTTGTGGGTAAACTTAAAAGTAAACTCCTCTGGCATGGAGGCAGTCCCCCAGCTTTATTTATACACACTCTGCAACCACGGTGAGGCCCAGGGCCATCTGTTGATGCTGCGGTCACAGTAATGCAACATTCCACATGAAAGCTGCATGCAGTTATATGAGAGAAATCCTGTTTTAGCACACACCACAATCTGACTTAACTTATGGAAAAAGTGCAACGCACATCATTTTGGGACATAAATCAATAAATCCTGGGCCTGGCCACTAACTTTAAAAGCAGCCTCTTCTTTATTTCCAGTTAAATTAAAAGAGAAATCGGTCTTGATCCACGGAAATTGTTAAAGCACATCGAAACCAAAGAATATAGCTCTTCTAAGACTGAATGCCTTGTCTTTCCATAACCAAGCAGCAGTCCCGTGTATGGGTCAATATTGACATTGACATTGCACCTGCTTACGATTAATAAAGGACATGCTGTGTATAAAGATCTGAGCACTAAAAACTAAAAAGCAGGAACCACATTCACGTACCCTCCAACTTCACCTTCCTTGAACATTGGACCACATTCTACATCAAGAACTATCTATATAGGCGGGATGGATTGCACTTAAACCAAAAGGCAAACAATCTACTCTGAAAAAGGATCCTTGAGGAGGTTCAGAAGCATTTAAACTAGAAAGGAGGTTGGGGGGAATAAACAAAAAAAACAGAAGGGAGACTACATCAAAACAAGGGCAACAACTCAGGTAAGACAGCCATAAAATGTATTTATCTAAATGCTAGAAGTCTCAGAAACAAAATGTTAGAACTTGAAACTACTGCACTAACAAGTAACTACGATGTGATAGGTGTTATCCGAGAGTGATGGAGACGAATATAATATTAGTGGATATACACTGTATAGGAAAGACAGGCAGGACAAAAGAGTTGGAGGGGTAGCGCTATACATAAAAAATGTCTTGAAGCCCAGGTGTTAAATCTGGAAGAAAAAAACAACGCAGAATCAATATGGGTCAGAATAATGGACAAAAATTCAAAGGGTATAATAATAGGTGCATGCTATAGACCGCCAAATTCAGACGCTGAGCAAAATAATCTGTTATACAATGACATTAGAAATGCGTGTAGCAAAGGAGAAGCCATATTAATGGGGGATTTCAACTTCCCCCATAAAAAATGGGAAAATCCGGTGGTGAGCACGACAGACGAAATTGAAATGGTGGAAATGACAAATGACTGCTTCCTAACGCAATTTGTCAATGCACCGACTAGAGGGGAGGCATGCCTTGATTTAGTCTTTTTAAATAATGAAGATAGAATAACTAAAACAGAGGTCAGAGAACCATTGGCAAACTCAGACCACAACATGGTCTCATTTGAAGTGCTTTTTAAAATCCCCAAAGTATTGAATAAAGCTCAGGTTTACAATTTTAGAAAGGCAAACTATGAAGGTATGAAACAGAGACTAAAAGAAGTTGATTGGAGTAAAATATAGAAAACATCCATGGTAAAAGGGAGGCTGTTTTTTTAAAATGTAGCATTAGAGGCGCAAAACAATTACATCCCAAAATCTAAAACAAAATGGCCAAAATGGTTTAATGGATCAATTAAAAAACATATTCAGAGAAATAAAGGCACTTTACAGAGCCTTTAAAATGGACCAAGAACAAAGTACACAGCAAGAGTATGGAACTGCAAACACAAGTCAAAAAGGAAGTTAGAAAGGCCAAGAGAGAGATAGAAATGAGCATTGCTAAGGGGGCTAAAACCAATTCCAAAAAGTTTTTCCAATATTATAACAGCAAGAGAACATTCAACAAGGAGGTAAAATGCCTAAGAGATGCAAATGGAAAAATCATAGACGAAGACAAAAAAATAGCAAATATATTAAATGATTACTTTTCACAAATTTCTACAAAGGAGGATATGGGCATTGACAACGTCGACCCAAGGGAAATTTTGACCTGAAAAATGAAACAAGGACTAGGGGTCACAAATGGAGGTTAAATAAAGGGACATTCAGAACAGAAAATAGGAGGCACTTTTTTACACAGAGAATTGTGAGGGTCTGGAACCAACCCCTGAGATCCTTCAAGAAGTTGCTTGATGAGATTCTGGGATCAATAAGCTACTAACAACCAAACGAGCAAGATGGGCCGAATGGCCTCCTCTCGTTTGTAAACTTTCTTATGTTCTTAACTGTTCTGATTTAGCCGGTACAATACCTCATTTATAACTTTGGTACCGAATCCCCACAAATTGATTGTGTGTACCAAATTTTGAGCTTCATCTGAAGCTTTTTTTTTTTCCTGCACGGCACCGCCAGGCCACTAGAGGCATACCTGAGTGCGGTATCAAAATACTGCATGAAAAATTAATTGAAATCATTTTAATGTGCTTTTTTTTTTTAGCCTCTATACGGAACAGCATATAACACCTATAAATACGTATTTGGGATGCTTGTAGCCTATTTGAAAATCTATATATGTGTATAGAGTCTTCCTGCATATTTTTTATTTTTATTGTTTTATTCAGTGGGTAAGGTAAAAGTTTTTGGTTCTTGGTGCATCTAAATAACTAACCGTTACTTGAATTAGATGTAATGATAGAAATGAATGAAAGCAGCTGCTTTACGATCGCACTTTTATTTAAATATTGCACAGTTAACAGCCTAAATGTTTTATACATAGACAAATATTGCTTCCTGGTATATTTGTACCTTTCATTTGATCAAAATATTGTAACTTTATTGTAATTGTTAACATAGCCGTCATTTACACGGGGGACATGGGGGATATGCCCCCCTCGCTTTTTCAATGATGGGGAAATGTTCACCTCACATTGCAGTAGTACTACTTTTATTTCACGATAATTTATTGATATAATCACCAGTCAGTATAGAAGTCAATGGGAAGAAAAATGGGATTGGATGCGGGATCACTGGAGCCGGATCATGAGATGATGTTTTTTCCACAAGGATCTGGATCAGACTCTACTGATCCGTAATGTTGATCCGATCCTGGAACAGCACACACATTAACTAGGGAAACTGACCAATGAGACGTGAACAAACGTGGCATGTAGTTTAAAGACAAATTTGTATACAGCCTGAGATCACAGTAATGTTGGGAAAATGGCAAACGGGTGGACAAAGATAGAGGAGGATGCACTAGGTTGCTGTATCCAAAAACACAGGAAAATGTTTTAAGTTTGTAAATCACCAGAGCTCGTGTTATTTACTAATGTTATCACACTGAGGTTTCTGTCTACTGACAGTTTAACTTTTCATTTTAAATTAGTAAACTTAAAACAGCAAAATGACCTTTGTGCAAATACATACAGACATCAATAACAATTAAATACATTACCAAGAACTTTTTACACAATTATTATACCAAATGAATCATGATATATTACTGATTCTAAATTATTTTGCATGTTTAAATACACCGCACAGACTCTCGCATCTCTATTTATCAATTTTCTAAAAACTCTCTCTTGGTCACATTTTACTAAACATTTTTAAACTAATAAATAAACTATTACCATAACGAACATTATTGTATTCATCATAGTAAAGTTGAGTTCTTCTCTGTAAACAGGAACACGTTTAAAGTTTGCAACTCATTGTCTGGAGCTTGGTGTTATTTACATTATCGGCGATACACTGCAGTTTGAGGTTCAACCTACATCTGCATATTTTAAGTGGATGGAAGCTGAAAATACTTTTAAAAACACCCCTTTCTTATACCAATAAAGCACTAGCATCGTTTTAATAGGTAAACTATTTATCTTAAGTATTTCAATTGTTGGGAAACCTCAACGTTTCTAGAAATATATTTCAAGGGCAATTCTCATCCCTCTCATTAAATCTGCACTGTGCCACACTCACTCTAGCGCTCAACACTGCCTCAGGGGCCGGTTGTACTAAAGGGATCCGATCCTGGATCCAGGCTCCAATCTGAGAGGAGCTTCAGTGCTCTTCGAAATTCTTTGTAATTCCATGACTCAGAAGCAACTGAATAATATAGCTATTTGCCACATGCATCACTCATGACAACATTGTGTCAACAATTTATTGTTTTGAATGATTGCCGCAGGAATGTCTTTGGATTTTTGAATTAGACATAAAAGGGATGCAATGTTTTGTTATACTTGTTTATAACATATCTTTTATTATTTCAGATAGAATAATCTACATGCATGCCCAAGCTACAGAAACTGTTCCCCCACTTTTGAAACCAAAGTTACGCCATTGCTCTGGAACCTACTTGTACACTCGAGAAGTGAAACTAAGATTGGGCTCACAACTTTGCCTTTTAATTCCAGCAAGAAGAGTGTATGTTTATATTTTCTGCAGCATTATGTCATCACAAAGGCTAACTGTCTGAAGAATTGTGAGGAAGAGTTAGGCTGTCCTTGACAGTACTGCCCTCTTCAAAGCTTGCTGACAGAGAGCTGTAGAATGTTCCTAGGAAAACTACCATTTCACAGCTCACTGTTCTGCTCTCATTCGCCTTACTGTCTGCTTTGATCAGGCCTGCTGCTGGACACATCTGGACTCTGCCTTAATCAGAAGGAATTGGAAGTCCGCCTTTCCCCTGACTCTAAATGAAGTCTTCATGCAGCCAGTATTTGTATTTCCAAAGCACAGAAATATATGAGCTCTGGAGAAAGGTGATGGGGATTTATGTAATGTGTGCATATAAAGCAACAATGGTGGAGGAATGAATTACACACACTTGTATTGTCAGTTTGCACTGTGATTTCATCAATTCACATTATTTTAGCCTATGGTGCTAACTTGAGCAATGAGCAGTCCATTTTTCAGCCTTTGAAGCATAAGGGGGCTGGTCCATGACCAATAGTCATATTATCATTATTTTGTATTGTACACCAAATTACTTTATTGCTTTTAAAAGTGAGTGTTTATAGGCAGAGAGCTTTAACAAAATCGAGCTTACCTTCATTTTGTTTGATTCATTTCCTCGTATATGGAATTTTAGCCTGAAATGATTTTAAGCATCTCTCCTGAAAAATGTAAACAAACTCTCTGGTTAAGCATAGTGATGTAATGTTGCTTACGTTTGACCCCTTAGCAATCAGGTGGGCATGCAGAAAACATAGGTTCCATAGAGCACATAAATATAACATGTATAAAATAGAGGCCTATAAATATAGCATATTTAAATACTGTTTCATACATTTAAAATACATTTTAACCACATCAGTATGTTTTGCAAAGCCACACATTAAATTGTTTGGTGTATTTCAGTAGTTTGGGACAAACACCAATCATAAAATGTTTTAGTACAAATATTTATTGAGGAGAATGAGGAGTATGCAAATTTACAAAGAAGTATGTTATATATACACATTCATTTGGCTTCAAACCTAACTTGGTTTGAGGGCTCGTTGCCTGGCCGACTGGACGAGGCGGAGACCCCCATTGACAAAACCTAAAAAATGTTTTAAAGAGGTGGAGATGAGGAGGTGGTGGGTTACGATGAAATTGAAACACAAATGAGAGGTAAGTGAAGAGGGTATTTATAGTGCTAACAATCTTAATTAGCTAATGTGTAAATTGAATGATTCAATTTGGCGACGCGGAGATTGGTGTCTGACCCTCCCCCCGAATTTTAGTTATAAACTTCATTAAAAAACAGGGAAATATACACAAAATGAAGGTGAGCTCCATTTTGTTAAATTTCCACATCTATAACAAGTATTGAACTCAAGGGAGCACTTAACTTAAATGTTATTGTGACAGGGTACTCCTGTCACGTGCGTGTGTCACCACTGATATACAAGAGAGAGAGACATGGAAGTTGGAGCTGAAACGCCAGCACAGGCGCGCAGGATTTATTAATACAAAAGAAAGTAAACAAACAGGTCATGTGGTAGCGCACAGAGGACAGATACAAGAGACTGTACAAAAGGCAAAAATAAAACACAGTACAAAAACTACAAATAAAGATGCCACACAAGGCGAGCGCTAGCCTTACTGAACAAGGCGTCCCACTCCAGGTACCTACTACACTACGTAACCCTTGCTACACATTACCTTGGATCAATATCTCCTAAACTAACCTACTTATGATCCGGTATTCTTCTTCATACAGCCTCGACTGGGCACTGCCTTCACAAGCACCGTCTGCAGTTTAAGGGTTGTGTAGTTGTAGTTTGCCTGTAAAGAGGCCGCTGCCCAACTGAGCTTACACAATGCGCCCTCCTGTGTAGCATGGTGGTGCAGTCGCCCAGAATGATCCCCACCGGATGTTTTTATGCTGACGGACACTCAGTTGAGACCCGCCCACTTAATGGTCAAGGACCGGCACAGCCAATCACTTGCTGCCCTTCCTCTCAACAAAACCTAGCAGGCAGGAAGTCTCACTTGAGCACCCATCTGTAAACAATAATTTAATCAAACACAACAACTCCATAAAGCACACAAAACAAACCCATGTTCACATATAAATTACACCAACACTACATTTCCCCTGTGCAGGGCAATCGCCCTGCTACAGCTATATTGAAACTTTTTTTGTAGGAAAAAAGTACCAGTTGAACAGCTTTATTTATTTTTAAGTGTTGAGTAACATTCTGAACTGGTGTATAATCAAGACACTGATGAAGGCTTGAGCTAAAAGGTTTGTCACTGGTTCAAGATTATGTTTAAAAGCCCTTTAGACATGCAGTGTTTGGACAACAATTTGAAACATCTGCTCCATAATATGGGAATTAGACTCAACCATTGGCTCAGTTCAGGGTGCATTTTTGGCTCAGTTCAGGGTGCATTTTTATGTACATTACGATTGCGTAAATTACGTTGCATGAAAATAATACCTAATTCACTGGAAGGTGAAATAAAATTGAATGAATAAACAGAAAAACAAAGTGTATACAAATGAGAGGGTAAATCCAACTGTGGGTATCCTCTTCATTAGGAACACAAAGGAGCTGAACCACATGATGGCTCATGTGAATAACTTAGCTATGTATATGGCAGAGCAGTTCATATTAGTCAGCCCTTATTAAACTTGTAGAAGCGTCAGGGTTCTATTGGATTCACAACTACTGGGACCATCCGCAGACCATCCAAGTGGCAAATGTCCCAGAAGACAACTGCTCCTCTGCCTACCTGCTGTTGAAAGAAATAGCCGTCTAAGATGGCAGCCAAAAATGATCCCTTATAAAAGTTTTGCCATGCTTTTCCTGTGGTAATACTATGTATTTACCATTGTTCATTGTTTTTTACATGCTTTACCCTACCTCTCTGTGCTTTACAATGCATACCTTTGCTTTACCATGCTTTCCTTAATTACACTTTACCGTGCTTTTAATATTGTCAACTTTTATAAGGAATAGTGTCTCCTGAAAGTGAATGAGTGCAACAGTCAGTGTTGTGAGATGGACTGTTGTTACACATTGTGGCCCCTGCCAGTGAGATGAGGTTAACAGGCTATTTTTTCAATTGTGGTTAAGATGCTCACTTAACACGAGCACACTCAAACAAACAGTGTCCATAATAAAACCCAATAGAATTGAGTTTCCCACTCCATTAAGGGAAAAAGGGAATATGACATAATGGGTTCCGCTACAGTACATACAAACTGCTCTACTGAATATTGTATTTCAGCCTGCCAAAAGAGTTGATCCTTATACTGTTTACAGCACACATATGGACTTTATGAATTCTGTTTGATGCCACAATGGAATGCCCAAGGGTATTCCTTGTTTTACAATGTGGTCAGTGAAGTCAGAACTAATCAGTATGGCGTTTAAAAAGAGTCCCCTGTTTAAGGTTTAGAAGTGAAATTAATTTGTTGTTCTGAACCTCCAGTCCTCTGTTGTTTTCTAGCCCTGAAAGCCCATTGTTTTAATTTCGGAAACCATGAAGGAAACTTGGTCAACCCAAACTTTTGAAAGCCGCTCAGTGTATTCTTCTTGTTTGACATTTGGAAATGTCTGGGAGGTACAGTGGGACAACAGCCACAGTCCACAAAATTGTTTGGCAGTAAGAACAAACAGCTATTTTGAAACAAAAAAGCCTTTCCCTACACATTATGGTTATGATGACATTAACTTAGAAGAGTCTGACTGTACGCCACCAAAGTAATACAATGGGGAGAAACAACTCTGATTGTTTTTCCATTGTTTGTATTTCTGCGGTATGTGAATCCTTTTGTTTCTGTCCCACGTGGGCTTGGATTATATTGTTAATTACTCAAGAGGATTGCTTAGTATGCAAAAATCACTAATGAGGATTCCAAATTAAGTGACTTCTATATGCACATGGGGAACATTTATATGTGGACGTGCCAAAAATCCATTCTCATTTCAAATCTGGAATTATTTATGTCCGCTTTTAAGTTGCTATAGAACAGATGCTACAGATATTGAAAATATCTTTTTGCAAGTTAAGCCCTTGTTACACGAGTCAATTTACTGGCAATTTTTATCGCCTGTGACCAAATCCCGTGAGGATTGCCCCGTGTAACAGCCCTGACAACGTATTGTCAACGTCCTGGCAACTGCGTGGCAACGCGATTGCTTGAGTGGACAGCAATCCTACTCCAAGCAACAGGTTCCAGGCAATATCCAATCAGAGCACTGGTGTGTGTCACGTGATTCTGTCTGTTACAGTGAAAACAACACTTGAAATGGAGACGAAAGCCGCAATTACCTGGACTCAGGAGAAAGAAATACTTCTCATAGAGTTTTATGAAGGTTGGTCAACACATCGTCATTTTGGTAGTGGACTATTTTGATAACAACCAATGCTGGGAGAGTTACTTTTAACAAGTTTTTAAAACTACTTAAAATCTTTGTCCAACTATCGTTAACTACGCCTGAACTGCACCTTTGTTCAGGTCTCTCCTTCTTAATATTTAAAATACCTTTGTATAAAAGACAGCAATAATAATAATAATAATAATAATAATAGGGGAATAAAAATGTAGCTACTGTAAGTATGCTAAACCGATGTCCATATTATGTTATTTTGTTACCTTTTTTTAAACTGTTACTCCGCAGCACTGTGACAATATTACCATAAAAGGCAGTTTTTTATTATGACTGAATATATATATATATATATATATATATATATATATATATATATATATATACACACAGTACTGTGCAAAAGTTTTAGGCAGGTGTGAAAAAATGCTGTAAAGTAAGAATGCTTTCAAAAATAGACATGTTAACAGATTATATTTATCAATTAACTAAATGCAAAGTGAGTGAACAGAAGAAAAATCTGAATAAAATCCATATTTGGTGTGACCACCCTTTGCCTTCAAAACAACATCAATTCTTCTAGGTACACTTGCACAAAGTCAGGGATTTTGTAGGCATATAGTCAGGTGTATGATTAAACAATTATACCAAACAGGTGCTAATGATCATCAATTCAATATGTAGGTTGAAACACAATCATTAACTGAAACAGAAACAGCTGTGTAGGAGGAATAAAACTGGGTGAGGAACAGCCAAACTCAGCTAACAAGGTGAGGTTGCTGAAGACAGTTTACTGTCAAAAGTCATACACCATGGCAAGACTGAGCACAGCAACAAGACACAAGGTAGTTATACTGCATCAGCAAGGTCTCTCCCAGGCAGAAATTTCAAGGCAGACAGGGGTTTCCAGATGTGCTGTCCAAGCTCTTTTGAAGAAGCACAAAGAAACGGGCAACGTTGAGGACCGTAGACGCAGTCTTACTGCAGCAGATGAAAGACACATCATGCTTACTTCCCTTCGCAATCGGAAGATGTCCAGCAGTGCCATCAGCTCAGAATTGGCAGAAAACAGTGGGACCCTGGTACACCCATCTACTGTCTGGAGAAGTCTGGTCAGAAGTGGCCTTCATGGAAGACTTGCGGCCAAAAAGCCATACCTCCGACGTGGAAACAAGGCCAAGCGACTCAACTATGCACGAAAACACAGGAACTGGGGTGCAGAAAAATGGCAGCAGGTGCTCTGGACTGATGAGTCAAAATTTGAAATATTTGGCTGTAGCAGAAGGCAGTTTGTTCGCCGAAGGACTGGAGAGCGGTACATGAATGAGTGTCTGCAGGCAACAGTGAAGCATGGTGGAGGTTCCTTGCAAATTTGGGGCTGCATTTCTGCAAATGGAGTTGGGGATTTGGTCAGAATTAATGGTCTCCTCAATGCTGAGAAGTACAGGCAGATACTTATCCATCATGCAATACCATCAGGGAGGCATCTGATTGGCCCCAAATTTATTCTGCAGCATGACAACGACCCCAAACATACAGCGAAAGTCATTAAGAACTATCTTCAGCGTAAAGAAGAACAAGGAGTCCTGGAAGTGATGGTATGGCTCCCACAGAGCCCTGATCTCAACATCATCGAGTCTGTCTGGGATTACATGAAGAGAGAGAAGCAACTGAGGCTGCCTAAATCCACAGAAGAACTGTGGTTAGTTCTCCCAGATGTTTGGGCCAACCTACCTGCCGAGTTCCTTCAAAAACTGTGTGCAAGTATACCTAGAAGAATTGATGCTGTTTTGAAGGCAAAGGGTGGTCACACCAAATATTGATTTGATGTAGATTTTTCTTCTGTTCACTCACTTTGCATTTTGTTAATTGATAAATATAAACTAGTAACATGTCTATTTTTGAAAGCATTCTTACTTTACAGCATTTTTTCACACCTGCCTAAAACTTCTGCACAGTACTGTATATATATTTATTTATTTATTTCTTAGCAGACGCCCTTATCCAGGGCGACTTACAATTTTTTACAAGATATCATATTATACATTATTTCACATTATACAGAGATCACTTTTTTTTTTTTACATACAATTACCCATTTATACAGTTGGGTTTTTACTGGAGCAATCTAGGTAAAGTACCTTGCTCAAGGGTACAGCAGCAGTGTCCCCCACCTGGGATTGAACCCACGACCCTCCGGTCAAGAGTCCAGAGCCCTAACCACTACTCCACACTGCTGCCCTGTATACTGTATATATATATATATATATATATATATATCTATATATATATATATATATATATATATATATATATATATATATATACACACTGTATATATATATGCTGCTTTTTGTAATAAAGGTGGATTTAATTATTCTAATTGAACTGTTTAGAGCACAAATTCCTCTGGGATTCGAGGGTTGAACAATATTTTAGAAGAGGAAAACGAGAGGCAAAACTCTCTGATTCTAGGTGTTAATGGCACGGGAACAGCATATAACAGTAGGTATTTTACAGCATTTAAAGAAATTAAGAATTATCGTTCATTTTTATCTACGCGTAGTACTGTACGTTAAATTGAGTTTTACATATTTGCTTTTATTCTGTAAACGTTACTACTTTATTATTATAATTATTAGTTGTTCAATTATTTAAAGATGACAGTAATACTAGTTGTACTGATGCTTGGTATTTGTAAGTATATGACCTGAAAAACAGAACCACGTGACGTAGTTCTTAAATATGATTGGATATTGCTTGGATTAAAGGCAATTTGTATCGACTGCGAGTTAACTGTTAGTTGTATCGTGTAACAGGTCAAATCCCCCACGGTGACGTCATAGGCAACACGTTGCTACAATTTATGTTGTCAGCGCATTGACTCGTGTAACAAGAGCCTTAACTTCTGGTGTAACAATTAGCTGCAAGCCTTTCTTAACAGCTTTGTGGGCTGTTCCGTGTTCTGCACCTGATACTCTGGATTGCTGTCTGCACTAGTTTACAATTATCCTGTCTTCAGTTCTAACGGTGCTCCATTGGTGGGCTGTCCCTTATAAAAAGATCCCCATTGTAAAAGCATAGCAATGTGTAATAAAGCAAAGTGAAAGCATAGTAAAGCCACGAGAGGTATTCTGACTCTACAAATTCTACTGTACACCCAGGTTTAGTATTGCTAACAGTGTAGAATACCAATGTGTCCATAGCAAATGTATTCTAAAATACGTTTTGATGGTATGAACTATGTTACAACCTGTGGTAACTCAATAACCTCAGCACTAATATACATTGATTTGTCTTAAAAAAACGGTTCTGTACTTTAGACAAGCCTCTTTATATTTTCTTTATCTGTTTTATTGAAGTGTAGCTTGAAGCTGTTGTATGTATAAAGTCAGGGTCTGATGCTTATTTTTTATTTATTTTTTTTATGGTGTGATTTATGGTTTGTATTTCAGTTAATCCGTTTCTGTGTTTTTGACATAGCAGTACTGTTATTATTAAATGAATTGTACACTCTGGTTATCAGCTGAGTTTGACTGCCAAGACACTATAAACATGTTACTTCCTTATGAAAATGGATATGGGATATTTTTTGCTTTATTTAGGGCATAGTGAGTTTCTTAGGAATAATTTTATTTCCGTTTTAATCGGTGATTCACTAAATTGATCATAATCTTATTATCAACAATGTATATGGATATAACATGCTGTTAATACTAAATATTGTGAAAACAAGCTGTCTAGTCATTATGGAGGTCAATTAATTGGGGATTTGCTGCATTGGAAGCAGAAGTCTTAGAATTTCTTATGTCCTCTCATCAATGAAACGTTACAAAAGATATCTGAGCCAAAGCACAATGCAAATGCAGACTCAATGGGATTGAGGGAGATTTGGATCCTAAATACCATGTGTATATTTTGTATCACTCTCAGAACTAAATGTAGCTGTTTCTGGCAAGATGGGTGTTCAATCATTTTGTAAACATGTATTGGTATAGTTTTATAACATAGTTATAAAATACATTCAAGTCAGTTAGAGCTCATGCTTCTGATATCAGTTTTAACAGAGTCTGGGAGTGCAATGTATTGTGACTTGAGGTTGACTTAATTTACATTGTAGATGAATTTAAAAAGAAATAAAGAAATTATATATAGTTTTTTTCTTCCTAAAACTGACATTAACAGTGTCTTTAAATGCCCAAATCTTATTTTGTAATCTGTTTGGATTCCATTTTGAATGCAAAAAAGTAGTCTTGAATACATTATTTTTTGAATCTAAAGAATTATACCTTGGTATTGTTTGATCAACCATCTATTTTACAAAGTCTAAAATTACAAAAGGCTAACAGCTAACCAAAAAATACTGAAATAAACACAGTGTAAAAACAGTGCTGTAGTGAACAAAAGGTTAAAGCAATGCATATAGAATAATGCTGTTTGTTTTTTTGCATTGTTTTAATATTCTTTCATTGTTCTTTAACCCATCCCATCTATGTCTTAATCTGAACAATTAATTGTCATTCCTTTTATTTTGATGATAACCCGTAGCTTAGAAAATATATATTATCAAAATGTGAACTGAAACATAAATAATATTCTGTAAATAATCAATTACTGCTTAAATTAGTGTTTTTTTGTTTTGGTTCCCTGCCTACAGTTTCAATTCGTAGTTCCTATATGAAGTGAAACATCCCTTAATGTACCACATAAAGTCCTTGACTTTCCCCTGTAATGTGTAATGATACATGTGCAGCTGATTAAACATAACACATCCAGATGTGTATGGCTGGAATGTTGCAGTTTACCACAGAAAACCTGGGGCTAAATCCTGAGGAAGGGCGTTTAAAATCATTTTAAAAAGAAATCCTGATTTTCCGTTTTCGGTGACATTATCAAAAACATATTTGAAATTGAAAAGCAAAGGGCTGTACTGAATTTGAAGTAAAGCATTTAATTCACAGACTAGAATTATACACTTCATTGCATGCAATTCATGTGCAGAATGTATAGTTTCAAAGGGTAAATAAAAATGTACTAATGAGCTTTGTAGATTGATTTATGGAAATGTCCTATAGGGCTGGTTTCACATACCGTGATTAGCACTAACCTTGGACTACTTTACCCAATTTAATATTAGAGTCTAGGATGACTGCTACTCAGAGGGGCCCGTTTCACAAGCACCTCGCAAATAAAAAAAAAAGGGTTTTATAAAACTTTCATAGGACTGCGACATGCAGAGTTCCACTGCTACTAGCTTGCTGTGGAACTGTACACTTTATTGAACGAATTTCTCAGGTAAAACATTCTGATGATAACTTGTCTCTGTATTTTTATAACTCCCCCCACCCCCACCACACACAGTATACATTTTATTTTGGATATATACAAAAGGTTTAAATAATTACAAAACAAAATTATTTATTTAGTGACCCAAAGTTATGTGGGTGAAAAATAACTGTAACTGAGGCAAGGTCAAGTTGTAAAAACAAACACGGTTTATTTATTAAATACAATCATATACCAAAAGTCCCGATTTATTCAGTATGATAATAGCATTATTGGGAAGACTGCATTGCGTTAAACTGGCAGCAATACCATGCAGCAATTATTACGTGAATAATAACAATAATAATAATAATAATAATAATAATAATAATAATAATAATAATAATAATACAAACAAACAAAATGAAATGTGTACAATAAATAAGTTAAATAACACACAAACGTGATACAAATAAATAAAATGGACCAAAAATAGTGAGCCTCCTTCTCACTGGATAAAATCTAAAAGAAACCCGTCAGATCCCCAAATCACAGAAACATTTTCCTCAATTCGTCTCAGCTACAGTTCACCACAGCAATAACAAAGCTTTGTGCAGCAGCCACCTGCATGTTATTACCTGTCCCACACGTTTAAATAATGAGGCTAAACACAGCTTGATTATCAGGCATGCCGCCTAATAAAGACTAATACAAGTGTCAAGGTAGCGAGTGTGCTTACAAGGCTACATACGTTTCGGCCAAAAGCCCATTTTCAGCTGTGTAGAAAAGTAAACACAGATCAGCACACTTTTTATTTAAATATGTTTGCTGCACAGCGTTGATTTTTTTTTACACAGCTGAAGGGCTTTCTTAATGTATGTATAGAACTTCAGTGGACCCTTTGTGGCGGAGCCTCATCCCGTCAGAATTTAAAATTTAAAAGGGCAAGTTGTTCCCAGAAGACAAGCAGCAGGAACAAAGTCAAATTGGTACTTTAGTGTAACAGAAATGAGATTCAGTCACCATATCAGTTCTGAATATCACATTTTATTAACTTGATAGACACCCCTCAAAGTTAACAATGGAAAAAAGTTATATTGTTCTTTTTTTGTAGATGGCTTTGGAAGATCCTTCTTTGGAAGATTCTTTGTTCTGCAAGTACATCAAGCCTGGGAGTATCCAGAAGTGCTGGTACCTCTGTCAACAGTGCAGAGCACAAGTGTTACAGGTAATACATTTAAGAAACCTAGCTATGAAATAACAACCAGAAACCTTTGTCTTTAACTCGTAACGACAGGGCCGTGCTCTTGCAACACATAGTTCGTTATCTTTATATAGAAAATTTGTGAATATCACTATTTACAATTTGTCAGGATATGAATATCTGAATACAGATATATTTAATATTGTATTTTGCATCATCCAGAAACTACACAGATGTTTAAATTGAAGATGATAATCAGAACAGGAATCTGAAAACACTAGTGGAGTGGTAAGAATTGTTTTTGTACATTTTTATTTTAAAATTTGGAGCATTCCAATCTCAATTTTCAAAGCTCAGTAACAGTTACATCATTACCATCCTGCAATTATATTGTCAAACACTGAACTACAAAAAGTTACTTTCTACATTTAACCCTTTTAGTCCTGGAGGTACTGCCTTATTTTATTACTGTATATTCTTACAATAATGACAGGACTGTAAAGTTCAATTTACTGAAATAGATATCGAAAATATTTGTCATGTTCTTCCGTATACTCATTAAAGGAGTTCCTTTTTGAATTATATAACTTAATTTCACATTCAGCTCAAAGCTGAAAGGGTTAAGTAATGTCAGTTTTATTACTTTCACAATGTTTAATGTAGTCCTGCTTCTGGTAAGTTTAAAATTTTAGAACTGCTAAATGTCGCTGCCTTTTCAAGCTATTCTGTAAATATTAAGTGTGCCTTAAACTTTAATTTGAGTTATGAGTCATTATTAGTTTGTTTTGTTCCGTTCATTATTTGTTGACTTTAATTTTGTGGCAGTAAGTTTACAGCTTAGTAAATCTGCTTGTATATACTCTCTGTCTTATCAGGACATGTGATCAACTTAATTTATTACAAAAGAACATGGAATGAACATGGGTAATTAAATCCAACATTATTGTCCTAGCTTATGCACCATGAGTTCAATAAATAAGTTACCTTCCTTTATGACTTTGAAGGTTGTGCAAGAGTCTAGATTGAGGAAATAAAGTAGTTTTATGAAAAAGAAAGGATAACAATCCCACCGCTATCAGTTCCGTGGTCCAGCCTTTGGTTTTTGAAGAAATAACAGTTACTTTTCCAGCTGACCCTTCAGTATTACTATTCATTACAGCATATTATTCCACTTGCTTAGATTAATTACATATTATCTTTTAAAATAAGTAATTAAACAGCATTTGTTGTAACATTCTCAGCTGATCTGAACCTTATACCCATGTGGCAGGCTAAATAATTCATTAGGAATTCCTAATGTGCAGGGTGACATTCTTGAAGGTCTGATTCTGTGCTGGTTCCAGAGAAGATTGTGCATTTATTTACATCCTTTTGGAGCCATTGAAATGGCCTGACTCCTTCAGTTCTTCCAGCAGCTCCACCCAGAATTGTGAGCTGAAGATGGAATACAAACAATGCTGCATTGATCCAACATTAGTAATTTCAGCAAAGGATAAATATTTTGATTGTTTTGCTATCAAACTGGTATAGAACCTGTGTATATCCTTGCAGCAGTAATAGGAATTCTCCATAACGCACTATGTAAAAAACAATGCAGCAAAAAAAAAAACAAAAAAAAAACTGGGGTTCGCTGCAACCTACATCAGCTCAGTTTCGGGGAATACATTTACAGATTTCCATAAATGTAGTAAAGAACAATCTAGTGCTACTAGTACTACTAGTACACCACTGTATTTGGTTGTAGTTGTAATGTCAATGGAAAACTACAGTATTTAAATCAGTATAGTAATTTTAATAGCATTTGTCTCAATTCTGCAGACAACAATCCATCTCCAATTAACAGACAATAGTGTTACTAGGACGGATCAGACTGAGTATACAGTAGAGTGAGTGGAAATATTAAGATTTTCTGTCGACATTTAAGTTTTTCTGATGCCTTTATTGTTTGTTTCAGTATTTTTTTTTTTAATGTAACAAATTTTAAAAATAAGACTGAAGTTTCAGTATTGTATTGTCAGTTAATTTCATTTTATATATACTTTATTTTGCTTTTGCAAGCACTTTTGCTAGGCCTTTGTAAGGAACATGCATCTGGAGTCAATCCACCACCCTTATAATGCATAAATAACCTGTCTGGCACTTTTTTGTTTGTTTTTTTCAGGGGGGTGGGTAATAAGCCCTGCACAAAATGATTCCTTTGGAGTTCCTTTCACCATCTCAATCCATGCAACTTGGGTAGCATGTTTGTCCAAAAGACTACACTTGGTGATTCACAGAAATCTGATGTATTACCATGGTAACTTGCAAGTGAGAAATACCCCCAAAAAGGAATTAGTTGTAAAAGACTCAGCAGACCTTTTTCTATCACACAAGTCTTCATAATTATTTTACTGATGCTGCATATTTTCAGATATTCACAAGGATGCTCTGTTCAATGGTAACCTAGAATGTCAGTAAAACTGAAGTCGTATGGACAAAATAGACAAACAATACAATGAAAGTGTCCTTGAAAAAAACTAAGGTCGCAGTTTCTTGAATCAAACATATTCAGACACTTGCTTGATGTGGATCAGTTTGTTCAGTATTGACAACATGCAGAACACGTCCCAGGGAAGGAGGATGGGACCGTTTTGCCAAATCAGTTTGTCCAGTTTGGTCTGTTCATTCTCACTAAATTACAACTTAATGAGTTTCTTTAGTTTGACCGAAATTGGATATATTAAATTATGGGTGAATCTTCATAACACATTACTGCAGTGTACCACGGTGGTAAAAGCATGATATTCAGACAGTTATTCAGACACATTGTCTATATACATAGACCAGAATAGTAAAGACATGTTATTACATAGGGGCTTGTAAATCAGTGCATGGTTAAAGCATAGTGCAGTATCTTACAAGCATGGTAAAGTGTGAAAAACTTTTAACGTACAAATTTGCCATGGTAAACATATACAGTACAGCTGTTAGTGGTTCTATCACGTTTGATGAGGTGCAGCAATTGAAACTCAAGGTATTTTCTAGTGGAACTTGAGGGAAAGCCATTAGATGTTATTTTTACCAGCCGTCTGTGAACAGAAGGAGTTAACAGGATTAAAGAGATATTTCAAGTACTGAGAGCTCAGGGGCAAGGGCTCAGCATTTCAAAAGCCGCTAAGCCTTTTTTTTTCTGCAGGTGCAAGTCACTTTGAAGAGGACACCCAATCCCTGAAGTAAACAGAATCAGCCCCTTGGAGGAACAAGCAGCTGTCTTCCACTGACACAGATACAGTGGAGACCCGTCCTACCAGCGAGCACGCAACTCTAATCTCTCAGATTCCAACTTGAAACAAACTTTTAAATGCTTTACACGTCAAATACTATCGAATTCTTTAGCAAGGAAGATTTGATTACTCTTCGTTTCTCACTTTGCCTTTACAAGATGTGTTTGGCAACTTGTTTGACTGTATTTTTGATACTTCAACCAAGGACTTCATTTTTTTTGTTTCTTTCAAATAAATTCAGTTAAAACATGATAGCCTATCTGCCTAACATGTTTGAAGGGAACATTTTTAGGAGGGTGTACAGCAAACCTGACTGTGTCATACGTGTGCCCATTATTGTATTTTAATTGAGGTGGGGTTATGCTAAAATGGCAAATTTGCTTTTAACAAATAGGATTCTGTCCATTCTGTAAAGCTCCAATGTTGGTACAGTGGTGATGTTAATACTTTGTTGACTACAGTAAATCCCGTATTACGTGATTTTAATCCTTAATCTCTTTCTCTTTTTTTATTTATTTATACATATAATTTTAACTCTGGCAGTTTTAACCTGAGAACATAAAAGTAAGACATTACATTTCAAAA
Source organism: Acipenser ruthenus (assembly GCF_902713425.1). NCBI lineage: Eukaryota > Metazoa > Chordata > Actinopteri > Acipenseriformes > Acipenseridae > Acipenser > Acipenser ruthenus. The sequence continues at coordinate 14,209,896 of NC_081192.1, read as the reverse complement.
GTGCAGGGTAAAAAAAAAGTTAAAGTGAAATATCTGGCAACACCTTACTGGTATATATGTAGTGTATGCATTTAAATAGCAATTACTTGCCATTGTGATCAATTAAGCAATTTGTTCCCACATATATTGGATAATGTTAAAGGTAACATAATTCCTTTTATTGATTTTTGATGAAAAAAATAATCTGCAAACTAAGGGTTTAATGAAAGCATGTGCTTTGTAATGCCAAGGAAGAGTGGTTCTTTAAATATTCATTAAAGTAGAACAAAAAATTCAGAAAAATGTGTGCCTGTGGCTTTAAGTTAAATCGGGATTTTAGAATGAGATTTCATTGCGTTCTTGTTTGTTATATGAAGATTGTTTGCTGTTTGTCGTGTTACTGTCATTTAATGCATTACATTGAGACTTAACTCTTGTGTTTAACAAAATTAGAGAAAGTTATCATAACAACATAGTTAAAGAGCAAATTTAAATAACAGGTAGATGACACTTCGTGGGTTAAGGATAATGGTGAAACAGCTAATCAGACAGCTGACAGCATTCCACTGGGTTATAATATGAAGCAAATTACATACAAAACATAAAAAGACTGGATTTAATACTTAATTGCATATGATTTTATTGCCAAAAGCTGCCTGGCAATTGCAGAAGGTGAAAGAGTAAGATACAAATTGGAAAGCGGCTTGTGGCGGGCCAGCTCTTTGTAGTATTACTAAAAGAAGCAAGAAAAGAAAACCAGTCCAACTCCTCCAGTTAAAAACATCTCTTAAAAGCATTTTAGGGCTTGGTGTGTGCCAGCTTCCCATCTGAGCTTTACTCCAGCTTGTCCGAAGCCACATTCCACTAACAGTATCAGCTTCTAGACTGCATGCATTGACTGTGTGATAGTAGGGAGAGAATGAGAGCGATTGGTTTCTTGGTTGTTTTAAGTGAAGTTAATCATTCATGCTCCTTCAAAATACTCCACAGGAAAAACCCATTGAGATAAAGTGATTCAGTTTTCAAAAACATCCTGGTAAAGGATAGCGCTGAGGCAGCTCCTCCTTTTCAAGTGTTTTAAACAATTCAGATAAAAGGAACAATTTGGCAAACAACTATATGATATGTTTGACCGACTTTTTTGCTGTTATAAGTAAACTTTTCTCTGAGAGTTGACTGAGTTGAGTAACATAAAGACTCATCTATCATCTCTGTAAATGGCTCTTCTGGTTTAACAGACAGCCCCTGAACCTGGATACAGGGGTTTGATTCTCAGTTACTGTATTTAAGAATGGTTGAACATGGGGTGTGGATAAGTATGTATCTGTGCTGTGGACGAGCAGTTAAAGTATGTACAGTAATGACCTCTCCACTGTAGTACAGCTGTGTATTATAAGATATTGGAAAGGTATATTTTATAGATTCACAAGCTTGTGTAATTGGTACCCTGAATGCATGTTAACCCATGTTTGAGGTTCACGTAACACCAGTTGTGTAAAACCGGACCTGGGGTTGAATTAAATCAAAATATATGGTGCTGCCATACCTATAGTTTATAATGGATATGGCAACACCATAGTTTTGATTTAATCCTGGCACAGGACTGTTCACCCGTGATTCTATTTTGAAAATTATTCTATCATCTGCTTTTATTTACTGGAATGCCAAAGCAAAACAACCATGGTCAGGTGACCTTAAGTTTTCTTGCTACAGTAGTTTTATGGACCCAGTTTCCAATAGAAAAACACTTTGAAAAGGTATACAGCTTACAAGAAACAAATTAAGATCATTTGTATAACATGTTATAACTTAAAATATTGTTTTTTCTCATTTCATAATCTTAACTAATTAAGCCAAACAGCAGTGGTGCAAATAGAACAGGATTTTGCTTCCAGGTGAAATAAATAAAAATAAATTTGCAACTGCATCATTTCAAAAAAGCTTTTTCAGTCAGCCTAAGGGAAAATCATACCATCAAATGTCTTTACACAGCTATTCCTTTACCTCATAGCTTTAGACAGTATGTGAACAGCAATATGATCTATTGGCATGTCTTATTAAGTGGATTATTAATGTCCTGACTGACAATCTCTGTTTACTTCCCTGTCAGTGAAAATGTGAAAAAGATTAGTTTCTTGGTCTGGGACAAATCTTTCAGATACATCTTGCCGTATTGGTAAGAATGCATTCTTTTTTAGCCTAAAAAACAAATAGAAAATGTCAAAACGCTTAGACATTAGCCCTAATATATCACTAGTTGAGAGTGTAGTTAAATCCCTCGGCTAGCATCCTTGCTCAGCTGTGACTGTTTCATAAATTCCTTTCTTTATTAATAGCTATTTTTATATTGAAATTATTGAACTATGTATTCAAATATGCGGTGGTGCCCATAAGTGATGATACCTCCATCAGATTCAATATTATTCCCTTAAATTGCATGCAATAAATGTTGATTTTGAATAAATGCATTAAAGTGCATGGTAGTCCACAACCTAGATCTCCAGTTCTGTGTCCAACCAAGCATTGTTGGAACAAATTTAAAAGGGTGGTGAGAGAAAGACTTCAAATGAGTAGCACTAATCTGCAGAGAAAAGTTGCAAAATATATCCCACAGTCTTGGTGGTGCAGTGGTTTTACTTCATAGCAGCTCTGCTTGGATTTATTCAAGGCAATACATACATCTAACTCTTACGGACTGGAAACCAGCAAGGTAACTAACCAGAAACCAGTACATGTGTCCCAATTACCAGCTACTGTCAGCATCAAACCAGCAGTTGCTGGAATTTCCAGCAGGTGTACTTTTTCAATTATGACAGAAGTTGAGATCAGCTTTTGGCATAAATCCAGATAATGGGAGCAATCTTCCCAAATCTGCCTGCCTGTGCCAGTATTTTCAGTATTAACATATTTAACTTCTTAAACTCCTATTCCAGGTGTTTCTAATTGTACCTTTTATCTTCATTGTGGAATTTTGTTTTTGTTTCCATATGGATGTTGTGATTGCTCTGGGTTAGGAGCTGCTAGTTCATAGAGAATACCCTGTTACACCGTTTTATGCAAGGACTATTTTTGGACAACACTTTTTAGCATATTGGGGTGAGTGAAAAACCTGTCTAGCCCTGTGTTAACTTGTAGTCTAGGCCCATGCAATCCAGTTTGAATGCTCATACACATATTTTATGGAAATCTGAGTAATATTAATTAGTTCTGGCTTCTGTTAAAAAATCACTTTCTATATGTTCAAAACCATATCATTTATTTACTCTTTTGTCTTTATGTGTTGTTATGGAGCATGTAAACTTGCACAAGGAGATTTCTTACAATTGAACCCTGAAACTCACAAGCTAGTGCTCCTTTACATAGAGACAGGTGGTATTTATGATGAAGTGGCATACCTTCCATCGAGCTGCAAATTTGCTGATTCAGAACCTTATCACAGGTTTGACCTGAAAATACACAAATGCAACATATTATTGAGGACCTTACTGTATCATTCACCAGTAGCAAACACATTTACCTCAACCACCCTGCAGGTGATGTGATCAGGCATATAAATACTTCTTATATTGCAGTATACTGCATGGGGAAGTAGTGTGTAATATGAGGATTTAATGATTTAATGCACACCCAAGAGAGTTATCCAAGCATCCCACCCCGAGGGTGGACATTAAATTCTCATGTATCACACACTACCCCATGCGGTATTTTTTATAATCTCTGGTGAGCAATTATTTTCCTGCCAGTTCTAAAGTTCCATGTTGCTTGTTGTGGGGGGCTTACTCTACCTGTTAGTGAGTTATTAGACACAGAGTGAACTGCATAAAGAATTGTATTTGATAGTAACAACTTTAATAACTTGATCAAAATTTAGCTGTGTACCAGTTCTGTGTTTTTTTTTTGTTTTTTTTTTTGCGGTCAGGTTTCCATGGCAACCTGTTTTGTTTTTCAAGGAGGCTGAAAAAAAAGGTTAGGGAGTGCGTTCAAATTACTATTTAACTATGTTGCCATTTTTATGTTCAATAGTTTGTTCCGAGGGTGTTTGTGTTTGCTAACATTTCTGTGTACTATATATATAAATAATTATCTGTGGGAAAGCTGTGGGTATCTTACACATGCCTTGGAAACACAAGTAGTTTTGATAGTCACCAGCTTCCAAAGGAAAGCTGTTACATTTCTTAAAGGTACAGTATACAGTAAGCACTCAAGTATCCTACACTAGAAATTTTTTACTTCAGTGACGGTTAAACGTGTGTGACACATAACTGATTATTTCATTTTGGCCCATTCCAACCCTTGTCCATTTTTCAGGGAACACAAAAAAGATACAGTATCAAACATACATATCTGAAAGGACTGTGTTTTTAAAAAAAGTAGGCTTCCATTTAGATGTACTGTATTGGTTTTGCTGGCACAGTACTATATTTTCAACAGAGGAAGTATTTTAATACACAACGATATGATTCAGAAAATATCACTTGCCAAAAGAGATGTCACATGGACTATAATACAGTACATACTTGTAGTATTATAAAGTGGTATATCATCACAATGTGGTACTCATACCAAAACTTGACCCATGTAATGTTAGAAAGTGGTACGATGTGAGATTTTGGTACAGGTGCAATCAATTGCAATGTGATGTGTCTTCTATAGGTCCATTTACCATTAATTATACATTATTTTTTTGCAAACCATTTACTATACATATTTTTTTTTGCAAACAATCTGGAAACAGACAATCAGTTTCTCTAAAACAAACAAAACAATTCACGACCAACAAAACTAAATGAGAAGTCCACCCCAAAGATGCAGAAGTAAAAAAAAATGTACAGGACCCAATGTAATGCATATGATAAATATGCACGTACTATTTTCTTCATGGTGGAAAAATATGATATATTTAAAAAAGATGAAAAAGACTGAAAACAGGATAACGTACCAGATTTGAATGGCACGCCCGTGCTTTCTAAGCGGAAGTTGTTTAGAAGATGTTAGGAATACGCGAGCAAGCACAGTGCACTGCGTACCACTTCTTATCCCCAAACCTGAAAATAACACCTCACTGGTACGTATTGTAGCAGTATGTAAAATTCCCCGTTAACGATCCAACAGCAAAATGAAATCAAAATGTTACCCATGCACAGAACTGTGTACAACGTAAAAGGTAATGCAATTTAGCAAAAGATTAAAACAACAACAACAAAAACATTTTAAAACAGCATCTAAAGTAAGTATTCAAAATTGCAGAATATAGTGCTCGATAAAGTCCTAATGTCACAGTTCACTTGCAAATGAAAATGCACAAAAAACAACTAAAGGTCAGAGGTTTAAAAAAAAGTACATCGCAGTATCTAAAATGATGAACTGTTACATTACCGTAGCTTGTCTCTTCGCTTTGTTTTGGCTGCATTTTCTTCAGGTGAAACTGGAGGAAGCGCAGCCATGTAGGGAAAAAAAGAAACACGTGGGCTGTGGCGGATATTCGAATTGTAACACAGTGGCGTGCCGTCAGGACCTTCAAGGTATTCTCTGCTGACAAGACAGTGCCAAGTAAACCGTCAGTCAAATGACATTACGTTGTCTGACTCACTTGCGTACAGTGTGCTTGCTTATACTATAAAGCATACTACTCTAATTATTATTTGTTCATTTGTCTGATGCCTTTATCCAAGATGACCTACAGGGTTTACTAGAGGTTTTTTAAGGGTCTAGGGCAGGGGTGGGCAATCCTGGTCCTGGAGGGCCGGTGTCCCTCCTGGCTTTTGTTCCAACTGTGCTCTAAATTACTTAATTAGACCAATAATTGGTAATAATCAGTACAATTAAGTAATTTAGAGCATAGTTGGAACAAAAGCCAGGAGGGACACCGGCCCTCCAGGACCAGGATTGCCCACCCCTGGTCTAGGGGTTTCCTGAAGCGGATGTGATGAGCCAATAAGAGATCTTCATTTCCCCTGTCTGGGGAAGTTTTCTAGCGTCTGGTCGTTGTCTAAAACAATGACCAGACGCTAGAAAAAACAGTTGAGGGTATTCTTCGTTTCAGTTGAAGGGCTTGAGTGAGTTTAACCAATAGGCGAGTCGAAGAATGACCTTTTTCAGCGGGCCATAAATCTCCCAGGGTATTCTCTGCCTCACTTGAAGGCCCTCCTTTAGCAACCACTGGGAAAGTCAAAGCTCTGACAGCTGACCAATCATTAGTGAGCAACCCCAAAACCTGAATATTCCTTGGTTAGCACTGCTAGCTGTATAGATATAATGGGGATTGATCTTATTCTTAATACAAGGGCGGTAAAACGCGACTGACATGTGTCTGGGTAACGGATATCCTAGTGCTGACTGAATCAACACTAATTAAACTAATGCAATAGCAATACTATATAAAATCTACACTAGCACAATTGTAACATGCATGTTTTATTAAAGTGTTTACTTTAATATGCAATTGTAATATACTGTTTTTATGTTATTATTTATTGTCTTGTTTTTTTCTGATTTTTAGCATTATGCTAAAAACACAACGTAATGCTCCCAGAAACTAGCAAATAAATCGGCTGACAAGAATTTAGATATTTGTTTCCCAGATGTGTGGGTGAGTTAATGTCATTATTTAGTTGGCAGTCAGGCTGGCAATCAAGGGCGCTAAACCTGTAATGCCCTGCCCCTAATCATAAACAACCTCTCTGAGGTAAGTACATCTGGTTCTGTCACTTACAACTAGGCCTAACTGAAATTATTAAATAGGCTGGGTTTCACATGTGTCATGGCCTAATAGTAAATCATTGTAAGATCATAATTAGTCTAATATAGTTTATGAATGTCTGCCTATTCTGTTTTGCTTGCCAGTGACTTCAATAAAATACTATAAATATCTCAACAGTAATTGCAAACGAAAAGTCGGAAAGTTCTGGCTGGTTTTTTTTTGTTTTGTTTTTTATGGGAACCATGCCCGTACTGCACACAGCATTCACACCAGGAGTTACATTTCAAAAGTTCGGGAGATACTATTTTATTTACACTGCTTTTAAAAGTGCACAGTCTGCAAATGTATCTAATCTAAATGTATCTAATCTTCAACACAGTGATTGTCAGTGCTTTTGATATTTCTATGTTCTTAATACCGTCCTGCGCATACGGGATCACGGTGAAGCTGAGGAGAAGTGTGTCCTAGTTAAAACCACCTATATTTGTGTTTCATACAGTACCTTCCAGTTTCGTTTGATGCCTAATCCCCTGGTGCTGAATTTAGATTCAGATTTCAAAAGGGGAAATCTCTCATCAGTTTGATGGAGAGCTCCGAGTCCCCACCCCTGATCTTCCTCCTACTCCTCTGCAGTTTCATGTGAATGCGAATATGAGCCAGTAGATGGGCCACAAACAGAGAAACTCAAAGGATCTTGAGCATGCAGAGAAACTCAAAGGATCTCGGGCATAATCGCTGCCGCACAATACTTATTCAAAGGGAACGCACACCTCGACTATACAAGAAGATGGACTCGACTCTTGGTTTCTGGAAAAAATAAAACAACCGCCTCTGAGATCAAAGACCTTTAAAGTTTCAGCCACAATACCACTTTGTAGTTCACTTTGAAGCGCACGCTGCTGTCAGTAGTGTTGTGTCCTCTCTTCGGGATTGGGCTCCAACCTGAATGTTCTTTGGAAAAAAAGAATTCGAATTTTAATATTCAACAGGACAGTGTTGCAGAAATATATACATATATAAGTATAAAACATTTTTATTTACTTTCCCTTTTGTGTATATCCCGATTGTTGAAGGCTGTGAAGCAGTCCAGATTTCTTTATAGATCAGCAGGATTATACATTAACCAGAGGAGGTCAAATTTAATAAAGTGAAGACAGAAAGACGTTTTGTTTAAACCTGCGGAGACTTGACAGGATAGAAAAATGTCATTTTCTACCTTCATTGGAGTTCACGTCTCTCTTTTCCTTATTATTATCATAAATGGTGAGTATAATATATGTATATTTTTTAATGGTTGCACTGTTGTCTAATACAGAATTGTAGCTGGGGGTAATACATTGTAAATACATCATTTTGAGTTGTGATAAATATTTTCACTATGTTATACGAGAGTACAGTAAACATACTATTTAACGATATTAGGCAGTAGGGACTAATCACATGTACAAGCTGAGTAGGTATTCACATTATACGTTGTATTCCACATTGCTGTGAAAAAAAATAGGTTAAGTGTAAATGTAAAGGTGGGTTATGCTAATCCCGCGAGTTACAATTTAAATCAAACGTAATGTGATTAATGATAGAGACCTATATATATATATATATATATATATATATATATATATATATATATATATATATATATATATATATATATATATATATATATATAATTGAACTATGCGCTAGTTTATAGAAAGTGGAGATGTCTTCTACGTAATGAAGAAAATAAAACTAAAATAGTTTTTTTAAAATATTATATAAATGGTAATAATCCATATTTTCGTATCCAGGAAAGCTCAATGAACGTGATTATCTGGAGCTAGATCACGTTAAAAAAAAGAACACACTACAGTATTTGTGCAGCTAACAGAAACAAAAAAAACAAAAAAAAAAACAAACAAACACAAGACTTGAATTTAGTTATCATATAGGTAGACTTGTCCCGAGATAGAAACCTTGCTACAGGTTAAACCAAATGGGCATATTTTGTTCGGCATAAGCTGGAAAAGATAGTTAACAGTTAAGGGAAAAGAAGATTAGTTCCAATTAGTGCCAATTTCAGACTGAGAAGTGAAATAAATCAGAGATTAAGAGAACAAAAAGTGGTGGTGGTAGGTTTACAGTGAATATGATGACCACACTTATGTTTAGTACTCTTTTAAATAGTGTGAAGGATCAGCCTTAAAATAAAGGTGATTGAGAGAACTGGGCTAAATTAAATAAGATATACTTTTTTGTTTGTTTGTTTGTTTGTTCTGTTTTAACCCTGTGTATTCGTAATGACCGCGGTAGTCGGCTAATGGATTTCTTATAAAACTAGAACCTCGATTCATCAGATGTATGATTTTTACTTGCATGTCCACAGTGAGAAGCAGCTGACAAAATATGTATTACAATGCCTCCTTGAGTGTCTGTTTTGCAGTACCAATTTTAAAAGCATGAAAAGTGTCAACCTGCTCTGTTATTTAATTGCAACCGCTTTAGAGTTGCCTTAGTATTGGGATTTCTTTATTGTAAAATCTCTACTTTCAGTGATTAAAACATTCATTGTAAATGAACACCCAGTTATTTATTGGTTGAGGGAAGAGAAAACAGCCAACGCCAAAACATCTGGTTGGTAATTGCAGGAATCATCTATTCAAATCAGGCACTTGAGCCAAGCCATAAAGGGCCATCTTAAGTAGTTATCTGGTACTTATTCACATCAAAAGTTAACTTAAATATAACCTATACTTATTTAAATCATATGATATAGCCCAACGACCCAGATAGCAAGTTCAAATAAAATATCATCTTCTAGTATTTGGCTGCTTTTTAAAAGTTTTTTGTTACTTACAAAAACCTCAATCTCTTTACTGCTGTTTCTTTTTATCATTTTAGACCATGTAATTTTTACTTTGAACCTTTTTGTTAATCCCAAACAGAAATTATTACCCCCTGTTACAGGTTCATAGCCCTAGCAAAAAGGATATAGTAGGGGGCCCCCTACTTACGTACCCCCATCCATCCATCCATCCATCCATCCATATGTCACTTCAGACTTCAGCTTATTCAAGTATGATCAAACTTGGTTATAACATTATTAACCACAGTCATAGAAAGTATTGTAATCACAGGATACATAAAGAAGCCTGGCTGTACATACACGTGTACAGTTCAACATCTTTGCAAAAGATTACCTTATGATGTGCCTACTTATCCTAAAGTATTAAATCCTCTTTTATATGTGTGTTTGTCACTGTGTGTTTACCACACACATGATAAAAATTGGCACTATGAAAAATATCTTTTGATTTCCACTCTGTTTACATAATTTCAAATGTTTTGAGACCCGGCTTTAAGTACAGGTACTCTTAAGACAACAATTGTCCCATTCACCATCAGTGCTGCGGGTTCTGGGCAGGTTTGAAAAAACACAGCAGAGCCTTCAAACAGCAGCCTTGCCATGTCCCGTCAGCTGAACCTAATCAAACCGTGATCCTAGGGTATACATTTGACTGGGGATTTTGGGCCAGGTAACCACCCAACCTACAAAACTAGGTTAGGGGTTTTACAGGATGAATTGTCCCTGTAATACTTTCCAGCCTATTGATGCCATTTCAACTGTGTCCAAGATGTTGCAAATGTAGTAGGGGGTCCAACTTGTTACTGATGACCACAAGCTGCTGCTGCTGTGTGTGTTAGTGTGTGTGTATATGCATAACATCGCTTTCAGGAGGCAATATTTAATAACATGCCTTGCAATTAAATCTGCCATTAAACAAAATGATCTGACATTATTCTGAGCACAATATTTTAGTAAAATAATAAATACCGGTATACCTATCATGTAGGTTTTAAGAAAATGGAACCGACATTTAATTTGAACATGATGCTCTTAAATGATGTCATGAGGTTCTGCAGAGTGCTTTTGATTCAACGGGAATTGTAGGCTTTTAACTGGCTAATTATCATCATGTATGTTTTGCCTCATCTCAGTTTAAAACTTTTAAACCTAAACATCAATAGATCGAAGAATTGTAACAAAAGGAATTTTTTTTAAACCCTACCTGAAGACGTTCCACACTATTGTTATGATGTGTTTATAATGTGGCTCTGCAAAACTCACCTGTTTACAGATTACAAGGCGCCAATTTGTTTTTAATTGAAAGCCCTTTGGGGATTATACACACAGCACAACCTAATGGTGTGATTTAAAAGTTTAACCGGCTTTCAATTGAAGTGTGTCGGTTCAGTGAGATCTTAAAGGAAAATTATTCGGAACCGCTGTGTTCATATATATATATATATATATACTGTATAATTCATGGATGAAGGCTATATATTCACCCTGAGCCATTTGAAAAAAAGGCATAATACCACATTAGTGACGTCAAAATGGCATATTCATCTAGAAGATTATACTTGACCTTTGACCCATATTGGACTCCTGTGCACACCGAGACCTCTTTCAAACACAAAATGTCTAATTTTCAATTGCTCGACAATTCATGGTTTTTAGGCACTTTTAACAAATCTGTCTATGTGAAGATTTACAATCATCCTCCACCAACAGGAGCACCGAACAAGCGAGCGAGACAAATAATCCTTTTCTGTACAGCTGCATCCACTGGTAATATCAGATCATTACTTGTCTTATCTGATAATACCAGCTGCATAGAAATATGTCTGCAAATACGCCAATGGGCTTACACATAGAAACCAGCTGATCTCTGTCTCCTTGAGTTTTACTACTTTTTAGAAGTGGGTTAGTGCCTTTAGAATATACCAAGCAAAAAGGGTTTTACAACTTTATACATTTTAACATTGTTACCTGTTAAATATCATATTATGTGTGTCATCTAAAAATTGCTGTTGCTGTTTCAGCTTATTTATCGTGCTTACTAACCATTACAGCAAAAACATCGTGCTTCTGAAAAGACTTTATCACTTTGGATGTGATCTATACTATCCACTCTGTGTAACTGTGATTTACGATTGAATTTTTCCAGTTACAAACTTGCAGTAACTACAGTTACACCTCACTTCAGAAATTGAGCAGCTACCTTTATTGAAAATGGGGCATTCATTACTAAGCCTGGCAAACACTGATCAAAGTCAGAAACAGCAAAAGATAAATATACCAAACACACATAACAGGATATTAAACAGGTGAGAAATTGTTGATGGCATAAATTATACACTTGTTTTAATGCTCTGTTCCTCTCTTGTGGGGTGTGCTTGCTGTGCAGGTATAGGAGAGTGCACCTTGCTACACTATGCAGACAGCAGGTCAAACCCTCTGTCACTGGAGAAGAATGTCGGAAGGCTGCCTAAGGATTTCCAGTGTCATCACATGCTGAAACATCTGCACAATGGAGCCAGGATTACAGTGCAGATGCCACCTAACATTGAGGGACACTGGGTCTCTACAAGGTGAGAATTAAACATTATAGTCAAACCTGTATGTGTAATGTGACCACTTATCTATAATGACCAATATCTATGTGACATAATCCATGTGGTAAATCTTCTGGATATAAAGACCATCTGCCTACAATGACCACTTTTCCCTTGAGTGAAGAACAGGTAACGTTAAGTTTCAGTATCCATAACACTTACCATTCCCGGGGAAGTACCTCTGTTTAGTAACTAGTTTAACTATAAAAGGCTATGGTATGGTGCTGAAAGAACTGTATCTGGATGTAAATAGAATAGTGGCAATGAAAACTTGCATCAAATACTCACATTTTCAAGATCATGGGTAGTATTTGAGGGGACTATCTTGGCATGAGATTAAAAAAGAGGGCACATTGCATAGATAGCCTCCATAGGAAATAAGAGGGAAGCATATGCGAAGCCTGGCTTCCATAATTATTTACTATTACTATTTTAATTGGATCAGTAGAATTAAATTGGATCACAAACACCATTATCAGCTTGCATGCTTGCTACAGAGAGACAAAATACCTGTAACCAAAAGCTTATGGTAAACCAACGGTTTTATGGTTCATGGCCACTATAAAGTTTGCTTCATTCTCATAAATACGGTATATCTCTCAGTGGCAGTGCCCTTGTCCTGCTTCAAAAGCCTCAAAACAATTTGAACATTTGATGTCCAGTCCTCTCCCCCTTTGAAATTACTGCAAATAAATACCCAACCGCCTTTGGAATAACAGCTGTCTACATGAAATGTAACAGGAAGGAGAGAGCAACTGGCAGAGGCAGTGTATTTCAGCTTGCTTTTGAAAAGCTGTCATATGCATTGGCCATAGCAGCTCATTATCTCAGGCTGCTACGAATCGAAAAATGGAAATAAAGGAGGAGGTGTTTTAAAAAAATATTAAGTAGACACATTTTGTAGTTATTGCATTTATCATTTTATCTTGAGCATTTCACATCAAAAAGAATACAGATAAAATGTTATATACCGTATGTATACAATGATGTATATTTCATTATTTAACAAAAAAATAAAACCTAAGCATTTACTAAAGTATTGTGCTAAATGTGAGAATTTTGTTTAATCAAACGGCGTGTTGTTAAATATTTCCTCCTGAAAGTGATATTATGCATATATATATATATATATATATATATATATATATATATATATATATATATACACACACACATGCACACATTAAATCTCAGTAATGCTTTCTGAATAAAAGTTTTCTGAAAAAATAGCTGAACTCCAAACCCTCTTTAGAAAAAGCCAAGATATTTATTTATAATCAAAACTGTATTAAAATGAAAAAGACTCCCTAAATAAAGTGTGAGTTAAAAATGCAGTGAATGAGACTCTTTATTACAAGTGTGTGCTATGAAAGGACTGAATCGGACCATACTTTCTGGACACTCCAGTTACATTACTCAGTGTGGAAAGCGGTTCAGCAATATTAAAGGTTAGTAGAACAATATCTCCCTGTTGAACAAACAGTATCCGCTGTGTGGTATTGAGGTAACACACTGGACCATGACCAGTGTCTAACACTATTAAGTAAGCTGGTTTTCCTGATGACCGTGAGGTCAGGTTCTCGTGTATAAGAGGGAATCTGATTTCTTACTTTCTCGAAACAAATCCACCCAAAAGGAACAACAAGAAGTGTGGAGAGCATTCCTTCAAATAAAGTGAATCAGACAATTTCATCACGCTCTACCCCACAAAAAGATAAATGCACCAAAAGCAATGTGTGTTAGGAATTAGGAACAAATCCTGGTTAATAACAGCAGTGCGGGGCAGCAGTGTGGAGTAGTGGTTAGGGCTCTGGACCGGAGGGTCATGGGTTCAATCCCAGGTGGGGGACACTGCTGTTGTACCCTTGAGCAAGGTACTTTACCTAGATTGCTCCAGTAAAAACGCAACTGTTTGAATGGGTAATTGTATATAAAAATAATGTGATCTTTTGTAACCGTTGTAAGTCGCCCTGGAAAAGGGTGTCTGTGAAGAAATAAATAACATTAAAAGATTGTACCATATCAGGTGACATTTATGGTCCGACATTTGTTTTGCCATAAAACATGTAATCTGATGGTGTAACAAAATATGCAACTCAAACACACAATATATTTTAACTTTTGTTAATTAAACATTTCTTGAAACATTTTCTTTAGGACAAGTTTAGTGTCTAACCCCGTTTACAGAAACTTTCAATACATTTGCAGCCCAGCGTTTACTCTTTGAATGAGCTGTCTTTTTTCCCCACACAACCCTTCAGCATAGGGGCTCTTGTCTCACATAACCAGTCACAGCTGAATGTGTATACACTTATAAGTGTCTGTCACCACTCTATCTGTGGTCAGTGGTGCTCAGCAACTCCATGATTCCCATCATAGTTTTTTGTAACTATAGAATCAGGACAGATGGCAAACCAAGCCCTGAATAATCATTTCAGATGTTGTTCCTAATCCAAACCTCTATACACTATGCCATTCTGTTGGCCATAAAAGCTATAATGAGCATACACTGAAAATGCTATCATGTTAACTAAATGGGACAAAAGCTCAAAAATGCATTTGATTGGAAAATCACATTTTTGCTTTTTAATTATTTTATGACTAAAATTATAAAGTTAATATGACATTCTTAATCTGGAAACGAATAGAAATATGTAATGTACAATACATTACAGTAGCTTGTACATTTCCTCTATGACAGTGGGGGAGAAGATCACGGCACAGACAGGTCAGGTTACCAGGGGTCTGTTCGGACAACAGCAGTGTTTGTATAATAGTCTGGATAAAGTTTTACTTTGTGTGCTTTTACCATGATCTACCGCAATAAAAATATATAAGGTTACTCCCTCTGCTGTAGACAAAATGTCTCTAAAAAACTAATTTCAGATTTGTTTACCTCCCTCTGCAGCTGTGAAGTGAGGTCAGGCCCCGAGTTCATCACCAGGTCGTACAAGTTCTACAAGAACAACACTTTCAAGGCCTACCAGTTTTACTACAGGGACAACCACTGCACCACACCCACCTACACACTGGTGATCCGGGGGAAGCTGCGTCTCAGACAGGCCTCCTGGATCATCCGGGGCGGCACTGAGGCCGACTACCAGCTGCACCGCATCCAGATCATCTGCCACAGCGAGTCGGTGGCCAAAGAGATGAGCCAGCGGCTGAACCGCAGCTGCCGGGGGGTGATGGGAGGAGAGGCTTCCTTGGAGCCCAACGTCAGCTCCGACCTGTGGAACGAGGACATGGGCTGCGACTGCTCCCGGGCACTCAACTTCGCAATGCACGAGCTGCAGCTGATGCGGGTGGAGAAGCAGTACCTGCACCACAACCTGGACCACCTGGTGGAGGAGCTCTTCCTGGGGGATATCCACACAGAGCCTGCCCAGAGAATGTACTACCGGCCCTCCAGCTACCAGGCTGCTCTGCAAAATGCCAAGGTAAGGCATGGCCTCACAGTCTGAAGTATCTGCCCCTAGCTAATTTATTTAGAAATATCTAATACATATATACAGTATCTATAAGCGTGATCTATACTTTGACTTCAGGTATTTCATTGCAGAAAATGTAGTCTCACACAAATATGTGTGGGGCAGAGGTGTGGAGTAGTGGTTAGGGGCTCTGGACTCTTGACCGGAGGGTCGTGGGTTCAATCCCAGGTGGGGGACACTGCTGCTGTACCCTTGAGCAAAGTTCTTTACCTAGATTGCTCCAATAAAAAAACAACTGTATAAATGGGTAATTGTATGTAAAAATAATGTTTAAAAAATAATGTAATTGTATAAAATAATGATGTGATATCTTGTAACAATTGTAAGTCACCCTGGATAAGGGCGTGTGCTAAGAAATAAATAATAATATATATTTCCACATCTGAATGATCTATTTTGACTTTTAACCCACTGCTGGGGTGAAGTGACGTAAAGTCCAACAACAAACACAAAGGCCCCACAGAGCGATGTACTTCACAGATTGACGTCTGATGCAACCATATACTGTTTCTCTCGGGAACCTGAAACATATTAAACTTTTTGTTTTCTTCCATCTGTCATGTTGTACAAGGGCTACTCAGGGTTCCCAGTTTTTCTGGAATTCTAAAGCTAAACATTGACAATAAAAACAAAAGCAAAAATGTTCATCAGTTATAGTTATAACTTGAACACACAATGAACACACAATGTTTATTATTGCCTATTTTTGTGAAATATGCTTGTTTTCATAAAAATATTCTATTGTGGTGTGATACAAGAAATCAAATAACGTTTTATTTTATTTGTTTAGAATACACAAGTAACTTTTACCTTCTGTTTAAATCTGCAACTCAGTTCTACTGTAATTTTTACCACTTTCAAAAAGGGAAGATGATTTGGCTACATATCCATACAAATTCGTTTTTTTTTTCCAGCTCAAACTAGTTTCAAAATGAAGAATAACAGACATGTATATTTGACTGCAGATTTGAAGAAAAAAAAATTGTTAATGTTAAACAGAATATTTATTTTAGTGCTATTTAGTGCAATTAGACTGTTTCACTTATCTCAAATCACGTCTAAAGTATTTTAAAACATTAGACAAAAAAAAAATCTTAAAATGTGACATGCACCTTTGCTCAGTCAAAATCAGCATCACTACTTTTAGTAAAGGCTCCATACATTTACATAACAATACGCAGAGCTAATAAATCCCTCTTGATTTAAGACACATTAAAAACTTGAAGTTAGGGGAGCTTCCGAGTGGCATATCCGGCAAAGACACTTTGCGTTGAGTGCAGGATGCGCCCTATAGCTTGGAGATCGCCAGTTCGAATCCAAGCTATGCCACTGCCAACCATGGACGGGAGTTCCCAGGGGTCGGCGCACAATTGGCCAAGCAGTGCCCAGGTGGGGAGAGGCCAGGTCCACTGAGGAGTCCTTGGCTCACCGCACACCAGCGACCCCTGTCGTTGGCCAGGCGCCTGCAAGCCTGTCTGTATGCAATTCAGAACTGCATGGTCCTACGACGCTGTAAGTTCTGAGATATCTGCACGGCAGGCTTGCAGAGCAAAAAAAAGCGTGCTCATCCTCGTCTCTCCAGAGTTAGTTCAGGGGTTGCAGCGGTGAGCCAGGTTGAGTAATAATTCCAATATTGGGAGAAAATCAGGAATTAATGAAAAATATACTCACACACTACATACAGGGAGTGTAGATCTTGGCCCACTAGCTAAATGCCTATTCAAAATGGCACTGTTTTGTTGTCTTTTGGCTTGATAATTCTTGGCCTTTATAGTTAAATGTACACCATTTATTTAACCATCCATTTAGGCATAACTATGTCAAAAAAGGTCCAGAATCAGTTTTCCAATAAAAGTAGTCTACTTATTTAAGTTACTGCACATCACTTCAACTTTCACTTGCTATCTTCTGGTTCTGTCCTTCTCAAAATATTTGTGTTATTTTATAGAAGAAACCAGTGTCACTGTTACTGTTTATGATAACAACCTCCAATTCTGTGTGTTTCAGTATTCTGAATTGTAATGTCTTTGGTTCATGTCCAAAAATCTACTATATGAGTTCCATGTTCTTTGGAGCCTTGAGACTAGGCTTGAGCATGCCCAGTATAAATAAACCAAATGCTGGAGAAAGACCAGCCACTCTGTACAAACTTGAAATAAGACTAAATAAATTGCTGTTCTTTGAATCCAGTACAGCACCCCTCGGGAAGCAAGCAAAGTCTTAGCTTAAAACATTTCTTTGACATCACCCTTTGATCTTTTGATTTATTAATTCTATGAATCTTCTAACTAAAAGTTGCTGAGTGGCTTTGAAGAGAAGGGGAATGTGGGGCAGATATGTTGTTGATTAACAAATCCACAGTTAGTGCTCTGAATTGACCTGTGATGTGAACCATGCTATCATGTATATTGAAATGCATGCATACAGGTGACTACATATTACTGCAAACAGCACATGTATAGTACTGTGCAGGTAATAATTTCAGTTATTTTCAAAACTTAGTGGATTTTTAGTAAATTTACTCTCTTTACAAAACTACAGTATGAATCTGCTTTATTTTTATATTTCAACTTAATTACCAGCGATGAGTTTTGTTGTTTAAGTACATTTGCACAAACTGCGATTTGGCCTTTTATTTAAAAAACATATTTTATTTTATTAACCTTTATTTAATCTGGAAAGTCCCTTTGAGATTAAAATCTCTTTTACAAGAGAGACCTTATCAAGAAGGTGACATATACAAAAAACACACAAATTCAGATACAATACAAACAAGTTAATGAAATTACAAGAAACAATTTAGGAGCACCAGCCAAAACAACACCATGTCTTGGCTACAGAGATGTCAATCCTTTGTTTGAGACAGAATTATATTTGCAGACATGTACTCAACATATAAAAGTGTTTGAGTATATTAAAGTTACAATAAACATTTATTGTAGCTTTTCCAAAGATTTTATTTTTTAATGATCTTGGAGAAACATAAAACAAAGACTAGACAAGGCTTTTTAGTTTGGTCCACACAACGACACATTACATTTTTATTCTAAACAGTGTAAGAAAATGTGTAAACTTATAGAATAGAAAATACCCTTATTTAATCAAGAAATTGAAAAAATAAATAAATATCTTAAGTATATCATAAGTATATATACCAAGTATATATTTTTTATCTATACAATGTTTTAAAGTATTTCACTTTCTAAGAAATAAAAACAAGTTGGAATTAACTTCCATTATTTTAACAAAAACAAAACAAATTTATTTTGATTTTCGTTAAGTTATTACAAAAAACACATTAACATCTAAATACTGGAAATATAGCAAGGCTATTTTATTACACATTCCTTATTCTAATCAGTAGATTAAATCTTTAGAAAGTTATTCCTTATACAGTAACAATAATGACAATAATTGAGCACATATTATATATAAGACACCCAAAAAGATATGCTTTTATGTCATACAGCACATAGCGGCCTACTCAGACAAAAAATATATATATTTCCAAATGCCTTTGGATTTTTTAAATAAAATTAAAAAAAAAGAATGAGTCTTGTCTAACATTAAAAAGTACCACCAAATGTTAATAATAATCATGTATGTTAATGTTGCTAATCTTTAATGTAAAATGTTGTAACTTTTCATCTGGTCTATATGAAAAAAGCATGGTACTTGCCTGCCATTAAAAAAAAAAAAAACATGTGCCAGTATTTAGAGCTAGAAAAAAATGAATAACTTGACAGTTAGCTTCTGATCGTGATTAACCTGAAGTCTAAATAGTACACAGGAATTTTCTTCTGTATTTTCCAGAATGTGTTTCAACTGAACAATATGAAAAAAACATGCTTTGTTACTCTGCTACATCACTATGCTTACCTGTAGCTTGTGCTTGTGCAGCTTACAGAAATGTGACATTACTGAATACCAGCTAAAGACTTCACACCAGCAAGACCAGGCTATAGCAGCAATATCTAGTCATTCAATAGCTATTATGCTGAAACTGGGCTCAGACCAGTCAGTGATTAGCTACCCTGGGTCAGCAACATAAAAGCACACCATTCACCACTTGCTCCACCCTGTCCCAAGAGCTCTCTGTTTATTCTACAGCTTGATGCTCTGAACCCTACATTGGATATTTATGTGGTGTAAATGAATTCTAATTAAAAGCAAATGAATGCTGAATGACTGAGTCCGTGCCAAATCCACAGAATTCAACTATAAACAAATAAAATTGGGTCACTTCCAAACCCCTTCAGTGACTTAGCCACAGAATGGTAAATACAATGTGCTGCCGAAATGGCAATTGAATCCTAGCCCAACTCCTTGAATGAGACAAGAGGCAGAATGAAGGGCTGCACAGCATTGTACAGAGCACAAACCACCAAGTTGTGTATCATGTCTGCTCTCCTCTTTTTATACACTAAAACAGTGCAGGGGAAGGATGAGCCACTAACCATCAAGTGCATTTAAACAGCTCACATGGCCCAACGGATTTCGTGCAGTTAGTATTAGAGTGCCCTCTGTTGAAAGAAACACAAACAAACAGTAAGCAGTACTATTTTGCAGTAATGAGGGCCAATATAATGAACATTTCTGCATTGCTGAAAGCTAGCATTAATTCATGTAAAAATTCTGTTTGAACTGGTCTGTGGGAAAAGGTCCAACCTGCTTTGGCATCTGTAGTGTACTCTTTTCCCTTTTTCAGCATAAGTAGAAATAATATTTTTGGACAGATATTGCTAAACAAGCTAGAAATTTTTGGGTAGGGTCATAATATAGGGCGATTTTAGATGTTAGACCAAGCGTTGTACAAGCATTGTATTACATTTCTGCAGGACAGGTAACTCATAAAGGCTTTTTAAATGCACAGTATTTCTTATCAAACAGTTTAACTGTACACACTGATCTGACTGGTATCTTTAGCAAAATCTCTGTTTAAGTAGTACATAAAATGTAAAACTATACCTAAACATTGTAAGAATCAAAAACATTGGGTGGTAGAATCAGAGCCACAATGGCTACATGTTTAGTGTTAAGTGGATCTAAGAAGTCTACTCTCCTTTATATGATTTTTGATTGAATGTTATGGTACTCATTATTAATGAATGTGCATAGGGTTAATGTTACAGGGCTAAATCAAGTGTAAACTTGTTACTGAGACAAGAGAAGTGCTCTCTTCTAATTGACACACCTGATGTCGTCTTGCAAATATTTTGTTGATTGAATGTGAAAAAGATACCTCACCAGTTCATTTCACACCAAAGCAGGAAACATACAGTGATCATGATGTGGAGACTTGCCACATATTTAGGATGATTCATGTTGTTTTTTCCCCAAATCATCATTTTCTTAGTGGTAAAAATGTGTGCTTCTCAAACTGTAAACTTTGCCCATGTAAACAACACACAGATTCCTGAATCACAATCTGGTCAGTGTTGCAGTTTATATTGGTGATTTAGTGAGGGAGCACTCAGCCAATGTTTTAGCATAATGTTAATGGCAACTGGGCTGTTTAAAATAATGTCCTTTAGATACAAGCATTAAATAGATGCAAACAATTTGGAATTCACTTGGGAAAAGTATTTTTACAAAACAAAAACAAAACAACTGTGGTCTTGTTCTGAATTACTTTAGTGTTTTGTTAAGTTATTACAAAAAGCATCCTATCTATACTTATCCTATCTGTATCTGACCTGACTATTCCACCCAAAAGTCACCCCCTATATATTTAGACAGATCATCCAGTGGAAAAGAGACCATAGATCTATTCTGAATTAACGCATTGATTACATTAATAACGTTTTTACATTTGTGTTTTGTTCTTATCCTCCAGCGCTATGCCATCTATTATTGTACTTCCCTTGCAGTGTTTTTAATTAGGTCAGCGAGATGAACGGCAAATTAAAAACTGCTGCCACGTCAATTTTAGAGAAAGAAAAACCACAGCTACAGTTGGGGCTACAATTTCTTTTGTTTCGCCCCCTTTTTTGCAACCAAATTGATGCTTTAGCTCCTTTTAAATTATGCAGTACAGTGTAAAGTGTATGCACCTGTCTATCTGCCAAAATTCCAAAGCAAACCTATCCCATATTTGGACAATGGGAATGCTTTGTTATAAAAGTCATGCTCCTGTTAGAATATATTGCAGTGAATTGCAGCGAAAAGCAATTAAGATCAATAGTCATGAACAGACAACCTTTGTTGTCTGTTTTGGTTACAGCTCTTTAGTACACTCATTCTTGATGGAGATAAGTTTTACTGGTGCAATTTTCTTGGTGTAGATACAGTAAGTGAAGTGCCAGGGTGATCTTTAAACTGATGATCAGTACTTGCTATACTGTCCATTATGCAGTCCTTTGCCTTATCAGGGCTTCACTGGTTTACTGAACTGCTGAAATGTAAAAGTCCACATCTAATGTGTTAAATTGCCACCAGTAGCCTCAGACAAGTTATACAAAAACATATTCCTCCCCATCTTCCCAACCTGTAAATCACCCAAAATATAAAGTTATATAAAGTTGTGGTTTTAATAATGGATAATTCCTTTTTTCACGAAAGCCAAAGTGAGATTTACAACTGGTTTCTCAAACCCCAATTAGCACTGATCTTGGATGAAAGACCCACCCAATGAACACTAATCAGGATTATCTATTACAGGAGGTAGTGTATTCCTAACAAGCACAAATCAGGTGGGTCTGTGAGACCAGATGAGAGTATCAGTAATTTTCAAATGTCATTCACATAAATGAAGGGACCTGCGTAGATTTAAAAAAAATTCAACTTGAAATAAGTATAATATCTGTTTTAAAATCAGCCTTTTACATCATGATAATCTCCTACTTAAAATATGTAAGTTAACTTGAGAGGAAAAAACAGTGTCTCATGGACCCTTTATTAAACTCAAACAAAGATAAGATTAAACTTGGTTTGTGAATCAGTTGGTGTATTTGAAATGTGCAGCTTCAGTGTTTTATATAAATAAATGTGTGAAAGCAAGGACTCAGATGCATAGTAGACACATATAATTTACTAAAAGCACTACTGGGATTTTGCGTCTTTCAAAAGCAGGGATATATCGGATCTACAGGGGTTTTCAGATGGTAACCACCTGTCTTTTGAATGTTTGTTGTTTTGTCAAACAATTCTGAAAGAGAGATTCCCTGAGTTGCTTCAAGTAACTAATATTACACAATCTATACAAGAAAAACTGTTTCAAAATAAAGAACATTTTGGTCAAAACTGTCGGTTATTTTTAAACTGTTAGCTTGAAAGGGAGACTTTGAGCTCCAGGGAAATCACTATGACAACATTCCAGAGAGGAAAGAAAAAAAAACACATTCCTTTGACCAAACTCTGGGCATTTACTGTAAATATGTTTCAACAAAAGGAATTAAAAATTATAAACCCCACTTTCACCTTCTTAAAGCATGCCATGTTACAATACACAAATGTAACTAAGCATACCAGAATGTGAAGCAGTTGCAGTAAAACTAAATATTAAGGTTCAGGAAAACAAACAGGTGATGGCCCATTGTCATAGGTGATGTCAAGTGTCTATTCTACCCCATGTTCCTACAGAACTTGGCTTGGTAATGCAAAATCCACAGCAAGGATTATTAATAAGGTCAAGAGGCTAGTTGGATATATTTAAAAGGGTAATCTTTGTATTAATCAGGCTTGAACTGAAAATCAATTATTAGACCCTGTTTATTGGATGAAAAGGTTGTCTTGTCCAATATGCATTTTTGTTTTCCATTTTGAATGATTTCAGAAAAACCAGAGAAGGCTTATAAATACTGTAATTGTTTACATTTAAACAAATAAATAAATAAATAAAATTTCAGATCCCTGTGCGTGACATCTCAAAGACAGTGAAAGTCATTTTGTAAGATTATTTTTATCTGAAAAATCCAGGTAAGATGCTTGTTTGTTGTTCTTTGATATTCCAGAACCACGACCACACGTGTATTGCGTGCCGCATCATCTATCGGTCTGACGAGCACCACCCGCCCATCCTGCCCCCGAAGGCAGACCTGACCATCCGGCTGCACGGCCAGTGGGTGAGCCAGCGGTGTGAGGTGCGGCCGGAGGTGCTCTTCCTCACCCGACACTTTGTTTTTCATGACAAGAACAACACCTGGGAGGGGAACTACTACCATTACTCCGACCCTGTATGCAAGCACCCCACCTTCACCATCTATGCCAAAGGCCGCTATAGCCGTGGGGTGCACTCCAACAAGGTCATGGGAGGGACAGAGTTTGTCTTCAAAGGTAAGCAGGAATAATCATAAGAACAACTGGCAACACAATATAGCCCCAAACATTTACTGAAATAAATATACACATTTCTAAAAAGTCTGGATTGTTATTGTCATTAGCAAATGAACAGTTTGCCATATGTTAGGGGTAGCACAGAATACAAATTATGAAAAAGTACAGGGTAAGAACAATGCACAGAAGAGAAATTGGCTTGCATTCCTGTTATGTGCCTGTCAGCTCAAAATCGAATAAAGAAGATAATGTGCATGCTGCAGTGTGGTACATTTGTTTATGTCATGCAAGTCTCCTTGCTATGGGTGAGTATGTAACTTGCAGACACAGACAAATTATAAGAAGTGATGGGACTAGCCTTGCAGCTATTCTTTTTAGCAATCAAGCAGGCAAAGCAAAAGGTTTCTGATTTGACCCCAGAATTAAAGACATTTGGAGTTTCAGTGTGGTTATAATTAGCAGCATGCATCTTTAACTGTTGAACACACGTGAGTTTAGTTACACCAAATTGATCCTTTTTTTAACTGGTCTTTTTGACTGTATTCAATAATTTAGCAGTTTTTGTAAATATGTATGTTTTAAAGCACAGTGTGTGTAATTTCAAGAAACTAGATCATTGGTGTTGATTTTCCTGCGTGGGACATTTTAGTTGCATGAAAGGCCTCTCACGCTGGTGAATGTGCCAAGTCTGAAACATACTGGAAACACACTTGGTAAAATGGATGCAATTAACCGATTGAAAAGAAAACTGTATTTGACAATGTTTCTGTCTTTCGTCCAGTCTCTAATTGAAGCATTAATCCACATCCTAATAGCTGTCAACTAAAATAAAAAAATTAAAAAAAAATCTGAAGGAAAAAAAAAACTAACAGTGAGGCCTGTAAAGCAATGGGGTGGAATTAGAATTTTCCATTCCGTCCAACCTAAAAGGGAAAGATCAAGATACCTCAGCACAGCACCATGTGTAATTCCATGTATTATACTTCAGTAGCAGCATTTGGAAGCAGGGAATTAAACACACCATGAGGACGTGCAGAGTGGCCTTTTATAAATAATGTACATAAAGGACTGAGATAGTGTTACATAAACTGGGGGAATACATTGGCACTGGATAGGTGGTATTACAACAGCATATTGGCCTAGCTGCTAAGGAAATAGGAGGTATCTGGTTTGTTATTGGCCCAGCACCCAGCTCCCCTTTCCCTTTCCTCCTCATCGTCCTTCACCTGTGTTTTTATTCCTCTCTTTGACAGTGAACCATATGCAAGTGACACCCATGGATGTAGCCACTGCCTCCCTCCTCAATGTTTTTAATGGCAATGAGTGTGGAGAGGAGGGCTCCTGGCAGGTTGGGGCAGAGCAGGACGTGACACACACCAATGGCTGTGTGGCACTGGGGATCCGTCTTCCCCACACTGAGTACGAGCTGTTCCGCATGGAGCAGGATGCTCATGGGCGCTACCTGCTCTATAATGGACAGAGACCCAGCGACGGCTCCAGCCCTGATCGGCCTGAGAAAAGGGCCACCTCCTTCCAGACTCCGCTGTGCCAGTGCTCCTCTACCAGCCAGGGCTCTGAAAGGAGCTCACATGAGATCGATAGGGCCCACCGCATCAACAGTGGCTCAGACACAAACTGCCGGGGAACTCTCAGCATCCTCACCATGGTCTACCTTCTCCTGTTCTTAAGCTAAAGAATAAATAAAGAACAAGGCAGCCAAACCTGGTGGCTATCCAAAAATTAGAAGGAAACAGAGATACACCATGGCTGCGTAGCCCCTTTCCTCAAAGGAAGTCTGTTTATTTACTTGATGCACTTGAATGCCTCAGAACTCTTTTTTGGGGGAGGCTGAGGTGGTGGAGAGGGAGGAAAGACATTCCTTTGAACTTTTTCTTTATTTTTTATTTGAACTCTATCCAGTCAAGCTTGGACTTGAAACTGCTGCACAACATTAACTGCACTTTACTGGAGCAGATGTATATCTATATTTCCAGCTGGTGTTGACCGAAGGGGGGCAGCTTAAGGCAGAGAAAAAAAAATAATAATAATAATTCTACAGTTGAAATGTCCTGTTTTGACATTTTTTTCACTGTATTGGCTTTAATACAATCAGGAAAAAACATTTAAACCCTTGCCTGATAGTGCCTAATAATCCAGATTTGTCCTGAAGAATGTGGCGCTATCGCTGTTTTTTTCTCAGACTTGATAGTTAATGTTTGTAGAAGAACCAACTAACCTAATTCCAGAAACTGTACAAAGGGAAGTACAAGGACCAGATACAGCAAGTTTTGGGGTGCACAGCAAACAAGCTAAAATCTAAACTTTTCTTTGTGCTCTTCTTAATCTTTTATAATTAAGCAGATTTGTGTTGTGAAATTCTAGTGCCACTTTCTTTTATTCATTTTACAAAAGGGTCTCCATCATTATTTTATTTATATAATTTCAAAGTCTGTTTAAACAACAATTCACAAGTTTTCAGGGGCTGTTGTAAGGTGAACCTCTTATGTGATCAGTGCCTTTAGTTTTCTGTAAACTATTGTTTAGTATTACAATTAGCCCGACTGGATTCAACTGGCATTTTTGAGAAAGTACTTTAGAATTTACCACTGTTTGTGATTATGTGTCAGACTTGGTTTAGGTGGCTTTGTAAAATGTTTGTCTGCAGAACTAGATCAACTATATAAATTAAATATTTGGAAATATATTTTGAGCTATCTCAGTGTTCAGTTCTTGTCTTTATTTGGTTTTCAGCGGTGAAGCTGAAGTTTTACATGTTCCCTTAAAAAACGACTCCAAGGAAAACAATGTAAAATTCACTGCTAAGGCAGTCCAAATACACAGGCTTGGAAATATAAAACTAAGCTGACATTAGAATGCCTAAAACATTGGTTGTGTACCATGTACCGGTCCAGGGGAGCATGGAAACTCAAAACAAAACTGCAGGGTATTGGCATAAAAAAGTGATGGAATAAAACCAGTTTTAACCAGTATAGCCTAGTTGAGACATTTTGCAGTGTGTGCCTGGTATTAATCCTTTTTAGATGAGCTGGAATATCCATGCATGTAAAGAAGGCACTTGGTCCAACAACTAGAACACAATAGGGGTCATGTATCAAGCGTTTGCGACGGCATTAAGGCCATAGCTCTGAGTTTATGCTGGCCCGTGTGTATCGTGACACTTTTGGCAAGTTAAGGCCGTTTTAGCACCACCAAAATGCGCTCCGCCGCTCATTAGCCTTGCATTTTAAGGTGTGTCAAGCCTTAATTATATGCATGGGCAAATTGTAGGTGGGGCTCATTTGTAAATGAAGTCTGAATTTTGTGTTTTCCTTCATACATACTGTACATTTCTAGTAATATGTACAGTATGAGGAATTCACCAATCATGAAGCCAGTATTTGTTTGACCTTGTTGTCGTAGTAACCAAATGCATGGCATTGAGCCGGACCATGTACAGCTACTGTAGCGCTGCTTCTACGTCATAAAAGTATGAAATCAACAGTGGAGATGAAGAGTACAGTAATGTAAAATACTGTAAGGAAAATAAAATGCATATTTTTCACTGTAGGCAGCCAAATACACGATTTTTGTGAAATTCGTGATATCGTGAATTTTCAGGGGCTTCTTATGACGGAGAGTGCAGACTCCTAACCTTCCTGAACAACCCAGGAATAGAGGGAGAGTGCTGAGAAGAAGGGAGAGTATTTAGGGTCTGCATTACCCTTTCTGATCTCCCTGAGGATGACATTTGTGCATGGCAGAGCGCTACTTTACACTTCACGATTCACGATATCACGAATTTCACGGAAGTTGTGTATTTGACTTCCTACCATGAAAAATATGCATTTTATTTTTACACTCCGCCAATTTAGCGCTGCATCGGTCGACCTTGATACATGTTCCCCTTAGTTGCTTATTGACAAGGAAACTCAAAACAGCCCAAGCTTCAAATAAATATTGTGTTATTTATCAACAAATCAACAGAGAGAGATATGGAAACAATTCAGATATTGTGACCAATTTTAGGTGCAATTGTTATGGCTGTATTTTTTTCATGGTTATCACGGATTTTACCCATTTTTGTGTAATATGTAGTTCCTGTGAAAATTCCCATTTCTGAAAGTGTTTTCACTAAGTGTTTACAATAGTGTAAACATCCATATTTTTTTATCACTTAAAAATAAATACAGCAAATGTTTGCCTTATTGACGCACTTCCTGTTACACTGCATATAGGAACCTGGCAGACGGTTTAGTTTGCTTCCAGTAACTGATTGAACACACTGCGTGATTTCTTTGAAATGTCTTCACCGAAAAAGACACTAGCTGCACCAAATATTGGAAATATGTCTGCTAAAGATAACTCTGTCCAGTACAAGAGGGGAACATTTCACTTGTCTGTTGTTGTTTTTATATTTATTTGTGTTTTTACTTTCTTTGATAATTCACTGAATGTAGAATGTCTTTAAAAGGTAGTCATAAAAAAGTGAAATATTCTACAATTAAGCATTTACTGTTTTTCAGGTAAGCATTTAAATATTTAGGAACATTTGTTGTATAATAATGCTACAGATAATGATACATTTTGAATGTGACAATGCTATTTTTTCTGCTTTAATAAATATTATGTTTAATCATGAAGTATCTTGAAATACCTATTTTTAGACCTTGAAATGCTGTGAAATAAGCAATGTTTAACTGTGAAAAATACAGCCCTAGGTATTGTTTAACTATGTTTCTAAATAACGTATTATCAATAGGTTTTTGTAGAAGCTTGTACTAATAATTGCCTTTAAGAAGTATTTATCGGCAGGTATTCAATAAATCCATTCATTAACATGGTGATTGGACAAAATGTTGTCCTTCCCTCGCCTTTACAACTGACCAATCAATGGCAAATAACTGGAGTGTTTTAAAAGACGACTGGAAGCAAATATTCCTCACATCTTGGGTGCTGACATTGTTACTGCAGTACTCATGTACCAAGGCCATAAACTGACTTTTCATTGGAGTCATTGTCTCTTTATTGGAGTCATTGTCACACCCTGGGATCCTTCAAGAAGCTGCTTGATGAGATTCTGGGATCAATAAGCTACCAAACAAGCAAGATGGGCCGAATGGCCTCCTCTCGTTTGTAAACTTTCTTATGTTCTTATGTTCTAACAGGAACTAATTTGATCCCACAGTAGTTCTAAATGGATAAATTAAACCAGTGTAGGCACATACAGGTCTTTATAATCATGTAATAAGGGCAAAGTTATAGTGTAATGAAATCGGAATCTACTATAGAAGGCTGGGAGTGTAAAATAAAATAAAAGTTAGTGAAAAACCAATTCAGTGATCATGTTCACCATGTAGATAGTGACAGGCAGACAGACCATTTTAATTTTCAGTAATACTTAACTTACGAACATAAGAACATAAGAAAGTTTACAAACGAGAGGAGGTCATTCAGCCCATCTTGCTCGTTTGGTTGTTAGTAGCTTATTGATCCCAGAATCTCATCAAGCAGCTTCTTGAAGGATTCCAGAGTGTCAGCTTCAACAACATTACTGGGGAGTTGGTTCCAGATTCCCATGATTCTCTGTGTAAAAAAGTGCCTCCTATTTTCTGTTCTGAATGCCCCTTTATTTAATCTCCACCCCTGGTCCTTGTTTCTTTTTTCACGTCGAAAAAGTCCCTTGGGTCGACATTGTCAATACTTTTTAGAATTTTGAATGTTTGAATCAGAGTGCCGCGTAGTCTTCTTTGTTCAAGACTGAATAAATTCAATATGACATGCCTTTTAAACCCAGAATAATTCTGGTCGCTCTTCTTTACACTCTTTCTAGAGCAGCAATATCCATTTTGTAGTGAGGTGACCAGAACTGAACACAGTATTCTAGATGAGGTCTTCCTAATGCATTGTAACATTACTTCCCTTGATTTAAATTCAACACTTTTCACTATATACTGTATCTGAGCATCTTGTTGGCCTTTTTTATAGCTTCCCCACATTGTCTAGATGAAGACATTTCTGAGTCTCCTAGGTCTTTTTCATAGATTCCTTCTTCAATTTCAGTATCTCCCAGATGGTATTTATAATGCACATTTTTATTGCCTGCATGCAGTACCTTACACATTCTCTATTAAATGTCATTTGCCATGTGTCATTTGCCAAGGAGGCTGTGTGGTCCAGTGGTTAAAGAAAAAAGCTTGTGACCAGGAGGTCCCCGGTTCAAATCCCACCTTAGCCACTGACTCATTGTGTGACGCTGAGCAAGTCACTTAACCTCCTTGTGCTCAGTCTTTCAGGTGAGACGTAGTTGTAAGTGACTCTGCAGCTGATGCATAGTTCACACACCCTAGTCTCTGTAAGTCGCCTTGGATAAAGGCGTCTGCTAAATAAACAAATAATAATAATAATGTGTCAGCCCAGTTCTGAATGTTGTCTAGATCATTTTGAATGACCTTTGTTGCTGCATCAGTGTTTGCTGCTCCTCCTATTTTTGTGTCGTCGGCAAATTTAACGAGTTTGCTTACTATACCAGAATCTAAGTCATTAATGTAGATTAGGAATAGCAGAGGACCTAATACTGATCCCTGTGGTACACCACTGGTTACCTCGCTCCATTTTAAGGCTTCTCCTCTAATCAGTACTTTCTGTTTTCTACTTGTTAACCACTCCCTATGTGCATGCATTTCCTTGAATCCCTACTGCGTTCAGTTTGAGAATTAATCTTTTATGCGGGACTTTGTCAAAAGCTTTCTGGAAATCTAAATAAACCATGTCATATACTTTGCAATTATCCATTGTCGATGTTGCATCCTCAAAAAAATCAAGCAGGTTAGTTAGACACAATCTCCCTTTCCTAAAACCATGCTGACTGTCTCCCAGGATACTGTTACCATACAGGTAATTTTCCATTTTGGATCTTATTATAGTTTCCATGAGTTTACATATAATAGAAGTGAGGCTTATTGGTCTGTAGTTACCTGGTTCGGTTTTGTTTCCCTTTTTGTGGATCGGTATTACATTTGCAATTCTCCAGTCTGTCGGTACAACCCCTGTGTCAAGAGATTGTTGCATGATCTTGGTTAGTGGTTTGTAAATAACTTATTTTATTTCTTTGAGTATTGTTGGGAGGATCTCATCCGGCACAGGGGATTTGTTTATTTTAAGAGCTCCTAGTCCCTTTAGTATCTCCACTTCGCTATTCGGGGAAGTGTCTTTGAGTTTTCTGTACTGCCATTTGGCCTCTCCTTAGCCCCCTGCACGTTCTCAAAGTGTGTGGATGCCATTCTGGTTCCCTTGCGGCTGCAAGGGATCAGGGTACTGAACTACCTGAACAACTGGTTGATCTGTTCCCAGTCGCAGGAAGGAGCAGTGACCCACACGGTGATCGTGATGAAGCATCTGTCGAGGCTGGGTCTCACCCTCAACGTTGCCAAGACCAGTGCAAAGTACGGTTTACTTGGGACTCCAGCTGGACTCCCTTGCAATGCGAGTCTACCTGTCAGTTGTTGAAGCTAACACCCTGGGATCCTTCAAGAAGCTGCTTGATGAGATTCTGGGATCAATAAGCTACTAACAACCAAACGAGCAAGATGGGCTGAATGGCCTCCTCTCGTTTGTAAACTTTCTTATGTTCTTATGTTCTTATGTCAGACGACAGAGTAGCCGCTATACAAAACTGTCTTTCCTAGTTCCAACAAGGATCAACAGTCTGGTGTTGTGCCAAAGGTTGCTGGGTCTGATGGCCGCAACCGCATCAGCCCTCCAGCTGGGGTTACTCTATATGTGCCCGCTTCAAGCATGGCTCAATACCTTCCGGCTACACCCCAAGCACGACAAACACTGTCGGCTGGCCATGTCCCGCGCATGTTGGGAAGCCCTACGCTGGTGGAGGAAAAACTCACCTGCATAAAGGTGTATAATGATAGGGGCAATCCACAGCCGTCAGGTAGTGATGACAGACGCGTCCAACTTCGGTTGGGGAGCAGTCTGGGCAGGCAGAGTCCACGGCACCTGGTCGGGCCGCTGGACATCCATCCACATAAAATGCACTGGAACTGCAGGGGAGACATGTCCTGGTCCACACAGACAACATGTTGGTAGTGGCGTATGTCAACTGCCAGGGAGGACTTCGGTCCCCGGGATTACATTGCATTGCTTTCCGGCTATTGACGTGGTCAAAAAAGAACCTACTATCCCTCCAGGAGTAGTGAATTGGGTGGCGGACCTCCTCTCGAGAGGGTCCTCACCTGTCAGAATGGCGGCTCCACCCTCAAGTGGTGGAACGCATTTGGGAGCAGTTTGAAAGGACTCACTGCCCTCTATGGTTCTACCTCCACTGCTGCAGCCATATCTGTACCTGGCAGCCATATCTGCTTGCCATATCCCTATTGACTCAGTGTCCCCAGGTGTCCATTTCCTGATGATCCGTTTTTTAAAGGGCACTCAGCGGTTGCGTCCACCTAGGAGGGACGCACTGCCCAAATGGAGTCTAGACCATGTCCTAGAAGCTCTCATTAAGGCCCCGTTTGAGGCCATTCAGTCCATAGAGTTGAAACACCTCTCTATGAAGACACAGGCTCTGTCAGTGCACAACTCCTGTATACGCGCCTGGGACAAAGGAAAGAGAGTATTGTTGTGCACAAACCCTGCATTCCTCCCTAAGGTGGTTACAGCTTTCCACTTAAATCAGTCAGTGGAGCTGGAGGCTTTCCATCCCCCTCCATTTTCTTTGGAGGAGGATCAGAGACTAAACTACCTCTGCCTGGTTCGGGCATTGAGATGCTATGTTGACAGAACAAGAACTCTGTGTCAGTCTGACCAACTCTTCATCTGCCATGGGACCCTGGGTCAAGCCCTCTCAAAGCAGTGGCTGTCTCACTGGATTGTGGACACAGTTTCGACTGCATGTACAAATGTCGGCCTACCCCTACCTGGGCGGGTGGCCGCGCACATCCTACAAGAGGAGTGGCTACATCGTGGGCCCTCTTTAGAGGAGCCTCACTATCCGACATGTACTGCGGCTAGCTGGGCTGTCCCGCATACTTTCACCAGGTTCTACCGACTTAATGTGGTAGATCCCTCTATACCTTCATTAGGCACAAGGGTCTTTGAGGTTGCACACTCACACCGCTAACTCTGGGTTTGCAGTTTCGAGACGTCCCTCGTCTGCTGTCTCCACTCACGTTCCCTAGCGACGGCTTTGGTATACTTCCCAAAAGTATTGTTGGTGGTCGTCTTTGAATTGAAAGTGAACGTTGGGTTACGGATGTTCCCTAACAAAGTTAGGTACTGCTTTTAGAATTGTTGTACTGAATTGTTGTACTGCTTTTAGAATGAAACACTCACCTATAGGTACCAAAACCGACTCTGTGTTACTGAATAAGAACGTTTACTGGTCCAGAGCTTATCTATTCTTGAAAAATGAGTATAATTTAGAGTTTTGTTATGCAGTTAAATAAACTGTTAATGCAAAAGCTTTACTTTTACAGCTGATTATTAGTTGTCAACATTGAAAATGGTCAAACTCCTTAAATTAGGTCTTTCAAAATTGTTACTTTGTATAAAAAAAAACTGTATTAACCCTGTATTTACAACATCAGATTGAGGTAAGCAGAGATTGTATATGATTTTTGCAGCTGAGGTTTTATAAAATGAATATTATGTAAAATGGGCATACATGTAAAAGGTTTGATGAGTAACATTTAAAAAACAATGTTTGTTAACTAGCCTCATGTGTGATGTATCAAGTTGATCCATCTGATCAAATGACAAGTTGTAAGAAGTAATTTCTAAATTTCTTTATCTAGTCAAGTTCAGATTTGCTTCTGATGGTGTTCTAAAATGGCTCAGAATGCATCTGAGAGAATGAACAACCCCAGAGCTTCGGGGCGTCTAGGATGTCAGTCATAATGGTAATTGGCCACTTTCACCCACGTAAGGGATGCCCACATTGAATATTGTAATATATAATATGTGTTGGATTATGGCTCTCAAGATAAAAAAAAAAAAAAAGTATTGTTCAGCAAGTTTACATACCCCATTTATCATTAATGTGTATTTAATACTTCTGTCATTTTGATTTATAGGTTCTCAGGCAACTATAAATATGGAGGCAAACTGAAAAACTTGTTTGCTTTGGACATCAGCATATATTCACAAGAAAACTAATCCTGTTGAAAGGGATGCCCTGTAGTGGCCATACTGATATTTTGATCCTGGCGTCAAATGTTCGAAAAAGAAATCTCGTAAAAATTGGAGAACTGAAAGTTCTATAGTGACTGTAAGAAAGAGTAATTACATTGTAGTTAGAAGCAGAGGCATCACTTCAAGACAAAGTATGTATCATTGATACGTCCAAAGGTTAAAATAATGGCAGGTGTTAGAACAGTGCGGCAGTGAAGCAATGATTTTTTACTATATAACACTTTTGGACAACAAAAAAAGCTTTGTACCAAATACATTTTGCAATCTGCAAAAGTAATTACCTCATGTCTTTGTGCAGAGTTCTGTACACAACCATTCAAATAATTCATAATTTTGCCAAACATTGTACCCAAGTATCAGCCAGCAAAAAAAGAATGCATGAACATGGTCAAGCAAAAACATTACCGTGTGAGCAAAGGTGGAACTAGTAAGCTACACTGCCATATGTATTAGATAAAGCATTCAAAATGTAAAAAGAAGTAACTATATTTTTTTAGGATGGGGTAATCAATGGCCATTAACAAGGGACAGAAACTCACATAACTGATTCAACATATTTTCTTCTTTGCAGAATGCAGAACGTATCACATGTAAATAGTCCTGGCAGTATTAAAATTATATTGTAATATACAGATTCAGACAACAGGGCTTTGTCACATGTACTCAGAAACATTATAAATGAGATTCCTAGTCTGTTAAAGACACTACAAACAGGTCGGTGGGAGATCACACCTAAATAACACAAATATAAGTTTGATCATTCTCATTTATTCTTTTCAGTTGTCACAGATCAGCAATGGAAAGTGGGAAGGTTCACCAGTGACTATATACCGTCCCCTCAATCTAACTGCACAGCATGTTGCCTGCAAGCATGGATCGACCACAGCTGAGCAACTGTGTAACTCAGTCATTACAGAGGGTGTGGTGCAGATGGAAAAACTGAATTTCACAAGTGAATTGTAATCACAGCCAGTAGGATTACGCTTTGGTGAGTTTTTATTTAAAGGCTCTGTTTTCTCCTGGTAGAACTGGGTCCAACTAGAAATGTTTATCTGTCTAGAGGGGGGAAGGGGAGTGACCTTTTCGATTAGTGTTGAGTAGGAGGGTTTAAATCGATTCATTGTGAGTGTTGATCAATTCAAAAAAAAAATCAATGATTGATGAATCTGTCTACCCACATTGTGTAGCAAAAAGCAGTGCATGAGAAAGAATTCTAGAAATACAGTGGCAAACTGGTTACAGGGAGTCAGAGATATACCCAACATTTTACCAAAGAAAGGAAAAAAGACTGCAACTTGCAAGATTTGCTCTTCAGTGCTTTCCTTTCACGGCAGTACTAAGAGTAAATCTTATCATCCGAGTCGCAAGCAAGTTGATTTTTCTTTTATAGTCCAAGTCTTAATTATGGCATATTCAGCTAACTAAACTAAACTAAAATAAAATGGCATGCAACTCAATATATTACTTGTTAGTTTAAGGTTTATACTAAAATCGGCCCTATTCAGCACAGTATTGGTTGTACAATGCTCCCTCGCTATAAGGCTCTTGGTTATAACACGCCTCGGATATAACGCTCCTACAGCATGTCCCTATACTAGTGATTCATGCAATATTTCTACAGTAACTACAGTACCGGTGTTGTTCAAACTGTAAACAACTTTTCAGTCTAACTTCCGTTTCTGTCTCTCCCTTTTGATACAGTATCTGAACTGAAGAAAAGCTGCGCTGGCACTTTATAACACAGACATCTTATTCAGCATTAGTGTTATAACTAAATAAACATTAGGCCTATTACTTGGTTATCTTTCTAATGTATTTCCTTTTTTTGCTGCAAGAGGAGCTGCGGCTTTCTCCGGGAGACGAGACACTTCAGCCCCGCTCCTGCAGCCGAACCTGGAGCAAGCCTATTCCCTTTTCCCATCACATGACCCGCTCTCCTTCTCGCACTTGATTTGTCTATCGCTTCAAACTGAACTCCCGACCACCGTTTAGCCAGGTTATTTATAGTTTAAAAACCGCTAATTAAAATGATTCATGAGTGGGAATGTTACTGATCAAATTCATTGCTTATACGAAACACACAGGGGACCAGCTGCAGAATGTAGATGTGCGAACCATGTGTTGTGCCAAATACTGTCATCAGAAGAATAGTGGGCGCTTTCACTGAGCTCATTCTGCGCAGATTCTGTGCAGAATCTGACCAATTTAGCCAATGGGTGCATTCACAGAGATCGTTCTTAGAAGATCATTGGCTAAATTGGTCAGAATCTGCACAGAATGATCTCCGTGAACGCACCCAGAGTCTCATTTCTAGTCAGAACACATGCGCAGTCATGCAAATTCATTTGTGCATGGCTAGAATATTTTTTCTCCATCTCTGCCACGTCACATTTCATTTTGAATCAGTACATGAAAATGGAAGAACAGGTTTTAGAAAACATTTACATTTTTTTAACTGAGGGTAATTACTCTAATAATTGTTGCAAAAATCAACAAAGAAGTTTAAGAAGATATGCTGACAAGTTCTCTTGCCAAGACAAACTGCCAAGACTATTGTCTTCCTAAATCCTGGAGTGTTGTTTGAATGTTATACGTCTGGATATCACTGTTCTGCACTTTAAATAAAGAAATTGCAGTTTATGCACTTCACCTGCTGTTGTGGACTCAGTCTTTCAAAGGCTCGTTTTTTCAAAGTTTAGTAACAGTTAATAATTAAAAAACTGTCCGGAAACGACTGTGGTAATAATAATACAATTTTAAAAAATAGTTCACACACAGTTTAAACCTAACTTTGTCAAAAGGGAGTTCAACATACATACAGAATAATTAATAAAATAAATAATGAACTTCCATGTCGTTCTGGTTCTTTTAGACACTACAAACAAACAGCACATTTGTCATTTGGAATAAAAATGCAGTTATAAAACATTTTTCGAACAGTCTGTCAAACTCACTTTTTTGCCATTCGTAAATTGGAGCAGGTTAAACTGCATATTAACAGAAATCAACCATTAAATAAATGGCACAGTATGAAAATCCTCTTCATTGAAAAATCTTGATCCCTACCGAAAGTTGAGTAATATATATATATATATATATATATATATATATATATATATATTTATATATACACAGTACTGTGCAAAAGTTTTAGGCAGGTGTGAAAAAATGCTGTAAAGTAAGAATGCTTTCAAAAATAGACATGTTAATAGTTTATATTTATCAATTAACAAAATGCAAAGTGAGTGAACAGAAGAAAAATCTACATCAAATCAATATTTGGTGTGATCACCCTTTGCCTTCAAAACAGCATCAATTCTTCTAGATACACTTGCACACAGTTTTTGAAGGAACTCGGCAGGTAGGTTGGCCCAAACATCTTGGAGAACTAACCACAGTTCTTCTGTGGATTTAGGCAGCCTCAGTTGCTTCTCTCTCTTCATGTAATCCCAGACAGACTCGATGATGTTGAGATCAGGGCTCTGTGGGGGCCATACCATCACTTCCAGGACTCCTTGTTCTTCTTTACGCTGAAGATAGTTCTTAATGACTTTCGCTGTATGTTTGGGGTCGTTGTCATGCTGCAGAATAAATTTGGGGCCAATCAGATGCCTCCCTGATGGTATTGCATGATGGATAAGTATCTGCCTGTACTTCTCAGCATTGAGGAGACCATTAATTCTGACCAAATCCCCAACTCCATTTGCAGAAATGCAGCCCCAAACTTGCAAGGAACCTCCACCATGCTTCACTGTTGCCTGCAGACACTCATTCGTGTACCGCTCTCCAGCCCTTCGGCGAACAAACTGCCTTCTGCTACAGCCAAATATTTCAAATTTTGACACATCAGTCCAGAGCACCTGCTGCCATTTTTCTGCACCCCAGTTCCTGTGTTTTCGTGCATAGTTGAGTCGCTTGGCCTTGTTTCCACGTCGGAGGTATGGCTTTTTGGCCGCAAGTCTTCCATGAAGGCCACTTCTGACCAGACTTCTCCGGACAGTAGATGGGTGTACCAGGGTCCCACTGTTTTCTGCCAATTCTGAGCTGATGGCACTTCTGGACATCTTCCGATTGTGAAGGGAAGTAAGCATGATGTGTCTTTCATCTGCTGCAGTAAGTTTCCTTGGCCGACCACTGCGTCTACAGTCCTCAACGTTGCCCGTTTCTTTGTGCTTCTTCAAAAGAGCTTGGACAGCACATCTGGACGCCCCTGTCTGCCTTGAAATTTCTGCCTGGGAGAGACCTTGCTGATGCAGTAGAACTACCTTGTGTCTTGTTGCTGTGCTCAGTCTTGCCATGGTGTATGACTTTTGACAGTAAACTGTCTTCAGCAACCTCACCTTGTTAGCTGAGTTTGGCTGTTCCTCACCCAGTTTTATTCCTCCTACACAGCTGTTTCTGTTTCAGTTAATGATTGTGTTTCAACCTACATATTGAATTGATGATCATTAGCACCTGTTTGGTATAATTGTTTAATCATACACCTGACTATATGCCTACAAAATCCCTGACTTTGTGCAAGTGTACCTAGAAGAATTGATGCTGTTTTGAAGGCAAAGGGTGGTCACACCAAATATGGATTTGATTTAGATTTTTCTTCTGTTCACTCACTTTGCATTTCGTTAATTGATAAATATAATCTATTAACATGTCTATTTTTGAAAGCATTCTTACTTTACAGCATTTTTTCACACCTGCCTAAAACTTTTGCACAGTACTGTATGTATATATATATATATATATATATATATATATATACACTTACTTAAAGAGAATTGCCCATAGCTCATTCAAAATGTAATTGCTCTGTCACTATTTCACAAAACCCAACAAAGTAGGTTTCCCTAGAGTTAATTACTTCAGTTAGTAAAAGTCACAAGGGGACTGGGCAGTTACATATTAACCTAGTTGTTCCACATGATGGAAGCAGCACAGTATGTTAAGGAGTGTAAGTTTAGTTGAGAACAAAATGACCTCCCTAATCCCCAGTTGGTGGTTGCAACTTGGAAAGCATATTTCTTAGCTCCTGTGAGAACCATGCTGAAACTGCTTCTCAAGGGACAATAATCAAGAAGAGAAGCATTGAGAACAATAAACAATGCTGTGGTAAACAAAAGGATAGCTGCAAAGCCACAATGACTAAGCATATCAACATTGTTAAAAGCTGGGTTTGCTTTGCATGCAAATATTACATCACTTTTGTTTGGGAATAAATGAACCAGAGGCGAAGTAATGTAGAAAACACAGCACTTTCACATGTGCAGGGATAGCAGTCCCTAGATCAACTCTGAGGTCTACCTCATACTTCAATTCAGCTATTAAGTCTAGGAGGACGTGCTGAGGGAGACGATAATGCTTTAGCACCGCATCCTTCGGAATCCCCAAAAAAAATGTCTCAGGGATTGAATATGCGGGGTCTTCTTCGTCTTGCCCTTCTCCAAACATGTTCCTGTGCCTCAACAAGAGCCAGGTGTTGCCGCATCAGGAAGTGTACCACAGCATCCTGAAGCCAATGACAGGTCTCTGTAGGTGTATGCTTTTATACAGCTTAGTTACTCACTTCTACAATGGTTTGCACCTGTAAGAGGTGTAAAGATTTTGGAGGGTCAGCAATTGCCCAAGTGCAAGGCATCGCATTACATTACATTATGTTTGCGCTTGCTTTGTATCCAGATCCAGCCCAATTCCATTCTTTTTTCTTCATTTGAATGCATTTCAATATCATTTTAATGGATTAATGATGGTAAAGTGCAAATTTCATAGCAGGTGCAGAACACCAGGTGAACACCATTCTTTACATACGCAGCATTTTTAGTGGCCAGTAAAATCAGACTTTACAGCTGCTAAACACGTTTTACAGGAGGGTTTGCATCCGCAAATCACTTTGCGTGTATCCTTACATTACTCCTATACTGTTGATATTATATTTAAAAACTACTGGTGTACGATACTAAGATTTTTCAAGTCTTTCACTTGTTTGCCCCCATTCTACACAACTATTGAGTACCAATAAATAACAATTTGACACTGATTTAATATAAAACCTGTTTAAAGCATATTAAACCAACTAAAGCCACTCTTTATTTGCAATTATTTGTATTACCTTTCTTTTATAAAATCTTTTTTCAATTTGCTAATTTCCATAGACATGTGTCTCACAATGTGCACAAATTGAATTGCGAGATTACAGTCCTGGCCAAGATCCAACCTCTGATTAAACTCAAACAAATACATCTCCCAAAATACAACACTGGCAGAGTGATTATGCTTTAAGGTAGGTCACGTGTATATGACTAAATCAGTGATATTTTCTAGTTTTGTAACATGTTTTATGTCAGTATAGGGCACCATCTGCACTATTTTTTATTAGTGAAAGAAATACAAACAGTTTTAGTGATTTTTTTTTTCTTTTTTATTTAACGTTAAATACCATGAGACAGAATTGTAAGAATGGAGCTTTTTTCAGTCAACAATTGCCTCAAGGGTTATAATCTGTGGCAGGAAAGAAAAAGAAAAGAAAGAAACAAAAAGAAAAATCTGCGTTGGTATCAGCAGGGACAGGAAAGGGGTGAGAGATTTACAAGGAAGGAGAGGCACCATTTTCCCTGGCACACCTCTTGAATTGGACTAACATCGAATTTCAAGAGTCAACAGGTTGCAAAATTTGTCTTTAAAAGGATTAAAATAACATTTACAAGACACAACATTCCATTCAACTCTTATTAAAACCACAGAGCGAGAAAGAGAACAATTCTTTATTTACGAATTTTCATCAAGGGCTCTATGTGCCTTGACACACCTGCTATTTATGTTTTGACAACATACAATTTTTTAATTTCCCCCCCCAAAGAACTGAAAAAAGGAAAATCTTGTTTTCTTTTTTTTGTGTGTACTAACCGCGTGATATTGTTAAAGGCAAGGCCTGTTTATGATGCTGTACACAAACATGGTCACTGTGGGCCACACTACCAATGTTATGGCAGGTCAACGGTAAAACAATTCCAGGCCTAAATGAGCACGTTTGCATGCTTTTTCTCTACAAGATGAATTTCCCTAGGAAGAATCCGATGAAAATGGCTGCGAGTACAACAAGGAGAGAAGGAAGAGAGCTGGAACTGTTGTCTCTACCCATCAAGCCTCCTGTGTTTGTTGGCATGTTGTCTGACCTAGGTGCCTTCCTCATCCTCAAACCATCATCCTGAAAAATAAACACAAAAAACAACAACCATTAACAAAGTGTGCTGTACATCAGTAAATAATTGGGGCCCTATTCATAAAACTTTAAAAAGGACTGTTTGAAAGAAATTACTATTGTTAAGCCAATTTTTTTTCATATGTAACCCTGGTGGTTTATTAGTTTTTTCACATTTTACACTGTTTAACAGAATGTTTATAACCACTCTGAGTGAAAGCGGAAAACCGCCAATCAGCCCACATTTCATCTCTGATTAAATAGATGTTGGGACCAGCACCTAACAACCTACGTGTTTGAAAACTCACGGCGATACATTACAAACTTGGAAACTTGAACTTGAATACAAAAATGGTCACACGTCGACATACTAGATGCTAATAAAACAAGCTGAAAACAAAATATTGCTGTGTAGCATTCCTTCACAACTTCTTATGAAGGTCGCAACCAAAACAAGCCAGGTTTAGACAAATGAACAGCACTACGGTTTTGACCACAAACCCCATAACAACCTCTATACATACAGCCCCTGGTCTTCACTGATCATAAGAAAACAAAAGGTATACACAGTTGATTTGACACAAGCAATAACCATGTACCTTAAGTTGCCGGTTTTCATCTGAGAGTTTCATCACATCAGATTGGAGCCTCTTGCACTCTTCCATGAGTTTCCTCATCTCAGTGTCGTCCAGTGACATGCTAGTGGGTTTTGGCAGGGAAGAACCGTCTTGCTTAGATGCATTAAGGACTGGAGTAGCTTTGCTTGATTCAATGTCATTCTGCAAATATTAGAAGGGAATTGTTACACCTACACCGATGTCAAAATGGATCAAATCAACCAACCAATAAATCGATTAATCAAATATTTGAATAGCTACAGCATTACTTAAAAGTCATTAATGTGTACTGTTTCTATTAACAATTACAATCCTTTTTAAGCAATGCTGTTTTTTGTGTTTGAAAAAAGTATCTTTTTGAGTTGACA
This sequence comes from Acipenser ruthenus, assembly GCF_902713425.1. Classification (NCBI taxonomy): domain Eukaryota; kingdom Metazoa; phylum Chordata; class Actinopteri; order Acipenseriformes; family Acipenseridae; genus Acipenser; species Acipenser ruthenus. The sequence goes on along the minus strand of NC_081192.1, from coordinate 14,167,633 downwards.
TATTAGCTGCTTTACAGCATATGACAGTGCACCAAAAGATATGTACATAGCACAAGGAACCTACACAGGAATGTATAATCATAAGGAAACAGATGTCCTGGTTGTTGCGCAGTAGACTAATGAGTGTTTTAACCTACTTCATCACCAACTTTAAAAGGGCAAGTGTGGTTTACATTTTTGCATATTGTAAATGCTATCAAAATATCGGTATTACTGGCACACATTTCCAAATGCCTTTAGCGTATAAAAGCAAATAAATGACATGATCCAGTTCTTCTGCAAATTAAAGGATGTAGTTTCAAAATTACACTCTATTATGTGCATATTAAGATAGAGACAACCGTACTGACAAAAATGCACATTTTAAAATGGGTAGGAAATTAGCCAATTAATTTTTGTTTTGCACGTTGGAAGTGAAAAGCATGTGATAAACAAACTCATATTTTTGGATCTGCTTCACTTTAAAATTATAAATTTTCAATTGTATATCACATCTCAAAGCTACAGGGTTCAACAAGCACGTAATATTTCAAATAGCCACATTAAAAAATAATTTGCAGGGGGTCCCCAAGTGGCTCATCCAGTTAAAGCGCTGCCGCTGGGAGCGCAGGATAAGTCATACAGCTCGGATGGCTCCAATTCGCGTTTGGGCTGTGCAAAAAGGCCGAACTTTGCTGGGGACTCCAAAGGGGGCGTCACATTGACTTTGACGCACCCGGGGTGTGGGATGGGAAACCAGCAGGGACCATTTCTCCTCATTGCGCAACAGCGAACCCTACTGGCCAGACACCAAGAACATTGAGTGGATAAAAGCTCTGTTCTTCGAGATCAGTAGCCCGTCCACCTCTGCTCTGGATTGCTCAGCGTCAAAGCGATTCTGGCTTTAGGCTTGTGAGATCGGAGGATGCTCACATGCCCTCAGAATGTCTGTGCTGTGTGAGAACCCGCTGCGGTGAGGAGAAAAAACATAATTGGACATTTCAAATTGGGAGAAAAATAAATAAAAATAGTAATTGGTCACATATACATACATACATTATATATATATATATATATATATATATATATATATATATATATATATATATATATATATATATATATATATATACACACACACACACACACATACATACATACATATATACACACACATATATATATATATATATATATATATATATATACACACATACATACATATACACATATTATATATATATATATATATATATATATATATATATATATATATATATATATATATATATACACACACACACACACACAGTTTACACACAGTATAAAGCTTTAGCTCGCTCAACTCATCAATGGGAAATGAGGAATGGATGGAAATATTGTAAGAGAAATATAATTGATAACATTTCTCAAAGTAAAACTGACTAAGTTCTACAACCAAACCCAAGACATTTAAAAGGAGTTGTACACATCTAATCTCACCTACAGCGCTACATTAAAAGCACTACAACAAAGCTTATGCCTAGAACAGCTTGACTCTCCCAACAACAAACCTGCATTTTCTCCCCTTTGATCTCACTGCTGGGGGCTGACACAAATCCCTGCAGATCAGTCTTGCTGCTAACAGTCAATGGGGTCTGAAGGTATCTGGTGCTGAAGGTGGTACGATGCTCAGGAGCATCCCCTGGTGTTGGGGCACCCTGTGGCAGCAAGCGAGCTTCACTGTCTGAACTGAACATAAAGGCTTTTGTGGAAGATTGCGGGGTCACTAAAATACTGACTATTGGTCTCTGTTCTTCAACTCTACTTTTCTATTTAGGAGAAAGAAGCATCATGCACAAGAAAGATGTAAGTAAGTAAGCAAGCAAGCAAGCTGGATGAGTTACACTTAATAGGAGGCTGTGTGGTCCAGTGGTTAAAGAAAAGGGCTTGTAACCAGGAGGTCCCCGGTTCAAATCCCACCTCAGCCACTGACTCATTGTGTGACCCTGAGCAAGTCACTTAACCTCCTTGTGCTCCGTCTTTCGGGTGAGACGTAATTGTAAGTGACTCTGCAGCTGATGCATAGTTCACACACCCTAGTCCCTGTAAGTCGCCTTGGATAAAGGCGTCTGCTAAATAAACTAATAATAATAATAATAACTTAATACTACTTTTTATATAGTTTTTACAATGGGGCCCAGGGGCAGGTATGGTGTAGTATATTTTATGTGAGGGAGTACTGGAATTATATTCATATTCATATTATTATTATTATTTATTTCTTAGCAGACGCCCTTATCCAGGGCGACTTACAATTGTTACAAGATATCACATTATTTTTACATATAATTACATTATTTTTTACACATTATTTTTACATACAATTACCCATTTATACAGTTGGGTTTTTACTGAAGCAATCTAGGTAAAGTACCTTGCTCAAGGGTACAGCAGCAGTGTCCCCCACCTGGGACTGAACCCAGGACCCTCCGGTCAAGAGTCCAGAGCCCTAACCACTACCTCATAATTAGTACCAGATTAGACATGTGCAGAGACAAACTATTTTGTTATGCTAATTAATATTATATTCCCTCTTGTGTAAAGAGGTTATTGTATGTTTTGTTTTATTTCCTTCTGTAAATTAGACATTAATGAAAACCCTGTTTTACAGTTTAATTTTGAAGGCATCTAGTTCTTCTGTAATCTCTCATAGACATTACCGAGATATCCACTCAAGCCAAGTGCTGTACTGGACACTACAGTCCTGTATACGATATAGGAAATACATTTATTTTTCAGTATTAAGATATTGAACTATTTAATTAATATCCTGGAGTTGTCTGTAAAGTCAGTATTGAGCGCATAAAGCTGACTATAGTTGAAAGTCAGAATTCTCAGTTCATTTTTATTTGGTCTATTCCACAATACAAGTTGCCACTTAAATTAATTAAAATTACTTTCAGTTATGTTTTACCCTTAACTGAGGAATCAGCTAAATAAATATTTCATAATTTGTTTGTTTGTATTCTAAACTACAATAGATTACAAAAATGTGTTATACAAACCATGTTTAATACAAATGACAAATCACCTAATCCTCAAAGCTCATTCTGAACAACAGTAACAAGAGTGATTCATCACTTAGCACAGTTGTTTTCCGAGAGCAATTTCTTGATTTGAGCAATTTGTGTTATTGTTCTATACTGGCAGTTCTTTCATAATTGAATGTCAATATGCATTTGAAATGTTTTATAAAAGACAAAGATGGGCCTCTAATGGACTGAAAAAGGCTGATCGTATTATAGTCTGACAGTTCCAGGTGACCACTATTATCAAAATGTACTTCATATTTTGTAATACTACTATTTGGGAACAGATCCAAGCAGCTGTTTCTTCACTTGTTTTTTTTTTTTAATAGTAAGTTAGCCCAGTCAACAACAATGACTAACCTGATAGTCAGCACCTGATTTTCAGCGGAGAGCTCAATCTGACTAATTAAATATTCATGTCATGCAGCACTAATAAAATGGATCAATGGAAGTCATCACCATACTACCTGAAACCCATTTCCACGGTATAAAGGACCACTGTATAAAACGAGGCAGCAAGAAAGTAAGTTACACTTCTTTTGCAGGGCCTAAGAATTTTACTTACCACTTTATCATTTTCAGAAGGTAGTTCAAATATGCATCTTAATTTGGAATCCATGAGATCATCAGGTTTTGCATCTTTCCACTGTAGAAAAAAGAAAGAAAAAAATGCTCTAAAATGCTCTAAAAATCAATACATTAAAATTTGAATTTTCAGATCTTGTCTCTTATTCAGTATTTTGTTTCCGTTTATAGACCTTTACAACTTTAACAGGCTGGTGATTCAATTATTAAAGCAACAAAGGCATTCTTTTTTCAAAACAGCCACATTAAACACATTACACTATGTAACACAATTTTTGTTCCTGGGTAGTAAGTGTTATTTCCTAATTGCTTATGCCTCAAAAGTATAGAAAATGGCTATTATTCCCCACAAACTTTGCTTTTGTGACCAGGACAGTGATATTTTGAAATTTACCTATTTCCAATGAGAAAACGGGCGAATTTGTGTCTTTTCGTTCACATAAAGTCAGAAAAAAACAACATATGAATCCAAATTAACATGTATTTATACTAAAGTAATACAAAATTACTACAAAAGATTTAGAAGTGAGTAGTTTTTCGAGATTTACGATTATACTGTAAATCACTTTCACGAATCAGCCCCCAAATGTAGTCTCCCATCATGTTCTCGTTATACTGTCCTTGGTAGCGGCGTTCAAAGTCCAGTATATCCTGGTGGAAGCGCTCGCCTTGCTCCTCCGAGTACGCTCCCATGTTCTCCTTGAATTTATCAAGATGAGTATCAAAGATATGGACTTTGAGGGACATCCTACAGCCCATTGTGCCGTAGTTCTTCACCAGAGTCTCAACCAGCTCTACATAGTTTTCGGCCTTGTGATTGCCCAGGAAGCCCCGAACCACTGCGACAAAGCTGTTCCAAGCCGCTTTCTCCTTACTAGTGAGCTTCTTGGGGAATTCATTGCACTCCAGGATCTTCTTTATCTGTGGTCTGACGAAGACACCGGCTTTGACCTTTGCCTCAGACAGCTTAGGGAAGTCGTCTTGAAGGTACTTGAAGGCTGCCGACTCCTTATCTAGAGCTCTGACAAATTGTTTCATAAGGCCCAATTTGATGTGCAGTGGTGGCATCAGCACCTTCCGGGGGTCCACCAGTGGCTCCCACTTGACGTTGTTCCTCCCCACAGAGAACTCGGTCCGCTGTGGCCAGTCCCGCCTCACACATCTTAGCAGATGCTTCCACAGAGTACTTTTTCGCTCTTGTCTTGATAAGTTGGCCGCAGACAAAGCAAAATGCGTCTGCCGGATGCTTGCAGCCTCTTGATGCCATCTCAGAAAAATGCAGATATGTATCCACTTAGGCAGCTGGAACTAAAGTGAACTGGTGGGCTTAAGGCCCCTGTATTTATACTACTATTTATATTACTGGAAAGTTCTAGAAAGTTCTAGAAGTTACTCCAAGTTTACTCAGCACTGAATCTATCTGGAATGTTCTGGAAAATAGGTAAATTTCAAAATATCACTGTCCTGGTCACAAAAGCAAAGTTTGTGGGGAATAATAGCCATTTTCTATACTTTTGAGGCATAAGCAATTAGGAAATAACACTTACTACCCAGGAACCAAAAAAAAAAATAAAATTTGTTACACAGTGTTATTAATGAATGACATAAAATCTGCTATCAGGGGAAGAGTACATTTAATGTAGCTGAATTTAGTTCTATTTTTTTATTTTTTCATGCAATGCTGCCCTCTGCTGTACCAAAAACATAAAATCATACTGCCAAACAGGATTGGAAAACTTGAAAATTGTCTATCTTTACTGAATGAGCCAATTAACCAACCCATATTTCATATACCAAATCTACATCCTAATTAAAAACACAAAACATGATATGTGGAAATTAAAAGGGATATACAAGATTTGAAAAATGTGAAATACCAATTCACACAAAGTTGGTATTCACATTTTTACCTAAGTAATACAGATGTGGTTTGGGTACATTTTTATGTTTAAATGCTATGCAGCTGTCAGCATTTAAACCATATCTACACACACACACACACGCTTCATATTACATTACGATGTATACTGACAGCCCTGGTTAGTATTTTGTAAGCAAAGAAATAAGCAAATAAGGTTTTAACATCGCAAAGACTTAACTACAAAAACATTTTTTTGATCTGTTAATTTATGGGCATTGGTTGATTAACCGTTAGATTCATCCGTGCACATTTTTAATAAAGGTAACAATCTTATAACGACGGTCCTGCATAGTAATACTAGAAAAATATAAGCCTGTTGGGAATTTGGTCTTTTTAAAAGCATTTGTATTATTTATATCTTAGTAAATGTCTCTCTGTATTTCTGCTGCACTAATGAGATGTACCTGTGCTGGCCCTGTGGGCACAAAGCGAATAAACTAAACTATTCTATTCAAAAGAACAAAACCAATAATAATAATAATAATAATAATAATAATAATAATAATAATATCCCCTTCTGTTGACAAATTACATAGATCAAGGACTTTTTTTTTTAACAAATGATTTGCACAAAAGTGTACTGGTAAATTAAAGCCAATACATAATTTATTTACACTTACGCATTCTGTGGATTAATATTGGTGGGGGGGGGGGGGGGGGGGGGGGATCCTGTTATACGTATTCACAGGGATGCAAGGGCTAAATAAGTCAGTCGCCATCTAGAGCTTTCTGGATGTTTGCTTTTTACTGCCATCAGTAGCTCCATCCACAGTCATTTCTGAATGTTTTAATTTCAAATGGTGAAGCATTGAACTTGTGTTTTTGTGGTATGGCAATTTTGTTTGTCATAATTATTTACATACCACAGTCCTCTCGTCCAGGGCCTCAAAATACTTCCAAACATGGCTTTGCCTCGTTCCTTTGTTAAGAGATGCCAATTTATTAAAAAATATATAACAAACGTCAGAAAAAAAACGCTTGTCATTAACTTTCTTACCATGTGGACTGTATGCCATACCACACCCACTACAACAAACTATAATAAAAACTATAAAACAGCCAAGTAGTACTAGTGAGAGGAGACTCAGAGAACAACAATTTCCCAGACTATAATACTATAAATATTATTGTTTTCAGGTAGAATATAAGGAAAGCCCTGTGTCTACATGTTGAATGTTTGTAAATGAAATTGTTCAAAGTAACATGACAGATACGTAGGTAATGCATACCTCATAAGTTAGTATGTATTGAAAGTACTCCTGACTTCAAGGTAATGTTGCATTCTCAAAACTGGAGAATAAATTCCTCAATGATCCAAAACCTTATCTGGAGCGCTGACAAGTGTTTAACTAAAGCCCTAGTAATGTACAGCACATGTGGTTAAAAGCAATTTAATTGAACTTCACAACATGGTGCCTTCCCTGTTAAGAAATAAAAAAGGTGTTCTTTTCCAAAGTTTAATTCCTTAAATAAAATAAATAAATAAAGAAATAAATAAATATAAATGAAATGCAATTCTTTCACTGAATGTGAACCACCAACTAAGATCAACTAATCATTGTTGCTATTTTCATTTAAAATGTAACAAGTACAGCTGAAAGTTTATTTTATTTATTTATTTTACTCACCACTGCCTCCATGTCTGTAACATGAGATGGAGCAAAGATGGTCTGTACCATAAATTTGTGTTTACTTTTTTCATTGGGATCGTAGTCAAAAGGTTGTAACATTACTGCAAAAGAAAAAATAGTACTTATTTGCAACATTAAAACTATAACGTTTATAAAATTATAAACGTTATAGTTATAAAATTAAACATGTTCTGGAACTTAATGTTACTGTAATGCTAGCAAATGGAAAAACGGCTGCACTCCACAAATGTGGTGTATGTATCAACTTACATTAGGACATAAAATGCACATTTGAATTCAGTAGCAAGTAGATCAGAATTGAGAGACATGCATATTTCCACCAAAATCTACAAAACAACAGTACACCACCCAGTAGGGAGGCAAGATTAGTATGGATACATGTACCTGAGTCAGTGGAAAAAAACACAGCTTCTGGTGGGACTAACATGTGTTTTCCATAAATGAGCAGGCTTATGAGAACTGCTTCTGAGGTAACTATTCAATTATAAAATAAATTTAAAAGAACAATATATATATATCGCACACTCTCTCTATATGTATCTATATATAGACACACACTGTACATATAGATATGGGGGGGGGGGGGTTGTTCCTTACCCGAGACGATTATGAAAGACCCCGGTTCGATCATCCCACTGTTCGGCCGTACACAGTACCTCCGCGGCGCCGTGGTCTTCACTTTGAAACATACTTTTCTGTCTGAGGGGTTTTTCAGCTTTAGGTTTGTAGTGACAACATCTGTGAAGGGACCTGTGAAGTGATCAGGAATGGGTCAGGGATGCAGCAAGAGAAAAAATTAAAAATCATGTCTGCCAATAAGCAGATTGCTGTGCTCCGACACCCAGCTCACCGAAATCTAGCCTAGGGGTCATCTGGATTTCACATTATGAAGCAGCATGCATCCCTCAGATGTGTTACACAAGAGTGCAGATTACTCTACATAAAATCCAGAAATTGAGGTTGTTGAAAAACAAAGTTTGCATGAATAGAAGAATAAAAAAAGACGGCTGACAATTAGAAAAGATGTGACTCGTCTTGTTTAAAACAGGAGTCAAACTGTTTTTTTTTGTTTACAAATTACTTTCATTGTCATTTTTATTTTATGAACAGTCAAAAAACAAAAAAAAACAAACAGACTTTAAAAACCATTCACTGTATGGAAGAATTTAATGCAACAGAACAATGATATGGGTACAAACTGAAGATGATTTTAGGATTTCAAAACTGTCCAGCGTTAGAAACTAACAAAATTGTGGTACTAGTCCTAAAATATAGGCTTAAATGTTATTTTCCTAAAAAAAAAATCACTTAAAATGTAGATTTTTTTATTGTATCAAAAAAAGACACAATAAACATGAATGCTCATTCAGATACATCGATAGGGTTTCTGCATCTGCCTTCCCCACATTCCAAACCCCAATAAAGTATATGTGGAGAACTTCACGTAGCATTTCACTGCCTCAGTACTGGTACTATCTGTAGAACCGCTCAAAATAAGACAAATATTTAGCAGTTCCCATTCTGGTTAACTGGGCTGGACGCTGGGTCCTGACAATAGTGTGTATACACTCCTGTGCCGGTTTAGAATTTCTGTAGGTTTTTCCCACATTTAATCCTTTAGCCTCATCCAGGTCACACATCCATTCAAAATCAGAATACAGTCGTGCATGCTTTGCAAGGACGTGAGCTGTTCTAAAACACATTTAGCTTTAAAATCACAGGTGTTTATGGGGTGTAGTAATTATTACACTTTTGATGTGCCTTGTTTGACAGTCTTTGCCTTCATCAGTTTCACACAGTTTTAAAGATTACTTGATTTTTCATGCATTTTAAAATCGACTCTCTTAAAAGGTAGATGACCCAGTCACAAATGTGCCACTCTGGCTTTTGTCATACTGGACACAAACCTTGCAGTACATCTTATTTTCTGAAGGCGTAGACTTACAGCAGCCAGTCAAATTGTGAAAGCCAGGTTACTTGTTTGCGAATCATCGTCTTGGGAGGGCGTCGCAATCGTTTTTTATGTCTAAAAAGTACATTTTGTTTATAGCGAAAGTTCACAGTTAAACTGGCGATGAATAAATGAATAGCATAAGTAAATCACACAGACATAATTCAATGAAACGCTGACGCATTCGCAGCCACCCTGCATTGGAGCAGGGTATTACGCGGCTGTATTGCTTCAATAAAATATCAGAATGCAAAACTACTGAAGGCACAATGCCTCTCAAATTTTTGTGCCTTTTTGTAGCTGAACAAGCAAACGGAAACTGAAATTTTACTTAACACTTCGAATAATAAAACAAATTGAATAGTGTAGGTTATATTCAAAATAAAAACATGTATTGTAAAAGGCAGTCAAAATGACTGCTTTGGCGGTTCTAGATTGGCAGGATTATAACTTCCTTATTTTCACGATCCTGTCTTTCAAACACCGTCAGGGTATTTAATACATGTATTTAGGAAAAGTCATGCACAGTAATTTAAATTTGAAGACCTCAAACCGTCAAAATGACTGCCGTGACGTTCTAGTGTTATGCGAGGCATTTCAGAATGACGTGCTTGCCTTTTATCTGTCCCATGAGATTCTGACTCGCTCTAAACCAGCACGACTCATTTTTGACCCAGATGGCCTTCCATAGAGATAACTATGCGTGTGCACGCATAATGTGGTTTTTTACTTTTTTCTGTCTAAAACTTTTAAATAGAGGCTCAAGCTGCTGCTGATCTTGTGAGATATATATATATATATATATATATATATATATATATATATATATATATATATATATATATATATATATATATAAATAAATAAATAAATAAATACTCTCGAGTAGCTCTCAAGAGCTCTTTTTCATTTGCCTTTTTGAATCTGTTGCGCAATTTCTGGTGAGGTGGTAAATAAGTGCAAGGTATTTTTGTCATTTCTAGTGAATACGTACATCTGATTTTTGTATACGAATACAAAATATTTGTCCCAGCACTAAACACTAAGTTTTATTTATTTTTTTTTATTTCTTTATTTTTTTTTTTTTTTTAATAATCCCTGCCATTGTTGTGTCTTCGCAATAAACAAAGTGGCCACACTCGTTTTCATAAAATAATAACATTCATTTTTAACTTGAATGCTTCAAATAAAATAAGAGTGAAAAAGGGGGCATTGTACAATGAAAAAATACAATATTTACTGTTCTATTTCTCTTTTTTGTATTCCACTTAACAAAAACTAGGATTTCATCATGAAAGAAAATTAAAACATTGATTACTATACGAGTCACTTCTTTTGCAAGTATGACCTGTAATCATATTGTAGACAGAAACAGACCCCAATTATAGTAGCGGCGGTAACAATCCAAGCAAACAGAGTGAACAGCAAAACTCACCAGCGCGTGGGGCTGATCTTAGCTGACAGTCAGAGCGCATCAGGAGAATACCCCCCACTGCTCCGTGCCTGACAATGGGGCGCCGGCAGGACATACCCCCGACTCACAACAGCAACAGTGACAAGCATGGGAAAGCGAGCAGCAGCTCCAGCAGAGTAAATCCCACCGATAAAATCTCACACAGATAAAATCATTTGACACAGACTTTTTTTTTGCCTTCGATGTAAAAATAATAATAAATAAAAAAATAAATGGTTAGTTCGGATATTTGTCCCAGCACCAATATATCATACCTCATTTACAACCCGCATGGAAGACAGTATCTGTCAATCTGAGCATGTTTACCTTTTACAAAGTGCAATGTGCAGTATAACTAGTGCAGCTAATTACATTTCATATTTGAATAATGCCAGTGCAAACAGTGAACACAAAGGGCCCTATTTAGCAACGTCTGCAAACCCCTAAGGCAATTGCAAAACACTTTTGCAGACAGTTCGCGTACCAAAATCAGGTGCATGTGTGGGCAAATAGACTTTGCCCACCTATGTGATTTAGCAACCATGTCCCACCCGGCAAGTCAGTGTTAGTACTGGACATGGGCTGAACTTTGGGGGAGTGTCCTCATTTACATACAAATGTTGCGATTTAGCAAACCCTCAAAAGGTGTTATCGTTTGCGTTTCAATTGACATGTGAAAAACAGGTCTAGACTATGTGCAAATTACATGGTCAACTATACTGATGAAACTACCAGGGAAGCAGGTAAAGAAAATAGAGAAAAAAAAGATAAATAAAAGAAATATAGAGTGCACACTAGATTTCTACATGACCAGATGGAGAGAGAAGATTAGACGTCCCCAAATATTAAGAAGTCATCTGTCTTTTCTGAGCCAGTCTGATAAACGTATGCAGTAATTTTGCCTCAACAGACAAACAATCACTGACATCTGCCCAGGCTGACCTGATGCGGAGATCACACTGTTTGCCTGTAGCACTAAGGGTACCCGCTGCACTAACGTTTCATGCCACTGGCACGTTCCAACGTACTCTGGGTTACTGTTAAGGCAAATATTTGGCGAATCACACCCATAAAACCTATTTTGCTCCAGAAATGTTGGCTACCTGTTGCAATATACGAAGTACGTATTATTAGTGGAATTTGATTTCATACACGAACAACGCACAATAAAAGGCTCGCAAATATTGATGGCTTTACAGCATACTGTAGTCGGCTGTATCACGTGCAGAGCAAGATGTACCTGCAGCTTTAGTAAAGCGGGCAGGAGAATTCATCCATTTCCCTGTCTCACACGAGCTGCAACAAAATACAAAGCAGGGTTTTTTGGGGAGATATGGGTTTCCTTCCTGGTATCCTGGGAGCCATCGATTGCACACATGTGCACCAACACAGAATAAGCACCTCTACATAAATCGTAAGTGGACTTATTCTGTCAACGTGCAAGAAGTGTGTGATGCCAACAACTACATCAAAGATGTGCATGCAAACCATCCTGGCTCCACTCATTATTTGTTTATCCTTGTTAATTTGCAGGTGGCAGCTGCGTTTCAGGGGGATGACAGCGACAAGCTGGTTGATAGGGGACAACAGGTATCCACTGAAGCGATGGCTACTGACACTGCTGCTCATCCCCACGGCCCCTGCCGAACAGATGTATAACAATACCTTTAAACGTGCTTGTACTGTAATTGAGCGAGCATTTGGAATCCTCAAAATGTGATTCCAACACTTGGATGTCTCTGGGGGAACACTACAGTACATTCTTCAGAAGGTTATCTATATCATCCTGGCTGGTTGTGTTTTACATAACATAGCTCTCCGTAATGGATGTGATGTTGAACTTACAGAGGAAAGATTACAGGGTTTGAAGCCCCAGTGGTGGAGGTTGCAGATGCTGCAAGTGCCAGGCAGGTCAGACAAAGCCCTATACATTAAGAGTTAGAAAGGCTAAGAGAGAGATAGAAATTAGCATTGCTAAGGGGGATAAAACCAATTCCATAAAGTTTTTCAAATATTATAAACAGCAAGAGAACATTCATATCTAAGAGATACAAATGGCAAAATAATAGAGGAAGAGAAAAAAAGGAGCAAATATACTAAATGACTACTTTTCACAAGTTTCTACAAAGGAGGATACGGACAACGTGCTCCACGTCAACCTGTTCCTATCCAGTCTTAAATAACTTTAGCATAACAGGCAGAAGTGTTAAAGGGACTAGGAGCTCTTAAAATAAACAAATCCCCTGGGCCAGATGAGATCCTCCCAATAGTACTCAAAGCAATGAAAGTTATTTACAAGCCACTAACCAAGATCATGCAACAGTCTCTTGACACTGGTTGTACCGACAGACTGGAGAACTGCAAATGTAATACCAATCCACAAAAAGGGAGACAAAACCAAACCAGATAACTACAGACCAATAAGCCTCACTTCCATTATATGTAAACTTATACGGAAACTATAATAAAAGCCAAAATGGAAAATTACCTATTTGGTAACAGTATCCTGGGAGACAGTCAGCATGGTTTTAGGAAAAGGAGATCGTGTCTAACTAACCTGCTTGATTTTTTTGAGGATGCAACATCGACAATGGATAATTGCAAAGCATATGACACGGTTTATTTAGATTTCCAGAAAGCTTTTCACAAAGCCCTGCATAAAAGATTAATTATCAAACTGAACGCAGTAGGGATTCAAGGAAATGCATGCACATGGATTAGGGAGTGGTTAACATGTAGAAAACAGAAAAGTACTGATTAGAGGAGAAACCTCAAAATGGAGCGAGGTAACCAGTGGTGTACCACAGGGATCAGTATTAGGGCCTCTGCTATTCCTAATCTACATTAATGACTTAGATTCTGGTATAGTAAACAAACTTGTTAAATTTGCAGACGACACAAAAATAGGAGGAGCAGCAAACACTGTTGCAGCAGCAAAGGTCATTCAAAATGATCTAGACAGCATTCAGAAGTGGGCAACATGGCAAATTACATTTAATAGAGAAAAGTGTAAGGTACTGCACACAGGCAACAAAAATATGCATTATAAATATCATATGGGAGATACTGAAATTGAAGAAGGAATCTATGAAAAAGACCTAGGCGTTTATGTTGACTCAGAAATGTCTTCATCTAGACAATGTGGGGAAGCTATAAAAAAACAACAACAAAATGTTTGGGTATATAGTGAAAAGTGTTGAATTTAAATCAAGGGAAGTAATGTTAAAACTTTACAATGCATTAGTAAGACATCATCTAGAATATTGTGTCCAGTTCTGATCCCCTCACTACAAAAAATATATTGTTGCTCTAGAAAGAGTGCAAAGAAGAGAGGCCAGAATTATCCCGGGTTTAAAAGGCATGTCGTATGCAGACAGGCTAAAAGAATTGAATCTATTCAGTCTTGAACAAAGAAGACTATGCGGCAATCTGATTCCAGCATTCAGAATTCTAATTGACAATGTCGACCCAGGGGACTTTTTCAACCTGAAAAAAGAAACAAGGACCAGGGGTCATAAATGGAGATTAGATAAAGGGGCATTCAGAACAGAAAATAGGAGGCACTTTTTACACAAGAGAATTGTGAGAGTCTGGAACCAACTCCCCTGTAATGTTGTTGAAGCTGACACCCTGGGATCCTTCAAGAAGCTGCTTGATGAGATTCTGGGATCAATAAGCTACTAACAACCAAACAAGCAAGATGGGCCGAATGGCCTCCTCTCGTTTGTAAGCTTTCTTATGTTCTTATTATTATTATTTTTTTTTTTCATAGCCTTGTTGAGGGGCTTGGCCATCCTCCTCACTTTGGCTGCTGGAGATTCTTTATTTTTTTGTGTTTTTTTAATTTCCTTTTTTTTTTTTGTTTCAAAATACCATCCGTCGCTGTCGCAGACGCACAAGTGCTCTTAAAGGGAATGCTGAATCCTTATTGGTTGTAACCTTACTCCCCCCACTGTGCTTTGATTGGCCCACGCATGAGACCCGACTTCTAAATCACGTTTTCACGCGGTATCGCTACAGTTCACAAACACTGTCATTATTGCCCAAGCGGAAGCGGCTGCACACATATGTGCTAAATAGGGCCCGAAGAGTTAAAAGTTCAAGTGAGGTGTGATAGAATGAAGTAAAGCAGGTATTACTAGCCTTGGGGTATTGCCGAACTGTACAAACATGAGAGCGATCAAAAGTAAAACCATCAATTCAAGCAGTTGCTCAATAACTAGTTAATGCAACAGGTACAATATTACACAACAGGATAGAGGTTCCAGGTTTGAAGACTGTTTGCAGTACATGCACTAAAATGCCAGAAAGCCACACCACCACAAAAAAAATGTAAACAGCAGCAACACAATAGGTTTTCATTCATTTATTTTAACTATTGTGCTTCTGAATTGTAGTCCTCATTTGTAAGACAATTGTAGTCTACCGTATAGCCAGAAACAATGCCAGCACCATGAAGTAAAAGGCGGATGCACTAAAACCCACCTTCCATTTATTTATCGTTATTTAAATATTGTTGATTTGATTTGCAATGGCTTAACATGATCTGCAAATTAAAACAACCTCAGAAAGGGTTCTTCATTAATTAGGCTATCCTTATTACACTCTGACCATTTTCAAATGGTACTAAAAAAAATTAAAAAGTTAAGATCACAAGATCCAGTCTTAAGCTTTGAAGGGATGATTTACTTGCAGTACATAATACCTTGGTATATAAAAGTAAAATGGGTCATCTTAATTCCAAAACAAACACACTATAGTCTTGAAAAAACTGAGTGAACAAGTTTGCCATGATTTTATTTTTAACATACCTTAAGCAGCTAGGACTTTACTTGTCTAATAGCTGCTACAGAGTTCTCTGTATTTAAACTCCAGTATTGCAGTAATTGGAAAATATGAGTTACTTTAACATACACTTCTACTATCTTTTCTATAATTTGTTTATAAGAATGGCACTTATTTCCTGCTACTTTCACACAGTTCTGGTACATCATGTTCTACATGCCACATAAATGATAATCCCAATACGAATAAAATTAGAACATAAGAAAAGCATTTAACACTACCTTCAAGAACAAGGACGTTTAAAGAATACGGATAAATGTTGTCATACATGGCTGACAATGAAATGAAATGTACTGCACGCTGTACTTCATGTGGCTGATGTTGGATACAAAACAGCGAGTACAAAATTGGGTCAACAGGAGACTATCAATTTGCAAGGTGAAAACACAGAGGAGATATTTTGTAGATGGGATTATATGCTGCAGACATGTAAACATTTTGACAAGGCATCTTTTTCAATCTGATTCAGACTGACTGCATGAAAAAACAAATGTACAGAAAGCACTAACCTCCATATCTTGCCAAGAGGATTGAATACTTGGGGCTTGGGTCAAACTGTCAATCTTGCTTCCACAATTTACTAGCAATTTAGCTTCCTCAGCCAAAATATGGCATGGCCAAACACACAAAGATGATAGGATTACATCTTTAGTTTCTTTCAGTATAAATACTGAAGTTCAAACAGGTACAGAAAACCCAGTATTCTATTGACCTAGGAAGGCCTTAGAGATAAACACACAGTTCAGATTACACCAAGGCACATTACTTTATTTTCCATGAGAGATGATACAAGACCTCACACAGTGGCTTCTGAATACACACTGAAATGCAAATCCCTCCCAGATCCATTTAATTAATCTGCAATGATCAGCAGCAGCATTACTGTCCTAAAGAGGAAGACAGGTAGCCAACATATAAAAAATAAAGCATAATTACATTCCTCTTAATGTAGTCGTTAAGTTACTTCTAAACAAAAGGTGTGTTGCCATCGCTCTAGAACACTACATATGTCCCGAGAAAACAAACACAGATGCTGTTAATTTTTTCTAAACTATTCAGTACCTCTTTAGCTCGTTATTATGACATTCGTTTCAGGGAGTTTAAGTCCACTTGGGCTGGAGACAAGTCAATTCTAAAACAGGATGGATTACTGCCTTTTATAATACTAAAAGCATTTGTTGCATTTGCTGTGAGGACAGCACAAAACGGAAACTTGATCCAACCTGCCCACAATAACTTTTAAAACAAATATTGTTACTGTGTTTTTATCAGTAGGTGTTCATAAATCTACAGCCGGTGTAAATTAACTTATTGTTTACTCAGCTAAATTCAGAAACTGGATGCAGATAATATGAAAAGGTTTCAGCAAAGCTGCACTTAAGCACTGCCTGTACCATCCTGCTACATCAACATGCAGGACCATGTAAACCAGGTTTTAACCAGTGCTCTAGTGAACATAGACCCACACAGCAATTTAAAAGCCAGTTAGCACTAGTACCGACATTATTATTATTATTTACTTCTTAGCAGACGCCCTTATCCAGATATTGTTACAAGATATCACATTATTTTTACATACAATTACCCATTTATACAGTTGGGTTTTTACTGGAGCAATCTAGGTAAAGTACCTTGCTCAAGGGTACAGCAGCAGTGTCCCCCACCTGGGATTGAACCCACGACCCTCCGGTCAAGAGTCCAGAGACCTAACCACTACTCCACACTGCTGCCCATACCTTCATACCTTCTCTATCTCAGCTCAGTTGAAAAAGCAGTCTGTGGTGAATCAAATTAACTGCATAAGCTGTGTTCCCCATGCTCCATATGTTGTAGGCCTAATTGCAGACGAGTCCTTCCAAGGCTGAAAAATAAGGCAACATAGCACTGCAATTGCTGAAAAACATCAATAGCATTAAACTACAATGTATTTCAAAACTTGCAAATCTGTACCAAGAAATCCAACCAGCACATGGTAGTCCGACCCTTTTGCATACTTTAAATGACATACATCATTCACATATCAGTTAAAAACAGTCCCTCATTAGTGACAAGAAAGCATTGCATATATAAAAAAATAGCCTACTGAAACATTTAATGTACGCAATATACCTGACAAGCAATAAGACTAATGATACTGCACAATTATCATTTAACTATTTTTTTGGTATGTATTCTTCCACATAAGCGCTTCAAAATGAACTAATAATATAGTCCTAATAATATAGTTGGAAATACTTTCACTTCTGGAAAAGGCAATTACCAGGGATAAAATAGTAGAATACTTTGGAATTTTAAAGAGCACTGTGACCGATATTATTATTATTATTATTATTTATTTCTTAGCAGACGCCCTTATCCAGGGCGACTTACAATCGTAAGCAAATACATTTCAAGTGTTACAATACAAGTAATACAATAAGAGCAAGAAATACAATAACTTTTGTTCAAGCAAAGTACAAGTGTGACAAAACACAATTCAATAATACAGCAGATAATAGTGATAGTTACATCAGGATATGATTAAATAGTGATAGTTACATCAGGATATGACTAAATACAAAATACTACAGGTTAAACACTTGGCAGATTACAGTATTCTGAAGTACAGGATTAAATGCAGTAAAATAGGGGGCAGATAAGAGCAAAATAAAGCACATTTAAATGAAGGGTGATAGTGTCCCAGGATACAAACAGAGGAGTTCTACAGGTGCTGTTTGAAGAGGTGAGTCTTAAGGAGGCGCCGGAATGTGGTCAGGGACTGGGCAGTCCTGACATCTGTAGGAAGGTCATTCCACCACTGTGGAGCAAGGGTGGAGAAGGAGCGGGCTCTGGAGGCAGGGGGGCGTAGCGGAGGTAGAGCTAGTCTTCTAGTGCAGGCGGAGCGGAGAGGTCGAGTGGGGGTGTAGGGAGAGATGAGGGTCTGGAGGTAGCTGGGTGCAGTCTGGTCAAGGCATCTGTAGGCTAGTACAAGAGTCTTGAACTGGATGCGAGCGGTGATCGGGAGCCAGTGGAGTGAGCGGAGTAGTGGAGTAGCGTGGGCGAAGCGAGGCAGAGAGAACACCAGGCGGGCAGCAGAGTTCTGGATGAGCTGGTGCGGACGGGTGGCGGACGCAGGGAGGCCAGCCAGGAGGGAGTTGCAGTAGTCTAGGCGGGAGAGTACCAGGGCCTGGACCAGGAGCTGGGTAGCATAGTTGGTGAGAAAGGGTCGGATTCTTCGGATGTTGCTCAGGAAGAATCGGCAAGTGCGTGCCAGAGTGGAGATGTGCTGGGAATAAGAGAGGCAGGGGTCCAGGGTGACTCCAAGGTTCTAAGCGGAGGAAGAGGGAGAGAGTGTGGCAGATTCCAGGGGAACAGAGATAGAGAGATCAGAGGAGGGGGAGGAGGAGGAAAAGAAAAGGAGGTCAGATTTAGAGAGGTTGAGTTTGAGGTGATGCGAGTGCATCCAGGAGGAAATAGCAGACAGACAGGTAGAGATATGGGAGGAGATGGTGGAGTCAGAGGTGGGGAACAACTACTCCAAGATATATTACTGCTAAATGCTACTAAGACACACCATATTATTTTGTTCTAACAGGAAGAAAATTAGTAAATCAGACCTGGGCTATTACTACTTTGTGTGATGAATCACTTAAGAAAGTTTCCTTCTATAAATATTTATGTATATGGATCAATGAGCATTTTACATTTAATTATCACATTGATAAATGATTTCCATTACACGAGAGTAGATGTTAAAACTTCATGCTGATTAGGACCTAAACTAGGTTTCCTTTTTAGGAATAAGATGTTTTTTATTTTCTCAGGCTAGCAGATTAAAGTTAGTGACTGTTACTAGTCTACCTGTTTTGGACTATGGTGATTTTATCTATCAGTTTGCTTCCAAGCAGTCTTTGTAATATAAAATTAATTCTGCCATTTTGTTTTAGAGTGTCCTTTTTTGAAACATCATTGCCAGATGTACAAAACACTAGGATGGTTCTCATTGACAAATCGAAGGCTTTGTCATGGTATTGCTTCATTTTTAAATCTAAAGGTATGGTTCCTGATTATCTTAGTACTTTGGTCAAAAAGGTCAATACTGGCTATAGTTTGTGATCTCAGTATTCTGGTAGTTTGGTAGTCCTAAGGATACAGACACGATTAAAATTGGCTTTTTCTTATCGACTCCCAAAAATCTGGAACACTTTTTCACATGGTTTAAGAATGGAATCTGATAACCTCTCATGTTTTGGTTATAAAGAGCGTATTAGGGATTTGCTCAAAACTCCTTGCCATTGCTTTCCTTATAGTCCACATTGGATTAAAAAGAAAGAAAACGCTGTATTACCTCTCCTTTGTTTATTTGTTGTTATTGACTAAGGCTGGACCACACAAATATTAATTGTGTTTTATGTATGATTGTGTCCGTGTATGAAAGGACCCCATTGTAAATGAGGCCTTGGCCTCAATGGGTTAATTTCTTGTATAAATAAAAGACTCCTACGTGTTTTATTGCAGTATAGACTTGGTGCACTGGGGCAGCTGCTCAAATATTTTGATGGGTGATAATCTCCAGAGTACATAGGACACATCAGGAATTGATGTTGGCTTCTCACTCTTCCCTCTGAAATACCTAACATTTCAAATTAACTTGTTTTTGGCACTCCTTATCTGTACACACGCATTTTAGAATGCCTTTGACTGTACTGAAATACTTAAACAAATGATAAAGGTTCTTCTGGCTTTTTCTGCAACAAGCAATTACATTTTGTCCACATGCAGGAAAGTAAGCTGAATGATACAACTCTTGAGTTGCTGCTCTGAAACACCTTTGCCATAATACATTTATGAATCCTTGGATGTTATCCAATTTTTCAATATGTCAATATACTCTATTTATATTAAAAGTTTCAAGTTTGTAGGGGTCCCCGAGTGAGGACATCTGGTAAGCAATGTGACAATGACAAAGCCTAGTTATTTTCTCAATTCATAAGAGGGTTACTTAAATAGCTCTGCACTGTTAAATTAAAAGCTTACTAGTATGGCAGTCTTTACTGTCATATTCAATCTATCCAGATTAACAAAAGCCATCAAGATACAAAGGTTACCAAATTATCAACCACTCACTGTCCCCAGTGCAAGATAAGCAATTTACAAAAACTTGAACCTCGACTTTTTTTGCAATTATTTAAAACACTAGACTTCACAGTATAGAGAATCATTGAGATACATAAAGTTTTTATTTCCTATACTGTTAAAAGTCAAAATGTACTTTAAAAAGTAACATGTTTCCAAGTTCTCTCTGCGACCAACAGCACTAGATATAGGGGAAGATAACACTTTAGTATGCAGTCTCTTTGTATTAGATTTAGAGAAGCAAAAATCCCTTTCTACTGCCTGGCACCAATCCTCCCTACTGAATCGTGTGCTATAAAAGAGCTAAACATAAATAAACCAATCTGAATACATTTGAGAGAAAGCAAACTGGTATCTCACAGCAAAAAAAAAGCCAAGTAAGCATCTCTGTTTCTGCTTTGAAAAATTTCATGAGAAGCCATGCACAGCACTTTGGTTTAGGCTACATTAGTGTCAGGTCTACAGAATTGTTGACACTGGTACAGTTAAGTGGTTTAATACAATATCAGGGCTTGAAATTAACTTTTCCATGAACTAGCCACCATGGCTAGTGGATGGAAAAATCCACCGGCCACACAGACATTTTACTGCCCAACATCGTTCCGGGGTGCAACGAAGACAAAAGAAAATGCAAAAACAAGCAACATTTGAGCAGTCTCAACAGGGTTTGAAACAATCTGCCTCATGAGTGAAGATATAGCTTCTGAGAGATGTGGGGCATCTGCCCTCTGCACAGACTGCATGGGCACAAACTGCACAGTCACCAGCCCTTTCTGGCAGAATCATACATATACTAGCTCCTCTGACTGTGCTATCGGTTGAACCATCTGACATCAAACCCCTTTCTGTTCATCAACCGTATATCATTAGAAATAATTTAAATAAAATAAAATTATATATTTTCTATTGTCACACTTTGACTGAGGATCTGCTAAGCATTAACTTACTATGTTTTTTCAAGCTTTAAAACAAGTCAGTTCAAGATACAATTGATTCCAGTAAATAGTAAATTCCCCAAAATGAATCTTAAATACCAAATAAGAGTTTACTTTAACATGGTTGCATTATAGTTTAATAGCAATCATTTGAAATCACTTTTTCAGAGTTTGAAGCGCGCAAAATATTATTATTATTTAGAAAATATTGGACGTGCTATTTAAAAAAGAAAAAAAAAAAATCTGTAACAAAAACAACAACAACGTGTTGGACCTGGGGCACTTCGTAATATACAAAGTGTTTAAAACAGCAGTCGTTGTATTAATTACAACTTAACTGGTTACACTTTCAGTGAGGTTAAATACTCACAAGTTGATTGCATTTGTTCAGCGTTCTCCTTTTTCATCTGATCTTTATAATCAGCATTATCGACTGCATATATGCAGGGATAAACACTGAGCAGCTTCGACAAACAACCGGTCATCCATTTTGGCATTGTAATAACTATAGCGGTCAGTTCAGTTGTCAGCGACTGCAGTTTGAGCAGGGCGATTGCCGGTAGAAAGTATAAACTGCACAGTGACACAACAGCGATGATAGCAGGTCCCCTTGCTCTTCAACGACAGTCGAGCGATGGAATATAAACCGGCCTGAACACTTTGAATGCCACATTGTTTTCCTGTACAATGTTGTCTTTCACCAACATTCCGCATGATTTAGTAAGTGCTTTTATATATCCTTCAATATAAAAAAACATTTTAAAAATTAAAAAAAAATGATACAACAAAAGTACAAAAGGATAATATATTCCCTACTTTGCAGACTATGATTGGAAAACTGGGTAAAAATCTGTATAATATAGGTAAATGTGAAATAATTTCCTAATAAATTATTTTATACAGTACTTTATACACCATATGTCTTCAGGAGAGGATAGTGTTTGAAAACTATGTTATATACTATATTTTGTATTATTAATCTTTTAATTATTTTTTTTTTTTTTAATTCACCAAACATTAGAAACAGAACATCAACAATAAATATTTCAACAATGCAAGTTGTTCAAATTAATATATAGGGAGTCCACAGACGCATATTAAAAAAAAAATTTTTTTACATGTATAATTTAATTAACTATATACAATACATTCAATAAATGTAGGCAGCAGTGTGGAGTAGTGGTTAGGGCTCTGGACTCTTGACCGGAGGGTTGTGGGTTCAATCCCCAGTGGGGGACACTGCTGTTGTACCGTTGAGCAAGGTACTTTACCTAGATTGTTCCAGTAAAAACCCAACTGTATAAATGGCGAATTGTATGTAAAAATAATGTGTTATCTGTATAATGTGAAATAATGTATAATGTGATATCTTGTAACAATTGTAAGTCGCCCTAGATAAGGGAGTCTACTAAGAAATTAATAATAATATCTGACTTTATTAATGATTCAACGGAATCAACCAAAATTACACATTTCTCAAATTATAAATTTATTTAAAAAAAAAAAATGAAGTGTCACAATTATTGGCATCCTTGTTTTCACCCTTGTCTTGCTGGAAGATCCATTTGCGGCCAAGTTTCAGCCTCCTGGCAGAGACAACCAGGTTTTTGGCTAAAATGTCCTGGTACTGGGTAGAGTTCATGATGCCGTTGACCTTAACAAGGGCCCCAGGACCAGTGGAAGCAAAACAGCCCCATAACATCAAAGATCCACCACCATATTTTACAGTAGGTATGAGATTCTTTTCTGCACACGCATCCTTCTTTCGAAGCCAAACCCACCGCTGGTGTGCGTGGCCAAAGAGCACTATTTTCGTCTCATCTGACCGTAGTACCCGGTTCCAATCGAACTGCCAATGCCGTTTAGCAAACTCCAGGCGCTTACGTTTGTTGGTTGCTCTCAATAAAGGCTTTTTTCTGGCAACCCTTCCAAATAGCCTATTGGCATGGAGGTGGAGTCTAATTGTAGATTTGGAGACTTGGTGACCCCAAGATGCAATCAAGTTCTGTAATTCTCCAACTGTGGCCCTTGGATTTCCATTTGCCTCCCGAACCATCTGCCTCACTGTGTGTGGGGGCAAGATACACTTGCGTCCTCTACCAGGCAAGTTTACTACTGTTCCAGTGGTTTTGAATGTCTTTATTATTGCCCTAATAGTGGTAAGTGGTATATTTAGTTTTTAGCTATTGTTTTGTACCTGCCTGATTTATGAAGGTCAACAACCATTTGTCTCTTTTCATTTGTAAGTTCTTTGTCTTTCCCCATGGTGACGGATGACAAATGGATTTCATATGTGTGTTACCTCATTTTTATACCCCAGTGAAACAGGAAGCCATGGAAGGCCACAATACAGTTCCTTAAGACTGAGATGAACTTAAAGAAGTAGAATGTTAATTCAGATTTAATTTTGTTTGATTTTATTTATAAGAATCTTTAGGGGTGCCAATAATTCTGACACCTATCTTTGAGAAAAGATTATTACTTGTTAATAAAAAAAAAACTCTGAGCAATTGTATTAGAATAAAAGAATATGGTTTTCCCATATATTTGAGCATAAAATACAGCTCATTACCTGTGTATTTTATACAGCCGTTTTTTCTCATCTTTATCAAGGGTGCCAATAATTTTGGAGGTGACTGTGTGTGTGTGTAATTTTTTATATATATATATATATTAGGGTTGGAACAATAATCGATTATCGTGATATTATCGATAATGTTTTTGCATCGATAATTGTATTGCGTTGAAAAATAATTATCGATAATCATTTTATCGTCCGTTACCCACTATGATATGCTTGTGTGTAACAGTAACTCTGCATTGAAGCAGTAAGACAGGACTTAACTGTCTGCGTGAGGCGCAACACGTGATCTGTGCGCGCTGCGTAGTGGGAAGTTGTAACATGTGACGTAAGATTCACGGAGTAAAGGCAAACGTTTGAGCTAATGGCGATGGCAACTACAGAAACTACGAAACCTTCCGAAAAGATTTTAGAAAAAAGAAACAGCATCAGTCCTGTGTGGCAGTTTTTTTGGAGTGACAGAAAGTGATCCGCAAGGTAATAAGCCCGTCTGTAGGCAGTATGGAAAAGCTGATATTTTTTTAATCGCAATTTATAATTTGTTTGTTTGTTTTTTTTTAAACACTTTTTTAAATAAGTAGCCTATATTTCAAAAGTTTAAAAGCTACTAAAGATTTGGTTATATTTAGGGGTCTACTAAATCGCGGTAAATTTACGTATTTTTCACGGCTATGTTGCAGAATAAAATTAGGATTTCGAGGTCATTTCGCGGACCTGTTTAAACATTAAATAAACCCAAGTAGACAGTATTTCAGAACACTATAAAGCCTAAAAATAGTTGTACTTGCTTCATTTCTAAAACAGAGTGCTGTCATTTGTTAAAGGCGAGTATGCAGCATCCCCCTGCTGCAGTTGACTTGCCCATACATTGAGACTGCGCTTTCTGCATCCACTGAATTGCTGGAAGTTAAGGCAAAGCCTGCCAAGTTATAAAGATGTGGAAATCAATTAGAAACAGCCCCAAAACTCAGTTACACAAGGGCATCTGGCATACTTTAATAAAGGCAATGTATGCAGCACGTTCGTTGTCATGTTATTTGTCCCAATAATTTATTTTATTAGTACCGAGTCAAAACAAAGAAGACGTGGCTATTCGGGTCTAAATTTCCAACTGTATGTAAGCAGCAGGTTGAAGCGAGGTGGCTGTGCTAGATCGTTTTAGTACTGATTTAACTTGCAGACAGGAATACTTCTTGTCTGCACTGACTTTTCAGTTTGGTTTCTGAAAGCTGTTTATTTTACGTTTTGTTCAGCAGCCTCTGAAGTAGCCGTTTGTTTAATGTGTGATTTTGAAGCTATATAGCGATCGATCGTACTTTCTCCAAATTCACATTAAGATATGGAAAACAATTACCTCAGTCTGCATGTAGTTTCTTTGTGAAATATCTTTAAACGATCATCAGCCGAAATATACTTTGCTTTTTTTGTCGTCCATTTCTACTATTTTCCCTCCAATGCTGAAAACTAGATTTTTTTTTAGCAACCTAAATGAAAACAATGCAACTTTGTCCCGCCCCCTCCTGCACAGTACAGATCACATAAAATCAGTAAAGACGCACTGATAGGCTGAAAACTTTGTCATTTGAATAGTAAACAAGAACGTTAACTGCTTTGGAGAAATTATTTTGTAAATGTTACTTGTGGACATTTTTTTTTTTGCTTAAGTGCAATGCACACGGGACGCCGAAGGAATAAAAATGGGCTATCTACAGAAGGAAGATACATAGTTTGCATCGCTTGTGTTGTACAGTAGTTCATTTAAACAAGTTTTCTTTTTTTTTCCTCACCGTACTTGTTTGTATGCATTGGCCCCTAAGAGGTGAATTTCGCGGTGACCCCTCAATTTCACGATTTCCGCGAAATCGCGAATTAGGTAGGTCCCTAGTTATATTATTTGTGCTTTTTTGTAACCAACCATTGTTTCATAACTTTTATTAAAGATGTCTCGTTTTATTTCTTCTAAACTCGTAGAGGCAGTTGTCATATATAGCTTTAAATTTGATAAATTCCAAGACATTTTACATGTTATTTTTTCAGCACACACAAACATTATATATACACACACTTGCCATTACAAACAACTCATTTACAGAGTTTTGGGGTCTTGTTGCACATTAATATTAGCCACATCATGTCCACTATAAACTCTAACCATAATCTAACCATAATATAAGTCTGACCAGCAAGTGCCGGACATCTGAGAACACTACAGTCTTCCAGGAGAATTTCAGCTGATCTTGCCATGCAATTCAGTAACAAGCAGTAACAATATTTCATCTGTGCAGTTTTACAAAGAGGTTAAAAAAAAGAGGCAAGTTAATGGAGTTAAAATTACTGCAGTGCATTAAATATTGGCATGCATGATGCTTTATAGATCGACAAATAAAAAAATAAAATAAAAAAAACACAACAACTGTTTGTAGCAGAATGTTTTTTGCATTCACCTAAACTTGCCCATCATGGCAGTCAGGTAGTTTATTTCATAGGAAGGCATCAATTTGTTCGAGAGTCATCCAATCATCCGACTATATCATGACAAAAGTTAAGGCTGCAGCAAATGAGCAATGAAAGCATCAGTGTCCGAGAGGATAATTTTCTGGTATTGGCAGGATGTGTGTAACTCACATGATAAACTGCTATTACACACAGAGTTCATAGCCACTTACTGTAGCATTATATTGTTTCTCCACTGCTGGTTATTATCCCTGGGACAAACTAATATATAACATCTCATAATGGCTGAGGAATTAGAAAAGACAAGCAATTGAATCTAAAATAAAAGGTTGGATCTTTCAAATGTTCAAATGCTGTCAGTACCTAACAAATATTATCAAACAATGATTCTTAACTGCCGACAGAATTAAAAATATGGCTGAATGCATAGACATCTTGGGATATGTGGTCTATGAGTGCATGCCTTTAGTTTTGATAGGTCAACATTTATTATTATTATTATAATCATAAAAGGACAAGGTCAAAAAGTAGAAAATTGCAGTTTTAGAACAGCATCCAAAACACAAAAAACAGATTTGTGTTATCTAAACACTGTGGGCTAAATAACAGCAACACCCTTTTACTATAATTAGACCTTCTGGTCTACAATAAAAATGAAAATTGGTGTATAGCCAATAAACACCAGATAAACACTGGAAATGGTTACCCAATTCACGATGACTTCACCCCTTTCCCATTAAAAAAAAAAAACTACTACAACAAAAAAATGCCCTTTCCAGTGGAGCTGGGCAATGTCCTTCCTTCCTGACTTGTATTTATCATTGATTCGTTCAGAATACTTTAAACCCACCCCAACTACTGAGTGGCAGCAAATTCTTACATGTCTATTGGAGACTCCGCTTGCGAGATTTAAAATTAGATTACAATTAGGAATGGAGGCTTGTTCATGGGATTACAGTTAGGATACAGAGGATTTAAAACAGAATTACAAATTGTAGCAAAATGTAAAAAACCGCCTACACACAAAAACCCCAGAAGAATGTGCCCATGACCATAAGGATTTCGTTGTGGAAGACAGCAAAGGAAAGAAGGTACAACTTAAGTGTGCAAGTGCTGTCAAGTTACTATACATATTGTGACAGAAAAAAAAAACTGCCCAAGCAAATTTGGAAAGTAACCGAAAACAATCATTTCATACAGTATACAAAAAGCGAAAGCCCGGACAAATACGTCTTCCGGGTATCTTACACCGCTAAAAAATAAGAACCGAAAAATTAAATAAATAAATAAAAACAGAAGCCCTAACTAAAACTATATGCGTTATTAGACTGTACAATACCAACACACAGAAAGCATAGCATAGACATTTATTTTTGTGGCATTTGTGAAAACAAAGATTATTGAACACTTTGGCTTCCTCTGGTAGACAGCAGGTACCGTGTACAGCTAAATTGGCCATGCTGAAAACTAGACATTTCCATCCACATTGAGGATTGAGTGCTGGACAGCAACTCAAAATCAAGAGTAAGCAAACACAGTGCACCTTGTGAGATACAAATTACTTCTAATGTTCGGTTGACAATTGTCTTAAATTCAATATATCTACAGTTGTAAAAAATAAAATAAAATAAAATAAAAATAGTGTGTTTTCAAGAGATATCATTCTAAAAATTTAGCATTTAGCTTACTACCTGTTGCCCCTGAACACCCTATTAAAAGCAAGAGAATTCATGTAAATCAGCCAAAAATAAAGGGAATGACGCCTTAAAAAACATTTTATATTAGATGAAAGTATTTAAGACGAAAGAATAAGTGGCAATACTGTGTGATTTCTGGGCAATCCTAGACAAAAGATGCATGTTGATGAAAAGATGCATCACTGCTTTATAAAGATACATATATACCACTGAGGGAAAACCACTCCTATCCCAGCATGATCACTGTGGGGAAACTGTGGCAAAAGAGTAGAGAAAGCAAATCTAGGCCCTGGTTTGCGCACATAACATGTGTGTTTGCACCTCAACCAGTCCACCAATTACTTGACCACATTATTGAACAGCTGCAGCCTTTTTTCAACCACGATTATTTATGTAATAGGCACCCTAGGGTGTGCCCACTGCTCTACGGAAAAAAAAAAAAAAAACATGGGGCAATAAATAAATAAAACAACAAAAAAAAAAATAGTTACTACCTACATCAACACGGTTTTGTTTTTTTATTATTATTTTGGCGTAGAAGTAATTTTTAATCTATCTATTGATCAGACACCATGGCATACATTTATGTGGTGATTTAAATGTATACGGTTTACTAATAACATTACAGACATAAATGTATATTTTTGTAACTTATCGCATGCATGTCATCATCGCTTTATCAATTTACCCCATTCAATGGCACTTAGCATCAATAATAATAATTTGTTAATGTTAACATGTTCCAAGCTACTTTAACTACTTAACAAAAAACAAAAAAAAACATGTCAATGATATACTGCATTAAATAATTAATAATGTTTGTAGAAAACATAAAATGTATAAGCCACACAGTTTACCGCTACCGTACTGCTTGGGACCCGCATTCAAACAAAAAAATGCACATAACATAAAATAAATAGCAAGCAGACAGTTAGTATATTTTATCAATGAGAGTGTGATATACGGTAATCTGCTGCAAACACAAAACTAGTGTAATAAATATTTAATAATATACTGTTCAGTGCCGGTATCCCATCCCCGAAAGTCACCGCTCAACGTACTTTGATTAATCCATGACAGGGAAGGTATTTTGGTCATACATTTGCCGGTTCAGACGCAAGCTACCCGGCAATACACTTCACACAACCACGACGCGTTCCCTCGTCAAACTTGCACCCTCCGTTTAATCATTGACGCTGAATTCTCCGTCCTGCATACCTTTTACTGGAGTCCGGTGCACAACTGAGGCCTGCCCCGACTCTCACTATCTTTCTCAAAATGGCGATGGCCGTTTCCAGCAATAACAGAAGGAGGAGGGGGGAGTGAATTACTCCCCAGTTTCAGGTCGGTTATGAATGTCGTCTCGCACAACGACTGCAACGGCGTGTCCTTACCTTTGAATTTTAGGTCGACCGGAGGTTCCAGGATGAGGATCTGCTCCAGTTTGGACATATTTGCTGGAAAGTCGGTGATGGCGGAGCAGAAAGTGCCAAGCAGTCGCTCCTAATCTGACAACCAAGACCAGCACTGAGTCACTGACTGAACCTCAGGGACGAGCACACGAATACTAACGCGGGAGTGTGTGGGGCGCGTTACCGAGAAAATGTGCTGGAGGTGAAAGTCATGGGTTTTTCGTTTTTTGTTTGAATTCCATATTTCCTAAGTCATATATATGTATGTATGTATGTATGTATGTGTGTATGTGTGTATATATATATATATGTGTGTGTGTGTGTACATATATATGTGTATATATGTGTGTGTATATATATATATATATATATATATATATA
Source organism: Acipenser ruthenus (assembly GCF_902713425.1). NCBI lineage: Eukaryota > Metazoa > Chordata > Actinopteri > Acipenseriformes > Acipenseridae > Acipenser > Acipenser ruthenus. The sequence goes on along the minus strand of NC_081192.1, from coordinate 14,137,601 downwards.
TATATATATATATATATATATAGATAGATATATAGATATACATACATACATACATTTTTTTATTAGGTAGATACTTTTAAAAAAAAACAGCAGTAATTGACATAAGCATGCTGTTTTGTGGGTTATTGTTTTATAAAAAAAAAATCTTACTCAAAGAACTCACACCTCAATTTATAACTTACTGGGTTTGCATAGATAGGGTAACTTGAATGTAGATTTATTAACTGTGACATTAAATAATTGACAAACCCTGTGGCAGTTCAAACATCTTATATAGGTAGGCTGAGCTACTTCCAGAGTTAGTGCAGGACTTCCCAACCCCAGACCTGGGGACCCCATGTGTCTTCTGGTTTTCATTCCAACTGAGCTCTGAGAGTTACTTAACTAGACCCTTAATTGAACAAATATATTGCTTAATTTGACCTTTTCAATTGTTCTCAGCTCCTAAAAAGTTGAAGAGTTCAAGTTACTTATAAAATGTTATCGCTGACTTTAAATCTGCAACCGTTTTCCAATAAAACAAAGTTTAAAAAAAAAAAAACTGTTTAAGAGCTGTAAACAAATAAAAGGTCTAATTAATCAAATTATTAGTTCAATTAAGGGTTTAGTTAAGTAATTTACAGCTCAGTGGGAATGAAAACCAGAAGACACATGAGGTCCCCAGGACCAGGGTTGGGAAGCCTTAAGTTAGTGGGTGAATGATTAACAATCCATTGAAAATACTTTAAATACATAATAAAGCTTTGGTACTTGTCCTGTGATGTTTGCGTCACCCTGTGTATGGAATTAAAAAATGGGGAGGTCTTTTCTGAAGCTGCAACACAAAATAGAACCACGGTCTTGTTAAGGAAAAACATTAATTAGAAAATGGATTGTAACAATTAATTTCCTTCTTTACAAACTTGTTCTCAAAGATAACTAAACAAAGGTAGCTGCGCAGACATATCTTGGCTGTCTTTACACAGTATTACATCTGAAGGTCAGGTGGCTGGCCCAAGGTTACACATTGGGGTCTATTTCAGGGATGGAAATAAGACTTCCAGTGCAGTTTGATCTAATCCTGGTTTTACTATGAGGTTAATATGACACACCCGACCTTGTCATCTGTGGCTAATCCAGCACATGGTAAAATCTGGCATGGGTGGAACTGCTGTGCTATACTTATTTCCATACCTGTATTTTAATGATCTACACATTAAGAATCTAATAGCACTTTACAATTACAAACCTGAGGACCTATTTTCTCTGTATTTAATGTATTTAATATTGTTACTAAATCCCCCAAAGGAAGGGTAAATATAGTATTAATGGGTGGCTTTAATTGGATCTGCCACTGTTTAGATCATTTAACCCTTAACTGGAAAACTGGGGCCTGTGAGGCCCCATCAGTGACTTTATACAGCATTACTATGAGCATTGGAGTCCTGTGCCGCTCCCCTGTGAAACACACTTCCCTTATTTGTTTTACTGCATCCCTAAAATATACCATATCAGTTATAGTCCAATTGTGGCTTCAGTTTCAAAGCATATGCACACATAAATGCATTCTTGCATTCTAAATAACCCTAGGATTACATTTGAATCATGGTGCTTGTGGAAGCTGATGGTCAAGGGAGGCAAGCAGCAATTGTAGTAGATGCAGGACTCAAAATGACGTTAAGCACTGGGGAGTGCGCCTTTATTACCAACAAATAAAAAAACAAATAACAGCTGCCTCACACAGGCTTACAAAACAAAAACACCCATGTTAAGACCACCACAGTGCCAAGGACGCCTTACACAAGTCCCTACTGCTCTCCAGTACCTCACTAAACTGAGCTGAGGAGCCAGCTGCTTCTTTTTAGGGTTTGTTGGCGCATGGAGATGATGAGCGCCCTCTACCTTTACATATGTACATTTATTTCTTCCCTTATATTTTCTCCCATTTCCCTATACGTTTTATAAATTTGACTATACATTTCTCTTTCTCCATTTGTTTTTCTCTCCATTTCGTTTCTATTTTCAAAATATAATTTACTGTTGCTACGTTAATTTCTATTTCCCTTACTTTTCTGTTTAATATGTTTCTTTGCTGAATGTATGTATTGAATTTCATGAAAATATGTTCCACTGTTTCTTGTTCCCCACAATTACTATCCCATTCTCATGACTCCCAATACTGTATAAATGATGATTGAATGCTGTATGTCCTAACCTTAGTCTATTAATATTAGTTTCTTCCTCCCTGTTTTTCCCTTTCCCCATATGTTTGTATTCCCCTACTTTTTAGTGTTTTTTTATAATAAAATCTTCCCTTTCTGAGGAGCTAGCTGCTCACTCTTGCTTTATTCATATGTTACAGCAAATTGGCAGTTAATAACCAATTTAACCTGACCACATTCTTATTTTTATTTTTTTTTCATTTCCTCTCCAATTAGGTCCAGCCTCCCATTCAAACACATGTTTGGTTTGCCTGCCCAATTGGAGTGGGAAGTACACAACTATGTACAATTATTATTATTTAATTCTTAGCAGACGCCCTCATCCAGGGCGACTTACAATTGTTACAAGATATCACATTATTTTTTACATACAATTACATTATTTTTTTACACATTATTTTTACATACAATTACCCATTTATACAGTGGGGTTTTTACTGGAGCAATCTAGGGTTCAGCAGCAGTGTCCCCCACCTGGGATTGAACCCACAACCCCCTGGTCAAGAGTCCAGAGCCCTAACCACTACTCCACACTGTGCAGGGCATCTGCTTTTAACAGTGCTATTATCCTTTTAGCAACTTATAAAAAAAATAACTACATACTAAATAAATAACTATGATAACACTGCAATTTAATTCTAACACTGCATTAAATGCAATGATTGTTGTCTGATTTTAAGTTTGGATTTAGATAGCCTATAAAGGAACAATAATTTAAGTTTAATCCTAAAGTAAATAGTGCAAATCAATCTTAGCACTAGTACATTTAGTTATCAGGGCTTGTATTCCATTAATTCAAGAGTAGTTCAGGGAAACTATAGATTGAAGACAGTACTAGTAGTGAGGGTATGCAGTTACTGACCTGAGACATGGTGTCCTATGATACTGGTGTTTTTATTTTTTTTTATTTTTTTTTTATAAATCACAAATCACTGTAGGCCTGTAATCCTCGACCATGTGACCTCACATACACACTGAGTAACAACCACCAACACCATCTGAACAGCAACCCTGGAGGAGTTCTGTCACTCTAATTCCAAAGCAATATAAGTGCCATTTCATTGAGTGTTAATTGCCTGAGGCATTACTGCCACTGTTCTGATAAATCCCATTAGTTAAATGACAAGCAGTGATTTCCCCCATGTAGCTGCATGTAAACTCATGCATTGCCTCAACTGCTTAGAAAAAGTCTCACTATATACTGAAATGCCTTCTTTCTACCAAGAGATGGCATCCAATCAGTGAAGGATCAGAATATAGGTCATGTTATATTCTTTTACATTCTTGGCGACAGGAGTGTTTTTGCTGCTTCCATAATTTGTTAGTTTTATATTACCTAGGTTTTACAAGTTGTGTAAATGAAGACCATTTGATTTATAATTTGTGTGAACTGGCTGTACATTAATTTTTCGCTATTGAGAGCTGTAGATTAAGAAGAGGAGACTGACTGAAGCAGAGTTTAGATGGTAAATGCTGACTAAACTTCATTTTTTTGTACTGCAATTCTTTTAATCAAACCTAGTAAGACCATATTTTTCTACACTGTCGAGAACACTGTGGTCCTCAGGCAAGGATGTAATCATGGACAGGAACTATTCGCCAACATCAAAAAGGCCATGTGAGGTGCAATGTACTGTATAACATTTAGCTAAAGGGTGACATTCTAAGGGGTAATATTAAGCTGGTTTGGCAGTAATCAGTACAGCATTGTTTGAAACTCCTTCTATGAGAGGTAGGGCTGATTCTGAATCAGGTTCCACCACATGTCCATTACCTATTTCTCGTTCAGCCAGAATTACATTACTGTTTTCTGTTTGCTAGTTGTTATTTATTTATTTAGTTATTTATTTATTCATTTATTTTTTTTGCAATGATATTCCATTGAATTGTCTTGTTTAGCCACTACTAACATGCACACTCAAGACTACCTGATCTTTTGAGCTAGCCTGCTGAAACATGCCTAGCACACTGATCTGAAACCACAAAGTGTTGGTCAATAAACTTCCACAGGGCTACATTGTGTTGTAGTGAATAGTGCATGTGTATCAAACTAATTCAGAATTTTTTTTTTTAAATCACAAACTGTACCTAGGATGAAAAATTATTTAGAAAATCAATTGTTGCTATTTTCAGGAGAGAAGTTGGAACTGGGCTCTGTTCACATTGACTCCCGGTCATAATTTGCAACATACTGGCATAGTCTGTTTGATGTGTTTCACACATTCATCAATCTATCAAAAATAATAATAGCCATTAACTGCTGTATAATATTATAAGTGTTTATCATAAAAGTTTGGTTTCCACAGCTGCTATCAGAAAGTATTTCATTAAGATTATTTTAAATAATAGACTCCTATGTGCTAAACTGTATTTATTCACCATTTTAATCAAAAAGGTCACAATAAGTATACGAAGAAAAACATGGCAGCATTAGCACCAATATTGGAGTTATGAAATGATTACATACTGCATTATTGGGACTAATTTTGGCACACGCTTATCAGGTTTAAAAGGAAACATACACTCAAGCAAGAAACAAGAAAGCAGAAATAATACTAACAAAGTTTATTAATAAGACAAGATTAAGATCAAATATTAGGAAGATTTGCATAGCGAATATATTTAGCAGGTTTAACAATATGATGAGGTATACAGAGCTTGAATACTGACATTAAGGTGCATTAATTTGGCACATGCACATTTTGTTTTGAGGAACCAGCCCACTTAACAGAACACATTAAAAGAGACTTGAGATTGGAGATTGTACCATCTTTCAGTAAGGAGGTAAGACATTAAATGTTGTACACTGGTTTAAACAATATTTAGGCTGGGGGCAATACTTGACGGGTTTGATTCCAAGAGAAAGCCTTCATATGGGTATTAATTGCCTTCTGAAGGTTATTATAAGTCACTCTGAATACCGGTCAACATTTAGTAACAATTTCGACAGAAGTTTTGATCAGTAGAGCAACACAGAACAAAAGCACCCCAAACCAAGCAATCTAATGACTTTATAACACTATGGCAACATTAACCCATTGTCTTTTGAGCTGTGTAAGCAACACTAAGTACAATCTACTATTTATACAGAACCATGTCTCTTAATAGGGGCTTGTGTGTTTAATTCATTTAACATGTGTAACCCTAAACCACTATTTAATATAAGACATTTGAGTGAGCATTGATTTTAGCATTGTATTGGGGTCATACTACATTACTTCTCTTCTGTGATATTGTACTGATGTCTCATTTCAAATAAAAAGCGTTGTAAATGATTTGCACACAATTACAATATTACACCGTCACAGACACATAAATAATATGTAATGCCTTTTGATTTCTAATTATTGTAATGTCCTTGGCAAGATTCGTCATAATTGGACATAAGCAAAACCTGTGTGACAAAACAAGTGTGACATGAGTACTGACGTATGTACACGCGCTGCTACGTTATAAGGCACTTAGTCCTTAAACATAAAGACACAAAATAGATAAGTAGCCAGTTGCCAATAATATAATTAAATAAATGACAATAGCCAGAATACCTTATTGGTATTGTAAACTTTTCTTATTTTTTTTTAAATGTGCATCTTATTAGCATGGCTGAATTACAATTCAGTTTCCAACCACCAATCCTTTCAGAATGTTTGTTAACAAATCAGTAGATTCTACTAAATAAACCAAATTTAGAATAGGTAAGTGGTACATGTACAGATTTTATATATAGAGAGAGAGAGCAGGAACTCTATTAAAATGTCTTTCACTATATGGTATCTTTATCTACATTAATTGCAGTCCTATAGATAAGACGTCTTTTGTACAGATCCATGTCATAGATGACGCCCCCAGAGTCAGGAATTCAGAATCAGGAAGTTTAAATTCAGAAAACGAAATTACTCCTCCATAACAATTCATACAAAACACATTGGCAGGTATTGTTAGTGACTCTTATGTAGATCCAGCCTGCAATGAAGTAGCCACTCCAAGCGCACTCTTATTTCACTGCATCGCACCAAATCTTATACATTTACATTATGATATTTAACCTGCAACATTCCATTATAGTGCTCACAACTCCTGGCACATTTTCACAGCTTAATCTCGCATAATGAAGTCTACACACACAGGGCGATGATAAGCCTGAGAAGATAGGCAGTCTCTTTATTCTGTGAGGGAAGTATTTTTTTTGTTTTCATTTGTAACAAACTTCTGCTTAAGTTCCTGCTCTATTACTTTATTTCTGTAAATGGAATCCTGTGGTTTTTTTTTATGATTTCCAAAAACCCTCCTTTTAATTTATTTCTGACTTTATCAATTAAGGACACATTATTTTTGCTGTATAAAAGAAAGGTATGCTGATTGGCAAAATTGTACATAAACAATTAGAAGTAATAATTAAAAAAAAAAGATTAAATAGGTGCTGACAGGCAACATTTACATTATAATCTACAGTAATGAAAACACACAGAACTACAGCATGCTATTCTGATTACAATGAAAGTCAGCTTCAAATTGACAACTGTCTGTATCATTACATCCTTGACATCAAGGGACAGAGATACCTCATCTCAGACAGTGATGTAAAACCGGAATATGACAAACAAATTATTGTTTCTGAATGATTGTTTTAGAAGTATGTTTGATTGAAATGATGTCAGACTCCTAGATTGCGCCAATGTACTTTTCTCCTGTTAGCAGCAGCGTTTGCTAGGTGGTGATAGCTGTCTTGTCAGTTTAAAAGTTTCATTATTTTCTAGTTCTTGAGGATCCAGCGGTGGGATCAGTCGGCCTGAAATACACAATTATATGATTACAATCTCCCAGTTTATTTTGACCATATATATATATATATATATGTGTGTATATATATATATATATATATATATATATATATATATATATATATATATATATATATATATATATATACCTCCAAATAACTGGGTGAATGAGCAAAAATGGTTTTGAAAACTAAAATTACTTACTGATTTTTTGAAAGAGTTCCTCAACATTAACAGCATTCCTAGCACTGGTTTCTACAAAGATAGCTGCTATTGATTCAGCGTATTCTTTAGCTTCTTTGACAGGAACCTCTCTGCAAGTGCAAATAACATTAGGACTATAACATAGACATAGGACTTCATTACAATATTACAAGCATCTGCACCATGTATCATAGGAACATGCATTAATCTGAAGCAAATTAGTGTGTCACTGTGCACATGACAAATCACAAAGGGGTTATTAAGTGGCACAAATTCTTCACACCATTTTTTTTTTTGCATGACATTAGTCATTTTTATATATAGATATTGTATCTCAATGTCTCTCAAAAAAGAAAGACCCAGAAATCCTCGAAATCAAATAATTCAATAGTCGCTTATTGACTTAAACGTTGTTTCTTTTATTTAGGGCCTTTTTTAATTCACAATACACAAATTTAATGTTTATGACATTGGAAAAATATTTGCATAGCTAAGGCTTGCTTCCCCTCTAGGAGCTGACCAAAGCATTTCCATAGCTGCAATTTGTCACTCACAACCTTTTGATTTTCAATGAAAATGAATAAATACATTTTCCTAGTGAAAATAAGTATCTTAATAAACTTTTAATAAACTCTTCTGAATGTTAGCATTAATGAATTGTGACTTCCGGCCTGATTTTGATGAGGCAAGGGCAAAGTGATTTGTGTTTTTCGTGGTCTCTTTCCTGTTCTGATTTTGAAGGGAGTTTGAACTGGGCACTGGCAGAATTGCAGTACGAAAGCGCTGACTTTCCCTTTAAGAAATGCAGGTGTTGTATTCAACCACCCATGTGGAGGACACTTTATTAAAATGTAAACATAGCCTACTTGCACGAAATAAGACAGTGTGCATTGTGTGCTGTTTAACCATATTCACTATAAGAAACTGTGTAATTGTGTGCTATTTTATTATTATTATGATTTATATTGTATATATATGACAATGATAAGCCGTGTTTTGATTTATTGTTTGGCAAACACGAGCGAGGTGCCGTCCGCCATGTTATTGTTTTGTGTTTTTGTTTAGAGTTACCCCATGAGACTGCGTGACTGTCAGCTACTCATTATTTAACTAGCTGACAGTCATGCAGAATTAGTAAACTCGTAACTGAGGGGTAATAAGATAATTAATAGCTAGTTAAACCCTCGGCCAATATAAAAGACCTGCAGTTTGGCTGCACAAGAGAGTGGGTTCAAAGTGGAGTACAGTAGTGAGAGTGAGAGTGAGAGTGATAGTGGGAGAGTGAGAGACAGAGTGAGAGAAAAAAAATATTAATTGCTACTCTGTTTGTTTGGCCAACATGCCCTTTTGTTTTGTGTTCTGTTTAAAATATTTATTTTATTTAATAAAAAGCTGAGCACCATAGCATCTCAGTTTCAACTCCAGTACTGCCTGTCTGTGTGTTCCTTCTGGGTCTGTGACATCATCCACCAGCCATCCAACTCACACTTTTTGCACCTCTGGGTGTTACCTTAGGGGCTGTTTTCTACCACTTTACCCTACATTATAAACAGTTCCAACTAAATATTCAGTGTAATTAAATTAAATAACAACAGAGTCAAAATACACATACCAACTAATGTTTACTAGTACTAACTCATGTGGCCCAGTAAAATCTGTTATTTGAATTATAATAATACATTTACCGTTGTTTTTCACATTTTTCCTGATAAGAAATGCAAAGGTTATTTACTGTATAATCCAACATGTACAAGAGCAAACACTATACTCTTTAAGACTTCTTCCCAGTGAGATTGTAAAATACAAATGCTCTCATTTGACCATTTTATTAAAATAATGTTTCCTTTAAATGAATATGTGCATATTCAAATTTAAAACACACTGAAATAAATTACTTCCACTAATTATGAAGTATAACTATATTTTAAAAATATTTTTTATCCATAAAAATGTATATTTTTCAGAGCAGTACTAAAGGTAATGATGGCCTGTTCCACATTACAGTTCAGATAGCTACATTTCTCATTGTTTATTTGAATTAAAAAATAAATATATTTGAACATTATTTGAAAAAAAATGTGTTCCACTCGTGTGTGTGTGTCTCTCGTGCTACATAAGTTTATATAAAGGGTAGGCATTTCATTACGCATTTATTTCCGTGTATGTCACAAGCCATTCATTACCCAGCAAGTCTTCATCCATTTACAATAAATATCTATTCTATGCTTCTATGCTATGAGTTATTATTCCCAGTCTAAAAAACAATAGGAGTAAATTATGCATATTAGGTATTTCTATCTGACATAATTTCGATCAATTGAATTGACTCCAAAATGTATCTAATTGTAGATAAACAAAGGCCATGTTCACAAACCACTTCTGTGTACAGTAACATGCTTGTAAATGCTTTGTGAATGTGGCCCTGATGTGTTTATTTCTCAATTTATTTGCAGAGCATGTTCACCTGATGTCACCAAGATCACTCTTGTTTCCTGCAATGGCAACTACAATGTCTTCTGGGCCATGCTCCTTTAACTCTTTTACCCATTTCTTTAACGTTATAAATGAGTCCTGAAATAAAATTAAAAAAAGTATGTCAGTGACATGAAAGCCCGAAAACACACAAATTAGAGTGATCAGTATCATGAAAAAGTAAAATACCATGACCTACACCAGACAGATGTTTTATCCAAGGGCCATCCCAACTGAGTAAGCACTTATGTTCTAAATATATAAAATTGTGTGACACACATGCATACAGACATATTGTACAGACAGTCAGCCTGCACATATCCCCTGAATTCTAACCTGTGTTGAAGAATGTCCTTAGCAAGTTTCATCTCAATTGTATATGCTGTTGTCTAGACACACGAATACAGTATGTGCCCATTACCAGTGGGGTATAAAAAATAACACTGAACAAAGGATGATAATTGTTTACACTTTGAGAAAAGCACTTCAGTACTGTTACCTTTCCTTTTGATTTCTCTATTTCTCTCACTGTGGAATTCTACAAAAGGATTTGGTTCTGTAGGAGAGACATACTGTACTGCTGCTTCGGTATTCTAATTAGGGATGTAATGATTCATTGTGTGTCGATTACCATTCTAAACTTGTATTTGAGTCTGGAGAATCTTAATTGAGACTGAATTCAGTTCCTTATTTCTTTCAAAGCATGTGACAATTTGATGGTTCAGAATCACCCTTTCTACATGGTAACCAGACAGCATACAATTATTTCCATTTTGCAGATGTCAGGTATTGCAATACCAGATACACCACCTCCTATACTATACCAGGGTTTGAATGTGCCACTTTTGTCAAATCCTTATTACACAGAAATCATAATGGGAATTAAAGAAAAGCATTTAGAGACAAAAAAGATATTAGAATAAAGACAATTTACCAGTTTAGTGATGTCATACACTATAACAGCCGCTGCTGATCCTCTGTAGTACATAGGTGCCAAAGAATGAAACTGTAAAACAGAGCGCATACCATAAGAAAAGAGCTCCCAGGTTTACTCACAATGGATGCAGCAGCAGTGACACATTTGCCAAATGTGTTCAATCTCAACATTCCATTTTCCACAGTGACCTGCCACAGCATTTCATCTAAGATATTTTGTCTAGACCTTTCTTTATGTTCATGTATAATGCCCTCCATTTTCCAAATTCAAAAAGTTGAGAGGAATCACAAGATGAAGAAGCAGAACAAACACATATTTTCAATTTTTTCTTCTTCTAAATTGAATTTTAACAAATGGAATTGTCATGGCAATAGATTTCTCACAAAGTTATGTCCTATGTATAAGGTATATAGTTTTGTTTTGTATATATAATTCAAACCACTAACCATATAAATGTCAACATCCTCACCTACTGAAACACGTGTTAATACACAAATGTTAAAAAGACAGCTTACCATTTCAATAGCTTAACACCATACACTACTGTAAGCTGTAAGCACTTTCTGAAATTGTTTAGAAATCATATTCTATTGGAGGCAACTATAGTAATGTTGAGTTGTTTCATATTGAACATTGTACTCTTTTTGTCTCAGTTTCTGAATGTAGAGTTGGACCAGATTCAGCACATTTTAACTCATTTAAAACCATGACTGAAAATAAATATAGTGCAGTTTTGTATCTTGTAAATTGGCCCATACATACTTCTGTTCATTCATGCATGACTTTTGTTTTCCTGTGCACTGTTGCGAAGTATATTTTTTTAATGGTGTTACAAATAATGATTTGATTTTAAAAAAACGAGATGAGAATCCAAAATCTTTAAACGTACCCTTTCTTGCCCAGCTGTGTCCCAAATTAGAAACTTGTGTAGCTCATTGCTACAGGGGACTGTCTTAGTCAAAAAGGACGCACTGAAATGCAAGAACACAGTTAGTCTTGGAAATGAATCACGTTACAGCTTGTGCAAAACTGTAAGTAACAGGGTGTGGTAGACTGAGAAATTCAGTGAGGCATTGTAATGTGCTAATGACGTTGTAGAGATCACCATGTCTTTGTTAAAGGAATTGTAGCTAACAAAATAATTCATTAAAACTTTGCCATTTTGCACTTCCATTAGCTACATATATCTCAAATGTGCAGTTTTAAAAGAAACATGTTATAGCCCACATTTCATTTAAAACATCTGGTACTACTGTAGGTTCAAATAAAATCTTGTTTTCTCTGCCTTATTCTGAGTTATCTGTTTGCACTTGCACTCCTTGGGTCGTTTCACCTCAGCACTGCCTTCTGGGTCAAAGCATATTAATGGCTGAAAGAATTATCAGTAAATAGGGGAAACAGCTGACTGGTTATTGACAGGACAAAAGCCAGTGAATGGGTAGGGACAATTTCGCGTGACAGTCTAAAACAGGGGTCTCCAACCCTGGTCCTGGAGAGCTACTGTGGCTGCTGGTTTTCATTTCAACCAATCTCTCAGTTACTTAATTGAACCAAATGATTGGCTTAATTAGTCAGGATTAACAGGTGTTCCAGATCTTTAGTCACTGATGATGTAAAGACACCTATAAAACCTGCTGGATAGGGGCTCTCGAGGACCAGGGTTGGAGACCCTTGGTCTAAAACAGGGGTGCCCAATCCTGGTCCTGGAGGGCCGGTGTCCCTCCTGGTTTTTGTTCCAACTGTACACTAAATTGCTTAATTGGACCTATTAAGCTTCTAATAAGTGCTTGATTGGTCCAATTAAGTAATTTAGGGGGCAGTTGGAACAAAAGCCAGGAGGACACCGGCACCCCTGGTCTAAAAGCATGGCTTCCACACAGAGCTGTCTTTAACCTACAAGTGTAGTATCAGTTATCATGTTTTTAAATAAAATTAAAAAACATGTTTGCTATAATAGGTGTTTATTGCAAAACTGTACATTTGAGACCTATATAATGAATATAAATTTTATGGAATTATTTTGTTAGCTACAATTACTTTGAAACATATTTCATAGGAGGAATAGCTTCTCAAAAGGCAAATATATTTCTCAAAGTGTTAAATCAGGTTAAATTAAATGACACTGAAACCTTAAGATTCTAATGAAATATACATGTAATATTGAAGTGAAAGACTGAACGTTTTTTTAAATACACTTGACGATGAGAGGCATGTAACATTAGCAGATATTTTCAGTCACATGTTCAGTATGTTTGTACTGTGTTCTTACCCTATTGTGGGACAGATGTTATGATCAAAATGGTCCTGGACGAAACGGCAAACAATACTTGATTTTCCAACCCCTGTGTCCTGGAATAGATTAAATGCATAATAATACATCTTTTCACAGTTGCCATCTTTCGGACAAATACAAACACAGCTCTAAGAACAAAAACAGGCATTGTTCAAACCATGCCTGTATCAAAATGTATTGGTACAGTGTATAGACTTTAACATCTAATTCAATTATTGAAATTAAGAATTAAATTACAGATACCTGTGTGTTTTTTATTTTATTAACTCAAACGTGTGTGTATATTATATTATATATCAGGATATTATTATTTTTATACACCTGTGGCAATACATTTTCTATAAATGTAATAACAATATCATGTCATAACAACTGTTATATCAAAATGAGCATTTCACTTCCTGAAGAAAACAGTTAATTTAATCATACAGTACACATATATGAAATTATGGAATTCAAATAAATATATATTTATGCAGTAATAAAGACATGCATATTGGCTTTGAACTTAACAAACTAAGTTAAAAAAATATATCAAATACAGAGGATAATATTTGGCATTAAAAATAAATAAATAAATAAATAAATAAATAAATAAATAAATAATAATAATAATAATAATAATAATAATAATAATAATAATAATAATAATAATATTGAGTAGAACTTATTGAGTAGATTGTATCAGTAAGAGTAGCCCTTTTGTCTTATCAGGAAACATTGCAAAAAAAATATCGAGTCAGTGAAAAAATTAATAAACATAAGCAATCCACAGAAGCTCGAGTATCCGAATGCTAAATAGCAGCCTATTGTAATCCCACAATAACCGCAGGAAAATCCAACTATATATATATCATAATTTTTTATTGTCGAGTAAATGTGTTTTTGTTGAATATGATGAATATCCTTGTAATTATCAAACAAGCCACGTACACGTAAACTGTAACTCCCTTTGAAGCGGAGTATAATTGCAAACACTGCAACTCACTCCATGACGTAATGCTCATAATAAATATTTAATTGCTATGGCTGTTTCCCTTACAAAGAATACACGTTTAAAAGTGGCACATTTTATCCTAATCCTAATATTTTAACAAATGCTTTAGCTAATCTACGAACTTTAAAATCGTCGGCTTTGCCAGCATCTTCACAGCTTCAAGACGGTGTTTTCAAACAAGAAAAATCTCAGCAAGTACAGTACTTTCAGAGTCTTCGCAACCAAGAAGAAGAAGAAAAAAATTCTTCCGCTTTTGTCTGCTTTTTGTCTGCTTTATACCGGTACGATACATGTTTGAACATTACTTAAAAACTAATGCAACAATAACAACTACGTAATATATCAGATTATCTTTTTAAAAAACCTGAGAAACACAATCTTGTAATTATGTCAATTCCCTTTCCTCAGTGCTTGGCTAATAAACTGAAACTAAGGAATCTTCACTTTTAGCTTTTTACTTACCCCAAGCAGACACACTTTCAGTTCCCTTATAGCCATGGTAACCCTTGTTTGGATTCTCGCGGGATTCTTTTTGTATGTTTTTTTTTTTTTAAATCATGTTTCTTCTTTTTTTTCTTTCTTGGTTAAACCCTGCCAAAAAGTGGCTTCATCACTGCCCACTATAACGGAAACCAGTAGGAGCTATTTGCGCTGTCAGTCACATGGTTTAATGTGTTGTTCCTCCTTTACTGTTTCAGACTTAGTTTACGTACATTGTCCTTTTAAAGCAGCATGATGATAATTTAAAAAAAAAAACTCGTTGCTGTAGTATTGTTTCGCGTCTGATTACAAAAAGTAAACACTGTAAGACTAACAAACCACACCGTATTTTTTAAACACTAATCTTTCACTTTATATTGATTGTTATTACAATGATCATACCATTTATTAGCAAGACTTGTTGTTTGTAATTAATAGATGAATACACACCGGCTGTGTGTGAAATTAGTTTATACTGTATATCTGTATATTTACAAGACATTTAATAAACAAATAATAATAATAATAATAATAATAATAATAATAATAATAATAATAATAATAATAATAATAAACAAATTCATAAAGATGTCAGATCAACCCCTTTTTTGTAATATGGAACATTTTATATTTATTAATCTTTGAACGGTTGAATCCACTTATGGAGTCAAGGTGAAAATGTTACATACATTAATTTGTAGATAGTTGTTTCTTTTTGTAAGTATTTTTATTTTGCCGTCGGTTCACAAAACTGTAACAGCATTACACAAACACATACAGTACTTTATTTTTATAAAACAGCTTGTTATAATTCTGCATGCGGATTGGCCAATCTGTGGTTCTAATCCCGATATAGTAACTGTTGGGTAATCATTAGACCCGTAGCACTATTGTATCACCTATTGAAATAACGGTAATAGTAATAATTAAAAAAAAAAAAAAAAAAAAAAAAAAAAACAGCTGTCAAAACACGTGGCATTGACGTGCTAGAAAAAAACTAGAAATTAAATGAATACTACCAAGCAAACCAGTTGGGCTGTTAAATGCTTTAATTTAATGACTGGCTGTCTGAAAAAAAAAACACATATTGAATTCACACAACAAACAATAGAAGAGCTAAATAATATTCTTAAGAGATTTTTATGGCACAGTCCGAAACTGTAAAGTCGAGCAATACGTAACCACCAGCTATGTTGGGCTCCGTGCTGGATTGAATAGACATTTAAATGACACCCATTAAATTTATCCTGGTGCCTAATGAGCGACACATAATTGACAAGTTCAAACAACGTGTTTGTGGGTACAATTAAAAAACATAGACGAGGAGGCCGGGATAAAACACAGCATCATCATGCAATAACTGAAAGAGATTTTCAAATAATCAAACATTCTGAAGCCGAGCCCTGAAACAGCTGTTTGTTGGTCTTGCGAGTAAAGTTTGGTTTGACGTCCAGTTACATTTTGGACGCAGGGGAAAAGAAGGAAACAGGCAACTACTGGCAGATTCTTTTGTTATAAAAACAGATGAGAATGAAGTTAAGTATGCCACCATGACCTTACAAAAATCCCTACGAACAGAACAAAGAGTGTCACCGCGGATTCATGTTTGAAGAGCCCGGAAATCTCTTGTGTCGATGCAGGGGCGTAGCTAGGAATGGAAATTTGGGTGGGCCCCAACTTCGGGTGGACGGGCAAGTACCAAAGGAATGACGTCACAGGAAATATTTTACATTACAAACATGATTTAAATCATTTAAAACTCTGAATACGTCAAATATCTCCCCGGGGTTTGAGCAGAGCGAAGTAAAGCGAACATATTTTGCAGTTTATAACAGTAGTTGCACGTATACACTACAAATACATAGCACATATGCATACAACCTACAGAAACAATAATTGCAGAAACCATTTCATCTGACAAAAAAAGTGCAAACAGAAACTAAAAAAAATCCCCAAACAAAAAAGCTGTAATGCTTTTTTCTTAGCTGTATTGTAATCTCTTAGCTATATTGTAATAATTTGTTAACCTCAGTAAGTCTGTCAAACAAAAATTTAAAATCAGACTAAGCTCCTGCTGCCTTCAACCCAAAACTAAAATCTTAGCTGTGCTGAGAATACGTCGTTTCCAGCTAAATATGGCTGCTTTTGCTTTCACTGCATTTTCTCAGGTACAGCTAACCAAAGATATTGCGTTGGCTGAAAAAAACGTAACAAGCAGACAAAAATAGATTGTTTAAAACAACCTTGAGTGACACATTGAGCAACATGTTCAAGTTTTGTAAACCTTTTAAAATTACGTTGACACGCTAATGAAAAGGAACGTGCAATTTCCATATTCTGCTGCCTTTAAAATAAATCTTCTACATGGTAGAAAAATTAACGGCAAACCTTAAATGACAAAACCACTGACTCGCTAGGTCATTGTACTATGACTCCAACACCAATCATGAAGTCGGTATTTGTTTGACCCCGTTGCCATAGTAACCAAATGCACCGCGCTGATAAAAGCATGAATTCACAGTCTGAAATACTGTCAGGAAAATAAAAGCCTAATTATTCACGGTAAATTGCAAGAAGTTGAAAGCAACTTTTATTTGTTGCTTACTAAATCAGCTCTCGATTTGCCAATGCCCGCTGTTCCTACATTACACATTCCAAATACACACTCATTTTTCAGTTCCCCAAATATTTTAAAGTTGGAAAACTGCCTAGACGGAACACTCCCAACCACTATATCTCCCATGTAAACTAATTAAAATGTTTGAAGCAGACAAAAAATAAATGTACTTACATATATTCGCAGTGAATGTACTTTAAAAAGTCAAACAGGCCGGGTCACCAAACCAGCGAGAACACAGTATTACATTTTAAGCAATTATTAAATACAGTGAATGTCAGTCAGTTACTTACCATTGCCTAGTTAGTATCCTCTTGTCTCCGCTCCACCTTATACAGGATAAAGCGTCAGTGCTTGCCGTTATATAGTCATGACACTCCAGAAAATCACACATATCTCTTCAAAGCCAGACAGTAACTACTACTAACTTACTTTAAAAATGCACATGAAAATAAATGTCTTGGACTTTTTAGGGCAGCAGTGTGGAGTAGTGGTTAGGGCTCTGGACTCTTGACCGGAGAGTTGTGGGTTCAATCCCCAGTGGGGGACACTGCTGTTGTACCCTTGAGCAAGGTACTTTACCTAGATTGCTCCAGTAAAACCCCAACTGTATAAATGGGTAATTGTATGTAAAATAATGTAATATCTTGTAATAATTGTAAGTCGCCCTGGATAAGGGCGTCTGCTAAGAAATAAATAATAATAATAATAATAATAATTTCAACAGACTTTCAACAGATCCGCGCCAACTGCCTCTCAAGCTGTCAATCAAACGTGGCTTGCACATGATTCGTTGTGTGAGAGGAAGATCCAACCCAAATATTGCATCACAATTACTACTACTACTTTGATTTGATTGGCTAAAGCCTGCGGCATTTAAAAAAATAGCCTATTTGACCTAAACAGTTGACATTTATTATTATTTCTTTATATAAATGTACTTAAACTTGGCATTCACATAGGCGCAGATTTGCGTGGGCCTGGGTGCAAACTGGGGGGCTGTGGCTACCCCACTGATTTCCAGTAGTATCACTAGAGAAGTACAAAACTTCCAGCAAATCCACCTACCTTTTATCTTCACCCTAACAAAGGAGAGAAAAACACATTTAATTATCACGGTGTATGGTATAGGCTAGAGCCAATGGGAGTGAATTACCTACAACAATGTTGTCTAGAATATGCAGAAAGGCAGGCACCACACAAATATACATCAATCATTGCATCCGCAGTACCTTAATACAGAAACTGTCCAAAGCTGGATTGCAAGAGAGAGAAATTATGTCCGTCAGCGGTCACAGATCGGAGAGCTCCCTGCAGTTACTGGGAACCGTCGTTAGAAAATCGAAAGCGCTGGAGCAACATCTTGACGGAGGAAAACTGCACAGCATCGCCAAACAAAAAAATAAGATCAGATGAAAGCAAACCGCCTTCCTGCACTTCCTGCACCCTTCTGCAACAATTGACAGTCACTTTAAGAATTGTACAGTTAATGGCAACATTCAAATTAATGTCTATGAACACGAAATTTCAATAGTATCAATAGTTCATAGGAACTATTTTCTGTTGCGGAAGGTTATATTTACATTAGTAAATCTGTTTTATAAAAGCATTAAGGTACTTGAGGGCGTGGGTTACCATGTATATTGTCACTGCTTGGTTGGTTGCAGGTACTCGGCTACACCTCGTACCTAACAACGCACCAAGCAGTGATAATAATCATGGAAACCCATGGCCTCTCGTACCTTAATGCTTTATTACACCACACACCAATACTGACAGTTTGTTTAGAACTCTGGTTCAAAATCAACACACAGATCTGTTTGAACAGGTTCAATTTCATAGTCACAAGCTTGTGCACCGCATTGAGATGGGGTGAAGTACTGTAAGCTTTCATTTTCACTGTCTGTGTTGCTGGTTTCACCTGGGTACTGTTTAACAATTTGCTGTTTGCTGCTGGACTTGGTTTTCTTCTCTTTTCTTGATTTTTGCACTGCAGTACCCAAGGGCAAATAATCGCAAGGTAGTAACAGATTTCTATGTAGCACTCTGTTATTGCCTTTTCCATCTTCCAGCTTGAGTTCATACACTGGGCTTACACTTTTTCTGTTAGCAATGACAAAGATCCTATCTTCCCAATATGATCTCAATTTACCAGGTCCACCACGTTCAGTCAGATTCTTCACAAGCACTCGATCTCCAGGCATGAGAACAGTACTTTGTACATTTAAATCATAGCAGTTCTTGCTGCGGTCTGATGAATTCTTTGCACACTTGACAGCGTGATCGTGGGCTTCTTTCATTTGTTGTTTCCACCTCTGCGCATAATCTGTGTAGTCCATCTGTGTAGCTGTGGGTTCAGGAGACATTTTGAAAATAATATCAATAAGCAAATGTGGAGAGCTGCCAAATAACAGCTGAAATGGAGGAACCCCTGTTAATTCGTGACTGATGCAATTATATGCATAAATTACTTTATTTAGGGACTCTTTCCAATTGGATTTTTGATCTTCAGGCAGTGTCCTTAACATTGCTAACAATGTGCTATTCATGCGTTCTACTTGGCCATTTCCTTCTTGATGATATGCAGTGGTTCTGGATCTTGCAATTTTGCAGTAGTGCTGCAGCCTGTGAAAGAGATGGTTCTCAAATTCACCACCTTAATCGTGATGAAGTCGCTTCAGGACTCCAAACCTCTAAACAAAGTCATTGAAGATTTGATCTGCGGCTTACCAAATTTATTGGTGATTGGATAGGCTTGAGCGAATCTAGTGAAGTGGTCCACAACAACCAGAATATACTCATAGCCTCCAGAACTCTTCTCCAAATGCAGAAAATCTATTGACACTAGCTCAAAAGGTTGTGTTGTAACAATGCTGGTTAAGGGTGCCTTTGTATGATTACTGGGTTTATTTTGTTTAATGCACCTACATACATTACTAATATAATGTTTGATATCTTGTTGCATGTGTGGCCAGTAAAACCTTTCTCGAGCCAAACAGACAACATTTTCAGTGTCAAGATGTCCCATTTCTTCGTGCAGTTCTTGGTATACTCTCTGCTTGTATTTCTTCGGAAATACCAACTGTTGTCTGTTTTGCGATATAGAGCTCCTTGCTCATCAAGCTGTAGTTTACACAATTCTCGCAGCAATGCTGTTGCTTTCTTTATTTCCCTTTTCCTTTCCTCCTCACTTGGTTTGCGACCTTGATTTCTGTAGTGCAGGACCCTGCTGATGACTGGATCTACTTCCTGAGCTTTCCGTATTTCCCCATGGCTTAGTGGCTCAATGGTGGCGATGTCACATGGCACAGTGGGAAACGCAGCAACATTGGTAGTGATGGATGTTATTCATGCAGCTTGACTGTTGTTCTGGATACCTGCAGACTGAATAACAGCTGTTACAACATATTTACAAGCTTCCTCGCTACATTCTGATATGTAGCTTTCCATATCCCAAGGTATTATGGATAAAACATCAGCATCAATACTGTGTCTTCCCGCACGATACTTGATGGTAAAATTATAGTCAGCTAGCTCAGCGGATCTGAGCAATACACATAGCCCCGGCACCACAGAGATAACACGGCCATAAACAAACAAGATAGCTGCTTCCGCATCAAGGGCTCAAAGAATATCACAGACATTTGCAGAGCTTTTTGAGATGTTATAGTAATAAAATAATAACTTGGATCGCATTATTGAGGAGTTTGGTGATAAAACAAGTGATCAGGAGATGATTTATCAGTATGCACGACTATGAAGAGGTATGTGAAAAATACAGTGAACAAGGGGTGGGGCAGGGCTGGAGATGCAGTACTGACTGTCCTGTTGATATGCAGTGCCTTTTAAACGTGTTTTACTGTGAAAAAAATACTTTTAAACAGCGCGTCTAAAATAAACTGCACGTGTGAAAATAAATTGGACCTGACGCGCCTGAGACGCGCCTGAGACGCGCTGATAAATGGACTTTTGTCTCACTGTTTAACATTTTCCTGACAATTCCTCTTTGTTCTTCTGTTAGATGGCTGACATCAACTGGTGGCTCCCACTTTTCCATTTCAGGTAAGCTATCAGAATTAGTTTTAACTTCGCTGTTGAACTCTGCTTCAACAAGAGCATTCACACTTCCAGTCTGATGTGGCAAGGTGGTAGACATTTCTTCATTCCTTCTAATATCAATTGGAATTTCATATTTAATTAACTGCAGTTTCCCAAGCACAGTTCGACTCCTTAGAATGATATTATACTCAGTAGGATTACTAACTGGGATTGTTATGTGACACGTTGCTCTTTTTGGAATACCCTAAGATTTTATTGATTTTCAGGTCTTTTAAGCTACAGGCAGCTACATCTGGCTCAAAAAGTGCTTGGTGTTTCTAGGTTGTAGCTACTCACCAACACAGGCACAGTCAGAGCTTTGTCCTGTTGTTCCAGCTTAAACTGAATTTCAATCCATCCTTTGAAAGGAATTGATGTACCATTAACAGCTCTGAGGTCAAGTCCATCAGTTCCTCTAGCTGTCGAACCTGCACATGTGGCAACTTTTCTCTCTACCAGTGTTCAGAGACCATACAAGCTTGAGCTCTTGTATCCCACAACACTCTTTAATAAAGTACTGCATTATATATTTCTTCCCCACAAGGTTAGTTACTTTAGAAAACTGTCCAGGTGTTAAATGGCAAATGTAAGCAGTTCCCTCTGAACTTTGAACAGAATTTATTACTTTAACTGATTGATATTGCTGGCCTTGATTTTCACTCCCAGTGGCATTACAATTTAAAGCTTGCTTTGGGTGTTCTTCAGCATGCTGAGGAAGGGACACTTTAGTATGGTCAGTCACTCTTGGTCCCGTAAGGATGACATCCCTTCGTTTCCCGACCTGACTGCTGGTTGAATATTTTTTTCTCATGACACCCTGCTAAATAATGTTTTTACTCCCACACCTGAAACAATGGTCACATAGATTGCCTTTCCCATCTTTTTGGCAGTTAGGGCAGCCTCTCTTTCGTCACCTCCTTTCTGTTTTGGGCTTTGGTTGAAATTTGTACTGATTAGTGTTCTTTGGTGTTGGGATTAAAGCATCTTTAATTATTGCCAATTCAGCCTTTAATTCTTTAACTTCAGCTATGCCAGCTTTCAGTTATTTGATCTCATTTGAAAAGTTACCTTTTTGGTGTCTCTTATCTTTTTGCGAAGAAGGTTGTGCATCATCTGAGGCTTCCTCTGAACCCTGTTGTTGGGCTGCACCAAGCTTTGCTGTCTTATGTCGTGCACCTGCTCCAATTTTAAGATTTGTCTCTGTCTCATTGCTCACTACAAAATTCAACCTTTCAAACAAAATTCAACCTTTCAAACAAATATGGCTGCATTATAATGCACACACTGTCATTTTGCAGCCCAGTAAGTACTGACTGAAGAAATGTACTTTGCACTAAATAGGTTCATATTTCAGGCCTGCATCAGATTCCTGAGATGCAAAAGTCTTCTGCCTTAAATCTAGAGTTCAAACTAAAACATCTTGAGGTGTCTCCCTGGGCCCTTGGGATGCACTTGTCAACTGTTGCTACAGTTCTCTGA
Organism: Acipenser ruthenus; assembly: GCF_902713425.1. Taxonomy (NCBI): domain Eukaryota; kingdom Metazoa; phylum Chordata; class Actinopteri; order Acipenseriformes; family Acipenseridae; genus Acipenser; species Acipenser ruthenus. The sequence continues at coordinate 14,115,042 of NC_081192.1, read as the reverse complement.
CATTTTTTTCTTGATAGTAAGATCTAAGGATCCTCCTGAGTTTAGGCAGGGGCACGTCACCCTTCTAAATAACTCCTAAGACTGAGCCCAGGGTTGATGGCTTTAATTACTGGAGCCACTACTTCTTGCTCACTATAACCCTTTCTGAGTCCACTTTCAGTCTGATGAGCCAAACTTGTAAAATGTAATCTCTCCCTCTGATAAGGATTGCCAATTTGACCCGAGATTTTAAAATCTTTCTTCACTAGTGAATCAGCTCTCGCAGACTGAACTAATTTTCCTTTTTCAGGCCTCATTTAATTTTTTAGTTCCTCCATTTGCTTTTTAAACTGTATTTCCATTAATTCTATTTTCTTTGCATAGTCCTGCTCTGTTGTCTCACTTGTCTTATTAATTGTGGCTCACATAACTGGTTAATTTCATTTTTAATTCCAGTAGTACAGACATCCCCTGATCCTCTAGATCACCTTCAATGATTTTCATGTAATCTGTAATGTTTGATCAGTGCTGAGTGACTTTTGTCTTTAATATCTGTTTCAGCAGTTCTAGCAATGTTCAGAAAAAACAGTGTGCTCTTAATTTATCTTGTGTTAACTTGTAAAGAAGGCTTTCAATTTCAATATTAAGGTTGTCTAACTCAGACTCTCCCATTGCAGCTTCTTTCACTCTCTCACACACACCAACGTTTTATTTTATTTTATTTCAGCATAAATCTCCGTTTACATCAGTTTATCAGTTGTTGCTTACTGTACACACACAGATTGTTGTCATTGACTTACGGTTCTGTATTTCAAAGCAGGAGTTTTTTCTTTAACGGATTTGTTTCATGGAGAGGCGTTTTGTTCCAGACTTATTTTACTTTCCTCAAATTTGATTTCTCCAGAGTACATCCCTCCTGGCTGGGCTCGCCAAATGTTACATACATCTGTTAGTTGTTGTTTCTTTTCGTCAGTATTTTTATTTTGGTGTCGGTTCACAAAACTGTAAGAGTATCACACAAACACATACAGTACTTTCTTTTTACACCACACACCAAATCTGACAGTTTATTTAGAACTATGGTCCAAATCAACACATGGAATCACAGGGAAGTTCCAAACAGGGGGAGTTCCAGGACCGTACTATTAACATGTATTTCATTTTATCTAGGGTATTGCACAAAGCAAGAGTTCCCGCAACTTTAAAAATAATCACAAGCAATCCTTATCAATTCTTTTTTGACCCATTATTTTTTTGTCTAATACAACAAAAAATGTATGATTTATTGGCTGTTGTCAGTTCAACTTACTCAGCAATGCCTCCGATCCAACTACCCTCGCTGCCAGGTCGAACGCTGATGCAGGAGAGAGTGCTGCGGGGCCTGGCTGCGGGGCCTGGCTACAGCTCCGTGATGCTTGAAGTTTCACAGGATCGTCAAGGAAGTTATACAAGACACGATCGCTACCCTTTGGACTGAAATTCAGCTGGCAATTGCTCTCATTCAAGCCATGTTGTCCGAATGCACCGACAAAGTATGGGAGGTAGAGGATTCCATTGAAACCCGCCTTACTGGAATTGAATCAACCTGCAGCTTGCTTTCCTCTGAAAATAACAAGCTCCGTGCAAAGATTGATGATCTGGAGAACCGAGTTCCAGAGGGGATGGAGGAAGGCAGACCAACTGAGTTTATGTCCAGCGTTTTTAGCAAATTGTTTGGGCTGAATGGCCTGGCCTCCCCACCTGCATACACTGCTCATTGGCTCTGAAACCGGAGAGGGTGAGCGCCCAAGGCCTTTCTGAAGATGATCTCAAAGTAGTGAGTAGTTGTTTCTAGATGTGACCTAGATGCAAAGAAATGCACAGAGTCCTTTTCTTCAGATATTAGTTTGGTTTATTCATCAGGGAATCATTTTCCCATTAAAGAGCAAGCAGATTCAAAAATGCATACAGAAGCAAGCTCTTTAATACCCATTTGCACCCGGGTTTTTCCCTCCCACGTTCCTTTGTAGGTCCAATCACCACGGGACAACACCCTGTGGGCTACAGCTGCGGAGGCTCTCATGTGCAGAGACAATGACAGGTTGTGTGCTAAAGTGATCTAAAGGTTGCTATTGCAGAAAGTAAACTGGTGCTGGCTTGACTGTGTTTATGTTTTATACTTATTCTTTTGTGTTCTCACACTATGCGTGAACTATGCTCTCTTGAGGCTATCGGTCCCCCCAGCACTGGGTGATTGTGGTTAGGGTTAGGGTTAAACTATGCTATCTTGAGCCTATCGGTCCCTCCAGCACTGGGTGATTGTGGTTAGGGTTAGGGTTAAACTATGCTATCTTGGGCATATCGATCCCTCAAGCACTGGGTGATTGTGATTAGGGTTAGGGTTAAACTATGCTATCTTGGGCATATCGGTCCCTCAAGCACTGGGTGATTGTGGTTAGGGTTAGGGTTAAACTATGCTATCTTGGGCATATCGGTCCCTCAAGCACTGGGTGATTGTGGTTAGGGTTAGGGTTAAACTATGCTATCTTGGGCATATCGATCCCTCAAGCACTGGGTGATTGTGGTTACGGTTAGGGTTAAATTATGCTGTCTTGGGCGTATCAGTCCCTCCAGCACAGGGTGATGAGAGAGAGGAGGCCATTCGGCCCATCTTGTTCGTTTGGTTGTTAGTAGCTTATTGATCCCAGAATCTCATCAAGCAGCTTCTTGAAGGTTCCCAGGGTGTCAGTTTCAACAACATTACTGGGGAGTTCAAGACCCTCACAATTCTCTGTGTAAAAAAGTGCCTCCTATTTTCTGTTCTGTATGCCCCTTTATCTAATCTCCATTTGTGACCCCTTGTCCTTGTTTCTTTTTTCAGGTCGAAAAAGTACCCTGGGTCGGCATTGAATGCTTGAATCAGATCACCGCATCACCTTCTTTGTTCAAGACTGAATAGATTCAATTATTTTAGCCTGTCTGCATACAACATGCCTTTTAAACCCAGGATAATTCTGGTTGCTCTTTTTTGCACTCTTTCTAGAGCAGCAATATCCTTTTTGTAACGAGGTGACCAGAACTGAACACAATATTCTAGATGAGGTCTTACTAATGCATTGTAAAGTTTTAACATTACTTCCCTTGATTTAAATTAAACACTTTTCACAATATATCCAAGCATCTTGTTGGCCTTTTTATAGCTTCCCCACATTGTCTAGATGAAGATAGTTCTGAGTCTAACATAAACTCCTAGGTCTTTTTCATAGATTCCTTCTTCAATTTCAGTATCTGCCAAATGATATTTATAATGCACATTTTTATTGCCTGCGTGCAGTACCTTACACTTTTCTCTATTAAATGTCATTTGCCACGTGTCTGCCCACTTCTGAATGCTGTCTAGATCATTTTGAATGACCTTTGCTGCTGCAACAGTGTTTGCCACTCATCCTATTTTTGTGACGCATTACTGACGCACCTTCTGATTTAAACCCCACATTTTTCTGTACTTGATCATTATTTTGTTAATTTTCCAAACAACTGAATATGGCTGCACTTAGGTTTTCTGCATTACAGAGTCCAGATATTTCTGTTAATTTCAAAAACTCAGAGCGAACCTGCTTCAAAATTTACTAAATGGTGGTAAATAATAAGTTGACTCGTGTCACTTTGTTCAGTGCTTTCATCACACATGCTGCGCACAAAGGGTAGATCTACTGCTGATTTCAGGGTTTGGCTGAAAAGGTAGTCGCCAAATTTCTCATTGTTTCTGGTAACATTTTATGCACTACAGTGCAGTCTTTGGAAGACAGTGGTATAGGGGTCAATATTTGTGGTGATTTCTTTAAAGATGCTACCTGCTGTAAATTTTAACAGCTTTTGCCAAACTGTATTGTAGACAAGACAGAGATCATTCTGTGTGCAGGGGCACCGGAACGACTGGAAAAGTGGAGGGGTCAGCCAAACGAAAAATGTGGAAAATCTGAGCGCGAATAATAGGTTAACTATTAGCATTGTAAACATTTGAACTAATTCACATATGCCCATTGCATATCGTATAAGTAGGGCCCTGTGAAATGCAAGCAATATCCACCTGATGGGTATAGTTTATTTTGAAAGCCATAACGTTCATCAAATGTATAATAAAGTTAAATAATTAATAAATACTGAGCACTGTCACAAGAGATAAACAGCACAGATACCAGAATAAACAAACACTGTGTTAAAACTTTCCACAAAGTTTTAGGAAAATTGACAAGTTACTACAACCCTGATCAATGTAGAATAAAAACAGATTTTATTCAACCATCTCACAAGTTTCTGAAGGCGGTAAAGATTTTCAACCCACAACAAGTTTGTAGTTTGGAAAAAGAAACCCTCCCATTAGATTGTAAATCAGAAGTGGAGGTATCAACAATATGCAAAAAAAAAAAGGTAGTAGAATTTTATTGACCGTTTTTTGAAGAAATGCAGAAGAACTATTTCACAATTTAGCATGAAAGGCTCAAATTAGAGATGTGCAAACCGGTTCCTTTGATACCAGGTACCCGGTTCCTGCTTTGGAACCAACGTACCAGATACAAATATCAAGGATCTGGTTCCAGTGAGTACTATTGTGTTTTAAATAAAAGAGATTATTAAAAACATAAATTTCTGTAAAAATACATTTGATAATTTGATAACTGACACTTTCACACTTAAAAAAAAATTCTGCAATATTATTAATTTATTTAGCAGACGTCTTTATCCAAGGCGACTTACAGAGACTAGGGTGTGTGAACTATGCATCAAATGCAGAGTCACTTACAACTACGTCTCACCCGAAAGACGGAGCACAAGGAGGTTAAGTGACTTGCTCAGGGTCACACAATGAGTCAGTAGCTGAGGTGGGATTTGAACCGGGGACCTTCTGGTTACAAGCCCTTTTCTTTAACCACTGGACCACACAGCCTCCTATATTTATTATAGCATTAACAGGGGTTTTTTTAGGGGTTTTTTTTTATTATATTTATTTCCCTGGAGAATAATTCAGTCTTACTTTTATACGAAGTGATGAAAACTGGGTAATTCAAATTAGTCTCACTTTGACATGAAGGGATGATCAGATCTTCTTCAGATTGGCTTCAGGTAAAGTGAATTTTCTGCACCTTGATGGGATCATTCACAAGACAATCCTAAGCCGAAAGATGACAACATTTCGTCTATCTAAAAATGTAATTTAACCCTGCGTTACATTTGATACCACCAATTAATTTGCAATCTGGCTTGCCTACAACTGACCAGCAGGAGATCAATAATCAATTTCAAAAATTGTATTCTACCCTTTACAAATCTGAATCGCCTGCAGATCCCTCCTTAATTGAATCTTTTTTTGGGAGCATTCCTGTTCCGGCTGTTGACCCAAAATCTATACTCCGCCTAGAGGAAGGAGCCTTTTGCTCCAGATTAAATAACTCATGCTATTAGGTCAATGCAAAGTGGTAAATCTCCTGGCCCAGATGGGTTTCCCATAGAATTTTATAAGAAATGTAGCCCCTATTTAACTCCCTTGTTGAGTGCTATGTTCTCTGAATCTTTTACTTCTGTCCCTACTCCCAATGCTGCGCCAAGCCTCTATATCACTACTATTGAAACAGAATAAAGACCCTCTTGACTGTGGATCGCACCGTCTGATATCGCTTTAGAACATAGACTTTAAAATTGTTGCTAAGACCCTAGCTCACCGTCTTGAATCAGTTCTCCCCTCCATAATCTCCTCTGACCAGACAGGGTTTGTGCAGGACAGACACTCTTATTTTAATCTTCTCCGCCTGTTTAATATCATATATGCTCCTTCTCCCTTGCCTGAGGTTATTGTTTCACTCAATGCGGAAAATACCTTTTTTTTTTTTTTTAAATAAATTTTGCCTCGTTTTTTTTAAAATAAATTTTACCTCGTTTTTCTCCCAATTTGAAATGGCCAATTGTACTTAGGCTCAGCTCACCTCTACCACCCCCGCGCTGACTCGGGAGCGGCAAAGACAAACACACGCTGTCCTCCGAAACATGTTGTTCCTTCTGTTGTCATGGCGTCCTGCTGAATTTTTTTTAAATTGTGTTGCGGTGATTGCTCACATGAATTAAGTTTTAAAGGTTCTGAACAAGCCCAAAAAAGTTTTTTGAAACTCTAATCAAGCTCACCATGTCAACCACAATTAAATTCAGGCAATGTGCATAGCAATGTGTGTAAACAGCACTTGGTTGTTTTTTTTTAACAAGAGCTTGCAGCCCTGACACATTTTTTGCCCCATCATAGCACTGTCCTCTTAAATTATTGAAAGACATGTTCATTTTAGCAAGCATTCTCTCTAGAATATGAAAAAGTTCCTCAGCAGTAGTGCTTGCTGTGTCCTACAGATTTACAATTCTCTCTCTAATTTCACAATTTTCGCTAACATACCGGAAAGTGACTGCAACTTGCTCCCTTACAGACACATCGGGAGTTTCATCGAGAATTACACTAAAATATCTGGCAGTGGTTAATTTGTTTATCATCTTATTTTTGATTGCAGTACTTAAAGTGGAAATCATGTCATTTTGAGATCAATTAGACACATAGCTGGCATTTTTTGTAACCCGAAAGGATAAACCCAGCTTTCCTACAGTTCGACAAAAATAGAGAAGGTGGGTAAGGTACTCCCTGTTTTTTGCACGCTCTGTTTTTTCTTTCTCATGTTGGTCTTGTAGTGCTTCACTAAGTATTAAAACCGACATGATTCTTTTCATTCCTGAAATGCTTGATTTGTTCAGTTGCTATTCTGTGCTGGCTACTTTTTGCATGCTCTCTGATTTTTTAGGGCCTTTTTTTTCCCCAATTGCAGCACCCAGTTACTATCCAAGCTGGGTCATTTTTTCTGGTTAAATTGCATGAAAACAATCGGCATGCGAAACAAAACATTTTGTCGTTTTTTTCTGAATATGCAAGCCACGATGCTGCTTCTGGTATTTTGTACCAGGCTGCATTGAATGAGCGTACTTTATTTCCGAATGCAATTTGTGGAAATTTGTTTTGCACAGGCTGATGTGGGCCTTTATTTACAATGCGTAGAAAGGGGGGGGGGGCGGTGCCCCTGCGTGCCCCCGACATGGGCTCATTCAATTTAAAGTTTTACATTGTCTCCACTTGTCAAGGGTCAAACTGGCCAGAATCTACCCTGAACTGGATCCAACCTGTGACAGATGCAAACTAACTCCTGCTTCTCTAATCCGTATGTTCTGGTCTTGTCTCAGGTTGGCTCCATTTTGTACCTCTGTCTTTGAGACCCTCTCTCAAACCTTTCAAGTGCCCATTGACCCTACCCCACTCATTGCACTTTTCAGTGTGGTAACTAACAATGTTCCCCTATCTAGGCTGCAGTCAGACACTGTGGCCTTTGCAACCCTGCTGGCTAGATGCCTGATTTTGTTTGTTTTCATTGGATCAGGGATCTTATGCATTCCCTTAACTTAAAAAAAAAAATCAAGTTCATACTAAGGGGATGTACTGGAAAATTTGATAAAACATGGCAAACCTTTCTTTCACTTGTTGACAAACTCAGACTGTCCTCTCTTCCGTAATTTTCCTTTAAAGAACAAGCATGATACTCCCTCTTTCCTTCTCTGTCTTCTGTTGTAATTAGTGTAACAATTATTTTTTTTGTCATTGTCTAACTCAATTCTTAAAAACCAATAAACAAAGTTTTTTAAAAAATCTTTGTACGGTTGATCCTAAATTGTCTGCTTTTGTGCTTTACTGTACATGCAACATTTAATGACAATTCGAATTTCCCATACCAGTTACTCAGTTGTATGCATTAAATGTAAATATAACTATTATTTGCAACAGCAGGCATGGGTCCTTCCAAGAGTATTTTCTAGCTTTCTCGATTGTGTTTTGAACCACTAGAAATCCCTTAAAAACAGTTTCATGAACACTAAACCTTATTAATTAATGAGTCATGGATAAGGTCACAGTTTTAGTGTGCTGCATTTTTCCAGTGTGGCAGATATTCAAGAAAATGGTACACACACACACACACACACACACACATTTGCATCTGGTTTGAAACAGCCTCAAAAGCATTTCTTGCTGGCCCAACATACACTATCATAACCAATACAGAGACTGAAGACACACATATCACTGGCATGAGTTGAAAAATATCACATCAGTAAACTTTAACAACCTGGTACCGACACATGCTCTATACAGTAAATAGTAAAATACAAATGGTTGTGAGGGTAAAGGCCCTCACACACCAGACGCGACACGATTATTACTGGAGCGACACGACAAATTCGCTGTGAGATCACTGTGCACACCAGAAGCGATCACAGACACGACACGACATATAGAAAGTGTTGTGCGTGTGGGTGGTGCCGCCAGACCAGGAAATGAAACAATAACAATGGGTGTACGGGCAAAATGGCGCTGCTGCACTCGTATTTAATAATTAACAAAATAAACAGTTTAAACAAAACAACACACAAAACAAAGCAAAGGGCACTCGGGCCAAAGTAAAACAAACACCAACAATTCTAAATAAGTACATTTTAGATATAGCAATTGTTTCTCTATTACTTTAGACTCACGTCTCGCCTCTGACACTCTCCTGGAGCGCAGAAAGCTGCAGGTTTTTATACAGGTGACCATCTCCCGACAATTAATCAATTAACAACAATTAATCAATTAATTAATTAACTTGGGAGAGGGTCACCTTCTACACGAGGTTTTTAAATAAATAAACAAAAAAAACGCACGGCTTTTCACCGTTATCTTAAATAATAAATAATCATGTCGGACGGCTTTCGTCTGTCTGCACATAAACACAATATATTTATATAATAATAATAATAATAATAATAATAATAATAATAATAATAATAATAATAATAATAATAATGAATACCTACATAAATAATAGAATACACACAAGGGGTGGCCACCTGTCACAAAGTTAAACAGGACTTGACTTCAAACCACATGACAAGCTGTTCTCTGATTGCTCAGTTGTGTCGTTGTCGCGCGACGAATAGGCAAAAATAGGACCAGGTTCTATTTTTTTTTTTCATCGCTCGCGTTGGAATTTGTGTCGCGGTGACGTCGCTTGTCGTGATGCCTTTGGTGTGAAGGGTGCTATTGAAAAGCATAGGTTTTACTGATTTTCCCGCGTCGCTTTGTGGTGTCGCTCTTCGCGGTTCGAGTTCAGGCTATTTCTTTGCCGACCGAGTATGGGAGCCCCCATGGTGCGGCGCACAACTGGCCGAGCGGAACCGGGGGGGAGTCTGGCCGGGCGCCTGCGGGCTTGCCTGTAAACTGCCCGAGAGCTGTGTTGTCCTTCTCTGTTCACCGCGCACCAGCAACCCCTGTAGTCTGGCCGGGCGCCTGCGGGCTTGCCTGTAAGCTGCCCGAGAGCTGTGTTGTCCTTCTCGGTTCACCGCGCACCAGCGACCCCTGTAGTCTGGCCGGGCGCCTGCGGGCTTGCCTGTAAGCTGCCCGAGAGCTGCGTTGTCCTTCTCGGTTCACCGCGCACCAGCGACCCCTGTAGTCTGACCGGGCGCCTGCGGGTAGGCTGCACACAGCTGCGTTGTCCTCCGACTCTGGAGTGGCTGCACTGTGAGTCTAAAGTGTGAAAAAGGCGGTTGGCAGACTGCACACGCTTCAGAGGACAGCGTGTGCTCGTCAGCGCGGTGGTGGTAGCGGTGAGCTGAGCTAAACAAAAATAATTGGACACTATTAATGGGGAGGAAAGAAAAAAGGCGACTACTAAATTAAAAAAAAAAAGTTATCAGTTGCTACCTTCACACCCGATTCTAGTGTCAAAAAGACAGATATCGGACAAGTCCTATTCACGCAAACTGAAAGATATGCATTTTAAAATGCTTTAATTACATACTCTTTATACTCAAACAGCGATAAAAAAAACTACTTTTTTCAGGCAGCCCATGTTGCTGACCAAATTAAAAATTCCTTTGACATTTCCCATCATGTTTCTATTTTGTATTTTTTTTTATCCACAGACAATAGATTTGAGCCCATGCCACAAGGATTATTTCCTATTTATGTGATGTTCAACCGTAATGATAAGCAAAAAGTAACACTTGATGGGGGTAAATTCCAATGCAGTAAGCATTGGTGGCTCAAAATAGGACCGAATAGGCATCATACATGTTTACACACAGAAATGCACGAAAGAGACTCAGATCTACTTTTGAATCCTACTGCTCAAACAGCTGGAGCATGCGCAGTTGTCTTCCAGTTCACAATTGGAAGGAAAGCTTCAAATGGAGAAACGAGATGGTGTGAAGTACATGTCATTTTTATGTCTGTTCTCACCAAATGTACCGCACATAACATATAAAAAGTATAGTGAAAGTATGGAAAAACAAAGACCTTTTGGAAAATATGCTACACCTGGAAAAATACTGTAGCAAGTTACAATAGGTGATGTGCAATAAGTACAAATTCAACCACAAAAACATCACTCACTACATTACTTAATTATTTAAAAAAACAAAACAAAACTCCTGATTTGGGTATTTTTCAGCTATTGTTAAACTACATTTTAAAGTGTTCATTTTTAAATATTTTCATAACACGATAACACATTGTATTATACAATAGAAACTACCCACAAATAAAATATTATGATATTTGTAATTATATATACAGTATATTGCATTATTTAAATGTTTCTGAACTGAAGGTAAACATACCTGTCTCTAGTTATTTTGTTACTGCACAACATAACCTGTGGTTATATGTGTCTTCTGTAAATAACAAACGTAAACCTTAACAAATATAATGGTTGAATAACTAACGTAAGCGTGCTCATAGTGTTGAATGTGATTTTGTTTGTGCTGTGTTTTTCCTGTTACAGTCCGCTAGATGGTGTAATGGTTTATGCAGCGGAGTTGAAACGCGACGTTTCTTTCCACCCTTCGCCTGCAGGCTTGCTGTTTTTCTTTTCTCAGTCCCTCCAGTTGTTTCCTGAGTCACAAAGGCCACTTTAAATGTAGCACCAGGACAAGATGGCGGGTACGTACCGCTTACTCCGGCTTCAACAGCCCGCTGTTAAACCTAACCTTTCTTCACAGCTTTTCCGACGCCTTTTTTTTTACCCCACCCCCCACGATAACACAGCTTGTGTGCCGCCGAGTCTGCAATTGACATCTCTGTTCTATTTGCAGATTTATCCCTGCTTCAGGAAGATTTGCAGGAGGAGATTGACGGATGTAAGTTTGCCTCGGTGTGTTTTTTTTTTGGCATGCAACTTTCACACTGTGGTGATGATGATGATGATGATGATGATGATGATGATGATGATGATACATACTTGATAAGGATCTCCCGGATGGTCTGCAGGCCTTGGGAGCAGCATCCGGAAATAAACCCTTTTGTAAGTTTCGGAGCTGGTTAATTTTGGTCAAGGTAATAAACGGATATTTTGTTTCCCTTTTCGACGGAGAGACCCGATTACGATTCTTCAATAATAGAAAACTGTAGCTGTATTATCTACGTACTTGTAGTCTAGCGCTACAGCTGGAAGTTTTGTTGTAGTTAGTTGAAAACAGCGAGGATCATTTATTTTCTTCATTTTCCAAGGCATTGTGTTTGTTTATTTATTTATTTTTTATTATTTATTGAATATTCAGCAAAATTCAAACAAAGCTGTATCGGTTCTTGTTGTATTTTGTTACCTTGATTATATTTATATATATATATATATATATATATATATATATATATATATATATATATATATATCTTGCACTGAACAGTTAGCATAGAGAGCGCGTTTAACCCTGGATGTACAATCTAATAACAAACACATGTAACAAAGTGGGTAGGAAGTTCTATTTTCAGTGCCTTGTGAAAAAATATCACGAGCTACAGGTATGTTGTAGTTTTTTTTTGTGTTATTGACGTAATACATTCCAATTAACCTAAGTAATAACAAGATTGTTCGTGTGCTGAACCCGCTTAAAAAACCTCGAGCAAAGATGAGCTAGCGATAGTCAAGATACCACACTACACAGTTTGTGTCAGACTTTCACAAGATTCACACTGTATTTAAATGACCAAAGTTGGGAATGTTGCCACGCCGAATTATTAAATTAACAATTTGAAAGATGTGACCTTATATGGTGGCAGTATTTAATTACTTTGGTTGCTTGTTGCAGATTACAATACAGAATGGCACGTTATTAAAGTGAAAGGATGCATTCTTTAGTCGGTAAATAGCCAGAATTGTACTTTGAAATTGAGGTTGGGAGCTGTCATAGCACATTATTAGAGTAATACATCTACCCCCAGTGGGAGAGTATCCGCACTGTAAACCTTCTGCAATGCATGCCCATGCATGCTACAGCATTTATTTAGTTTCTACTGACTAGCCTGACACAAATAGTGACAAGGGTTGTGCCCAGCTTCCAGTATGCTCCTGTAATGGGCAGTGTTGTGTGATAGACTGCTGTTACAGATTGTGTCCCCTGTCTGTGAGATGAGATGATTTTAAAAGCTGTAAAACCACTAGAATATTGTGTTCAGTTCTGGTCACCTTGTTATAAGAAGGATATTTCTGCTCTAGAAAGAGTGCAAAGAAGAGCGACCAGGATTATCCCAGGTTTAAAAGGCATGTCGTATGCAGACATGCTAAAAGAATTTAATCTATTCAGTCTTGAACAAGGACTACGTGGTGATCTGATTCAAGCATTCAGAATTCTAAAAGTTATTGACAATGTCGACCCAGGGAACTTTTTCGACCTGAAAAAGAAACAAAGACCAGGGGTCACAAATGGAGATTAGATAAAGGGGCATTCAGAACAGAAAATAGGAGGCACTTTTTTACACACAGAATTGAGGGTCTGGAACCAACTCCCCAGTAATGTTGTTGAAGCTGACACCCTGGGGCCCTTCAAGAAGCTGCTTGATGAGATTCTGGGATCTCTCTCTCTCTCTCTCTCTCGCCATGGTGTAAGAAATAAACCTGCATGTCACGTATCAGATCTGTGTGGGGTGAATTGTTACGATTATAAGTGGTGTTTCTGGTGTTTCTGATAGTTGGTGTGGATGACTACAGCTCAGAGACTGATGTCATTATTGTACCTTCAGCCCTGGACTTTGTTTCACAAGATGAGATGTTGACGCCTCTGGGAAGACTGGATAAATACGCTGCAAGTGAAAACATCTTTAACAGGTACTGTATGTAAAGAAGAAATATGGTGGGTGATCAGCAAAACAGAACCTAGTGCAGTAATGTCCTGAATGCACAAATGGGAAGTCCATGATATAAAATGATTTGTATGTGGTTAAATTATAAGTCCAGACATTTAGTTATTTTTGCAGTAGTTCAGATTCTAACCTAATCTTTTGGTGGTTTGCAATCTAAATTAATATATTGCAGTTTTATGCACTGCCCATTTATTCGGTAAACTCACTACTTTACATTGTTACAAACATACTCCACACAGGTATGCTTATTCTAAGAGTAAGAATGCAACCTGCTATATGTAGTAATTACTAAGATAACAAGAAAGGCTTAGTAACTGCTGTGGGGGCTGTATTCAATTAAATGCATGAGTAATTGACTGTGCTCTGTCTAAAAAGCGTTTGCTGGCGACAGTTTTGGACGTGTAGCAACATTGTTCTGGGCTGTGTGTGAAAATCAGCGGTCCAGTGGTCATAAAGGAGAGGCTGGGCAGTAAACGTTCATTTATTCAAATGACTGCTTTGTTTATTCAAATTACTTAGGTGTCCAGTAGAGCTGCACACACCGATTTATTTAATTATTCAGATTGAGCTCTCCACAGGTGAGGGTCACTAGTGTTGATTGGGCTAATTTACCAATTTTCCAAGGAAAACAACTGAAGAAACAGCTGCTTGAATTGTTGTGGATCGCGGTTCTCCACAGAGCAGTCATTTCAAATCAAAGCAGCTATTTCTTCACTTGTAAATTAAATTAGCCCAATTAATAGCAATGGCCCTCATCTGATTGTGAGCACCTGATTTCTGTGGAGAGCTCAATCTGGATAATTGAATAATACAAGTTTTAGTATACATAAATACAGAGAGAAAAAAATGCATGACCAGATTGAATGTCTATAGCACTGTGTGGTCTTTTATTTATTTAAATTCTTTATCAAACTAGACAAATGGTGGCTCGGACTTTACTGGATACTTTAAAGGCAGTAAGTGAGGATGAGAGGGACTGCATCGCTGTGCTGGAGCGGGTTAGCAGACTGGCAGATGATTCGGGTAAGATCTAGAGCATTGCTGGGGAACTTCTAGTATTCTGACATGATCTAGTAGTGAGTTCCAGTATGTTGTTACTGAAGTCCTGAATGTTATCTTCAATAGAGACAAAATAAGTACTATTAACCTATTTAATGTGCTGAAACCCTTTTAGTGTGTTTGTGTTATAGTTGGCAATCTGAAAACAACAGCACACTATTAAAACTATATACATAGCTAAGCAACAGTAACTTAAAATGCCTACATATCCAAAAACACAAGGAAAGTGTGATGGTGGTGATGGATTTAAAAACTTTTGTAGAATTCTAGCTGCAAAGCAAATGGTGGCTGTTTAAACTGTGAATACTGTACCAGTATAGTAATCCTGTAAACGTTTAGCACTTTGGCAGTACTATCTGCTGGCTCACAGTGTGTTTGCACTCTTCCCCAGCCTTCCATCCGAATGTCGGCAAACTACCCACAGCAGTCTTTCAGTAGTCAAATTGTATGCAAAATAAGTCAGTTGACTGCGGTGTAAGGAAAATGTACACTGTTAGAGACATGTAACTCTACCTATGCACTGAGATCAAATGATGTGCCTACTTTTAAAATTCTTAAATTGAGATCCAATATGGGCAACATGCATTTGTATATCAGGCATCTCCTCTCCTAGTGGAGTGCAGGATGCACCCCTAGCCTGGAGGTCGCCGGTTCGAGTCTAGGCTATTCCACTGCCGACCGTGGACAGGGGTTCCTAGGGGGCGGCAAAGAATTGGCTGAGCACCGCCCAGGGGGAGTGGGGGTGTCCTCGACTCACCGCGCACCAGCGACCCCAACGAGATCTGATTTTTTTTCTGTTTCAGAGCCGACAGTGCGAGCTGAATTAATGGAGCAGGTCCCTCATATAGCTATTTTCTGCCAAGAAAACAGGCCTTCCATTCCTTATGCTTTCTCCAAATATTTATTACCGATTGTGGTTGCATACCTTGCAGACCAAAATAATCAGGTAAGAATACTGGATACAGGAGTTGTGTGCTTTTGTCGGTTTGTTTTCTTAGGAATCTTGAATCAATTGCATATCTGTATCAGATGATTCTTGTGTAGGAACTTGCCGGTGAATGATGGGAGAGTTTTCTTACCCCACACCCCTTTTAGTCAATGTTTCTAAAATAATGCCATTGAAAGGTGCAAAATACACAATTCTGTATCTCTCAATATTATTCTGCTGTACATATTTTAAGCCAATTTGTAGCTGTCTGCATAAAAGGCTTCCTAAAATGGAGCCCTTGACCCTTCTAACCCTCCAGTATTATGCAAAAGTCAAATTCTGCATTATTTTTTCAGCGCCTCTGACAACAAGTTATGCAAATTATAAGTATTCGTACAGAATCAAAGAAAAACAGATTCTTGGCAGAGATCATGTGATTGCATAATCCTGGAAGGACTGGTTAATCAAAGCCTAGAGAAAAAAACTTAGAAATATGCTTAGGGGTCAAAATGTTTAAAAAAGAAAAAAAAACAAAAAAAAACAGTGGTTTATTCTGGTGGGGTACAGTTTGATGAAGTCAACCGCTTCGTTCTTTCAGTGACTGTGTCACGGTGACTTACGCCATTTGGACCAATGTCTGCAAGAACTTAAATCATTTGTTCTATAGCAAGATCTGCGGAGGCAGCCAGTATTCTTTAAAGTGACCAAAATTAGATCTGAGCCTTGAGCCTGTGGGCTGTTCCCTTTTGCTACAGGTTCGAAAGACAAGTCAGGCAGCACTACTGGTGCTGCTAGAGCAGGAACTCCTTGAGAGATACGACATTGAGACCAAAGTGTGTCCGGTCCTCGTGGACCTGATAGCCCCCGACAGCAACGATGATGTGAAAACAGAAGCCATGGCCGTAAGTAACCCATCCTGTCTCTTAATCCCTGTGCTGCCTTATGGTCTAATGTGGAAATATGCTAAACAAAGCCAGGAAGGGAAGGTTCATTTTAAACTTGCTGGCTTTTCTTATAATTTTTTTTTTCTTTTTAGATAATCTGTAAAATGGCACCTATGGTGGGGAAAGATATCACAGAACGACTCTTCCTCCCCAGGTTTTGTGAGATGTGCTGTGACTGCAGGATGTTTCATGTTCGCAAGGTTTGCCTCAATATGGGTCATTGTTACCAATTATTTTTTAAATTATTTTTACGAAAGTCAAGTTGTTTATAGACAAGTGTCACAGGGTGTTTAATATTAACAAATTAAAGTTTTAGGATCAAGGGTATACTTTTTGGAGGGCAAGGGAGATGGGCAGTTTGGCACTTGTTTGCATGCTGTTAAAATGTCATCCTTTGATCCTCGTGTGAAAGTTGTGAGTTACTGGGCCACCACAAGCCTCGCTGGTATACAGTACGTTTTAGTTAGAAACTTCTTCAGTTGCATACCATCATTTTGCTGTTGTGACAGCATGTTTGCTGCATGTCAGGTTTGATGCCTACATGAATGGTCCTGAGTGTTCTTTGATTTTGTGTTGGCAGGTATGTGCAGCCAATTTCGGAGACATCTGTACTGTGGTGGGCCGAGAGGCTACAGAGGAGTTGCTGGTAGGTATATAAAAAAAAAAATCATAATAATTGGCACACAAAATATTTTTTAGTTTTTTTGTTTGTTTTTGGTGTATGTATGGTGTGTTTTATCTAAGATAGAAACCCAGCAAAAGCGTAGTAATTTTCAATAAATAAAACCTAACTTTTGCCTCAGTGACGACCAGTCTGTTAAAGTGTGCTTGGCTGTTGTACAAAAAGGAAAGCAGTTGACTCCCAACGCTGTTTCTTGTGTGCTTTTCCTGTGCAGCTGCCCCGGTTCTTCCAGCTCTGCTCTGATAACGTGTGGGGGGTACGGAAAGCCTGTGCAGAGTGCTTCATGACTGTTTCCTCTGCAACGTCTCAGGGAGTCCGAAGGACAAAGCTCTCCTGCCTCTTTATCAACCTCATCAGCGACCCCTCCAGATGGGTGAGAAGATTGGCAGCATTGTATTTTTTTCCCCTCTTGTACATTTAGTTTACTAATCTTCTGAAGTGTTCTGACCGCTGTAAAGGCTAGTACAGTCTAAATGTCACAAACTTTATAGGTTGATACATTATACAGCTTATTATTGTGTGTGTGTATGGGTATATATTATAACATGAATAGTGGAGATAATGAAAAATAAAATAGTAATGACAATCTGAACCACACTTTTCTAGGTTCGACAAGCTGCCTTTCAGTCTCTTGGCCAGTTTATCTCTACGTTTGCGAACCCTGCAAGCTCTGGTCAGTATTTCAAAGAGGAAGAGGAGCCAGAAGCCACTACCAGCACACAGCTCCATAGCAGGTGGGTCTCTTGATGGGGAACTCTGTAGGTCACAAACCTGCTGCTTTCTTAAGCTGTAAATGTGTATTTGTAATCACTTCCTTCATTTCAATTGAGCAATTCCGGTTTGTGTAAGTTGGTGACTTTTGTATGATAATAATAATATATAGTCTTGTAAACTTTATTTTAAATGAGAACCTTTTACTCTTTCAGCCATTTGTGACATAGTGATTATTCTTGGTTATCTGTTCTTATTTTGTTTTTTTTTAAGCTTGTCAATAGCAATACCTGCCTTAGAGACAGAACTTGTTTAACTGCAAGCACTGACTTAAAAGGGGAATTTTGTACATTCTTAGAATGGTCCCTGAATATTCTGAAGGCCACCCTTGTAACTCCTTTTAAAAGGTTCTAGTGAGCCGAAATCCATATACAAAGTTTTTGGAAACATCTCTGCTTTCAACTTCAGTAACATAGAACATGATGCTAAGAATAACCTCGAAGATTACACCTATCTTGAGTTTCTTTCACCAGACATAGTGGTCTTGTTTTGTAATGCAATTCTATTGTCCTTTGCTCTGAATATTGTGCATTTGAAAAAGATCTATGAATTTAAAATTAGCACTGACTGGCTACTGAAACCCACAATGTTTCGCTCCCCAAACATTGTTTGAAATTAAGTAGTTTTTATCCAGTAAAGTTTTTCTGATTTGGGTAAGCTTGTTGAGGGACGAGCAAGTTGCCCAGGCACCCACTATCTTTCTGCTTCCCCATAACTGTTACTGAACAGTTTCACAGGCCTCTCATAAACCTTATATAGGTCTACAGGATCACATAACACATTATTTGACCATCAATTGCGGACTTGGAGATTGAGAGGAACAGTAGTTCTCACACTAAGTTATCAGCGAGAACTCTATACAGCAAGGATAGTTTACATGTTTTCAGGGTATTGGCGCAGCAAAATTAAATTGGCCAAAAGCACCATTTCACTTTTAATTTATAGTTCCCAACACTCTTAGGTGAAATGTAGAAAAAAAAGTCAATACCTGTAATACAGGTAAGAGAAATAAGTCGCCAAAGTAAGGTAAAAGTGTCCTTCTTTTTCTCCCGGTTTTTTGCAGACTCCAGGCACTTTTTAATCCACAAATATGTATATTATAGGACATCCGAGTTTAATGACAATTAACTTGTTTTGTCAACATGGGAATATACTAGGGAATGCATTTATTGTGATGTCAATATCATTTATATTAAATGATTTATTTCTGTTTCTAGCATGCGTGGGATTTGAAACTATAATAACCTTCAGTTTGTAAGCGTGTTGTGTTATACTGTCAGTGCTACACGATTAGGGAGAAAACAAGCATTATTTTGAAAGATGAAGTCAGCCAGCTGAGAATTCTCAGGACTTTGTATTTTTTACATTTTGGAGATTTTTCAAGTCGTCATCATCATCATTCTGAGGTTCTGATCTTGATCTCTGAAAAATGTTAGTTTCCTGTCAGTGTAACACTCATTGTGGTCCCTGTTGGTGCAAGGAAGTATGGTTCCTCTCGATACTGGTTGATGAGAGTAACACTATTTGTGATCCCCACTGGACAAAAAGGAACGTTAATTTCTGAGAATTCTGAGCTATGCTGAAGGATAGCCTATATATTTTGTAAAAGTAAAACCATAAATAAATATATACATTAATAAATATTGAAATAAATGAATACATAAATCAATACATAGACATTTCTTTTTCTTTCTTTCTTTATCTTGAGATTTGTTTATTTCGTTTTTACTATCAGATATAAACACTGCCATTTAATACTGTATGAAACGAAAATAAATACAACAGTTCTTGTTCAATTGTATATTAGTGAAGATTTTTGTACATAAAGGTTGTCATGCTTTCATATATTTTTTTATTTCAAATTTAAAAGTATATTGTAACGACCGGACAATTGTTTTGTTGCAGGACTTGTTGTCTGTTCAGTTTATCTTGTCTGTCTTTTATGTTACATGTATTGTAAGGGGAACAGGTCACGCAGTTACTTAGCATGGGAAGGGGGGGTGAGTGAATGAGTGGGGAGAATGTGTGTTGCTGTTTTCAGGGGTTTCAGAGCATGGATGTGACTGGTTGATGAGCCGGACAGCGGTGGGAAACAACGGGAGGTTATATAAGTGGGTGCATGAGCCTGGGGACTGGAGACAGTCTGCCCCCTGACAGGAATTATCTGTAGTTTCAAATAAAACAAACATTTTGAAAATTCAACACCGTCACCCTGAGTAATACTTCCTAAACATGAAAACATTACAATATACTAAATGAACAGATCAAGCTTATTATGATAGTTTGCAAAATTAGATGAAAGCTTTCAATACAATCGGGATAATACATAATAATTATTTACAAAATCAGGCACAATAAAAGCGGATCGAACTTGCATCAAAAAACACAAGCCAAGTTAGTAGATACAATTGGGGCAACCTTGACCCCCACCGCTTTTACAGTTGTGCCTATTTGCTTGGTGCTGGGCAAGGTTGCCCCAATGGTTTCTTGAAACCTGGCTTGTGTTTTTGAAATCTGCACTTTAAATGGCTGGGCACTTTTGATAACTTGGTGTTTTTTTTCACATTTCCAATGTGTTTTTGTTTCAGATTTAACTTGCAGTGTAACCCTTTAGTCCTTTATAAATAAAAATTATTAAATAATGTATCATTTTTTCAGTTCTGAAACAGAGACACCAGCAGCAGATTCAGAGCCCAAAGTGCCTTCTTCTAATTGTGGGGTCAGCATTTGTGGGGAAGATGCAGCCACTGAGACTGAGGTGAATGGCCAACGCTGTTGCAAGACGGGAGAGAACTCACAGTCTTCTGAGCTATTGCAGAACACCCAGTCTCGGGCGACGGAGGAGAAACCCCAGTGCTGTGAGACAAGGGAGAGCGAGCCATGCTGTGACATCAAAAACCATTGGTGTTGCCGAATAGAAGAGGACCAGCAGTTCTGTGACTCAACATCATCTAGCAACCAACAAGGAGAGGAGGAGGAGGACAGCCAAGTGTTTCCGTCTCTACAGGACTCTGCTGCACAGAACTGTGGGGGAACCACTTGTGAGAGCCAGCCTTTATTCTATACTTCCAGTCATTCAAAACCAGCAGACATCAGCACCACCTCCTCCTCCTCCTCCTCCAATACACTGTCAGGGACCATCTCTAAGGATAAACCCATCCCTGAGCATGAACTGTACAACTCATTCCATTACTGGAGGAATCCCCTCCCCCTCATCGACCTGGAGCTGGAGCTGCAGCAGGCGCAGGAAGCCCAAGAGACACAGAAGGGATTCCCAAAGCCCCTTTCGCCACGGAGCCCATTGTCTTCCATCAGCCCAGCCCGGAGGAAGGAGCTGGAAGAAATGATAGAGAATCTTGAGCCGCACGTCGATGACCCTGATGTTAAAGGTACACAATCTTTTGATAATAGCAGGTGGGGAGAAAAATACAAGGTCTGTTAAAGGGGTTTGACATTTTTAATTGTTGCGCACTTCCAGTTGACCACATGTACAGGTGCCATGCAGCCAGTAACTTGCTTTGACCTCAATGACTCTCCTGAGGAGCAATGACCTAAGAAGTGAAACAGTTACAGACTTCCTGAAAGTAAGGCAAGCAAACTGAAAACTGTCCTTAACCCCGTGTAGCGCCAGATCTCATTTTAAAATGCAAACACATGTCTATTATTGCTTCTTTGAAGCACATTTGAGACATTTAGAGCCAGCATCACGTGCACATAAGTTATAACAATACCTTTGAGATGTATTGGACCTTGTTGTGCTGTTTCCTATCTTCCTGGAACACTTTAAATAACTTTCAGTCTTTTTTTTGGCATTGTACTGCTTCAGGCAACTGCGATCTATCCTGAAGCTTGGTGGTACTGGATGTTTACATTTTTGTCTGCAGTCCCATAATTATTGACTTTCCGTTCAGGTAGCAGCACGGTACACCAGAAGTCAAACTTCCCTTTTATTTTTTTCACCTGGTTTGTCAAACAGGGTGAATATCCTGCTGCTGTTATTTAATTTAACGAAATGTAGATAAACCTAAATATATGTACACAAATATATTATTTTTAGAATGTTACTACTTTGATTTTTTTGATTTTTTTTTTTTTTTTTTTTTTTTTTGAAAAACACGTTAGAATGAGAACTCCAACTGGGTTATTTTGTATTTAACGATAGTTCAGTTAAGGTTCAGAGCTAGATTTGTTGTTAAACACACTGAAGTCAGTAGAGGTTGATGATTTGTTCCATTGTTCTTTATTATGGTTGCTGTACACATTGGCTGATATTTATTCTGATATTTAGGTGAGCAGTTTCCTGAAATCCTTTTTATTGCAGTAGTCTGTCTGAGTGCATGTCAGGTAGACATCATCTTCTGCACTGCAGCGTTTGTTGTGATGGTGCTCTTGTTTTTCTGCCTGGTAGCACAAGTTGATGTGTTGACTGCCGCCCTGAGAGCCTCAACGCTGGAATCCCAGCTGGAAAACTCTACCCACGAGCCTTTTGATAACAGGATTGAGACCCAGAGGGAAGCAGCCACCCCAGACCACTTCAGTACAGATGCAGTGCCTTTAATCACCGACACAGCAGATAAAGAGGTAGAAGTCTTTTACTAAACAGTGGATTTTATATAATAAAGGTATGGTCCCTGCAAGACTATGTATCAACACACACACACACACACACACACACACACACAAACCGGTTTGGCCAAAAGGTGGTATACATTTTTTTTTTTTTTTTTTTTTTTTACTGCAACACTCCAGCATATGGCATCTGTGGAGTGCTACACTGGCAGAGGTGCACTCAGTTGTCTGAAACACAAGACAACTGAGATTACCCAACAACGCTTCATTGGATCTCCATTTGTCCTGGACAGGATTCCCTCAAAGCAATTCCCCTCACCCAGTGGGAAAGGAGCCTACATGCATATGCATGACAATGGGTTACCCTAATGTTATTACCTTTTCAGTGAGTTTAAATGGAAACTCTAGCGTCTATCCAGGTTACAAAGAAAACCAGCAATTTCTTTTTAAACATTTGCTGTTGTATGGTTTTTTTGAGGTACACAGCAGCACCCTTCTCGTTCCTTTGAACTCCTTTGAGGTCCTGTGTCGGACCTGGTCCGACATTGCAATTTTCCCTTTCCGGTCCAATGTCGGACATCATCAAAAAGACATAAAAAACAGGCCTCTAGTCGTTTTTTCTCCAGAAAAAGCAGAGAACACCATTCAATGGCCGAGTGAGACCGATTAGGAGCCGAGAGAAGCCGGAAAAAAAGGGGCGTATCTCATGAATACAGATAACCCCGACACCACATAGATAACACGGACATAAACAAACAAGATAGCTGCTTCTGCATCCAACGCTCAAAGAATATCACAGTTGCAGAGCTTTCTTTAGATGTTATAGTAATAAAATAATGACTTGGATTGCATTATTGAGGAGTTTGGCGATAAAACGAGTGATCAGGAGATGATTTATCCCTATGTACTATTATTAAGACGTGAAAAATGTAGCGAACAAGGGGTGGGGCGGGGCTGGAGATGCAGTATTGAGTGTCCTGTTGATATGCAGTGCCTTATAAACCTGTTTTACTGTGAAAAAAATACTTTTAAACAGCGCGTCTAAAATAAACTGTGCGTGTGAAAATAAATTGGACCTGACTCGCCTGACGCGCTGAATAAATGGACCGCAAAGGGTTAACTTGTTCTACCAGTTCTATTCAATTGTATTCCTAAGCAGAGCCTTGGATCCACCCTGGGGTTCATCCACCGGGACCAATCAGAGATGAGCGACTGCAGCCTCAGCCCAGAGGAAGAGAGGAAATGCAAACAGCAGGTAACTATTCTGGGCTTGAAAGGCAAGATTGCTGTAATGAGGCACAACTGCTGTAGTAAAGTTAGTTGCAGTGGCGCTTGAGCAGTCCTTGTGTTCATACAGGAGAATTGTTCAATTCTGAAAAAAGGGGGGACGTCAGCAAGACGGTTAGTGGTTTCTTAAGCAACGTTCTTATGCAATTTACTGCAACCTCATGTTAAAATATGTCTCTCTTAGCTCTGCACAAAATTAGTAAGTTCTGCTGGGAAATGCAAATGATGTGAGACTGTTTATAACTTTCCCCAATGTCCCTATGAAAGGCAAGACAGTTCAACAAACATTTCTATCCTCGCTCCCAAGGTGCATGCATATTGCTGTGGGGTCATCAGTTCATTTTTGTCTTGATGGGCTTCTCTTATCTATTATTATTATCAGGGTTGTCGTCAAGCGATTAAAAAAAAAAAAAAAAAAAAAAAAAAAAGAATCTCGATTTTAATCTCGCTATCATTTTTTTTATACTGGTTAATCTTGGTTTTAATCGCTTATTTAATTGATACAATTACTGCATCCATCTCATTTGTTTGTTTTATTACTGATGCTAATAATAATAATAATAATAATAATAATAATAATAATAATAATAATAATAATAATAATAATAATAATAATAATAATAATAAATAATAATAATAATAATACTAGAACAATACAAATTTTACTTATACAGCGCTCTTCCTGCAAGCATTCCAGGGTGCTTTACAAAATAAATATAAAAAGCCTATGTTCATATATAATCCAGCTACAAATAAACAGACCCAAACAAATACATTTTACAGGACTTAAAAGATTCCATTGTGCTAGCATTCCTGATATGAATCGGAAGCAAGTTCCAAAGACGAGGGGCATTATAACTAAATGCCTTGGCTCTGACAGAGTTCAAACGAATTTTAGGGACTGTCAGAAGATTAGCATTTTCCATTCTCGGGGAACGACCCGGGACACATGGGGTCAGCAGATCTTGAAGATAAGATGGTCCAAGACCATGTAAGTTCTTATGAAGACCTTAATATTAATTATTAATATTAATTATTAATAATAATAATAATAATAATAATAATAATAATAATAATAATAATAATAATAAATGCTCCCCCTTTATAAGGCGGCCCTTTATACTTGTTATTTTATAAAAAATATGATAGTCATTAGACAGGCATTGCTTTCTGTTTCATTTGGTTGTGCTGGCTTGCTGGCATATTATTGAACACATTCTTTGATAAATCCATAAATGTTTGATATCAATCTGTAGGTATTCAGTGTTTTAATGTAATTTAAACCGCGTTCAATAAATAATGCGAAATGCATTTACTTTTTTTTTTTGTCCTATAGGATGTTGTACCTCAGGCCCTGCTAGACCAGTACCTGTCCATGACAGATCCCTCTCGAGCTCAGACTGTAGATACTGAGATTGCCAAACATTGTGCTCACAGCCTCCCCGGAGTGGCACTTACCCTGGGCAGGCAGAACTGGCACTGTCTGAAGGACACCTATGAAACCCTGGCCTCTGACATGCAGGTGAGTTCCCAATAGAAATGAATGGGACATATGGCCTTTTTGAATTATTATTATCTTTTTTTATGATCGCTTTTAACTGGCATACCTCTCTGGCTTCAGGCTGTGTGAGAGGTACATTGGGTCTCATTGAAAAGCTCCCTGGTACCATGGCAAGTCAGTCTATCCCGCTATCCGGCATTGCAGCTTGAAGTGTAAACTCAATACTTTCTTTTCCCAGCAGAGTGCGGCAGAGAGTTTTTACTAATTGACTTGGCTGTATACCGTTGTTAATTAACAAGATGATTAAGATTTGTTTAATACCCGCCCCCCGCTGTCTTTAAGAATGTATTAACAAATGTACTACATTTTAAATTATATTTTGATTGAAAACGTGGCCAGTATTGCATAGGATATGCTGTATTTTTTAAAATGGTTAGAAAATGTCTTCATGTTCCTGCTCGTGATACATTGTATTTAAAAATACATTACTTTAGTTATTAAAGTTGTTCACGGTAGAATTTGAAAATATAAATAACACAAAATAAAACATTTTTATTGTGTTTAAATAGTTATGCCTATTCAAGAAAAAGGTTATCATCTGAAATATAAATTTTTTAATGTTAACAGAAGTTAACGTTAAATTAACAACTGTTAATTTAAAAAAAAACATGTCTTACATAGTTTATGATATTGAAACATTGTATGTAGCCTACCTGTGATTTAAAGAAACCGCATGTATATCTAAATGTAGCCATAGCTATTGGCGATGGGAATTTTAAACATACACTCTAAAGAAGTGGTTTAACGTTGAATAATATGCTAGGTGTATAATCGGTCACGTGACAGATTTCACCAAATGCATTTTTTTAATGTATTAATTTTAGTGCAAGACACTGGGGCGGGTTTTATTCTCGGTCGATCTGGCGCTTCATTGGTGCACTCTGTTTTTCATGCTGTAGTAGGCGTGGTATGGTATCAACTCCACGGTGTAATAAAGTTAATGACGAGCGTTTTTTTCTGAACTTTATTACATGTTTTTAATAAAATGGTATCTCTAAAACACGTTAAATGCTTCACCATTTGAAATGTCAACATTCAGAAATTGGAGTTACTGATGGCAGTAAAAAAGCAAACATCCATAATGTTAATAAACAGAACGCTCCAGATGGCGATTGACATTTAGCCCTTACATCCATGTGAATATGTATGACACGATTTTAAAATATATATTTTTTTTCAATATTAATTCAGAGAACGCATATGTGTAAATAAATTATGTATAGGCTTTAATTTACCAGTACACTTTTACACAAATCATTTGTTTGTAAAAAAAAAAAAAAAAAAGTCCTTTAATTTGTCAACAGAAGGGGAGATTTAAAAAAAAAAATATATATATATATATATATATATATATATATATAGATATAGATTTCCTGTTTGTGGCACCGATCCCTGAACAGTAGCATTAATATAACAATGTACTGGAATCTGTGCATTTAATAGGTTCTGTAACATATGTAAGCTGTGTTTATTATTATTGTTATTATTATTATTATTATTATTGTGTTTTTTTGTTCTTTGAATATAATATAATGTGAAATGTTTATTTTATTCACTTTGTGCCCACAGGGCCAGCATAGGTACATCTCAATAGCATTGTACAAATACAAAGAGAGACATTTACTAAGATAAAAATAATAATACAAATGCTTTTAAAAAGACCACATTCCTATTGGGCTTATTATTTATTTGATTGTATTAATTTTTTAGTATTACATGAGGACAGCCGCTATAAGATTGTTACCTGTATTAAAAATGTGCACGGATTAATTTACTGTTTAATCAGCTAATGTCCATAAATTAACTGATTTTAAAATGTTAATCAAGTGACAACCCTAATTCCAATATATACTTTGGTGTTTTTTGTTATTTTTTTACTTTGTAGTTAAGTTATTGTGTTTATTTGCTTATTTAGGGTCTCTTTGCTTAAAAGATACTAACCAGGGCAGTCAGTATACATCATAATGTAATGTAAAGCGTGTATATAGATATGGTTTAAACGTTTAAACACTGATACATGCACAGCATTTAACCGTTCATAAACATGTACCAAAAGCACAGCTATATGGCTGTTTATGTACAGGCGCAATCAAACATTATATTTGCTATTGCCATGCATTTGAAATCCCCAGAGGCTGTGAAACAAATTCATTCGTCATACCTTTTTTTTTTTATCCAACTTGAAAGAGGAGGTTTGGATTTGAAAAACCCTTTCAAGTGTGTAGTATTACCTAACATTAAAAGAAAATGCATTTAACTACAGTTTGGATTCCTATATTAGTGAATGGGGCACAGCATGTTATAATTAGACCCAACAGGTTCGAAGTCTAAGGCATAATATAATATTCATAACTCTCCCTGGTGATGGGATTCACAGGACATTTAAGAGCAGTGCTGATAAGCAGGGTGGGCTTGAGACAGAAAACTACAAGAAAAGCAGTTTGCAAAAAAGCCCTGTGGTGCCACTGGCATGACAAGTATTGCAAACAAAAAATTACCTTTTTTGAAGTTAGTATTAACTTGATGCAGTGTTCTGTCTTTGGTTTTTTTAAACCATGCGATGCATTTGGTTCAGTTCAGTTTTCCTCTGTATGTTCATTTTTTTTTTTTTTTTTTAAGTAATACAGTATTCTGTTCAAGCAAACCATTGCGAATGAATCCCATGATTTGAACAACGCAAACCTGAGGCATGTTAATCCTTGTATTCATAGTTTTCGCACATTTACTTGCATGCTTCTTTAAAATTTCTATCTATAGTAATTTCTTTCCATGATTAACATTATGATCTTTATGAAGATTCTATTTCAGATTGAAATATTGAATACTACTACTATTGGGTAAATAAAGGAAGTTTAATTGAGTTTATAAGCGTGTGATACTAAGAGTACAAGCATCAATGTGTTTTTTCTTGGTTTATATGATGTTAATTAAGCATCCCTGTAGACAAGTTTGTATGTTTCTCAATATTCTGTCCCTGAATCGTCTACTGCTATCTCTACCCATTTAAGCCAGCAACTTCAGATTTCAGTGTTGTGAAAACTGAGGGCAAAATCTTAACAGCAGCTTTCACTGTGACCTAAAATGGTCGCCTATAGGGTAATGTGGCGTTTTGGTTTCCGGGTGAGAAAGACCCAAGGCTTCGAGAGATTGTCGTTGTACTGGGTACACTCGTGTAAAGAATTGACCTTTTCATGCTAGTTGTTTTTGTAAAGCTGCTGCAGCCACAGTGGCAAAGCCTTGTATCTCCTTGTACCATTGGATGTAGTGACTCTATATTTTCACGGTTATCGTATCCCTTCATGTTGAATGTGTTATGACCATGAAATTGACCTGATGTGGCTTCCATGTTAAGGTCCTGGTACCCTTGCAGTTACAGCAGCATTGAGACTGTATACATGGAGATATTGTGGTAATGTTGATTTTCTTGCTTAAGTTCTGTTACCAGTGTTATCTGGTAAAAATAAACCCTTTCAATGGTGCATAACTTTAACCTCGGACCCTATCAGTGATACAGACCGCATGCTTTGGCATCGGCTCTTTTATAGTCGATACTCGGTTGTTTTCTATGGTTCTCTCAATAAAGTTGCATCACAGGTGGTGGCCAGTGAACACACAATGTTTTTAACTTCTGGAAATGTAAAAGATATTGTATTGTTGATTTAAAAAAAAAAATTTGATCTTCTGTGACATCTTTTGGTGTGATTTGCCTCTTTTATTTTTGTTAATCTTTTGTATTCATCCTTTGCCCAGCCTTCCAGCTATGTTGACCAATCTCTCTTTTGTGTCATCCAAGGCATCTGATTTTACCTTGTCTACTGTTTCATTTTCTCTAATGGAGCATTGCTAGCCTAGAAGGATTTTTACTGTGTTAGAATTCAAAGAAATTATCACCCAATGCCCCTTGAGTACTTGTGAAGTGTGCCAGGGAAACTCACTGTGGCCCAAAATCCTCTAAACAGCAGATATGGGAGCGTGTGTGTTGTGTGTTTTTTTTTTGTTTTTTTTTTTTGTTTTTTTAAACTTTCCTAATCTGAGCACACCAAGGTACTGTAATGACTAACTTCCTGCCTGTCACAGCATGCAGCTGGCTCAGCAAGAGGAACGGGCTGGAAAGCACACATTTCTGTTTCACTCCCTTGAGGTTGACTTCGAGACAATCCCCCAAACCAGAACACACAAGAAACCAAACAGGTCTGGTTGCATTCGGTGATATTGCAGTAACTGCAATATGACTATTGGTGCCTCTGAAATACTCTCAAAGCGCTAACCTGCTATGGTGTTTCAATTTTATGAGGTTAAGCAGGAATTCCTAAACCCAGTGGAATAGGGAAGGTCCTGGTCATTTCAATGATACTTGGTTGCTGTTGCTGTTACTGTTCGTGTGTTGACTGTCATCCCTACCCCCTCTGTAGTGGAAGGTGCGAAGAACACTAGCCTTCTCTATCCACGAGCTGGCCATCATCCTGGGAGACCAGCTAACTGCAGCAGACCTCGTCCCCATCTTCAATGGCTTTCTCAAAGATCTGGATGAAGTTAGGATAGGAGTCCTCAGGCACTTGTATGACTTCCTAAAGGTATTCACTAATCAAATGTAAAAAAAAAAAAAAAAGTATAATAATAATAATAATAACCAGTAGATATGCAGTAGCCATAGTACTGCCCTAATCTTAATTGACTATACTGCCTCTGTAGAGATCCATTAGTTTTATTACATTTAAACCAACTTGCTCACAGCAGTTTATGTAACATGGCCCAGTTTGGACTAAGCCCATGTATGGTAAAAAGTTAAGGATATACAATGGCAAAATTGTACTGCTGTGATGCTCTTGTGATTAACACTGTTGCTGTAGTGGGCTCAAGTGTTTGTGTTGATAACCCTGCAGTGTCATGGTTGTCTATGTGTAAACGGAGACAGGATTGCTTTGTGCCCCTCCAGCTGCTGCACAAGGAGATGAGGAGGGAATATCTTTACCAGTTGCAGGAGTTCCTGGTCACGGACAACAGCAGAAACTGGCGCTTCAGAGCAGAGCTGGCTGAGTAAGTCTTTCAAAAGCCAGCTATAGAATGTTCTGTATCCCTTGCTGGATATATTGAATAGTCAAACAGCAGTCTCTTGTTACCGAGTAAATATTTACACACGGTCAGCATTAGTAAACACAAGCCGAAGCCCACATAACAAGGCATTAAACAAGATATTAAGTTATTAAAGTTTACGATTCCCTGTGTGCAGCATCAGCTGGTCCAATGCAGTCAAAGACAGCGAGTATGGACTTTTAGTAACAAAACAGAGATGTGCTGTGTTTCATCTGGGGCTGTTGTGTAACGACATGGCTAAGATTCCACATTTGGCTGTATAACTGTAAGGTTGAGAATATATTTACATGGTTTGGGATGGATTTGCGCTGTTGCCACAAGTGAGTGGCTATCTATGCTCAGTTTGGCTTAAATGATCTCGAGTGGTGTGTAACTATATATAAAAGGCGATCGGGATACAGCGAGGGTGGCTGTGAGAGCTGATGTGTCACACTTTAGTGCTTTACATATCTTTCACATCTTTCTTTTTACTGATGTGACACTGGATCATACCTCTTACAGTACTTATTGGTACGCTGCTACACGTAGAAAGTGAGCAAAAATGACCAGCTAGCATATTACTGGGAGTAATTATACTGACACAGAGGACTTATCAGAGTGGATTATGTAGTTATTTGGTTTATTTGTCTAACAGTATACTCTATGTTTAATTCCAGGCAGTTGGTTCTGCTGCTGGATCTCTACTGCAGCAAAGATGTATATGATTATTTGAGGCCTTTAGCATTCAGCCTTTGTACGGACAAAGTTTCTTCGGTCCGCTGGACCTCTTATAAGCTGGTAAGATGAACTGCCTCAATGGGCTCTAGTGGTTCATGTGTATTAAAAAAAGAGACTCAAACAACTAATACAATACATAACCTGTTTCTAGAATTCCTCTTGTGTTTGAAAGCAAACTTTTGTTTCTCATGCAGATTCGTGAGATCATAAGAAAGCTTTCTTCAGATTCAGCATTGGTTGCAGATTTCATGGCTGAGCTTGTCGCTAATTTCTGCCACTGCCCTAAATGGTCGGGTCGCCAGGCTTTTGCCTTTGTCTGCCAGGTAAGAAAATATATAAAAGAAAAATATGATCGGAAGTAAAATTGGTCAATATTCATAAACAATAATAAAAAGCCTTGTGATCATTTTACCGTACATGGTGATTTCATGTAGTGTGCACCATAGGAAAACAAAACCTTATGATGTTTTAGTTCAGTTTCAAGGTTTACAATTAGTTATGGCCAGATGGGCACACATTCAGTTTGTTCATCAAGACGTTGTTGTTGTTGTTGTTGTTGTTGTTGTTGTTGTTGTTGTTAATAATAACCTGTAGTGTGTTGGCACTGCTGATGATGCTGTACCCTTGTGTTGTTTTTGGTCAGTCTGTGATTGAAGATGACTGCGTCTCCATGGACCTGTTCGCTGAGCACATGCTGCCTCCACTCCTACAGCTGGCGTGTGACCCTGTTCCCAACGTCCGAGTCCTCCTCGCCAAAATCCTCCGGCATAGCCTTCTAGAAAAAGGTAAGCCCCAGGAAGCCGGTTATTTCGGAAATTGCCAGACGAGAATCTTTTTTTTTTTTTTTTGGCAGTAATTCGTCTATACCAGAGGTGGCCAAACCACGGCTCCTGGTAAAATGCTGGGTGACGCACACTTTGCAGCTCTAATTAACTGAAGAAAGAATAATAAACAAAAGCGAAAATAAGAGAGAAACTAAAAAATAAAAGTTCATTATTTTTGTTCTCTGTAAACAACAGTCCGGAGATTGTAACGGCCAATCACATTTCGCAACCATGCACGTGATAAAAAAACGTCACTACAAATCGCTCATCAGATCGCTTGTTTCTACTGTAAGCAACCAGTTGCGCAACTGGTTGCAGAAACGTCCACATATAAGCGATTCAGTTGCACTCAACCAAGTTGTGCAACTGATCGCTCAGGTGTGGATCCGGCTTAAGAGTTCAATGTGGTTGATGCAATTTAAGCAAGTCACAGCGTAATCACATATTCACTGCACTGTGCTACGCGAACCTGCCTTGCTCTGAAAAGCGATCTCTGTTCATCATTTGAAAATACTGTATCCCAATTTAATGTATTTTGCTGCCATCAAGAAATAACTACTGCACAGAGTAAGTGCAGGATTTAGTTTTAATGTTGGCCATATGAACGTTTTGGTATGCGGCTCGTAAGATCAGGAAGTTTGGCCACCCCTGGTCTATACTGATTTAGTGGGTTTTCTATTCATCTGGAGAGAAAATGTAGATCGATTTATTCCTGTTAGAATTTTCACCTGAACTACATACAATTTTTACTGTACAGTTCTGTATTGATTTATTTTTGTCAATGTGTTTTTGTTTTGTTTTTTTACCTTAAGAGAAAACAACTTTAAATGTAATAAAACCATTTTGTCTCTTTCAGACTATTTCATACACTCTGCCAGCTCACACCAGGAAGCCTTGGAGCAGACCTTGATGGCACTCCAGATGGATCTGGACAAGGACGTCCAGTACTTTGCCAGCGTGCACCCTGCCAGCACCCGTTTAGCTGACGATGCCATGAGCACAACCTCTTCCACATACTGAGCACCCCCAGCCAATTCCCAGCAGCATTGCCTATACGCTGCTGTCCCTAGGAAGAGCTCCAGAGGGCAGCAGGATAGAGATGATGGAGAGACTTCACCCCACCCCACCCCACCTACCCACAGGTCTACAAGGAGAGAATTTCTCTCTAAACTACCTGAGAAAGGGTGGCAGTTTAGCCACACAGTGAATACTGGCACTACAGTAGCACAGCCACTTTGGAATGACTAAGAATGCTTAGAGAGGGCATGTGTCACAGACATCTACCTGAATCTGTCTCTCTTTCCCTCTCTTTTTACTTGATATTGCTTTCCCAATTTTATTTTCTTGCCACAGAAGCCTTAAGAGAGTCTTCCTAAAATTAAAAAATATATACTTGAATGCTTAGAGCGGGTTTGGTTAAAGAAAGAAGATTTCACTTCTCATATCATTCCTCGGTGTAAAAATGTGTTGTTTTTTTTGGGGGGGGGGGATTTTTTTAACAGTTATTCTTAGCAGCAAAGGCCAGTAAAACAGAGCTTTAAAAATAGTCTAATTTACAGTGTAGTTTTTGTCTTATCTGTGTAAATGACTTCATCACAAGCTGCATAGAGTGTACAGTCCTCGCCTTCTGTGAACTCAAGAATTGTTTGGAAATGTAGCACAGTTCTTAAGGGCTTAGCGCTGCAATGTTATGTTTTTAAACTCTAATGCAGCACATTGCTGTACCCATGTGCAGAACCAATGAGGAGTTGGTTGTGTATTATTGATAAAACTGTTTTTTTTTTGTTTTTTTTTTTAAAGCTGCCACGTTGAGTAAATAAAAATAAATAAAAGGGTAAGCACATATACTTGAAGTCAGGTATTTGAACTTGATCATGAAATACTGCACCTTCTATTTTGCTTTTCCTTTCGATTATCTTCATGTTCTGTACATATCTACGGGCCATCATTACGATAGTCTTTGGCCATGTTTTTTATTGTGATACAAGTTTGTTCTCTACCTGTCCAAATAAAATAAATGCAGACAGTGCTGTTGGCTTTAAAGTTCACTACATTGCTGTTGAACCAACCAGTCCTTGTAAACAGCACAACTGCCAGCAATAATACAAATTTCTTGATATGAATCAGATCTAACCAACTTCACTATATAGCATCCCTGTCAACTAGTTTAATGCATTAGTTATGTAAGGCTGTTTTCACTTTACATTTTTGAGCAGGACATTGACTGTTGCTGTTGATGTACTTAATAGGTACAGGAGATGTAATACTGCTAAAGGTTTTTTGAAGTGATTTATCCTTCCACTTGACATTGAACTACATATTTTTTCTCTTAATATTTCTGAAATACAACGTTCTGTTTGCGTGATGGTGGGCCCAGTATATAAATACATAATGGCCCACAATCATTTCAATTTTACTCCTAAAATATCATGTTTCCTTGGTGTGTCTACTGTGTTTTTCACGGGCTTGTACTTCTGACCAATGCAGATACTGGCAGTCTGGTTGGTTTACAATAGCCAATTATAGTGTTAGCTATACATGCTATTTGTCCTGTAGCAGTTGGAGCTATTTCCGAGCAAAACTGATATATTTATTTTAAACACATCTTGGGCAGTACTACTAAAATAATTGGTCCAATTTCTGTAAACTGTTACATCCTCTAAAATAATGAGTCTCTTAATGATGAAAACCCTCAAGGCTGTGGTGTGTCTTTCAATAAAAACATTCCGAAGCGGGTTATTTTTTTCTATTTTAACTTTGGAACTTTCTTGACTCGTTACACATTTTAAACAGGCAAGCAGGATAATAATTTGTGTCACTGAAGAATGGGGTTAAGATGAGCATCTTGAATAAACTTTTGCTGGTTGCCTGCAAGAGGAGTGTTTTTTTTTTTTTTGCAGATCACACATCGCAATGAGGTGAATCGTATAGGAGGTCAACATGTATGAGCAATGTAAAGTGAAGTGATTTGGCATGGAAATGCGTTGTATGTTACAACATGAATGTCTATCTGTTAACATGAGCCACAGCGCTTTTGTCCTACATTCTAAAGATAGGGTGCCATTCCAGATTTATTTAGTATGTATATTTGTTGCAATTTAAATATATTTAATTCATTCAATTTAACACATTAGAATGTGGTTGAACACTGGAACAAATAGATGGTATAGAAGGAGCCAACTTTGTCCTGTAAAGGACATTTTTCTACCCACAATATAGATTATAGAAAAAGTTGTTTTTTTTTTTTTTTAATTATTTTAAGGTATGACTCATCAAGGTTTCTTTTAGATTTAAAAACTACAAAACACCCCATAGTGAAACGCCCAAAGATGTGAACACATAATTAGTGACAGTAACATAAAAATTAAAATTACTTCACATTTTAATAAAACCTTAGGAATATTTTGAGTTAGACACCTGGTGAGCTCATTGTTACATATTTTGCTTTGCAGCAAACTGATCCATCGTCAGAACAGTTTTTGAACTAGAGAGAGCTTATGGAATAAAAATGATGCCCATTATTTGTGAACTGTCATAATATCATATGCCACATTAAAACCTAAAACACCTTCCTTTGCAACATGAAATAGGCACTTGGGTAAGGCCTGGATAATAAGACAGAACTTGTAAGTGGTTTCTGCATAATTGATAAGGACCCAAAGGATTCAGTGCGAAAGACAGATACGGAGGTGTACTGGATAAAAACAAAAGGTCCCCCGAACAATAAATACAGTTATGTAAAAAGGCATGGAATCAGTTTTGCCAGTAGAAAATTATTCGGTTCTCCAGCAAATGTCTGTAAAATGTAACAACAGAAAAATAATAATCAATACTGTTCCAGCTGGAAGTTTATGGGAACAGAAGGGAAGAATATTAAGTTTAACAGATCAGATCTTCATAATACAAGGCTTGGCCACATTCCAATCTTCGACCAATTTTTACATTAATTAAACCAGTGACAAACATCAGAAAAAAAAAAAATCCAGTGTAAAGGAGAAGGAATTATGAACCTATGACTTGTCATTCGGCACACTTGATAAATCAAAAAATTAGATTTGCACACCTCTAATATTAACCTAGAATATGGAAATGCTGTATGATAATAAGCATTTGAGTAAATACATTGATTTACATACAGTTCAAAGTTTACATGCAACTCACAGTTTATCATATTCACAAACCATATATTGGCTGCAGGATTCCTTATATAACCATAGGAAACAACAGCTTCAGGTCAGGTAAAAATGCATGGTATTAAATATTTACCTTATGTGAAAGACAGTTCCTGCAATACAGTTTAGACCATTTAAGGAAAACATCAACTCCAGGTAATGTTGTTGATACTGTAAATCATCTATATTATTTATAACAAATGGCCCTGCAAACTTAAAGGTGTTTTTTTTTTTTTTGTTGTTTTTTTTTGATACACAGAAAAAAAGTTAAAGCTTCTTGCCTTTTTTCACATGTAGAGGTGATCATTGTCATCCGTATCTAAAAGAATACATCATCTTAACTTCTATCATCACAATAGTCATATCCAAATGGCATATCCATAAAGGCTGTTTAAAGGAATGCACCCTTAACTTTTGCACGCAGGGCAAGATCACCTACAGTACTGTGATCAGACTGTCATGAACCACTGCAAATTGTCTTACATGGAGCTGACAGGACTCTGACTGAGCACATCTGCTCTAAGCCATCCTGCTGTTTCTCCCACTTGGCTCCTCAGATGGGAGTCTCTCTGCGGTCCTTGCTGGGAGATATTTTAAGAGGCTCCTTGCCAGCCTTGGTCTCAGTTCCCACGGGGTCCTTCTGTAGCTGGACACTGGTGATGCTGGCAGTGCGCTTCCCTAGCTCCTCCCCCCCGTTCTCCTGGCCTTGCTGCTGCTCCTGCTTCACTTTCTCGGTCTGCAACAGCCGCAACTGCACCCGAAGCTCAATGATCGCCTCTCGCTCCTCGTGGATCGCCTGGTTGAGGTGGGTGTTTTTAATCTGCAGGGTAAAAAAATATATTATAATAAATTAAATTTGTTCCCCCTGTAATAGAAATGTTACAGAAAATAGAATTGGCTCGACATAATGTACTGGCATTTTGTACTCCTATAACCTTGCTCACATAACCTTGTATGCTTTGCCTAAGATAAAGTTTGTTACAAGGAACCGCAAGATGCCTACACTGCAGCTGTGGCTGTGAAGATAACAGGATGAGCCAGACGTGTCTTTTTACACGTATACCCAAACCACCCATCCTTTTTATCTGCTTGCTTAGTTTTATGCCACGTATGCATAGTTATAAGTTTTCTCTTATATGCTAATACCTGAATCATCATTGGCTAACCCTCTGCCTTGCTGACAGTTTTAAGGTATATAAGAAACTGATCTAACTCTGTATGTTGAAACACTGCTCGATAATTATCTAGCACCCTGTGTGTTGAGAGTGTTTTCAGTTTGCAAACTTAAGAAATAAAGGCCTGTGTGTTTGGAACTCGCAGTCTCTCTTCCTTTTATTATAATTTCCACAACACCCCTCCCAAAATGTATTTTTTATTTCTTTTTGGTCTGTAGTTTAAGGTTTCAAATAACTGCTGTTTCATCATTTAAAAGCTTTTAGCAGCGCTGAGGCCCAAGTGACATGGCAAAAGTCCCACTTGGTTCCACAGTACTTCTATTTAGAAAGTCGTTTTTATGTTTTCACACAAACGAATGGGAAAAACTACAGCAAAACAGGAGGATTTGAGTTAGTCTTTCTAGTGTCCTAAAGTTATCACATATCAAAACAACACACAAAAACAATATTTAAGAATCACTGAAACTGGGGACAAGGTTTGAACTTCTCAATTGAGCTTCCCACTGACATATCTCCAGAGTCAGATTTGATTTCCATTACATGAAAGTAGATGTTAAAACTTCATGGTGATTTGAACTCGGCTCTCGCCAAGATAAGCACCAATTAAGACGTAGCTTTACAGTAAACTAATGTGATCCATCTGTGTCTCCATCCATTTGCGTTTCCTTCCATCTGATGTTGTAGATATCCTTCTGCCTGGTGTTAAAGTGTAATGCTGGCTCCAGGGATCAGCTTATTTTGCCTCCCCAGCGCATCAGCCCACACAACGGCTGCGATGCTGGCTCCAGGGATCAACCACAGTGCGGTCTCCCCAGTGCATCAGCATGACAACCGTCTGGACTGAGCGAAGTAGGGTACATCTCTGGGTTCTTGAAGTGGGCACCCTCCATCCTCTGTGTTTCGTTGACTAGCCCACTACACCTCAAGAGGGCTCGAAGGTGATTCTGGTGTCCCGGCATCACCCCCCTCCATCCCTCACTCAACTCAACCCAGCTTACTAACCTGTACATCAGCGTTTCTTTATTTCTATTGTGCTTGAGATCCTCAACCAGAATCTTTCCGTCTCCTCTCTGCTGCTTCAGATAAGTTCTTCACTGTGCGACGCAACTCTTGGCCACTGAATCCGACATCTCAAAGAAACCAGGTTGTAGAGTGTGCCACAAATCCTCGACAATCCACCTCCACTGGGTAATGTTTTGATGGAACTGGTGGCAACTTATTGGTCATGTTACGCTTGTCTTCCAATGCTAAGGCCAAACATCGCAGCACCTGGTCATGGCGCCAAGTAAACCGTCCTTGGCTAAGACCCACCTTACATCCTGTCAAAATGTGCCTTAATGTTGAAGGTGATGAACACAAAGGACATGAGGGATCCTCTCCTACCCAGAGGTTTAGGTTCTGTGGTGATGGGAAAACTTCATATGTTGACCTGATGAGGAAACTGATCCTGCTATGTTCCATTGTCCATAGGTCTTGCCAGCCGATCTTGGTATGTTCCACACTCTCCCATCTCATCCATTCTCCCTGCTTGGCCTGGGAAATGGCCTTTACGCACCTCATCAACTACCATCTTCCTCCGTTGAGAGGACAAGCTGAACTGAGACCAAGACCCCCTCTTCCATGCTGAACTTGCCCCATGATATCACCGATTCAAAGGGCAGCCTTTGCATCTTCCACGGCTTTCTTTGCCGCCTACTTTCTTCCAGTTTTCAACACAGGTGCTGCCTCCTTTACGCATTTGTCTGCCTCCTTTACGCATTTGTCGCATGACAAATGACAAATTGGCGCACTTAAACTCCTCAGTTAGAGAGGAGACTGGTAGCTGCAGTATTCCTTTACCATAAAGTCCCACTCTGCTGAGGCAGCGTGGAACTCCCAACCATTTCCTGACATATGAACTGATTAAAGCTTCCAGCTTCTCTACTGTTGTCAAAGAAACCTCTTACACAGTCACTGGCCACAGCAGCCTCAACAGTAGACCAAACTGAAAGCACCAGAGTTTTAGTTTGCTGCTGTCTATGCTCTTCAGCCCTTCTACTGCTTGTTGTCTAACTTCTCCCACACAAACTGTGTCCTTTAGATCCCCGTTGTACCATCTCCCAAGACTTTTCACTGGCTTCTCAGAAACTGTTGGTATTGCCTCACCATTAACGTAGAACCTTTTATCTACTACTTTACCTATGATTGTAGTGATGCTCTTTGATTTAGTGGGCTTGAATTGCATTCGTGCCCATTCATTGTTACTGGTTAATAACCGATTAGTGCAGGCTACTGTTGTAGCCATGGTTGTCATGTCATCCATGTATGCTCAAATTGGTGGTAGTCACATTCCAGAAGCCAAGCGCACTCCTCCCACTACCCATTTTGATGCCCTAATAATTACTTCCATTGCCATGGTAAAAGCCAGTGGAGAAATGGTGCATCCTGCCATTTTTCCAGCTTCTAGGCATTGCAATGTAGTGTTGAATTCTGAAGTTGAAAAACTAAATTGCAATACTCCAAAAGAAGGCTTTCACTAAATTTGTTATTGTCATCGGTACACTGAAAAAATAAAATGCTGCCCAAAGACGTTCATGTGGCACTGAACCATATGCATTAGCCAAATCCAGGAATATCACACTCCTTCCTCTCCTTTTTAGCTGATTGAATTTGTTGCCAGATCACATTGATGTGTTCTATAAGCATCCTGGGAAACCTGGAATGTCTGCTTTTTGTACTGAAGTGTCAATGAAGCAGTTCTTTAATAGGTAAGCTGACAATCTCTGAGCAATAATGCTGAAGAAAATCTTGCCTTCCACGTTTAATAGGGAAATAGGGCAAAAACTGACTGATGCTTGTATAATCTTTTTCTTTTGGTATAAAGACTACACCT
The DNA here is from genome assembly GCF_902713425.1 of Acipenser ruthenus. Lineage (NCBI taxonomy): Eukaryota > Metazoa > Chordata > Actinopteri > Acipenseriformes > Acipenseridae > Acipenser > Acipenser ruthenus. The sequence continues at coordinate 14,075,180 of NC_081192.1, read as the reverse complement.
GCTCGACGCCATGGCTTGTGCCTGTTGAGGTTCGTTTCTCTTTTATGCTGGTTTGTCTGACTGGCTTCACAAGGATCATTAGGTTTATCACTAGTTGTGTTTATGCAGGTCCTCCTCACATCTTGCTGATATCCTGCGAACTGTGGTTTGCTTCCTGTTGCTGGATTTCATTCGACTGACTTGACTGACTTCATAAGAAGTACTGATCAATGCAAGGCCCTTGTCCCTTCTCCCTCAAGCATTTCATTCTCTCTTGATGAATCTTCAAACCCTTGATCGTTGTCGCCTTGCTCCAGTCGCAGACACAAACCTGGAGTTCCATATCTTTGCTAACTGCAGATCTTGAACTCTTTTGTGAAGTACTCTCCATTCTCATATCCGTTTCCATTCCTAAGTCGTTAACCGTGTTGTCCAACGTTGAGTCATCTTCCGCCCCCACTCTCGCAGACTCTAGAGGTATTTTTCTCTTTAATTTTCTCTTTTAGAAACCTTGGACGGGTGTCTCCAGCATCCTCTAAACACAGAGCTAGATACTGTCAACAAGGGTAGCTAACCCTTGCCAGCCCCAATGGGGTCTCTTTCCTCCTGTCAGCTGTCTCTCCAGGCTCTCACAAGGTCTTTCCCTTGTTGCCAGCTGCACTATTCAGAGACATTGAAACCAAGCACACACATGCTCACCTCCAGCTCCTGGTTCTGTTTCTGCAGGTCCTCCAGAATGAGCTGCAGCTCCTCCTCATCCTCACTCTCACTCTCGCTGTCTGAGGAGTACTCCTCTGTCTCGCTGCGCCCATGCTGCTGCTGACGGCTGTGGGGGGGAGACAATAAAAAACAAAGCTGGAAAGTGCTGAAAATTAAACACATACCTTGTGTGTTTAGCGTTGAAGCTGATTAGTTTTAAATTAAGCTTTAAAGTTGCTGACAGTTTGGTAACAGTTTTTTAAATAAGTGAACAGAAGTATACTGTAAATCCATCAATATAGATTAACACCCCACCTTTGAATTTCAGCAATTTCAGCTCGGAGACGCTCAATTTCTTCTTTCTCAGAAGCGATCTGTCTCCTCAGGAACTGCTCCATGGACACCAGCTCCTCCTGCTCTGTGAGGATCTCATTCTCCTAGATAATTGAACACATATTTAGATTAATAAACTCTTAAGGACCCATAATGAAGGCAATATGTTGCATCTCAGGTAATTACACAATATCGGTTCAGCTTTGCAGTCACCATGTTTTTTTTATTTTATTCTGTTAAGAGAAATGTCCTGGTAATGGTAATGAGTGAAGTCACCAGGTAAATCTGGTAGATGGCCACATTGATGCACAGTACAACAATTGTATGTAAGGCATCTACCTGGGACAACAGGATATTGAGGACCTCCTCTTCATTTTCATTCATTTCTTCCTTAGAGACATCTTCCTTGGAAAGACTGGCAATCTCCTGGGCAATCTTAGTTTCACACTCCTAAATTTTATATATATATATATATATATATATATATATATATATATTTTTTTTTTTTTTTTTTTTCAAAAATGTAAATAACAATAAATAATTTTAAATAAATAAATAAACTAACAAACAAACAAACACTAAAATATTTCTCAGAATATACAGTTACTGTAGTGTAAATCATGTAACAAATTAAGAAGCCATTCCTAAAAATGAATGTCCAATATTCTGTTTGGGTCATCTTTGGCTGTGAAAGGCACTACATAAGTCCAAGCGGATTGCTGTTGTTGTTATTTTGAAAATCACATACTTTGAACAATATTCACTTGAATAAAGACAGCACTATGTGGCAAAAGGGAAGAGATTTGAACATGAGGGGTTCCACGCTTGCTGTCTGTTGGTACTTGCCTGTCTTTTAGCCTCTCTCAACTTCCGTTTTAGTGCTGTCAGTATGCGCTGGACCTCCCACAGCCTCTCCTCCTTCGATAGGTCTTTAATTCCTGCCTGCAGGTCTCGATGTAGGCAGTTCAGAAGAAACTCCTTGATGAGGACAAGTATAGAATGAAGAGCCAGTACCTAAAGCTTATGAAGAGGCTCATTCCAGATAACAACAGCACACTAGTGGTAGGGTTGCAACGAAATACAACTTTTGACTCCAAGTCCTTATAACTTAAGTCACTCTCCAGGTCTGGCCTGATGTGGTCCAAGTCACAAAGGTTGCAAGACATAAACCAGCCTGCCACGTATTTAAGACTTCAAGGAGTGCATTATTTAAGCATTAAATCTGATGCAGCTGTCATTACCTGCTAGATAACTTACCACAAGTCAACTATCTACAAGTAATAACCGCTACAGAAGATATTAATGCTATTATTAACCATTTTGTAAATGGTTATATTTTGGTCTGGATTACTTAAAGTCAAGCACTCACCAGGTATCTGCTGTTAAGCTTATATATTTATTATTATTATTATTATTATTATTTATTTATTTATTTATTTCTTAGCACACAAACTTATCCAGGGCGACTTACAATTGTTACAAGATATCACATTCTTTTTACATACAATTACATTTTTTTTTACACATTATTTTTACATAGAATTACCCATTTATACAGTTGTTTTTTTACTGGAGCAATCTAGGTAAAGTACCTTGCTCAAGGGTACAGCAGCAGTGTCCCCTACCAGGGATTGAACCCACGACCCTCCGGTCAAGAGTCCAGAGCCCTAACCACTACACACTGCTGCCTCATAATTAGTACCAGATTAGACATGTGCAGAGACAAACTATTTTGTTATGCTAATTAATATTATATTCCCTCTTGTGTGAAGAGGTTATTGTATATTTTACAATCCCTATACAAATCCCATCTACCTGTGGGAAAACTACCTCTCTACTCAGAACCTGCTTGCCTGAGACGATCCGCGGGGTTCCTAACATAATAATTGTTCACTGTACAAACTTGGACTATCAAAGCATGCTGTTGAGTTAGCCCTGCCCTTTCTTGCCTCTGACCTACCTGCCTGCGTATCTCCTCCTTGACACTCTCCTGTGTCTTTGGCAGGGCAGGCATGGTGGCCATGTTGGACCAACGAAGGGGTTTCACTGCCGGCTTCAGCTTCACATCCCCAAAGAGCTCCTTGATGTGGGTAAAGAACACATATAGCACCCGGTTGCTGATCTGCAGGGGGAAGACACAGAACAGCCCATTTAACAGAAAAACAACACAAGTGTGCAGCTCATGATTAGGACTGGAATGGATTGAAAGAGCCACAAGTCAGCACCGCTGTTCCAAGACACTTCAGACAGAAGTAGCAGAAAATAATTATGAAAAACTAATAAACACAGTAACATTTAATGCAATTAGGTGGTGTTTAAGCTCCAGCTTCAACAATAACTTGAGATAATTGTTTATTTATCAGTAGCTGCTCAAGTAAGATTGTCGTGAATAATTTCAGGATGACAGTGGAAGCCAAAAGCTATGTAAAAACTAGGTATCAGGAAGCAACCCCTTATGTGTACATGAAACACAATAATCGTGGGTATGACAGTGACAGAACCTTGTAGAAAATGTAGCTTTCTGCAGTGAATACCAGAAGCAGCACAGAAAACAGTATGACCATAAGCAAATGTGTGGAAATAAAGTGTGCTCTTTGTCATTTTCTGACACTTAAAATCAACTTGTATAGGAATGAAATAACCAACAGCTTATCCAGCTAGGAAACTCACTAACATATACTGCAAGTCAAGAGTTAAAGAAAATCTTCATCTGCAGTGCCAGTGCTCTACAAAGGACAAGTCCACCAATTACGAATACCACCAAAAAATAACAATATATTATTACTCGGTGATGTCTACAGAAGTTTTATTTTATAGGCAAAATGTTACAGAATAGTATTTGTGACAGATTTTATGCTTCGCCAAACCTGTTTAAACTGTAAAAAAAAAAAAAAAAAGCACAGTGGCATCTTCATAGGATGCTGGGAGCTGCTAGTTTCAAAATAATTACGTGCTGGAACACTTTTGTCTATGTTACAGGCAAAGCCCGAAATGTGGGCAATTCGCGAATTGCCAGGTGACTTTGGGCAAATAACTTATTTCTGGCTTTGCCCGGGCAAACCCTCTGCCCACTGCTTCTCAGGCCGAGTCTGAATCACTCCCTCTGTTCTTTCATTCCTGTTCTGAGTGATAGGTAGACCTTCGGATCAAGGAACATCGGAACAAAAATTAACATGAGAAACTCCATGGACACTTGCGTAGTACCATCGGCAACAGATGGATAGGAATCGAGACATATATAAAACCTATGTCACACTTCAGAACAAGGAACATCGGAAGATAAATTTACATGAGAAACCCCATTGACACTTGCATATAAAAAGGACAGTATTATTTATAATAATAACAACCAATAATAATAACAACAATGAACTATCCAATCAGAGAGGTCTGCAGGACGACGAGAACAGCATGTATAGACTTGCACAACATCCATAGAGCTGTACACTCTAGGATAGGCGTGGAGTTTACGAAAACATGTCACTGGCTCTTCATATGGAGACCCAATATTTTCTGCTCTAAACCTTCTCTCCTCTCAAACCAGGGTGTAGTTAATATAAAACAATCTATTATCTAAGGTAGATATCATGGGTGCTAAATGTGGGTTAAGCATATCTCCCTCAGACGCTCCACGTGTTAAGCTTCTGAACTGGTCACAAACTTCCACATTTTGTGTTTGTAATTACTCTGTATACCAACACATTATTCATTATTTTCTTCAATAGTGTATTTCAACAACAGATATCTAATTTCTGGTAAGGTTTACCAGAATACAAAACTTAAATGGAATGGAACACAAAGTGAGTCACTGTGCAACACAGGTCATCCATCTAGCTCCTCATAGGATGGGAAGACGACACCCATTGTACAGCAGTTTGATCCATTCCAGATTTTACTATAGGCTTGATTAAAAACTGTGTATTGGTAATAAGCTCATTCATAAAATGGAAAAAAAAAAAAAATATGTCTTGCACTGCTCTGCTATAGGGGTCTTATACACAGCCCTAAGGGCTAAATGTCTTGTTCACCTGGATAGTGGGGCTCAGGACAATGGAGATGTTTTGGATGTTCATCTTGGTGTCGGCCTCCTTGGCAATGATATGGTCCATGTGGACCAAGAGCCAGGCCAGCATCAGGTGGTTGCAGGGAGGCATGTCAGCCAGGAGTCGCTGGAACTCCTGCACCTTTTCAGCGTCAGAGGGGCGACCGCAGGCCTCCTCAAAGTGGACTGTCAAGTCCCGGCCCAGCAGGTTCTCTGGCAGCTCTCGCAGGTACTGCTTCAGCAGGCTGGCCACCGCATGGGGATCATAATCATCAAGACAAGGGGACTCCTCCCGGTCATAGGCAGCTTTCAGCTCGTCCACCTTAGACTTCATTCCTGCAGTGCAAGAAAGGGAGGCAAATGAAGTGTTAATTATTTGGCAATCATAAAATAATAGAATGAAATAAAAGCAGACCAGGTTTATAAAAAAAAAAAAAAGAGAGCACATTTAAGCATACACTCATAGTAATGTTGAATAATTAGTGCTAAGGAATGCCCTTTGATATCAAAATACAGCTAAAAATGTGACTGTGACATACATACAAATAAATTAAACAAATAATAAAAAGGGAGGGTAGAGAAAATCTAAGGACAAATACCTGATACTCGATAAATGCCTTCACACTTCGTACCACAGTTCTCGATATAGTCAATGCACTCTCGGAAGATGGCAGGCAGGCGGACCCCATCATACAAGATTGTCCGATCCACAGCCTCTGCCAGGGGGACTCCAAAGACTGGCCGCAGACAGGGGGCTTCCTGCGGGACCGCCTCCGGTTCAGCACTGGGCTTCTTCTTCTTCTTCTTCTCTTTCCACTGCTTGACCACGTCAGCGGCAGTTAGGTCCTTAGATTTCTTCTCCTTGTGTTTTTCCTCTTTGTGCTTCTCTTCCTTGTGCTTCTCCTCTTTGTGCTTCTCCTCTTTAGGCTTCTCCTTCACCTTGAAGTCCTTCTCCTTCTTCTTGGAGAAGCTGGGCTTCTTGAACACATGGATTCCCTTGGAACGCTTCATCTTGGAGGGGCTTTCCGCTTCATCCCCCGAGCTGTCTTCCTGGAAAGCTGCGTAGCCCTCGGCTGTTAGGAAAACATATGGAGTTCTAAACACACTGAATTCTTTCTATCTCACTCACAACACATAAAAGGTCAGGCTTCAATTAAACCATTATACCCACTGAAACTTGCTTCTATCTTTTTTTTAACTGCCTTTCAATATAGATAATAATGTCTGTGTTTTAAACAGGGTTTTTTTTGTTTTTTTTTTTTTTTTTTACAGTTCAACAGTTTAAATTACATTACAACTGGAATTTTTTTTTTTTTTTTTTTTTTGGACCAATATCATATTATGAGATTTAGTGATGTCATACAGCCACCATGAGAAAAACAAAACACTTTTCTCAAGAGACTGCAGGCAGTTAGGGATAAATCAAATCAAATCAAATTAATGTGAGATTATGGTAAGAAATTATTACGGCAATATAAATAATTGAAAACAGATAAATAATCCAGTTTAAACAAGTAGGTTTAACAATTGTTACTAAATGTGATTAGCAATTAAAGTAAAGAGGCAAACATGCTTGTTATTCGTATTAAAATAAACCTTTAGAATGGCTTTAGAATGATTATGAAGAAGTGAATGGGAGTTTTGTGGAAAGAAGTTAACTCCAATATGGCTAATAACGACTGCAACCTTTTGACACTATTATCAAGAGGCCCCCCTCAATTTAAGATTACCCCCAAGTGGAACCTGAGAGCAAATCCAATATAAATTCCTGGGCTGAAGCAGGGCATGGATCATCTGGTACTGTAACAACATGCCGAGCCAAGGATAGGGGCATGCACTGTAGTTGTTAGTATCCACATTTGATTTTTACATGCATTTTAAATGAGCAAAAATGAGCTTCTTTCAAACAGTGTCTTGTGAATTAGCCAATGATTTAAATACTTTACAAACTTTTTTATTTTTTAATATTGAAAACATTTTCACATACGGTACACCTTTATAATTAATTTTCCTTGCTGCCTGCTACTTACTCCTCTTCTCCTTCTTCTTGAACTTCCCCTTCTTCTTGCTGTGGTCCTTCTCCTCGTCGGAGGCCACGTCCGCCGGCTGGTGCAGCCCATCATGAGGTGGGGAGGGCTCGCCGGTTCGGTACAACCCCGGGAACTTGATGGGGCTAATCTCCTCGGAGCTGGGGGTGCGGGCCATTGCCCCAGGGTGCTCAACCCGCCGGTGCTCGCTGGGGCTGCTGGTGGGGGGCAGGAAGCACTCGGTCATGGTGATGGCGGTGGCACTAGCACCCTGATCTCCTCTGTGTCCGTGCCTCTGTCTGCGTTACCTCTCCATTTCACCTGCAACACAAACCACAAGGTTTCAAGGTGGTGTTACTGTATTATACTCCCAATTAATGTGACGAGAGAGGAAAAAGAAAACAAGTTAAAGTGCTTGTTTCTCCATAAGCATGCCTGCTGCAGGTTGCAGCACTGAGTACTGTAATTCATATTTCCACTGCTAAGACCTCTACACCCTGATTATTTTACTGTACATAAGGCTCCCTAAAAATCAGATCATAAAAGTGAATTCAGTATATTGTGTATACTATACATGCAAGAGGAATCACAGAATAGAGGAATAACTACATGCTTACGCCTTAAGGTGCTTGGTCTTTGTGAAGTGTTGGCGCAATGTGTCATACGGGGGTGCGCTGCAGGTTATCGGTCAGTTGCTCTTTTTTCTAAATCGTGCGTCAACTACATTTGTGAAAAATCCCCCAAAGAACCACCAGGTGGTGCATTTCTCTGTGGCGTGCTATGGAGCAGCATCCGGATATAAAGCCGAATTGGGATTTTTTAGAAAACGCTGACAAAGTTTGCCGTCCATACTTGCAAAAACAAACCGTCCAGATATGTACCACAGATTTCTTCGCTGGAAACAATTTGCAGTGATGTAGCCTACCTGTTCTGTACATTTCTGCACTTGCATTACTTTTTTGCACGTTTTATTACATGTATAGGTTTTAATAACATTTTTTATTAGTGTAATGAGTGTCTCTTAAAGACTTTTAACCACATACAAGCTTGTTTGTTTTGTTTACTGTACTGGTGACTGGGGGACATCTTGAATGTTAGGTTATTGTGTGGGAGTTTACACTGTCCATCGCTTACTGTGGGCGAATCACATTAACACTAACATGCCCATTCTAAGCAGTGGCAACTGTAATCAGGGTTACCACATTTGCAGCGTGAAAAACTGGGACATTTTATTTTCGTATTTCATTAAAAATTAAACATTGGGTGTATTTATTGCAGATGATAACTACTCAGATATCACATTATACACATTACACATTATTTCACATTATACAGATATCACATTATTTTTTTTTTACATATGTAAAAATAATGTGATATCTGTATAATGTGAAATAATGTATAATGTGTATAACATGAAAATGTGATATCTTGTAACAATTGTAAGTCGCCCTGGATAAGGGCGCCTGCTAAGAAAATAAATAATAATAATAATAATAATAATAATAATAATAATAATAATAAAGTGTTTTCTTTTGCTGTAGTAGACCTAGTACATATATGTGTTAGAAAAAAAAGTTAAGAGCAGTGAGCACAAACAAGGGTAATATCACACAATATGTATCAAAAAAAAAAAGAAAAGAAAATACTTCGGGTTTCTCTACTTACATCGCCTAAATATAATTGTACACCATATTCAACACAGCCTCCTGAAGTACATACAGTACCAAAACATATTTCCTTAAATATGGCCCAGTTATGGATATACATGCTGAAAACTTCATTAAAGTTACTTTAGCATCAACAGAGCATGGTAAAGGACAAGATTAAGAAGTTAATTTCTCATATTTAAATTTACCCTCAGCAAAAAAGTACACCACTCTTCTAAAATGTCTTCCGCTTCTTCATATGTAATTAAATACACACCCATAGTCGAGAGAATGACCTTTCAAAGCTATACACAGACTGGATTGTCAGGTTCTGCAGGTACCTTAACTTGTCTAGAATGGAACTGCCTCCAAAAACAAATGTTGCTTAATATAATTTAAATTCTTGGTGCATTAACATATATTTTGCAAATTGTTCTACTAAATTTGAAATTCTCAACCTAACTGGAATGCTGCGCCTTACTGTTGTGACCCACTTGCTGAACATCTGAAAACACTGAAAAAGTATTTTAGTCAAATTGTTTGTCATTAAATGTATTACATTTATTTTAGTATTTATAAAGTCAGCACTACTGAGTGGTTTTGGAGGAACAGTAGGGCTGGAAATCTGTAGTAAAACCATCAATATGCTCCTTTACAGGTATGTTTAATTATAAGACAACAGGAAAAATACACGTGTAAAGAAACTTAAAAAGTCAAATCTTAATTGAAAGTGAAAAGTCTGTGGAAACAGGATTATGAAATGACCCAACTGAAAACAAAAAAATAAATAAAAATAGAAATAAATTCACTGTAAGATAAATATACAAACTATTGCACCCCTATTGCAATACCAAAAAACTTTTATACAATCCACCCCTTAGAGCCACACCAAAACTGTTTTTTCCCCTGCCCAATTCAGAACATTCTTAAAAACAGTGAAAGCTTGCTAATGCAGGTTATTGTTTTTTCTTACAAAAGCTAGTTCATGGGATAATTTATACCATATATGGAAATGTTTTCAGTACATTCTTATTCATCTACAAAGTATTTGTGTTGTTTTAAAGAACCACATGAAACAGAGATGCTCTCTACAGTATGCCAAAGTTGTTATGGTTAATACATGTTTTAAGTATACCACAGCGAATTAGAAAACTATCTTACTGTGGTCATTTTAAAACTAGCTTGCTATCTACTAACAGAAAAATAAGAAAAAGTTTACTAGTATAGAATGTGGACAAATTTGGACCTTTCATTCAGTGGCTGGTGCGCAAACATAACGTTTCCAAATCATTGCCACACTCTAGGGAAAGAAGTTCACTGTCCAGCTGTTGAGGAAGAGGGAGGTGGACAAAGGAAGAGATGAAGATAAACCTGGGCACTAAGTACACACATCTGGACCAGGAAGAACACAGTCTCAATCACTCTCTGGGGGCTATTCAATTGATTTAAAACACTGATATACCTAAATACATTTACAATTAATTCATTTTTGCTGTTCAATCTACAATTTTGGTAATTGTAAACATACGGCATTTAGAAATAAAAAAAATAAAAAAACATTAAAAATACTTTAACACTGATTTTTTGAAATTCTATTTATTCTGGATTTAAATATGACACACGCAGGAGACAGAAGGTTTAGTTGAAAACACCGCACTGGTGCCCAGTTTTCTTATTTCCTGTTTGATTTATTTTAGCTCGCAGAGGGCGCTGTTGTCCGGGGCCTGAATACCGACAATGGTAAACAGGACCACAGTAATACCAATACAGGTAAACTGTCAAATGCTGGCGCACTCACAGGTGCTCTGAAATAATAAATAACAAAAGGCGAAAGAGAAAGGGAAAATAATACACAGTAATAAAACTACAAAATAAAGGTACTGCTTACGCAGTGTCTCCACTGCCGCTAAGTCGGTCAGTTCGGGTATCCGTCCTACGCTATGCACTATACACTGGGATGGCCAAGGTTCCCCTCTATTTACACACGTCCCCCTCGGGTAAGTAACAATTTATTTTAATTATAATTTTCTTTATTTAAGGCTGGCTGTCTTCTTCAGCCATGCTTGCCTGTTTCGTTCACGCTCGCCTCCTCAGCAAGCGTCTCTGGGTAACCCCTATCTTGGCCAACCGAATGCACAACCAAGAGCAGTACTTATGTGCCGAGCAATCCCCCAAGGCCAGCCTCAGCCACTCAGAGAGAAGGAAAGCCAACACACCCTCTTCCCTACCTCTCCATGTCATCGCCATGACTGACAGACAGATCTTACGAGGCTGCTGCCCTCTTCCTGCAGAACCATGCATGCGCCAGATAGTCAGCACAGATCTCCCCCGTTACAGTGGAAAATTAAATGCCCCTCGGGAAAACTATTGTTACCTCCAGGGCAATTATAGCCCCCTGTCGGTAACAGTAGTCTTCCGTCGGGGAAATCATTTTCCACTATAGCCCTCCTCTCCAGTCCATATTTACTATAAATATATTATATATTAGTGCTGGGACGAACACAGGATTTTCATGTTCGGATATTTGCTTTTAATTTAAATATTTGTTTGGATATTTGTTCGTTTTCAAAAAGTAATAAAAGCCATTATATTGCTCAGAACATAATAAAGTTTACAAACAAGAGGAGGCCATTCGGCCCATCTTGCTTGTTTGGTTGTTAGTAGCTTATTGATCCCTGAATCTCATCAAGCAGCTTCTTGAAGGTTCCCAGGGTATCAGCTTCAACAACATTACTGGGGAGTTGGTTCCAGACCCTCACTATTCTCTGTGTAAAAAAGTGCTTCCTATTTTCTGTTCTGAATGCCCATGTATTTGCTTACGATTGTAAGTCACCCTGGATAAGGGCGTCTGCTAAGAAATAAATAATAATAATAAAATAGCAGTTCAAGTTAAACATTGTCTTGTTTATTCCCAAAATAAATAGAACATAAAGTTGACACTGCATTTCAGAGCTCACGTTTACGCAGAATTCTGTGTTATATACGCAAGACATTTTAATATATCGCAAAAAAATAACAGCAGTGCATTTCTAAAACATAGATTTAAAAGACAACAGATCCCCTTTTCATCCCTGTTCAATAATTTTGTTCATATAATTACTGAAATGGCTGGTCAGCACAAATCTGTTCTATTCTGCACTGTCAGGAAGTTTAGTCATAGGAGACAAGAATCAAGTGGCAGATGATCACAGATGCAGTTAACACTGTCGGGTGAAGCAGAGAACAGTAGAAAGAAATCTACTGAGCAGAACAAAATTAAAAGAAGGGAAAAGAAGACAGGAGGAAAAAGTGGTTTAAAAATAATTGGTGAAGTAGCTGTTTCTGGTACTGAAAGAGGATTGGAATAAGCCAAAAATGAAAAGCAGATAGTGAAGCTCTTCCTGCAGCCTTTGACCCAACATAAGTAAACATGTCTTTTGTTGTCCATCTAAGTAAGCAATTACAACTTGGTAATACAATGCATTATTATTATTAAGCCAGCTTTATTACTTAAACCCGTTTGGCGCTGGCAATACCCATGGCTGGGTAGAGCCAGTTTTATCATTTAAATACTGGTCAAGAAGAATAAAATAACTTGTACCGTGAACTTTGTGTTTGTCTTTGTCTGGAGCACCTGCATCACCCTTTCACTACGCACTGCAACCCACACGTTCACAATACTGTATATAAACAAAGTTTGCATTGGATGCCGATAGTTTTTTCGGATACAAACAACGAAACGCTCTGCATTACATAAGTGCACAATGTAATGTCTGTGTGCTACTTATATTCTATTAATGTCTAGTATTTTTTTTTTTTTTGTGGGTTACTGTGCAGGACCTGTTTTAAGACTGTTACCTTTATTTTAAAATGTGCACAGATTAATCTACCGATTAATCAACTAATGTCCATAAATTAACCGATCAAATATTTTAATTGAGCGACAGACCTAAAATATATACAGTGGTTTGCAGAAGTATTCACCCCCCTGCAAAATTTTCACATTTTGTTGGCACCTGAGCGTACTCCACAACGCTTTCAAATTACACTTTACATGTAGGATCTACACAAACTACTCCACATTGATAAAGTTAAAAATGCATATAGAATATAAATAAGTAAGCTTTACAGAGAAAAACAGATTAATCTCAGTTGCATAAGTATTCAACCCCTTTGCTACTGCAGCCCAAAATCAGCTCAGGTGCAAATGATTTGTTTGAAAGGTCACAAAATTAGTGAAATGGTTTCAGCCTGTGTGTACTCAAAGTGGTTTAACTTGTAATAATTTCCCTCAGGTATAAAGACTTTCAAGCTGCAACTCACATAGTTATCCAACAAAGCAACCATGAAGACCAAGGAGCTTTTGAAACAAGTCAGGGATAAAGTGGTAGAGAGGCACAGAGCAGGAGAAGGGTACAAGAACATTTCAAAGACACTGATTATCCCTCTCAGCACAGTGAAGTCCATAATTAAGAAGTGGAAGATGCATCATACCACCCAGACACTACCCAGATCAGGTCGCCCTCCCAAACTGAGCAGCCGTGCAAGCAGGAAACTGGTTCGGGATGTCACTCTGAAGCCAACAATGACTTTGAGAGATCTGCAAAGTTCTGTGTCTGAGATGGGAGTCAGTGTTCACACATCAACAATAAGCCGGTCCCTACACAAAGCTGGCCTGTATGGACGGGTGGCAAGAAAGAAGCCATTACTCAAAAAGCCTCATCTTAAAGCATGTATGGAGTTTGCGAAAAAGCATGTAGATGATACTGCAGACATGTGGAAAAAGGTTTTGGGGTCAGACAAGACAAAAATTAAACTTTTCGGTATAAATTCCAAGCGTTACGTCTGGAGCAAGCCCAACACTGCACATCTCCCAGTCAACAACATCCCACCTGTCCAGCATGGTGGTGGCAGCATCATGTTATGGGGATGCTTCTCTTCAGCAGGGACTGGGAAGCTTGTCAGGATAGAGGGGAGAATGGATGGTGCAAAGTACAGGCGAATCCTTGAGGAAAACCTGTTTGAGTCAGCCAAAACTCTGAAACTGGGAGGAAATTCACATTTCAGCAGGACAATGACCCGAAGCACAAAGCCAAAGCCACACTGGAGTGGTTGAACAAGAAGAGAATTAATGTTCTTGAGTGGCCTAGTCAAAGTCCTGACTTGAATCCAATCGAAAATTTATGGCGAGACTTGAAGATTGCAGTCCATCAACGATCATCAACAAACTTATCAGAACTGGAGCAATTTTCCTGTGAAGAATGGGCAAAAGTTTCAGCATCCGACTGTGCAAAGCTAGTAGAGACCTATCCAAAAAGTAATTGCTGCAAAAGGTGCTTCTACCAAGTACTGACTTAAGGGGCTGAATACTTATGCAACCAGTAAATTTCACTTTGTACATTTTCTTTGCAAGTTTTGCTGACATTTAACCTCCTCCTCATATAACCAGGTCTTGAATTTCAGTGCGGGATTGCGGGAATCGCGCATATTTGCGACTTTCAGTGCGGAAAATCGCAGAGATATTTGAAGACACCAAGCTACTGTATTTTTCACGCAATTTAGAATGCCTGAAACGCTACAACAATCTATAAGGAAGCGGGTGTCAGTGACAAAAGCACTATGAGCCGCATTCTGAGTACTTCTGGTTAAAATAAATAAATAAAAGTAGTGCTGGATATCTTAAGTACCGCCAGACTTTATTCTTTCGTACGTGATTCTCAGCCGCTATCTTTAAGGATTATAGAAACTCAGTACACTGCAGTAAGTAAACAGTTTTGAAAAAAAAAAAACAAAGACGATATTAAGTATATCTAGGTGTTGTTTTGCAAGTGGTGACTTTCTCTTTAACTCTTAAAACTCAGCCCCATTCATTTTGGGGCACCAGGGCTCCGAAGGTTACGCACATATTACTCAGGCACCTTAAAAGCCACCTACCTGGTTATGGCTTGTTTAAAAGTAGACTTGGGGCTTTCCAAAGACGTATTTAGTGTGTATATGCGGTACTCCTAGCCGGAACTACGGTCGCCTGAAGTTAAGCCTCTTATCATGTGACAGAGTTCACAGCTCAGGTTTTTATTTGAGCCTATTGCTCCATAGCAGCTAGACAGAAAGGGGCGGTATCGTTGGAAAGCTTAGAAGCTCAGTCCGCCCCCCACCCCCCTGCCAATGTTAACCCTTTGCGGTCCATTTATTAATCAACAAAGCACTCACTAGGCATCTCCAGCCCCGCCCCACCCTTTTGTTTGCTATAGCGTTCACCTATGTAAGAAATAAATAATAATAATAATAATAGTCGTATATACCGATCGATCATCTCCGGATCACTCGTTTTATCACCAAACTCCTCAATACTGCGTTACAAGTCATTATTTTATTACTATAACATCTCAAAAAAGCTCTGCAAATGTCCGTGTTTTCTGTGCACTGATTCAGTCAGCCAACTTGTTTACTTACGACCCGCCCCGTTATCTGATACCAGATACCATGTATGACTAATCATGAGATACGCCTTTTTTTTTTTTTTTTCGACTTGTCTTGGCTCCTGTCGCTCCCACTCGGCAACTGAATGATTTTCTCGGCTTTTTCCGGAGAAAAAACGACTAGACACCCGTTTATTGCATTGCTATAATGATGTTGGACCCAGTCCGACAAAGGACCTGTGAGGAATAATTGCAATGTCGGACCCAGTCCAACAATGGACTGCAAAGGGTTAATTTCATATTGAGTTTCAACGGTGCAGTGTTTTTTTTTTTTTTTTGAGCCATCTATGATTACAATATATATAGCAGTGACCAAACATGATTATTTTGGAATTTTGGTTTTTTTTTACATATATTCTCATCTCTACCACATATAGTATGCAACTTACATAATATGAAAGGACATTGTGTGGCCTTTCACTTGATATGTTACATGCATGCAGTACAAACAATCCAGTAGTTAAACATACATAAATGAAAACAGTGAAAAACAGGAGGAAATATGGCTGAGTGTAAAGAGTTAAAAAAAAGAAATGGAGCGCTGGTTAAAAAAGAAAAGCAACTTTTTCTTCTGCTGCATGAAAAAACTTCACGTCAGGCAATGGCAAAAGCAATGGAGAGTGCTCTGTCTCACAGTGATGAACAGCTGTTAGGTCGCCTGAAAGCAGCTTGAATGATGATGCAGTAAAATATATATAGTTTTTTATATGCAAAAGTGCCTTTTCTTTTGAGCAATCTTCTTCATGAGAATACTGAAGATGCTGACTGCTTAGCAAAAAAAACTTCTGATTGACAACTGACTTGCTGTCAGTGTACACTCTGCACTAGGTATTAATTTTTATGCTTAAAGAAATCTGTGAGGGCATCCTCTGTTAAACTACTGCGGAAAATAACAAACGCACAACGTTAAATTAGGCGACTGCAAAAATGAAATGCGAGTTAAAAGTAGGATCGGGGATGAACAATTCACGGAATTTGTCAGCTCTGTTTGAAATAAAATTAAAAGGGAACAGAATTAGGCTCAGGCAAGACATGAAGGTAAAAGCAAAGATTGTTTTGCAATTAACAGCTTTTTCTGAGTTTAATTTTGAAACAGAATAAGCTAAATTGTCACCTGATTAAAAATAAAACCAAAAACTTCAAGCCCTACTTGTGTGTGTGTTTGCATTTACTTTTTTCCAAAATACTTGTTTTATCTCTTAGCAATATGGACCTCTGTTAATATGGGGCATAACACATTATTGTGTGGGATACTATCGTATTAGGAACTGTAACCAAACTATTCTAATAGCATTAGTGTGTGTACGCATTACGCCCAACTAAACATGAAACGGTACTTCAGTGTGGCCACTAAAGTTTGAACTGGATTAATTAAAATATTTTTGAGTACGGTATGTCAGTGACCCCCCCACCCCCCCCCACCCCCACCACAAAAGGGGTATATCTCAGCAAACCTTCATCATTGACCTTAAATATCTGGCCTGGTTTCATACCTAACCTGTATCTTCCATTACACAAAATATAAGGTGGGAAGCCTGCTTGAGTTGACAGGGAATGACCCAACAGCAAGGTGAAGAAAGGATATACAGTGCTAGAGGACTGTGATGGATTGGACTTTTAACTGATAGGGGGCAGGACATTTAAACGTTTTTTTTTTATTTATATCACCCAAAGCAATGTGATTAATATTAGGAATTACAAATGAGCAATGAAAAGGGGAGCAATAACTATTCCCGCTGTCAAGTCAGTTACCTCTTTTCACTTTCTGAACTTAAGAACGTTACCAAGCTACTGAATCCTGGAGGTAGGGGCGCACCCTGAGAAACCTCAACTTGATTCTCCACCCCAACCTGCGGACATAGTGCTCCTAGCCAAACTTGGCAACTCAGCTGGACCATGATTCCAACTGCTGATCTACTTACTGATCATTTGACACTCTGCAATCCAAATGCTGCTTGTGGCAATATAGGCTGTTCTCTCCTTTACTATACAAATATAATATAAAGGGATGTACCATTCGTGATAGTGCTACACAATAATGACAACCAAGGCTCACTCAAGTAACAAGTAAACCAATATACCCAATAGGTCAATCTACATTTCAGATTAACACAGTCTGATTTACTGCAACAAATGCTTAAAATGCAGGTTTATCAATAATAATAAATCATAATAATGTAATTTTAGATGGACAACTTTTACAAGAAAACAAATATTGTAACGATACGCCATGAACGCCATGCTAAGAAATAAATGAACGTTCATAGAGAGTACTGTAGTTATTCCATGAATGAGGATAGCCGAATAACCCACTAGACCACAAAGGGCTGGAAAAAACAACACTGACTGTGGACCAGCGAATTATTCGATGCTAGATCTCTCAATGCTTGTAATGAATACCAAAAACACAGAAACTTCGCGGAATATTTCTAAGTCACAATGACACTGACAGATACTGTAATGCGTTTTAAACTGTGTCCCATGATTGACAGAGAGAGACAGTGTCGAACTAGCAATGTCAGTTTCTTAATAGTCCTGATAAATTAGAACATAGTTAAACAAACAACCACTTTTATTACTTTTTACTTTTGTATACCATTACAAGCGGACTTAACAACATTTTGAGGCCCTAAGCCTTGTGCTGGATTTACCAGTCTGTCCTGTCTTGACTGTCACGAGAGCGGCAATGTTTTTAAATGACCATCTTTCCTCTCAAACATAACGTTGCTTGAACAATTAAACATAATGTAAAAGCCATGCAAACCGTATCAACTTGTATACAAAGCATAATAAACAATGTACACAACTAACCTGTTTCAGAGAATATCAATAGGCAACTTCCTGCTGGGCTGTTTACGTACAAATTAAACCAACTGAGCAGGCGTGTTGCGGCTCCCAGGTATCTTGGAAATTGTAGTCCTGTTAACCATGAAATGGCTGTGCGGGCAACTGTATATTGTTCATTAAAACTACAATATTTAGTCAATGTCGTTGTTGCTAGTAGTTGTGGTTGGTTTACAGGAAAGCGTTGACTTTAGTCAGGTGCACATACACATTGGCATTTATATAATTAATGTTTTTTTTGTTTTGTTTTGTTTTTTTGTCGTTGAGAAATTAAATATGCATATACGTTTTTTTCCACCAGATTAAATAGCTCCTAGTCAGCATGACCTGTTGAAAACCAAAACAACATTTTTTTTTAACAAAACAACTTTAAGCCCTTTATCCAATCCAAGACCTCACATACAATGCTTCAATAATTGGAATATCATACAAGAAGACGGTATAAATTCACTATATGATTGTAACTAAAATAACACTAAAGAAGGAACAACTGAGAAATACTCATATATTTGCAGTTAGTGTACAGAGACAACTTATTTATTTATTAATTAGACTATTCTATTACACACATAGACCCATATAAAACAAATTAAGAATGTTTGGTTCAGTACTGATTTGATCAATTTAATCAACTCCATTAAAAAAAAAAAAAAAAAAATCTAATAGAGAATGATTAGGAGTTTATTCTCAAGAAAATTATTTAAAATCTATTAAAAAAAACATTCCTGTCTTAAAATGTTTGTAAATAGGGTACTTGATCTCTAAATGGATTTGCAGACCATCTTCACGCATTTCACGGAACAGATCTGCAAACTGACATTAACACCTGCAGACCCGACAGTCATTGTACAACCCCCAAAATAAATTGCAAGATCACTGTTTGAGTAATGTAAAAAACTGAAGTTTGTCATCAACATTTGATTGTATGTACACGGCCATTCGTGGATGGGTTATTCATTCAAGTTGCAAATTAAATAGCTTTAAATTAACCAATGTTTTTTTTTTATTTTTTTTATTGATTTGAAATGTAATTTTAATAATTTAGGTCAGATTAATCATTGTCCAATATCCCCCCCCCCCCCCCCCCCCCCGACAATCTGCAGCAAAAAATCTGGACCAGCATTCCAGCTGGTGATTTATTTTCTATCCAAAATCAGCAACAGACAAATTCTATCCATTGTTAGCCTTATGACCCATGCTGGCTTGGGCCATACCATTTTAATAATACTGAGATCAGGTGATAGTATGATTTACGTAAGCTATATTGCCATTAGTGTTGGATTCAAGGTAAGGCTGAGGTCGGGCGCCTGGAGGCCAAACCAAGGCTGAGACCAGGAGCCTTTGTAGGCCAGTGCCAGTGTCATGGTTGTCACTAATTTATGGATTGTTTAATAATTTATAATATATTACAAACTACACAAGGTCAGATAAAACACTCTGCTTTTATCCTCAAAGTCCTCTGAGGTCATCTGAGGCCAGGGAAGCCAAGGAGAAAATGTCTTTGAGCTCAGAGCAGAGTACTGTTATTGAAAACTACCAACGGCCATACGTGTTGTCAAAATATACTCTGGGCTAACAAAAACGCATGATTCTGTTTGTAGTGCTGATAAGATTTGAAATGGTTAGCATTCCTTTTAGTTAAATAGGTATGTAGCTATAATAAGAGGCTTCTTTTTTAAATGGTTCCTGTCTTCCAGCTGCTTAGCACAACATAAGTATTTTGCATTTGCAAGAACTGGACTACATATATTACTATTGCTGCTTTTATGGACTAGACGTTTGCATGAAAATTGTGATACCAAGTGTTGCGACGCTTGCATTTTAGTTTGTTCTATTTTTTTAGGTGCGGTGGTGGTTGTGGCAAGCATCAGCATTATTGCCATCACACTGATATAATCTATATATATAGTTTGCTACCTTCTTTGAGGTGATTCCTTTATTTACTGCAAGCCTACTGACTTTAATCTGTAGGATTGTGTAGCCTTTTTCAGTTTACCACTTATTGTGATTTCTTAAAATAGTAGCATGCATGTGCAATCTATTGTGAAGTACTAAAAGAAAAATGATTCTATTTTACAGTAATCCTTTGTATACAGTATTTAGTTAAAATGAAACATTTCCAAATCCCACCAGGCACAAAATAGGACATGCTATTACTGTATTCTGTGAGTCTGGCCACCTGTAGACTCAAGCCCACACTTACATATAAATATAAGTGTGCTCAAGCCACACTTAGATTAGAAATCAATGCAATGTAACAGTAGTGGGGTCCTTCAGTCACATGGCGTAGGGGAATTTGGTGGTCTACAGTGAAGTCTTTAATAATCTGGACCTCAGATTTTAGTTCCTTTGTACCTATGTTACAGAAATAAATTGTCAGTATTGTAGCTTCTATTATTGGGAAGAATTAGTATTTCCAAATCCTACATAAACATTGACCATCACCTAAAAATGAGATGCAGGCTTCTAGTGGGAGCATTAACACAGACAAGCCTTTATTCCTACCAACACCTAGCACGCTAACTTGAACACTTGCTACATTAATGTAGCCTTGGCTGCTTACCAATGCAAGACACTGGAATCACATGACTTCTTAGAGAATGGGCCCTTTGTACAGGGTCCAGGGCTACCAAAGACGGCCACACATCAATATTTCTGTTTTCATTTAACCAAACACACAGGCACACTGCTAAATATTGTCAATAGACTTTTTGTGCAGAAGTGCATTCACTTTCCATTTGAAGAGTGTAATCATAAAGCTTCTCAGATATTTTAGATAATATTTTGTTTTTTCTTTTGTAAGTGGCACACTGATCTGTCTGCGGGAGGACACCTGCGAGCATTGTTAAAACAAGCCGAGCCTTGTTATATTAGAAAACGATCTTGTCAGTATCAATTTGTAGCACATTTTAAGCAGAAGACTCATGAAGGACAGGCAACAGGGCTGTGCCTTCATTTTTCAGAGGTAAAGATAAATTGGAACAAGTACATTGGCTCTAGAAAAATAAAGGTTTGTTTTTGTAAGGCCATTGCGAGTTGTCCTTTGCTATAGTCACTTTAAGCTAGCATTGGAGTGATGTGATTGATTTTATTTGGTGGGGATGTGCCATTAGCTTTCTGTTTGTTTATACGTCACTCTAATGATTTATTTTAGATATCTACCACTGCCCACATTTGCTGGTAAAGTATGAATCCCTAACTGCAAGTCAATAATTCCTTATACCCATATTTGTGCTGGTTAATGCCTTTCCATACACTGCTTATGAAACAAACAAAAAAAAGTTCACCTCAAGCTATTAAACCAAATTCCCCAGCTGTTTGGCTGTTCCAGTTTCCAGGCTGGAACCACAAGCTGTTTATAGAGTGCACTTCTGTAAAAAGGTTGCTGTTTTCCTCGGTTGTTTTAAGTTCCAATAAGAACTTTGGGACGTGACTAATTTTGAACTGGCATTTTTCAACTGAGGTTTATTTTGCTTCTCTGTTACCTATTGCTAATGCTCCAATATTGGCGTGGGGCAAGGGGACATAATAAACCTTTATATATTTGAAATTTACCCTGCTGCATAATTCTATTATTCGGTTGATGTAGGTAAGGTCAGTGCTACATCTGATTGCAAGTCTGAGACAATTCAGGTCCTGCTGAGGTGAAAGCAATACAAAGTCCCCTTTCACCAGAAGATTGTAAATGGCACAGATGAAATAGTCCCAAAACCATCTCACTCAAATTCATAAGACACAAACCAGACAAGACACTTAACTACAGCAAAACACAATGAAAAGCTTAACAAAAAAAGGACAACTTTTTTCTTGTGGCTTTTACTAAAAATGAAACCAAATGTTCCAAGCATTTAACATAAATGCATAAAGTATGGAACACAAATGCCTTTGGCATTGTGACGTTGAAAGAGAAAACATCTCTGATCACCACAGAATTGTGTGCATAGTTTTTGAAAGACAAGTGAGTGAATAAAATTAAAAGGCAGACTTTTTAAACACTCTTGGTTATAGAAGAGTATTCGGATCATCAGAATAAAACCCAAACCATATTTAAAAGCTACCATCACAGGCTGCATGAATATGAAACCTATTTTAATTAATAAAGAAACAATGCATATATTTATCAGTCTTTAGATTAAGTTAAAAGTATTGTGAATAATTTGCAATGGATCTTCTCCTAGTGGCGAATGCATTTATAATATTGACATCAACATAAGACATGTACTTGCCTCTTGATTCCAGAGCTTGCTCTGTAGTTGAGACGTAAGACGTTCGTCTTTGAACTATATGGTTTGCAAAGAATAAAATAAGCAACTACATACAGAGCTGCCTCAGTAATCTCTGTGGAGTGCCAATAAGGCAGATCCTAACCTCAAAGTAAATTTAAAATGTACTATATATGTTGAATAAGGTAAAAAAAAAAATAAAAAAAATACATAGGCTTAAAAAAAGTAAAACAGTTTGATATGTTTTTTATGCTGTTTCATTTTGTTTACTTTTGATATCAGTATCTCTGTCCTACTCAATCATATGAGCCAGAACCAAATGCTGGATTTATACAATACCTTATAAATACATGCATTTGAACTCTTTTAATAGGAAATAAGCACACCAAGCTGGATCTTTTTTTTGGCATAGCATTTATTTGTAAGAATGGTGAAGATGGATCAGCTATGCAGGTGTAGATTCCTGAAAAAAAACTACTATACTATAGATATACATCTCTGTTAGAAACCTATACAAATTCCAAAAATATACAGTAAAATGTAAAAAATACAAAAGAATTTGGCAAGGGCAAATTTTACATCACCTTATATAAAACTACGATACAAATGACAACTACAATCCATTTTCTTTCTTTTTGCACAGTCATTATTACTCCTCGTCTGCTGTTCTTTGTATTTGTTGTCCACTGTAGAAGTACTGTGAGTTTTTTTCAAAACATGCAGTTCATGCACTTGACAGACTTGCTGCCGTAGTCAATGCACTCAGGCCCTATGCATTCACAGCAGGCGTTGTGGAACCATCTGTATTTGGAGGCTCCCATGGATTCACACGAGACTTTACACTGGTGGATAGACATGCAGTCATCAAAGTAGACCACTGTGCACATGTGATCTGAAAAGATAAAAAAAGATTATGAGATTTAAGAGCGTGTTTAATGTAACATTTCCATCAGACAATTGAGAGCTGAAAGAGTTTGAAATCAGTCCCATTATGTGAACTCTTTTTTTTTTAATGACCTAATGCCTAGTGAATTAGTGTAACTGCAACGGCAATATGCTCTTTGCAGTAATATGTTGCAGGAATTTTAAAATCTACTGATTATAGTTAGGGTAATGCATTTATATTGGTCTTTCAATTTGTAACACAATTATACTCTAGAGCAGTGGTTTTCAACCTGTGGTACGCGTACCAGTACTGGTACCTGACAGGCTTGCAACTGGTACACACCAGCACTAGTTCTTTATGAAGATGTGATTCCTCAACCACAATACTCCCGGTCTGTATAAAAAAACCCAGCATATCACATGTTTTAATAAACTGAAGTGCGAGAAGTAACAATTTGATCGAATATAAATGCCTGTAAGTGCAGCGAGGTATTAACACCAGCACAATACAGGAATCCCAGTTTCTTGCAACAGTTGTGATGGTGACCAAACATGTGCGAGTACAGTTATTAAAAAAGGCAGCTTAAAATGAACAGATGCATTTAAGAAATGTAGAACAAGAACAGCGAAAAACTAAAATACAAATACAATAAGGTCTGTGTGTTGCACACGTGCCAGTAACAAAGTGCCATTCAGATTGTGCTGATGGAAATATCTCAAATATATGACAATGTGCTTGCTGTGGTGTATTTAATATCGTATATATATAGCAGAATGAACACGCTGAAATTTAAACTTGTTTTTATTGAAAAATAAACGTAACATGTAATCATAAGAGCTGTCTGTGTTACATGCTCCCAGATCAGGACTTCACGAACACTGAGCATGGGAGCTGCAGCATGCTATTTCCCATATTGCAACTGTACACAATTAAAGGTGCGGTCACCAATTCCACACACAACACTTGAAAAATTATTTAAAATATAAACATGCTGAGTTAATTGCAGTCATCAGCTGCATATATTAACCATTCAGCAGAATGAGGCGACAAACAAGGGAGTACAAACACAACAAACCTGGTTGTAATGGGGTAGGTCTCAGTTTTACAACAGCAGTTTAAGGCTGCATATAGTTACTGGTACACCTGGTGGTCCTTGCTGGAAACACTGGTACTTGTGATGAAAAGGTTGAAAACCACTGCTCTATAGTATGTCAATTACAAAGTGCACTGTCTCCCGAACCAAGAAACAAAGCATTTTAGTTTATATAACCCTGCAAATGTTTCAAACTCATTATCTTAATTGGTGTCTGAGTATGGAGTAGTGGTTAGGGCTTTGGACTCATGACCGGAGGGTCATGGGTTCAATCCCCAGTGGGGACACTGCTGCTGTACCCTTGAGCAAGGTACTTTACCTAGATTGCTCCAGTAAAAAAACCCAACTGTATAAATGGGTAATTGTATGTAAAAATAATGTGATATCTTGTAACAATTGTAAGTCGCCCTGGATAAGGGCGTCAGCTAAGAAATAAATAATAATAATAATATGAGTTTTTGACACTGGTGGTGGCAGAGTTGTAAAATTAATAACACAAAAGATTTATATGATACCCACGATCGAACATTAACTATATAATCACAGAATATAGTTGTGTATGAAGCCAATACAATATCTCAAGTGCAAGGTCTTTACCAGAAACAAAAAAGTCATACAACCCCAGTACGGTAGCCATCTTAGGTCACAAGTCACAAGTACCTTTAGAGTTTTCCCTTACACTGAAAATATGAAGTCTGTATCTTAAATGTTTGAGATGTTAGTTTAAGTTGCCATGGCAATGGCTTTACTAAAACATTTCAGCTCCCGTAATAGGGATGGTTAAAAAGCTTAATGACAATGCAAAGCAATTTCTGGTTTAGCCATTTACTACTGTTTTGAGAGCCAGATCATCACTTTTTGAAGAACTGACTATTTCGGACCAAAAACAGTAATTCTATCAACATTTAATTACGGATTATTAAAAATACATTTCCTTTGAAATGCAACCAGCCTGCTTTTCATCTGATTTTATAGCACCAAGAAAGTCAGACAACATTTTCTTCTTTTCTGCCATATGGTACAAATAACGGCCCATCTGTTTTTGGAATGAACAGTTGCTAATTAGTAGAGAAGAACCCAAACGGTTAATTGCTCTGACTATTTGAGCAAAACAGGCATCCATTTATATCTGTTTAGCTAACATTTTAGTTTCTAAAAGATAAATTAATCATATGCCTACTTACTACTCAGAGTTGGTGAAGTTTCATTTTACACATGCTTGTCTGAGAATCTTTGCCAAATACAACCTGAGCTGAAAGTTTGCATCTGAATTAATGAGTAGAAGTGCCTCAGCTGGAGTGAACTTTAATGAATGTCCATTCAACAGCAAAATATAACTGGGTCATGGGTTCATAACAGAGCAGGGAAAAGAGAAAACAAAGCATTGGAGCAAAACCTAGTCTAACCTCTGCGAGTAAACTAGCAAGCTACTTTGTTTGAAAGACCAGGATCTTGGTAAAGCAGCTCATAAGAAGGCAGAGTGCTTTGTGACTGAAGCTACAGTTACAGTTCACAGGGCTGTTTTATTTATTTATTTTCATTGAAAAACTTTCAGCATATCAACAAGTACAAATTGCAAGCATTAAAAAAAAAATACATCTTAGGGTGAGTTCTTGTTCATGGGATAATTCGCAGTAGACTCAGTACATAAACTTTATTGATTATAATAACATAAATATACTAAACAGAGACACAAATATGAAAGTGAAGTAAATCACAAGAATAAATATCTCACACGGTTTTACAAAATTTTATTTAGGATTATGTAATTTTGTAGTATATTGATTTTATTTGTTTACAAAAATGCAAATGTTCACACTAGCATTTTACTGAATACTATGACAATAGTTTACAGTATCAGCTCTTCTATAGGCTAGCTAACTGTTTCACCTGGTATTCCCCGTCTTACAGAAGGCAATATTAGGTGTTTAGAAAGCGACCTAATTACCCCCCTGAAAGAAAGCATAAAACGAATAAGGAGGAATTCTGATTTAAATGTTTACAAGCAGCGTTCCCTCTAAGGCTAAATGCGCACATTTTTCACAGTAACTGGCAACAACCTTCACACTCAGTTTACTAACTTTCATAAGTTATTATCATAAATATCAACCTCAATCGAGACTCCAGCCTCTAGAGGTAAACCTATTATTTTGAGACCATTCTTACAAAACATAAGCATATTTGTGTCTGTCTTGCAGCTGTTTCTCTGATTTCCCAGGCATCAGTGAATCTGTACTGGTACAGGGTGGGCGAAGCAGGCATCTGGCGATTCTGCTCCGTGCTGCTCATGAACTTTACAGTTTTTAACTCGTTGTATAATTGAATACTAAAATCAGTGAAGTACAATCTACATGCATTATTTAGAAGTATAAATACTCCGGTAAACATAAATAAAAATCACAATACTCATAATGACGGTTGTTGTTTTATGTCCCTTTTAAAAAACAACCATTTCAGAAATCATTTCAAGCATTTTTGAAACTGGTAAAAATGTAATCAGCACATTAGTCGAAAATACACATTTAAGCAGGGGTGTAGAGCTGGGGGCTCGGGGGGGTGGAGGGGAGCGCGGCCCCCCACTTCTCTTGGGCAGGGAGAGCACCGCTTCCGTATTTCACGTGTAGAATATTGAACTGTTTTGCTCCTATTAATATATGGAGATATACATGTGTATAAGCCATACAAATAAGCAAAGAATACAATAACCGTAAGAAACCCTTGAGAGATAAATAATGAAAAAAGTTTGAATATAGCGTGCCTGGTATGGAACAACAGGTGTGAATAACGTAGAGCGGTGAAGGGAACCTGTATCAACGCTGTGCTGAGATGACAGCGTTTTACAATTAGATGTAATAATTGGAACCGTTCTTATTGTTAAAACCATATATAAGAAATAATGTAGATAAAATAAGCTAAAGATTTATTTAAGATAAAACTCAATTGCAACAAACAAATAAAGGGTACCTGTGGCCTTACACATCTTTTTTTGCAAACGGATGCACTTCAAAATCTCAGTCTCATTCGCTCGAGGCTGCAAATCAACAGTATGAAGGTTACTCTTGAAATCAGGACTTAAAGGATGTGTTGCAGTAAGAATACCCGTTAAGAAAGGGGGACAAGACTAAAAGGCTAAAATATTCCCAAGAATACAGAAATTGGACTTTGGAACAATGGTCAAAGGTGCTTTGGAATGTTGACAGTAAATGGTAACAAAATACTTTCCTGTACAAAGACCAATCACTAATTCACTGTTTTCAATACTTCACGTTTGTTTGATGTGCATGTCAGATAGCTAAACAAAGAGGGAGCACTGCATTAGACTGTATATCTTAAATAATCCAATAAATATTTCACGTGGCACTTAAATATTTGTTCTAGGGTGAATATCCAAATATCTGAACAAACATTTTTTTAGGGCTGTATTAGAAGGTTCGAAGGTTTGTTCGCTAGCCAGGAATTCGAAGATTGTTTTAAACCTTTGAAGGTTCGTCAGACGCCATTCATGCACTGTATGTTTTTTTTTCTGACAATGTGTGAATACCATAAATCACACATTAAATGTCACTCACATGCACAATTTGATCTTTTTATTTGTATAATGCATATTACTTAAAAAAAGTTGTTGTATTAAAATCCAACCATATCGTTATGCGTAGCAACTCCTATAGCAGGGTATATTATCCAAAGCACTGGGGCGGTACCTATAGCGGTTGTAGTGCTTCAGTAAAATATGTACTGAATATCTAGTGTACAAGACAGTGTAAGAGAAGTGCTATGGTAGAATATGTTTGAAACATACAAAATATACACTAACACTAAATTTTAATTTCGAAAAAAACTGAGCACCGTCCATCCCTCTCCGCTCCAGCTCGTGTTAACCAGCGGCAAATTTCTTCATTCACCATCTCGACAGCAAAGCGTTGTATAGTGTAAGCTGTATTGAAAGAAATGTTTCGAAACCCCTCTGCTGTTTGGGATTTGATTTGTTAAATGCCCAGACGACCAAAAAAAAAAGTTGAATGCAAACTGTGCAAGCGACTGTTGATGTATCATGGAGGCACATCCAATCTCTGGGGTCACTTTACAATCGTAGGTTAATATTATTATTATTATTATTATTATTATTATTATTATTATTATTATGGAACGGTGATTGTTAAATTAAGTTTGTTTTGCCTAAGTCCGCTGCAGTTCGTGCTGCTGCAATGCAAGCTTAATCGCAAGCAGCATCAATTACGTGTAAATAAACAATGTGTATTTTTATTTTAATTTGAATAATAAAAACATGATTACTGTTCTATATAATGTATTTTTAAACTACATATGAATGTTTTATTCCATTTATATGGCTTACCTGTAAAATAATAGGATTTTCAATCAAATATAAACAAGTAGCTATGGTGACGTCACCAGTACATTATGCAAATGAGTACCATCAACGGTTCGAACCTTCCTTCGGTAATGTGTTCTGAACCTTAGACGGTCAAAATGTACCCTCATTGCAGCCCTACATTTTTACATGTATTCAAAGGCAAAAAAACACGTCTGTGTCCACCAGAAATTACACAATTAATTGAAATGAGAAATACGTATCACAACGTGTTTTCACCTATCCCACATTTTCAGAAGATCAGAATGGCACGGCATGTGCTTGGTGAACTTTTTGTAATTCTATGTTTTGTTTAGAAAAGTGTAATAATACCAATTAATGTACTTAATAGCCAAAGCATCAAATGGTATGTTTGCATACCATATATATTTGTAAGTTGTACCAGACATTGACAAAAATTAAAACCCAAAAGAAAATAAAAATAAATAAAAGTTAAAATATTTTAAATATGGGGGCCTGTACTACTGTGGGCATTTATACAGCAATTGTATTATACAGCAGTGTATTTGGGAAGCTCACCTTTGTCGCTGTTGTAGCGTGCGTGGATGCTGTTGCCAGGGACAGAGACGTTCTGGGACTGGGCTTCGTCGAGGGTCTCGAGGAAGGAAACAAGGTTCTCGTGATGGGAAAGCTCCTCGGCCACAGGGAAGGACACAATGTTCCAGTTGAGCTGTGTCTCCCCCTCTGTCAGTGCCCGGAACAGAGACGGGATTGGCTCGTGCAGGTCCTCCACCGTGCTCTTAGACGTCGGTGGGGTGTCGCTGTAGTTTTTGGGATTGCACATTCCTGCAAAAACAAAGGAAAAATTAAACTGAGGTAAATAAAAGAAACGTAACACATTTCCAAAATCGCACCATATTATTAAAAGTTAACCCCACCCTATCTTAGAGTTGGAACATAGTCAGGGGTGTGCAATTCATATCGGCCAATGTTTGGGACAACACGATTTGAGTGAGGGACAACAAGTTTTGCCGCCATACTTTGCCCGTTGGACAAATAGTTTTTATTTATTTATTTTTCCTAAGTTCGTTCTGTTGCTAGAAAAACACTCCGGGTATATTTCTAGAGAGCCACGGAAGTTTCTGAAAACTGAATTGCTGAAGTCTAGCACCTACACACAAACATTTTTAAAAGTGTTTACGCCCCACCCCTATCACTTCTGATTGGCTAGCTGTGAAAAAGCCGCTCTTCTGTTCGCTACAAAGAAACGCAGAAATGGCTGCCAAGAGAGCCTCTGGCAAGGCACAGACTCATCTTTTAAACTTAAGGTATTATTTACGTTTTTTGTAAATTAGCAAATAAGTGATACTGCTTTCTTAATACATGAGCCTGCCATTTAAATGGAGCAATCTAGTAAAATCGTGGCAAACTCTCCCTTGCAAAAAATGTATTGATTTTTTTTCTTTCGATTTTAGTTTGCTAACCTAGTTTGCCATTTACTATATTTACATATTGTTTTAGATTTAAATGCTATATATTAAAAAAAAAATACTTTTTTTTTCTTTTACTAGATTTGAACAGAAGCGATGTTAGTTATTTATTCGACATGAACAATCCATCGATTTGTGAAACTATTTAAACATGAAGATTGACAAATATGTTCATAATGAGATAAATGCTTATATATGAGATTATCTGTACAATATTTTATTATTAAATAAAATACAGACTATAAATCTCATGGCAATGTGTTTATGTATTAATTCATGTATGTGTTTATTTTTCAGTGAGAGTAGTGCAGGGAAGTAGTGTTGCCCTCCCCTCCCCCCCCCCCCCAAAAAAATCAGGGTATGAAACCAGGATCACCCTGCTGCAGCAGTGTTCCAGTTAGCCAACATGTGACAATATGTTAGTGGGGAAAACTAGCTGTAAAATGTTGTACATCGTTTAAATAAAATAAGTATATAACAGAAATAAACAAAAGAAAAAAAAACATATTTTGCCTTTGCCGAATTTGATGGAGCCTACTGTAAATATTGCACCCATTTTGGTAGAAAAACAGTAAAAAATGCAGAGAAACTTGACAGGTTATAAACAAGTCCTTTAAAAATCTGGGGTTCAGCAGTTACAAAACTGAAAGAACGTCAAGAAAAATCAGAATTCCACAAAGCCGCAGTAATAGATGGCAATGATTTCATATCTGTGATGCAACAAACTAAAACACCTGTACATCAGGAGCTGGAATCAGCTTACAGAGAAAGAGTGGGGGAAAAAAAACTCCTGGTATGTTACTTAAATTTACTTGCAAATGTGCTCCAAACTGCACTGAAAGGAACAGTTCCTTAAAGTATGTTATACATTTGTTGAGGTGAGGTGAGGTCACAGGGAACCTTTTGTGTATCTTGAAGAATTTAGTGAAACAGTAAAGCTACTGATTGAAAAAAATTGCACATCCCTGATAGTACATACGAGATTTAGCTTTTATGGACAAAAGTAAAGGAACCAAATCACTCCACAAGGTTTTTTTGGAAGCTTAGGCATGTATTTTCAGAAATTGGTAAAGTACCTATTTAAGTGACGTAAAATACAAATCAATTATGTTGTGTTACATTCACGTACCTTAAGTTACTTTAAAATAATTGTTTCCCAATTGGTCACATCTGAAATAAATACACCCGAAACAGAACTAACTCTGTGTGCCTTTGCATTCGGATGCTGAGAAATAACACACATACTAAACCCAATTTATAATGCCTGAAGATTTTACCATTTATTCCATCTTCTATGGACATTAGAGAAAGATGACAGTATTAGAACTAAAACAAACAGAACATTACTGTAGCCCAGACTGTATGCTCTAGAGTCTAGCTGCTGTATAGGAATCCCCTACCACGCTTTGACAACAATTATGTAACTATCTTGTTAGTAAATCTACATGATAGGAAATACTACATTCACACTAGCCACTTAAGTCAAAAAGATTTACAACTTCTAATAATAGTATTTTCACGTAAAAAAACCAACTTTCTTTAACATAAAGCTGCACTTACCAAGTTTTGAAAACATATGCCTAGCGCGGACATATGCACCACTTCATGTGGACTATTTCCTTAACAGACACACTGGGAGACATTCCTTTGTGCGTAGTGTGATGTTGGATAATGCTCCTGCAGTGATACATAAGATCTCTAGCAGTGGATAAAGGACCCTGTGTTCAGTTTCGAATGTCCCGTATTGCTTGTTATGATACAGTACAGTATCATAACAAGCAGCAGTGTGGAGTAGTGGTTAGGGCTCTGGACTCTTGATCGGAGGGTCGTGGGTTCGATCCCAGGTGGGGGACACTGCTGCTGTACCCTTGAGCAAGATACTTTACCTAGATTGCTCCAGTAAAAACCCAACTGTATAAATGGGTAATTGTATGTAAAAATAATGTGATATCTTGTAACAATTGTAAGTTGCCCTGGATAAGGGTGTCTGCTAATACATAAATATTTAGAATTAAAAACTCAAATAAAGTAACAATAAACATGTGCTGTTTTGTGCTAAAAAAATTTATTACCCAGTTAAGATTTCTTTGACTGAGTGCCTGTGGTGAAAAAAGAAAAGAAATGTATTTGTTTGAATGTCAACCTTTTTAATATGTAAAAAGTATTAAAAACTGAACTGAAAACTACAATTGTAAGTAATAGTGGTCTAAACCCTGTATTTTGGGGTGTCCTCTTATTTTGTGAATACGTCCTGATCCTGACATTACTTCTATCCACGGCAGACGTTGTGTATTACCACTGCCTGCTGCCTGTCAGGGCTGTGATTGTTAACATCTGGAAAGTTGAAATACCTTTCTTAAAAAAGGAAGGAACTCAGTCAACCCAGTACTCAGACGTGGGATCTAATTTGCTATTGCTATTGTAGGAGGTTACTATGCTGACTGACTAAACAAGAGGTCTGCCCCCCCCCCAATTCCTAAAGGAAACAGTTTGACGCCATGTACTAAATCTAAAACTTACAACAGCAAGGGTATCGGGGTACTGCGCTCTAAATGGTAAAACCCATATTCATTTAGCTATCCTGAACGGTACTGTGTGTGCGGCACCTGTCAGATCTGCCTTTTCGGTTTTCTGGAAATGAGTTCACATAATACTTTCTTGCAATGTCATCCCTTGTATTACAAACAACCCAGCCAGCCATGGTCTCCTGGGAGTTTAAGAAAATAAACTGCACAACACTGGACCATACTGAACTATAGGAAAACAATAAAAACATTTCAAGCAGACCAATTTGCTCTTTTTTTTGTCTAAAGGTTTTGGTCCCCCAGCCACTACTGCGTGTTTCTTATCAGAAAGTCTGCAACATTTTGTCTTTGAAAACCCAATAGAAAAGCATGCACCAAAGTCTTGACTTCTGCTCGTCTAAACTGCCATGTCCTGTCAGATTCAAGATTTGAGCAGGCTTAGAGGGAGGGCTGTATTTTCTTCACTGTAAAAAATGGCTTATTTCATGGCTTATTTCATGGTGTGCCAGGTTCCTAAGCGCAGTGTAACAGGTGGTGCGTCAATAAAAACACTTGCTGTATTTATTTTTAAGTGATAAAAAAAATGTATATTTACACTATTCTTTCAGAAATGCGATTTATTACGAGAAACTACATATTACATAGCAATGGGTACATTTCACGGAATCATGAAATCCATGATAACTGTGGAACTGTGGCTCAATGAGGAATGTCTCCTCAAATAAAAATAAAAAATACCCAATATTAGATTTAGAGCAACAACAAGTCATTTGTTTACATGATAAACTTACACAAGTTAAACATTGGTTTTAATCCAAATAATAGTAATTTCCAAACTGTCCCCAAAAACACAGCTGTTTTTCTGTTTGCTTATCTTTGGAATATCTGACAGGCAGACATAACAGCAGAAATTCTGTTCAGTCAGAACATTGCTGGGTGGGGCGGAACTGTAATCGCAGTACTGGATTTTAAGGCCTTTATATGATTCAGTTTCAAATAACAATCCAGGCCTTTGGCCAGGAAGAAAAATAAAAATATGAACCTGGGGCTGCCCCAGGAAAATATGTGTACCACAGCAAAAATATAACAAGGAAAGGTCCACATTATAATGGAGAAATACCACAGAAACGATTACTTCCAACCTGTACACAGAAGACAAACTGTCTCCAAGGATAGTCCATATGCAGGTTTACTGTAACAGAATTTCTTTTTCCAGTATTGGTATCAAAGGCAGCACGTTTTAGCAGCTTATGTAATGTGGGTTACTGGGGTGCTCCATTGTAGCAGAGACCCCCTGATCAGTGTGCAGCACTCACCTACACAGTCACAGCACTCATCCCAGAGAGTGCCAAGGCACAGCATGCACTCCTTACAGCACGAGCAGTTCCCATCTGTCGGTCGACACTGACACAGCTCCTGTGCAAGAGAGGGAGAAAAGGTCTGTCAGAAAACACACCTGAACATTTTTTTTTCTATTTGCAGCTTTCTACTTTCACTTGCACTACTGAATTTTAATAACAGTTTCATTCCGCTGGTAACCGGCATGTGGGTCTGAATTATTGAGCTTTTGTTACAAGTATTGCAATGAATATAGACAGAGTGGTACTAAAGTTAATACCACTCATCATAATACATCACTTGGAAAAAAATATGAAAAAACAACCATTACGAAATGAACTAGATCATAGCAAATATAGGGCCCATCGTGTTTATTGGTATTGGATCAATAGGCTATTGTCTGAAACCATCCAATGGAGATGCGTATTTAGAATTTTTTTTTAACTAACTACATAATACAGGGTACATTCTTAGTTTTATTTGGCTTTTTTATTGTGCTTACATGTCTGATATGTGAAACATGGATTTTTCACAGTAGTTTTTCTTTGTGGGCGGGTTAGGATGGGTGGGAAAGGTTTAACTACAATGTACTTTTTGTCTTAATGATTAATATAAGCTGTATTATTACTGTCATACTGCTTTTTGTTATTCTACTGAAAACCAATAAAAAGATGTATGGTGTGAAAAAAATAAGTACATGCTGTCATGGAAGATACTGAATCAAGGTGTCTTGTCATATCTTCCAGTTTATTACAATTAAGTGCACTACGAATCAGTCTGCTATTTCAAACAAGACGCTGTTTTGGTATTTTATGTGTAGTACATACCAGTCATTTTCTGTAACTTTGGTCGGGTCCAGTTTTATTTTCCTCCTTTTCATTCATTTTTAACTGTGGATATTTTTATATTTTTGACAATATTTACATTATTACGTGTGATGTCTTAACCATCCGACTCTCGCTTTTCTTCACGGTCTCTCTTCTCCTGTACTACCGCGCACTCACTCTCTTTACACGTACAAAAATGTAACATTGACGTGCTTGAAATTAAATAATACCACAAAACAAACACATTGGGCTGTAAATGCTTAAATGACTGGCTTTCTGAAAAAAATATACAATTTGACTTTAAATGAATTACTTAATAATTAATAATCTTCATCCCAACAAAGCACTCTTGCACTGTTTGGTAGAGCCAATGGGAATGAATCTTTAGTTCTTAGGGACTATTTTCTGTTGTGGAAGGTTAAAACTCAAAATGTTAATAAATCTTTAGATATTTTATAGATTTCTCCTTTCTTTTTTTTATAAAACGTTTATAAATCATTTTTATACAAGCAATAAGGTGCTGAGGGCTGGATATTGTCACTTCTTGGTTAGTTGGTCAGAAAACAGTACTAAACAGGTACATCCTAGGGATGGGAATTTTAAACGTTTAAACGTATAAACTCTAACTGGTTAAACGCTGAATAATATGCTAGACATATAAGCGGTCATGTGACCAATTTCACCAAACGCATGTTTTAA
Organism: Acipenser ruthenus; assembly: GCF_902713425.1. Lineage (NCBI taxonomy): Eukaryota > Metazoa > Chordata > Actinopteri > Acipenseriformes > Acipenseridae > Acipenser > Acipenser ruthenus. The sequence goes on along the minus strand of NC_081192.1, from coordinate 14,039,738 downwards.
TGTATTCATTTTAGCAATGTATCATCATATACAGTCAGTCCGTCATGTAGCCGTTTGCTCTGGTGCCACAGTAAGGGTGGATATTATAAAAAGGAAGGGGGCTGGCAATTACCTTCAAGTAGTTTTTCTAATTGGTGCAACACAAAGATCGACACTGGGGCGGGTTATGGTAGGGTTCAGTTCACACAGGGTAAGCAAAGTGTTTTTTTTCTGATGTTTGTTTTATATTTTTTAATAAAATTTCATCTCTAAACAAAGGAACAAGGCAAAGGCACGTTTTTCTTGTCTGAGGAACCAGACAAGAAAACCGTGGTATATAAATAATTATGTCAAACAAAATTGCTGTACCACAAAAATACAAGTTTCATAATTTGAAATGAAAACATTCAGAATTACTGTGGATGGAATTACTGAATGCAGTAAAAAGCAAACACCCATAATAAACAGAATGCTCTAGATGGCGACTGTGAATATGTATAACATGATTTTAAAAGGAAGGGGTTTTTCCAATATTAATTCAGAGAACGCATAAGTGTAAATTAATTATGTATAGGCTTTAATTTACCAGTTTGTGGCACCCTTAACAGTAGTATTAATGTAACAATGTATTGGAATCTGTGCATTTGTTAGAGTCTGTAACATGTAAGTGGTGTTTTTTTTGTTTTGTTAATTAAATTATTATTATTGTTTTTCTTCTTTGAATATAATATAATGTCAAATAAATAAATAAATTAAATAAAAAAATAAGTGTAGTTTAGTTTATTCACTTTTTACCCACAGGGCCTTCAGAGGTACATCTCAATAGCATTGCACAAATACAAACAGAGACATTTACTAAGATAAAAATAATAATACAAATGCTTTTAAAAAGACCACATTCCCGTTGAGCTTTTTTTTTTTTTAGATTCTATTGATTACTATGCAGGACAGCCGCTATAAGATTGTTACCTTTATTAAAAATGTGCAGGGAAGAATCTACCGGTTAATCAACTAATGCCCATAAATTAACTGATCAAAAAATTTGAATTGCGTGACAGCCTTAACTTCAGTATATACTTTGGTGTGTATGTTAAGTCTATGGTGTTAAAACGTTATTTGCTTATTTAGGGGGTCTTTGCTTGGAAAATACTAACAATTGCTGTCAGTATACATAAGAATGTAATATAAAAGAGTGTGTGTGTGTGTGTCTGTAGATATGGTTTAAATGTTTAAATGCTGACACCTGCATAGCATTTAAACATTCATAAAAATTTACCAAATGCACATCCCTAGTACAGCCGTACAGGCCGTGTGAGTGGACTTCAAGAAACAATATAAAGTATGTAGCTTTTTCATTAGCTTCTCACTATTATTCATTTAAATAGTAACATTGTGACCGAATAAAATAACAGAACAATTTTCTAAGGTTTATATCAATACATAAAACTGTAATATGCACATCTGCAAAACTGTAAAATGCAGTTATTTAGATATTTAATAGAAAATGGCACTTGCATAGTATATATATATACAGTGCCTTGCGAAAGTATTCGGCCCCCTTGAACTTTGCGACCTTTTGCCACATTTCAGGCTTCAAACATAAAGATATGAAACTGTAATTTTTTGTGAAGAATCAACAACAAGTGGGACACAATCATGAAGTGGAACGAAATTTATTGGATATTTCAAACTTTTTTAACAAATAAAAAACTGAAAAATTGGGCGTGCAAAATTATTCAGCCCCCTTAAGTTAATACTTTGTAGCGCCACCTTTTGCTGCGATTACAGCTGTAAGTCGCTTGGGGTATGTCTCTATCAGTTTTGCACATCGAGAGACTGAAATTTTTGCCCATTCCTCCTTGCAAAACAGCTCGAGCTCAGTGAGGTTGGATGGAGAGCATTTGTGAACAGCAGTTTTCAGTTCTTTCCACAGATTCTCGATTGGATTCAGGTCTGGACTTTGACTTGGCCATTCTAACACCTGGATATGTTTATTTGTGAACCATTCCATTGTAGATTTTGCTTTATGTTTTGGATCATTGTCTTGTTGGAAGACAAATCTCCGTCCCAGTCTCAGGTCTTTTGCAGACTCCATCAGGTTTTCTTCCAGAATGGTCCTGTATTTGGCTCCATCCATCTTCCCATCAATTTTAACCATCTTCCCTGTCCCTGCTGAAGAAAAGCAGGCCCAAACCATGATGCTGCCACCACCATGTTTGACAGTGGGGATGGTGTGTTCAGGGTGATGAGCTGTGTTGCTTTTACGCCAAACATAACGTTTTGCATTGTTGCCAAAAAGTTCGATTTTGGTTTCATCTGACCAGAGCACCTTCTTCCACATGTTTGGTGTGTCTCCCAGGTGGCTTGTGGCAAACTGTAAACGACACTTTTTATGGATATCTTTAAGAAATGGCTTTCTTCTTGCCACTCTTCCATAAAGGCCAGATTTGTGCAGTATACGACTGATTGTTGTCCTATGGACAGAGTCTCCCACCTCAGCTGTAGATCTCTGCAGTTCATCCAGAGTGATCATGGGCCTCTTGGCTGCATCTCTGATCAGTCTTCTCCTTGTATGAGCTGAAAGTTTAGAGGGACGGCCAGGTCTTGGTAGATTTGCAGTGGTCTGATACTCCTTCCATTTCAATATTATCGCTTGCACAGTGCTCCTTGGGATGTTTAAAGCTTGGGAAATCTTTTTGTATCCAAATCCGGCTTTAAACTTCTCCACAACAGTATCTCGGACCTGCCTGGTGTGTTCCTTGTTCTTCATGATGCTCTCTGCGCTTTAAACGGACCTCTGAGACTATCACAGTGCAGGTGCATTTATACGGAGACTTGATTACACACAGGTGGATTCTATTTATCATCATTAGTCATTTAGGTCAACATTGGATCATTCAGAGATCCTCACTGAACTTCTGGAGAGAGTTTGCTGCACTGAAAGTAAAGGGGCTGAATAATTTTGCACGCCCAATTTTTCAGTTTTTTATTTGTTAAAAAAGTTTGAAATATCCAATAAATTTCGTTCCACTTCATGATTGTGTCCCACTTGTTGTTGATTCTTCACAAAAAATTACAGTTTCATATCTTTATGTTTGAAGCCTGAAATGTGGCAAAAGGTCGCAAAGTTCAAGGGGGCCGAATACTTTCGCAAGGCACTGTATATGTGTATGTATGTATGTATGTATGTATGTATGTATGTATATATATATATATATATATATATATATATATATATATATATATATATACATACATACATACATCATCTGGTTTTTATTTAGAGTTAATGACTTATAATATGTTTATAAGTGTTTGGTGGCTGCTTTGCTTGTGGGCCTGACACAGCAAAGGGTGTGTGAGAAATACACTCTGAACTTGATTAGCGGAAGCTACTGAACACTAAAACAAGAGAAGAAGTATTTCCAAACTGTACTGTAAAACTAAGTAAAATTGATATATGAAAAAGATCAGTCTCATTAATAAAAGAATGTTGAACAATGTGAGTGATTCATTTCAGGTGGTCGCCACCTGCAATGGAACTTCAGAGAGAATCATAAAATGCAGCTGTGTACCACGTATGTAAATTATGGAATGGAATGCAGCTGTGTATCAAAAGTCAAATGACCTCAGTATGGCAGTGTGCCCTGCCCCTGTGTGTATTTTATGTTTATATGTTGCGTGTTGTGTATTAATGTTGGTGTATGTGTATTAGTGCACAGGATATAATGTGGGGTTACGTAGCACGAGGGTTATAAAATGTATATTTATATTTAGACACGTGCAGATGTATCGAGTTTCTAATTGAATGATTGATTAGCAATCCAATCTCGGTACAGCTGCATAAAAAGGTGAATGTTTCACTCACTCGGGGTTGGGTGTTCAGGGAGAAAGAACTGGAAGGCCAGCACGATACTTGTTGTGGGTTTAGTGTTCATCCCCTGTTTGTTAGTGTCTGTCTGTTTTGGCCAAAGTGCCGTTTTGTTTTGTCCACAGTGTTTTTCGTTTGTTCAAACCTTTTATTTTGTTCACCAGATGTTTATTTAATAAATGCGCCACAGCGTATTCATTACCAATCTGCTGTGGATTTCCCTTCCTTTCAATCAACATATTACCTCTCAGTGTTGTGTTTCTTCTGGGTCTGACGTCACCACACAGGCCAGCTTGCCACAGGCAGCCATATTCAGTCAGGTGTCAATGCTATGGTCATCACCAAATTGAGCATGGAGGGGGGTTACATAACCCTGCAAGTAAGAAGTAACTATCTCAAATGGTTTCTGAGCTATGAGGCTTTGACACTCTGGTCGTGGCAGCATGAAGAGAGAATAATAGAATGTACATAGAGAAAGAAGCCAACACTGGTAAGCAGTAAGTCATCAAGAAAGTAGAAAGTCAAATGACTGTAGCCCTCTTAGGTGACAGGTCAAAGTGAAGGGTGTAGTTAGATTTTCCATAGGTTTCCATAACACTGAAAATATATTAACTTGCAAGCTGAAATGGTTTCTGAGAAATTAACAGTTGATCATGACATGCCAAGAAACCAAAAAGAACCAGGTTCTACAATATTTCACATCTGTCCATCGCAAAATGAAAACGCAAACGACAATTATGTGTTAAAGGCAAGCCATGATGTCTTAAGCATTAATGAATTAATATACATCATGATCTTGAGCCTTAACTGAACATCAAACCTTTCATCTGTCATTATAAAATACCTAAAATATCTCCTTGAATAATTCACTATGTAACACAATTTTTGTTCCTGGGTAGTAAGTGTTATTTCCTAATTGCTTATGCCTCAAAAGTATAGAAAATGGCTATTATTCCCCACAAACTTTGCTTTTGTGACCAGGACAGTGATATTTTGAAATTTACCTATTTCCAATGAGAAAACGGGCGAATTTGTGTCTTTTCGTTCACATAAAGTCAGAAAAAAACAACATATGAATCCAAATTAACAAGTATTTATACTAAAGTAATACAAAAATGACTACAAAAGATTTAGAAGTGAGTAGTTTTTCAAGATTTACGATTATACTGTAAATCACTTTCACGAATCAGCCCCCAAATGTAGTCTCCCATCATGTTCTCGTTATACTGTCCTTGGTAGCGGCGTTCAAAGTCCAGTATATCCTGGTGGAAGCGCTCGCCTTGCTCCTCCGAGTACGCTCCCATGTTCTCCTTGAATTTATCAAGATGAGTATCAAAGATATGGACTTTGAGGGACATCCTACAGTCCATTGTGCCGTAGTTCTTCACCAGAGTCTCAACCAGCTCCACATAGTTTTCGGCCTTGTGATTGCCCAGGAAGCCCCAAACCACTGCGACAAAGCTGTTCCAAGCTGCTTTCTCCTTACTAGTGAGCTTCTTGGGGAATTCATTGCACTCCAGGATCTTCTTTATCTGTGGTCCGACGAAGACACCAGCTTTGACCTTTGCCTCAGACAGCTTAGGGAAGAAGTCTTGAAGGTACTTGAAGGCTGCCGACTCCTTATCTAGAGCTCTGACAAATTGTTTCATAAGGCCCAATTTGATGTGCAGTGGTGGCATCAGCACCTTCCGGGGGTCCACCAGTGGCTCCCACTTGACGTTGTTCCTCCCCACAGAGAACTCGGTCCGCTGTGGCCAGTCCCACCTGTGGTAGTGCGCCTTGGTGTCCCTGCTGTCCCAAAGGCAAAGATAGCAGGGAAACTTGGTAAAACCGCCTTGGAGACCCATCAGGAATGCCACCATTTTGGAGTCTCCTATGACCTTGATGCCATCTCAGAAAAAAGCACTTAGGCAGCTGGAACTAAACTGAACTGGTGGGCTTAAGGCCCCTGTATTTATACTACTATTTATATTACTGGAAAGTTCTAGAAAGTTCTAGAAGTTACTCCAAGTTTACTCAGCACTGAATCTATCTGGAATGTTCTGGAAAATAGGTAAATTTCAAAATATCACTGTCCTGGTCACAAAAGCAAAGTTTGTGGGGAATAATAGCCATTTTCTATACTTTTGAGGCATAAGCAATTAGGAAATAACACTTACTACCCAGGAACCGAAAAAAAAAAAAAAAAATTGTTACACGGTGTAATGTTTTAAATTCTCCCTTTCGGGTTCTCTGTTGGTTGAGAGGACGGATATACCAATGATGTCGCTTTTGATTTTTTTTTTTAATCCTCTTGTATAGAGGTATAAATTCAGCCCATCTACTTAAATGTAAATGTATCCAATTTCACAAATGCAGTCTATATTTAACGAATGAACAGCAGCTGTGACCACTTTGCACAGTCAAAAGGGATGCGACATGATGCGTCCCGTACAGCAAATAGTGAAGCTGCACAGCTTTTATCTGTCTGTGCCTGACGTATCGCATTCATCTGCGACAGAAGAGCAGTATGAACCAGGCTTTAATACGTTTTCTACGGTACTGAAACAGACAGCATGTTGTAAAGAAAGCCTCTGTAAGCTGGTAAACTTCTATTCTTCGATGCATTTGTTCTTCTGTCTTTACAGAACACAGCTCACTCACAATTTTCTTTTGCATTTTATTCGTCACCGATTTACATGCTTGCTTCTATCTCATTCGCTGACCTACATAGCTACGTGTAAATGCTGCGTGCATCCACAACCATTTACAGATACAGTAGACTACTCGCAGATTTGTATTTTCAGTGGATGACATATTGTGTTTTTAAAGAAAAATCTCAGTGACAAAATCATAGCCTTAGTTATGATCACATAATTTTAACTACAGGCATATAAGCTGGCATAGGTAGTTCACATAGCCAAAGAGCATGGACATCTTCTCCGAGTGAATACGACTTAAGACAGCTTTGATCTAAACACAGCAACAGTGTGGTGATGAGTTGGATTCCCTAGAAATAAATCCTGAATCACAAAACCCAAATACTGAACTGTAGTATGACTCACAGACCAGAAAGATTAAACGAACCAGCAGCATCTGAAAAATAACCCTCAGATTTGGAAAGCTGAGGTAATGTATTATGGAAAATATGAATGTGCAGCAAAGTGGGGGAAAAAAATCCCTCTCATTATGTGGATTCTTGCCACATAGCAAAGGAGATTTCATTTTCATAGTTTTTGACTTTATTATGTAAAAATGACAAGCAATTTGAAATCAGCAGATTGGGATAAATAATCCAGCTTCAATAATGTTTTAGACAACAAACAGTGAACCTGCCGGACATGTAATAGAAGACATAACAGAGGCCAACTGGGGAGTGAAGATTGACACAGAACTGGGTTAAGGACATTCAAAACGTCTTATAAAACCACAACTAAGTAATAACTAGAACTGGGAGTTTTGTGAACAAACACAGGATCTCTGGAAACACATTCTAAGGGGGTATGTTAAATTCAGGTCACTTGGTTTGTAAATAGTAAGTAAAATGGCAATCGTTGATATGTCTGGAGGTTAAAAACAACGTAGAAGTGAAAAAGTTAACGGAATGGAACTTTATTGAGAGTATCATAGAATACAATTGTGTACCAACTATGAAACACTATGTCAAAGCATGTAGTCTGTATCACTGATATGGTTAGAGGTTAAAAGAATGTGGCAGTGGTAGTGGGTTAAGACATCACCAGTAATGGAACCAAAACTGTATACAGAATATATGGGCTCAGGATTTCAAAGTAATATAAATCTAAACCAAAAGACTGACCATGTATTCTGCTTAGTCTTGGCTTAAGATTCACCTGAAGACAAGGGATGGGGTGCTTTCAACGTTATCTGTCGACAGTGTTGAAATATATTGTATCAAATATGTTCCACTGAGAATGGAAATGTACCTCTGATAAAGGAGGATAAAAGAAGTCAAAATGTTGCAGCAAAGCCCTTGAGACATCAACACAAGCCCTCTTCAAGGCACGAGAGATGTTATCTCTGCACACCCAGAAGAGGCTGTTCTCATGTTTCACTGGATGAATGAGAAGTGACAAGGTATGAAAGAAGTCCTCTGACTAGATTATGCAAGTCATGAGTTGAAAGACAGAAATTTGTCTGGATAACTCACCGCCCCAAACATTGCCATCAGCATGTTCTACAGGGTGTGTTCAAGAGGCAGAGCGCTCCAGAGCGTTACGTGGCACTTTCTACTGGACGAGCTGCACGCCGAGAGCGCTTCGTACATTCTGAGGAGCTGACTCGGAGGGCGTTTCCAAATGGCGGAGGCACAATACCGGTGTGGCAGCTAAGGTGTAATTTGCCCACATATTGGACTTTTTTACCAACATATCTGTAGCATTCTTTTTCGTAAAAAATATATATATATATATGATAGCTTATTTAAATTAACAGCGTAATTATTTGAGTATTTTTCCTTTTAAACGCAGTGAATCTGCAGCACCGCATGCAACATTTAAAACGCTCAGCTTGTTATTGTTTGTTCGGTCGGCCTCACGTTAAATGTGTTTTTTTTTTGTTTTTTGTTTTTTTTTTAGTTTTGCTATTTCTGTGAGATTAGGCTTCACAGTGCATCTTGGCTGAAAAAGCACAGCAGGGTTGAATAATTGTTGAAAAAATAAATTGTTCTATTTTTGGAAAGTACAGCAATATTTTTTATTTTGCTGTACAACATACAGCAGAAACATCTTAATTGCAAGCGTACACTGCACTGTAGCCACCTGTAAATAAAACATGCAATATGCAACAATCACAGTACTGAGGAACAATGCTCTCAATGTAGTTTTCAATCCATACAGGACTCTTGCATGTGTTTGAATTCACTGCCGCTAAAGCCATGGTGTTGGCTCTCAATGCAAGTGCAATGGAGGCATTAAACAGCAGATTTTCTGCACAATCTTCCATAAATTCATCCAAAAACTACAGTAGTGCTGTATTTTCCACCATCTTGAAAGTTCTCTCTCCATAACACACAGTTCAATAAGAGCTAAGGTTATGTAGCACCACGGCAGAGCGCTCTGCCTATGGAATGCTGCCCTGGTTACTGAACTAAATAAATACAGTAGAACCTGGCATATCCGATCTTATAACATATGATACCCTCTATTAACCAATGGACCTCTGGCATGTTTCATTTACACATGCTGCTACCAATTGAACATTACAGGTGAAAACTGATCAATGCAAATTTAATCATGGGTCTAAATCAGTAAACTCAGCTCTTTTTTAAAGATGTTGCGAAACAATCTGCCCAGTTTAACCATGTTCATTTGTATAATTATTACCGCTAAAAAGCTGAAACAAGATTTTTTCACAGATTTCCAAAATCAGTTTGTGTGTGTGTTTTTTTTGTTGTTTCTGTCCCGGGTTAACACACAGGGTGTAAAATAAAAATATAACTATCAGAATACTTTGACATAGACCAAGGAAACATAGTAAGAACCGTTTCTGGAATGCTGTTCTGTAAATTGCCAAATACTGTCTTACAGTGGTTTGTTTTGCAATAGTTTTCTGTACCGCACTTTGGCGACACACTGATGTATGATACTCCGCCGTTAATAAAGGAACTACAATGTCATATAATGACGCCCTCTGAGATACAATATTAGTACATATCCGATGAACCCCTGAAACCAATTAAATCGGATATGACAGGCTCTACTGCACAGTTGACACAGCTTACTGTTACAAGGATTCATGTTAGTGTAGAGATATAGGATTGCCTTTTAAAATAACAATAATAAAAAATTAAAAATAACACCTAGCACCAATTGATAACTTGTCCTAACCCGTATTATAACCTGTTCCTTGTAGATAGAGGAGCTTGAGGATAGCGTCTGGATGAGATGCTGGTATTGCTATTTTTTTCTGTCCATTTTTAAATAGCCATTACTTCAGCTACAAAACAGGTAACAAGCTGATTCCTACATCATAAGTACCTTGCCTAACCTCATCATCTGTGTATCATCCCCTTCACTTTGTACAGACGGTGAACAAAAAATATTTTTAGTAGTTTAGTGTGTTGGTTTTAGAAGATATTTTAAAAAGAATATATCTGATTAAATAGATATTCTTGAACCAGTGGATATGGGGATTAGGTAAGTGACTCTGGAAATAAAATTAGAGGAGAAAACATTTCTTAATGCCAGAACGTTTGGCATGTACTGAAAGGTAGCTAAAATAACAGGGTAAAGTCCATGTTTGACATCTGAAAGATATGATAATAGACCTCAAAGTATTGTTCATCTCCCACTGTTTAACATTATTCATGTCCACAAACAATCGATCCTGGTGGATGATGATTCCTTACCTGAATAAGGCACTTGCTGACATCGCTGGCACAAAGTGCCTTGTTGCAGGCATCAGTCAGTGATAGTCCAGACAGAAGAAACAACAACACAGCTGTAGCTGGGATCACAACATTCCCTGACCTCATCCCTGCTCTTCAGAGGCCTGCCACAAAATCTGAACCAAGACAGTAAAATGACTTTCAGTATGGTGAACTATACAGAATATGGTTGATTAACATTTCTACATACAGTATGTGTTTGCAAAATGGACTAAAGAAGGATTTTTAATGTTAGCCTACCCCTAAACTGACTGGAAAAGACATACACCACCAAATTACATCTATATATCTATATATACAACAAAATATATAGACTATAATAAAATATATAAGAGAGTACATTTGGATACCCAAGGTGATCAGCTAGAGAAAACATGTGACCAGTTTGCGAATGTAATATACACTTGTGAAACTGGAGGTTGGTTGTTGGTTAGCTCAATTCAAAATAATTACTAACATTGTTATAGTTCACTTTACTTTATCAACACTAACAGTGTTTAAATACGTAAATGTTTAATTTAGAATGCAGTTTTAAAATGCTAATTTACTCTGGTACACGAGAACAAGGCATCGCCCATTAAATGACAATTCTAATTTAAACACGTTTCTGCGTTCACAATGCATTTATTTAAAAATGTATGTGTAATTCTAAACTATGTAGCTTGATTTACGTTCCACGCGGGTGTTTTTCCCTCAATAGGGTTGCGTATGAACAGTTAAGACGGGAAAGTAAAACATACATTCAAGTGGACGCTTGGTAGTTTATCGATATGATTTGATTTAAAAACTCTTTCGACTGAGAGATATTTTGATCTTTCATCTATGGACAACGACATCTCTGTTCTCTTAACCCTAAAATATTTTAATTGGTTAATCTTTAACCCTTAGTAACAGTAAAACAACGTACCACTGTCCAATGAGACGTTTTCTAATTACGTTAAAAAGATTTAACAGATTTAACGCGTACAATTTGTCAAAATTGAAGAATTTGTAATTCGTTTCTGTGAAAATGACTGTGCTTTTCCACTGCTTTCAATTCAACCTTCCATTGCCTCTAAAGTAAAAAAAAAATGAACACAACTAGTCGAACCTCTAGAATTCTATTGAAAAGAAATATGTCCTTCATGCTAATCTTATTACTTCATATACAAGTATACAGTGTAATGGTTATTTTAAAATGCGTCGGTTAAGTATTCAGCCCTTCCACGAGTTTCAATAAGTTGCCATGTTTAAATTTGCTTTTCTCCTTTATAGTTTACAAATATACAGTATGCAAAAAAAATGTCTTTCGCTTCCTGTGGATTTCTATCTTTTGTGATCTTGAAGTGAATTCTTGGGAGCAATGCGATTGCTAAAATAATTCGCGACCTTCAGTAAAATTACAGTAACAATATAAAACATTTCCCTGAATGGTATAAATGTATTGTTTTGCAGGTCACTCCATGTCCTCTTTGCATATTCCACTGCCCTCCATTTATCTAATCGATTGCACTCAAACGTTACACATTGCAATTGTATCACCTAAATTGAAAGGATCCAGTGGTGCATTCATTAAAACTAGTAGCCTACAGGAATTTTTTAAAACTCTTAACTCACCTTGGCGCGTGTTGGCAATCTTCTTTGTGTATAGTTCTATTAAGGTATTTGTTGTTATTGTGTGTTCCTTTAGGTTTCTCCCCAAATTGCATTCAGAACGAAATCATGCTGATGCTCTCTTCTGAAGGCGTGAGCTATGCAGCACTTCACCGACACACAAAGCAAGTGGGGCAGCTCTTGAGACATGCAAACCATTTTCAACTGCAGCAGCGCCTCATGCAGAGCTGCCAACAATTCCAGGTGAGAAACAACAGGCTACATTGCTATCTGCTACAGTGGGGGTGGGGCCGGGGACCAGCTATGCCTGTTTCTTTCTTTCTTTCTTTCTTTCTTTCTTTCTTTCTTTCTTGGAACCTAAAACTCAACTCCCCACATATTTCAGAATGGTTGGTACCAGTGCTTAGTTTGAGGTACATATCTTTGCAGTAAACCGTTTAAGTTGATGAGGGTTATGAAACGTCCCCCCCAACCCCCGCAAACGAAACTTTCAGAAATAATATAGGCTTATTATATAGGTCTTATACAATGAATTGCTACATTAAGAAACTTAAATTAAATACAATTTAGATTAGCTACCTTTCAAATTTTTTTGGAGTCGTACTATAAAAAAAAACAAATACTAAAAGAATGTTTTTTGTTTGTTTGTTTGTTTTGGCAAGTCGTATTAGTTGCTACTTGGCATGATATAATTAAACAGTTCTTTTATTGTTAATAAACCATTACTCTAGTGGAAATGTATATGCAAAAAAAAAAAAAAAAAAAAAAAATACACATAGTAGACCCTCCAACCAAGATTTTGTCGTTAAATCTTTCCGCAGTCACTTCACACCCGGCCGTGTCGTTTGCTCTTTTTTTTTTTTTTTTTTTTTTTTTTACGAAATGTGGGTAGATGCCACCGAACACGTTCAAATAAGTTATAACGCAGATAACAAAATCAAACACACTGCCCACATTGTATTGCTTTGTCACTGTTCACGCACATGTCTAGTTTTCTGTAATCTGAATTATTATAATATGTTGTGTTGACAACAATAATACTCCAATTCTATTGAGCTCTACAAATATTACCACAGCAATTGGTCTCATCTACCTAATTTGCATGTTTATCTTTTTTTCTGGTGAAGTGACAACACGAGAAAGGCGATTTATTTAAAATGTTAATTTAACGAACACTGGCGAATTTCAGCAATTAGGCATAGGTATTTGTTAATAGTTTTGTAAATGTCCTAATGATTTTAGATCTTTCTTAAAAGCATACACACACACACACACACCCACATATACAATGATATAGTACCACTTATTTTTTACTTTAATTAATGAAGTACTAAATCTGGCATTCTTTTATTTGCCTTCATCTCTATAATGGATTATGGGATTTGAAAAAGGTTTAGGTTTTGGGTGCTACATGAGGCCTTGCATCGGTATAGCTTTGAAGAGCATTGTACAGCTAAGTGTTTTTTATATGATTTTATTATAATGCTGCGATCAGAGGGACATTTTAAAATAAGCAGCATGATGCTAGTCAAAAACATTATTTTAATACTTTACTAGATTTACAGACTTTGCAGTCAATTAAGAACATATGTACAGAACATTCCATCTGAAACAGCTGGAATGGAGAACTTATTTAGCTCCGCCTTGGAATAGGTTTTTGCTTAAAGAAACAGATGTCTAATTTAACCCCGAAACAGAAAAGTGCAAGACCCTGAACACGAAGGTGCCAAATGCAATGAAAGGAAGGAGCAGAGCATTCCACCCAACACCATTGGCATGTTAGAAATGAGATTACTGGAAACAGATTCGGGAGTTCCAACGAAAAGCCACAGCGAGATTTAAGAGGGGCGGTCGCGTCTCTATAGTTATATTGCGTCGAAGGTCCCATCATAAACATGACATTTGAGATATTAAATAAATTATTTAAAAGTAGTTCGAAGCATGGCATTAGTAAACATGGATTCATGAAGACTGGCTCTGAAACTGGAGAATGGCGAAAGGGTGCCTAAAAATTAGTTAAACGCTTCAGACCGTTTTTTTCTGCCACCCCTCCTTTAAAAAAAGTACCATGGTATTACCATGGAACTTTCATTGTAAATTGGACAGTACCTTGCTACATAACCCCATGGTACAAGCATGGTACAAAGTCCAATTCGAATACAACGGGACTAAAGGAGGGACCCTGGTGAGGGGTCAAGCTACAGACATTAAGCATGTAAAAGAGCAAACCTGATTTATTAGAAGCACGAAATGGCTTTCCTAAGAACTACACTTGCATCATTTGATAAAGTTATTCTACACATTGCAGAGTCTTGAATTCAACTACAGTAATAAGTATCAGTATAAAAGGAGGGAATAGTAAAGACCAGACTGCAGTGGAGATGCATTCGTCTCTTTCCTCGACTAGCATATACATATAACTAATCAACTTACAATTTACTACAATTACTAACCAAACATAACTAAAAAAGGCATGTTTTTTTTAATATATTTTAATTATTTATTTAGGCAATAAAGATAACAAAAACACAGAGTACCACTGGATCAATCCATCCATTTTATTTGTATATAGCGCCTTTCCTGTAGAACATCTCAAAGCGCTGGATATTAAAAGTATTCAGCAATATTCGTAGGTGAAAGTAGAGACATGTTGCCAGGAATGGAAACTCAATTCATTGAATACAACAGCTGAAGTGATAAACCAACTGGACACTTGTTGTTAAACCTATTTTCATAATTTTACCCCATTTTATAGTATTTCGCCACAGCTGAGCAGGCTAACATTTTTCAAAGAAACATTGTGAAAAAATACAACCTTGCATGCAAACAGTAGCCTATAATGGGAGGCTACGGCCAAAAATACAGACTTTACAACAAAACCTCAAATTATTTTCACGTTAGCAAAGGGTAAATACTTTTTACATGGTAGATACATGGTATGCAATGCTGCTTTTTAAATTGTCACATGTAGCAACACAATTCTGAATTACTAAACTGCTCACATCAAGAACAAAGCTGTCCAAAGTAAGTACGGTAATGAATAACATATTAAAAACTGATCACAGCCAATGTTTACCAGTATGATTGATAATATATTTAAACGTATTCAATTACAGTAATTGCAGTAACTTCCTATTTGAATGCATAAATTACACGACAGTCCAAACAGGGGTGTGTTTTCTCTAAGATATCAAGAATGAAATGTACAATTCTATAAACAAAATAATGAAACAATGGCTTGGAATAAGGAGATTAACCAAACAATAATAGTTCAGTCATAATTCATGATAGTTACAGCTAACTTCCCCAGTTTCAGATCTAAACCTACAAACAGGTATTTTCTCAGGCCCGCTAATGAGGTGTCTTCCATACTTTTCATATTTATTTGTTTTCGCTTGAATGTTACCCTCCTCTCCCAGCCTCTGCTCCTTTCCCTCTGTTCCATCTTCCTATATACATGTTATTTATACTTTTTTTTTTTTACCATACCTGTGTAGTGTTATAAAGTGGTACATCGTCACAATGTGGTACGCATACCAAAACTTGACCTGTGTAATGTTAGAAAGTGGTACGCTGTGAGATTTTGGTACCGGTGCAATCAATTGCGATGTGATGTGTTTTCCTATTGTCAAACAGAGGTACATTTACCATTAATTATACATAATTTTTTCACATATTGTTTTCTTAATGGTGGAAAAATATGATGTATTCAATTTAAAAAAGATAAAAAAAGACCGAAAACAGCATAACGCACCAGATTTGAATGAGCGCTTCCCTGCTTTCTAAGCGGAAGTTGTTTATTAGAAGTTGTTTAGGCATGCGTGAGCAAGCGCAGTGCGCTGCGTACCCCTTTTTACCTGTGTGTCTGAAAATAACACTACACCGGTACATTTTTGCATTAGTAAAATACTGAGGCATGGTTTTTGGAATGTCTGTCATAGGAATATGAGGTCAACACGAGTGAGAAAGCTTGGGAGGCATTGTGATCGGGGAAGGGGAGAGAAAGGGAAAGAGAAAAGCAAGAGATCTGCTTTCCAGAAACGTTCAATTAAAATCTAATGTTGTATTTTGCTGTACTACTATAACAAACTATGGGTGACTATTACTTTATATAAATGATCACATTATGCACGATATATCATTTGCATGATTTTTTTTTTAATTTTTATTGCAAATATATATCCTGCCCGCTATTACAGTTTTGTTACAGGATTCATTAGTTTATCTGTAATGTAATCACAGTTTTACATATAGACTGCTCCTGTTCTCAGGGTTCTGGGCCGCTTTGCTTTTCCGAATTCAGCCCAGTTTTTGGGCTATTCTGCTCATCTGACAGCCGAGTTTGTAAGTCATGGATGCTCAGTTTACCATAAAAAAGTACATAAGAACTCTCTCGTGAATTCTTTAAGAGTAACCCTTAGTAGCCTTAAGGCAGCAGTGTGGAGTAGTGGTTAGGGCTCTGCACTCTTGATCGGAGGGTCGTGTGTCGTCAGCCAGAGCGCTTTTTTTTTTTTTTTCACTCTGCAGGCCCGCCATGCAGCCAACCCGGAGCTACAGCGTCGGAGGACAACGCAGGTGCCAGGCGAGTCTACAGGGGTCGCTGGTGTGCGGTGAGCCGAGGACACCCTGGCCGACCTAAGCCTCCCCTCCTCCTCTAGGCTGTGCTCGGCCAATTGTTTGCCACCCACTGGGAGCTCCCGTCCACGGTCGGTAGTGGAATAGCGTGGACTCGAACCGGCGACCCCCAAGGACTATGCAAATATAATGGAAAACATTAAATACATTGTCAAATACTAGCTATTACATCTAGTGAAGAGATTACGGCATTTTTGTGCAAAGTACAAGTAATGTGTAAAAATGTGCCCCTCAGCCATTAACTGTATAGTCCTTCCCACTTGGAAACATTTACACTGGCCATAAAGGGGTTAACTGCAAGAGTGATAGAATGACACAAGTTAATTGTATCAATCTGTGTGACCTACTTAATGCCTAGATTGCTACTTTGTTGTAGTTGATACTTCTAATAATCCATAGGCATTCCTGATATTGATAGAATGCCACAGGTTAAATGTATCAACCTGTGCCACCTAATAACTGTCTAGATCAGGGGTCTCCAATCCTGCTCCTGGAGGGCCAGTGTCTCTCCTGGTTTTTGTTCCAACTGTACCCTAAATTACTTAATTGGATCAATTAAGCTTCTAATAAGCACTTAATTGGGTCCAATTAAGTAATTTAGGGTACAGTTGGAACTAAAACCAGGAGGGACACCGGCCCTCCACGATCAGGATTGGAGGCCCCTGCTAGCAGGTTTATTACTCCACATCACCAGATTTACATTGCGCCCTTTTTAATTCAAACACCTAATGAATCTCTTTATTGTTTCTTGCTAATTCTGCATTTGTTATGTGCTTCTCCAGGCAGAATATCTGTATTTTATGAAACAAGCGATGTGTAGTGTAGTGACTACATCTTCCTTACAGTGAGTGTAAAGCGATCAGTTTTGTTTAAGGAATGTATAGCTAGAAATATGTTTCAGCTCGTTTCATCAGCGTCAGATATGTGTGATGTAATTAAGAAATTGAGTTGGTTTAACAATGTTAATTACAGCTTTAAAGGCAGGTATAGAGTAGCAAGCCTAATTATAAACAACCTGTCTTGCATTTTGTGTTTACCCGCAGGTAAGTTTGAGATAAGAACATGCTAAACAAAAATAAAATAAATAAAAAAACAACAGGAAACTTGCTGTGCCCTCTACCAGCATCCCAATGTGGGCACTGATAAGCAATGGAATGTCCATTTTTTTTTTCACACTACAAATGGAGGGTTCTGCTTATGCTGCCAGCAAACCACACCTCAAGACCCTGGGTGGTTTAGAACCCCCTTTACCATACCATACACCCTTTAGAGGGAGATTGACCCAGGGTCTTCAAAAACTTTGAACTCCCAAAATTACCGTACCCCTAGTTTTAAAAAGCTCTTTATTTAAATGAAAGATAATACCTTGGATTTATATAGCACCTTTCATCCCATAGGATCCCAAAGCTCTTTACATGCAGCAGCTATTCTGTGCAGCACACTGACACAGCAGTTAAGTGGGAGAAGGGAGGAATTGCTTTGCCAGTTGAACTACAGGAGTAAATTTAGGTAGGCAAGATTTTAAGCACCTGAATTGGAATTTAGCCATTATATCCGCGTAGTCTAACTGTTTAAATATTATCTCTAGCCTACAGTTTAAACTAACAGGAATATTTGACCAATACAATACAATAGTATTCATGTTAAGTTGTTGAAGGGCACTGGTCTCTTAAAACCCAGAAGTGAAAGAGCTCATATAGGCCTTTATTGTATTTTAGTTTTTGAGTATGATAGGTAAATAAAATATATTGAACTCCGCCATTCAATTCATTTGACTAGGCATGACTATAAGAGCAGGGGTAGGCAACCCTGGTCCTGGAGTGCCACAGTCCTGCAGGTTTTGTAGGTATCTCTTAATCGTCACTTGCTAAATACCTGGAACACATGGAAATACTAACCAATTAAGCCAATCATTAAATCAATTAATTTATTAAGGGGCTTGGGTAGCTGTTGCTGCAAATATGTTTATGTTCCTTGAATTTGTAGTATTGTTAATGTCTCTGCCTGCTTGGACTATGTAATTTGATAGGTTAAAAACAAACAAACAAAAGAATCAGCTTTATAAGTTTATTTCATTTTGTCTATAGTATGTCTGATTTTATTAATTACTGTGTCCTTAATAGTGCTATTGTGCTAACTAGTTTAATACTAGAGTCTAATCTGTACTTTTTTATTAATATATTTTCATATGAAGCTACCATGGTGCACCATTGTACTATTTTTGCACAATAGAAGTACCATGGTAATGAGCACAATTGTAATCCAATACTGTACCATGAACCAGTTATATTTGAAACTGTCTTATATGACTCCTATATGAAATTGTCTTAATTGAGTCATGTATACAACTTTGTCATATAGGAATTGTTCTGAATTGTCATATAGGACAGTTCTGTATGAGTCTGCTATCCATTTGGACAGTCTCTGCCTAGACAGGGCTTGATCATAAGACTTTGTCCCCGAACAGACAACACATTGTCCAGACTGGGCAGAGCTTATGGAGCTGCAGCTCCTGTCAGACTGGAAGGAGGTGGAAAGAAGCCTCCAATTCCACAGACTGGTTGACATGGAATGCCGAGATAGTGTTCGGCAAAAGGCAGGATCGGTACGGAGCGTAACCCTTGTCCTGGCCTCTGTAAAAATTTAACAGGTTCTCACTAAGGAGAAACCCTGCATCTCGCTAACCTGCTTTGTGAAGGTGATAGCAAGCGTTATCACTTGAGCGATAACATTTGAGCTCAGCTGAATGCGTGGGCTCAAACGGAGGCTTCAGTAGTGCATTGAGCACCGCGTTTAACCTCCATCGAGGAACAATGTCCTTCATAGGCGACCGAAGCCGCCTAACCACTTTCAAATGTTTTTCCCCTACCAGGAAGCTGAGCTCCTGTGGGGACTGAATCAGTTTTGATATGGCAAGGTGAAATAGCTGCCCAATAGACCTTTAATGTAGAGGGGGATTTCTCCTCATCAAACAGCTCCTGCAAAATTGCAGTCTAGCCCTATTTGACAGATCCAGACAGCTCAATGCTGCTATTCAGGGCCCAGACCCCAAGCTACAGGCTTGATGGGTCGGATGCCATAAAGTCCCCCGTGCCTGACTGAGCAGGTCACGGTGCTTGGGCAGCCTCCGCGGCTGGCCACTTAGGAGCTGTGGTGTGCCAAGGCATCTACCGCCAGCGGGTCCACATCTCCTATTATGGAGAGCCAGAGGGGAAAGTGGGTTGATCTATCTCTGCTCCCCCGAACCTCTCCCAAATGAGGCTACCACCTCGGGGTTTGCCTCCACTGAGGCACTGGGACCCTCCTTGAGAAGAGGTCGGCTGCCCAGATTTTCTGTTCTGGGCAGATGTACAGCCCGCAGTGAGGCGCATGCGAAGTATGAGAAGCTGCTGCACTCAAGCCCATAAGTTCTGGAACGTCATTACCATCAGTGCTCTGTTGAGCTGTAGCTCTAACAGGCGACTATTCTCTGCACTCTGCCATCTGACAGAGTGGACAGCATGGACCCGGAGTCCAAACACACTCCTAGACAGGAGGCTGTCTGAGAAGGCGTGAGCTGACTCTTTGCATGATTCACTGTAAGCCCTGACTGCAGCAGGTTGCAGACGAACAGTTACGTGTGAGTGTATGCCTGAGCTGGAGACTGGGCACAATGAACCAGTCGTACAAATAATAATAATAGCATAGATTCCCTGTGCCTCGAAAAGTCATAGGGAGCTAGAGTGAAGCCAAACGGCAAAACTTGAACTAGTACACTGTTCCCTGAAAAGCGAACCACAGGTACTTAAGTGTGCTGGTTTTTATGGGGGTATGGAAATAGGCATCTTTGAGGTCCACCGTGGTGAGCCAGTCACCTGACCTGATTGACTGCAACAGCTGTTGCATTGTCAACATTTTGAACCTCCTTCGGTCTGAGGCCACCATCCTGCTTGGGCACTATGAAGTGCCTGGAGTAGAACCCTTCCTCCAACTGGAGGGGGTCTATCATGCGAATAGTCCATTTTTGTAATGATGGGGAAGAACACTGTACAGATGAGGTACACAGAGCGCTCTGTAGAGCTGCAGGAGAAAAGTTTCTCCGAAGTACGCTTGGAGAATGCACACAAAACTCACAGAAAATGCGGTTCACCAGTGCCTCCTTTGCGTGCTGCTGCCTCAGGCAGGAAGAGCATCTGCTTGTCCACAGCTAGGCTGGCCTTGCATGTGTCACAGGGATAAAACCCAATCATTATGCAAATAGCAAGCAATGTACCAAAGAATGTACAGTTACTGCTTCAGCTTGCTAAAACAGAAACTGGACTGTCAACAAGGCCTGCTCGGTACCAGATTGGGGATTGTAAAACCCCAATCGGTAGCAGGTCGGAACGGTATGGGTCTCTATGGTACCGGTTGGGTACCTGTAGCACCAGGTTGGTACAGTAGTGTACGGTACTGTTGCTGCCCTCAAGAGGGAGTCTGCTCAAGCAACAACGCCACTGTGCAGTAATGCAACAGGGCGGATCTGTAGACCAGGGCGCCTGCAAGACCGCATATTCTTGAGAAGATGGTTAAATTAGCCAACCTTCTCCAACGAACAACTGCTGGCAGCTGGAAAAAACTTAAACACCCAAGATAACACATCAATAGATGGTTAACATGAATGGTAATTTCTTGCTGGCAAGCCATATTCAAGGCTATCTCAGCACATGACATAGTCACATCTTTTGAACACATCTCAATTTGGGGTACACGCACACACTTTACTTTCATTTCTCTGTGTGTGTGCATTGAAAAACCTGAACTTTCTTTTCCTCCATGCTTAAGTATCTCACTGACCATGCAACAACATGGATACACATTCTTAACCATTTTACAATTCTCTTGTTATAGTAAGAAGGAATACATCCTTAACTATCTCTCCTCCTGTAATCTCACACACCTCCAACACCCTGTCTGTCTGGGGAAACAGGATAAGATCCGGTTACTTTGAATTTCAAAGGACCCTTTGAAATTCATGCTTTGGCTGGGTGGGGGGGGGCATGTAAAAATACCAACACCCATTAACAGGTCGCTTTACGATTGGTTACGTACCAGAAACAGGGGAGGGGAACTGCCCTGTGTTAAGGGGTATTTAACATCTTGTAAAGTCGTAATAAGTTTGAATCTGTCTGTTCTGTGCTTGGGACATGATTCCCTGCATGTATTATAATAAAACTATTATGAATTGAAGAAAAGGATTTTGTGTATTTTCTTAAGAAACATCAAAACTCACTTTTAAATCAACATCATCGGCGAGCCAGCATTGGACTGTTTCCTGATAATTTTTTTTCCAAATACCCGGGGGGGGGGGGGGGGGGGGGCGATACCCTGACTACAGAGAGACCTGTGTGCCCAGCATGAATCTCCTGCAGAGGACCAGAACGAAGCGGACGGACGGAGACTGTTTCTACCTTCGGTCCAGACGATGTGAGGGAATCTTTGAACCAAGACTTCAGCTCGAACCTATAATCACGTACATCTGTGAATAATATCTGGTTTCTTATTTTATATGCAGTTTTTTGTTTTTAAAATTGTGTAGTGTTTTAACGTGATAGTGGGACTGACAGTACAGACACTGCTATACTAGTTACACAGACTTTGGTTCCTCCAAGTACAGGGGAATAGGGCCATCGTAAATAAGGAGAACTGCTAAACTCAACATATGAGTTCAGTTCATAAAAGACCGCTGAACTCATGTGGTGAGTCTAGAGAGGACAGTTGAACTCATGGAGTGAGTTAAGTCAACAAGAGGACTTAGTTAAATATTTAGCTAAATGTTAAGTAACTAGATTTATATCTGAATGTACTCATTTAAAAAAAATATTTATTTTCACAACATTTATATATCTGGGGATAAAATACAAGATTTAAGTTAAATCTGGAAAAAAATACAAGATTTAAGTTAAATCTGGAAAAAAAAGACTTAAAATATTAATGCTTTTTTTTTTTTTTTTTTTTTTTTTTTTTTTTTTTTACACATGGCACCCCATAGTTGGTTAATGTTTGTTTCTAAACATTAACTTTTAAATAATTGATATGCACTCTGGACATCTTGCCAAAATGTATGGCTAACATCTTATAGAATTGTTCTCAACCAGGCAACATCATACAGTATCTGGACGACACACCGTTGCAATGGGAACCACGAGGAAGTCCTGGACTTCATGTAACCCAGGCAAGCAAGACACACTGCAATAGGATTAAGGGTCACGTGCCTTGTTTGAGGCATTAAAACAGGCACTGATTCCAACCCCCACACAGGGTTTCCTTTCAAATTGGAAACTGAATAATGCTATAATATTAATAAAAAAATAAAATTAAAATAAAAGCAGTGGGTATGGATAACTGGAAAGGTCCATATGAGATAATGGACAAACTGGGATAAACACATTTGAAATTGGCATTACAAAAATTAGGGAGTGAAAACTGGTTTGGAAACTAGTTACAGTGGGAATTGTGAGCAATGAAGGAGATAGAGATTTGGAGTTACTTTCAGAGTACAGACACAGGATTGAGGCTTTCTTTTCTCCTACAGCTTCTTTTTGGAACTGCAATAACATTAATGCAGATGAAAGAAAGAAAGAAAATTCAAGGACAGAATTAACCCTTTTGAATTTTGAAATGAAATCAGATATTATCAAAAGAATAAATACTGCACTTGTTCTCCACAGGTCCTGAGATGATATTGATGGTGTTTATGTGGATTGGATGCACGGTGCTGTTCATCAGAACTGAGGGGACCATTCCATAGGTGTTTGTGCAGCCAGTTCCAGTATACTTGTGGGACAATTTGGAAACGCAGCCGGTAACTGTACATATTAACCTGTATAACTTTACAATGCTTGTCCATGATATATGTAGTAATCAAGCTCTACCATGGATCTGGAACAAGAGTGTAAGTTGCTGAGAGACTATTATGAAGAAGAATCCAAAACCACAGAGGACATTCATACATATGGGGAACCATTCCGGTCTGCATATCAAAAGAAGAAGAAATGTTTATGATGGCAGTAAAGTGACATTTCTGGGGATGTGACGGGGACTGTTAATTTAACTATATAGTGGAGCAGCTTAACACTTTGAATGACACCTTACAGAAGGTGGCTAACCAGTCAGTTAATATACCTGATAATGAAACTACGTATTATAAACATGGGCTACAGATTCATGATTGGTTAGAAGATTTGGCTCAGTTTAAGATACAACGGTAATATGTCAGAGATCGTAGAGTGCAGAGATGGGAAGGTATCATGTAATCCATTACTAATTACACTTAGTGAAATAATGAAAACTGCAAAGGTGGTGCCATTATCCTCTATTGAAACTGGGAGTATAGAATTTGTGTTGTTCATGACAGTGGCATTGTTAAGACATTGTATCTGCCATCCATGTTAGGGAGGTAAAATGGTTGACAGATTACAATAGATCGTTTGGAGTATTGTTAAGGACATTGCACTATATTAATGTGTACCTGTAAGGTAATGAAATATCCTATGTTGAACGAAAGGACCAGATGACAATAGGAACTTGAATGGAAGATGTTAGCCCAGAATATGAAAAACAATTGCCAGAGAGGCAATAATTAAAACTAGTAGTGTTGTTTCGATCGAGAAGATGGGGATCCACGGCTGGAACACAAGGTTTATTCTGAGAGTACCACTGTTTCAAATAGAAGATGTAATTATGAAAGACACTGGGATGGTACAAGGCAGAAAAGTATACTTAGAGACCCAACACTGCCCCGCGTAGCTAAAGAATAGGACGGGTGGGTGAAATTGGGAGGCATAGTTTGCTGTAAGGAATTGAGTACGTCAGTAATTTGCACTTGTTCCAAGCGGGGTGATCCAATTCTTTGAAACAGGACAGTAAACTATCAATGTAAAATCACTATGAAAGTATGTAGAGGGCAAGAGCCTGAAGTGGCACTTGGTGTTTCACAACTGGATGGGACTACTTTGAATATGGGAGACAACTGTGTCCAGTTACTAATGTTTCTTTCTGTATACAGGCTGAACATGAAGTTATCATGGGTGGGATGTTTAGGGGAGCATGTATGTTGATGATTGCAACCTTTATGTCAACTGTTTTAATGTTCTGTTATTTTAAGTGTCTTATTAAGGGCTATCGTTCAGAATTGAAGTACATTAAACACCAACAGTTAGAAAAGACCACTGGTAGATGGGAAAATGTAAACTTACTGGGAGCTGCCACAAATAACAGTTAAAGACCCTCGGGATGACTAACACAGGTGTGCAGTGATATTAATTGTATTAACTATACTGTTTTCTCTACATTGAGTGAAGAGATATTAATTGTTGTTTTTTGATTTTGCTGATAGCATAGAAACAGCAAAGGCACGGTAGATACCTACACATAATAGAGACTTCGAATGAGAGGAACGTGTTTTACTATACTATATCATTTTTACTATACTATATCATTTTTACTATACTACATCATACTAACACGTTACTTGGTGTGACTGGTCAGAACCAGCGAAGAGGGCATCTGAGGGCCAGAGATCATGTGAGCAACTTGGTTGTAGCAGATCACCCCCCTCCATCTTTAATTTAAAAAAGTCAGGAATGTTTAACATGCAAAAGAGAAATAACAGCAGATATTATTCTGCTCGGTTTAAATGATCTGTCTGTTTACAGCACACATTTACACTTGAGGGACTAAATTCACAAATCTCCTTTACGATGTTAGTTCATAAGAATTAGCAGAGGAAGTGGGAGCGAGTGGTAAGGTCATCTGAAGTTGCATATTCTTGAGAAGATGGTAAAATTAGCCAATGGCACCTTCTAACGAACAACCGCTAGCAGCTGGAAAAAACTGATACACCCAAGATAATAAACACAACAATAGCCGCTTAACATAAATGGTAATTTCTTGCTGGCAAGCCATTTTCAAGGCTATCTCGGCACATGACATATACAGTGCCTTGCGAAAGTATTCGGCCCCCTTGAACTTTGCGACCTTTTGCCACATTTCAGGCTTCAAACATAAAGATATGAAACTGTAATTTTTTGTGAAGAATCAACAACAAGTGGGACACAATCATGAAGTGGAACGAAATTTATTGGATATTTCAAACTTTTTTAACAAATAAAAAACTGAAAAATTGGGCGTGCAAAATTATTCAGCCCCTTTACTTTCAGTGCAGCAAACTCTCTCCAGAAGTTCAGTGAGGATCTCTGAATGATCCAATGTTGACCTAAATGACTAATGATGATAAATAGAATCCACCTGTGTGTAATCAAGTCTCCGTATAAATGCACCTGCACTGTGATAGTCTCAGAGGTCCGTTTAAAGCGCAGAGAGCATCTGAAGAACAAGGAACACACCAGGCAGGTCCGAGATACTGTTGTGGAGAAGTTTAAAGCCGGATTTGGATACAAAAAGATTTCCCAAGCTTTAAACATCCCAAGGAGCTCTGTGCAAGCGATAATATTGAAATGGAAGGAGTATCAGACCACTGCAAATCTACCAAGACCTGGCCGTCCCTCTAAACTTTCAGCTCATACAAGGAGAAGACTGATCAGAGATGCAGCCAAGAGGCCCATGATCACTCTGGATGAACTGCAGAGATCTACAGCTGAGGTGGGAGACTCTGTCCATAGGACAACAATCAGTCGTATACTGCACAAATCTGGCCTTTATGGAAGAGTGGCAAGAAGAAAGCCATTTCTTAAAGATATCCATAAAAAGTGTCGTTTACAGTTTGCCACAAGCCACCTGGGAGACACACCAAACATGTGGAAGAAGGTGCTCTGGTCAGATGAAACCAAAATCGAACTTTTTGGCAACAATGCAAAACGTTATGTTTGGCGTAAAAGCAACACAGCTCATCACCCTGAACACACCATCCCCACTGTCAAACATGGTGGTGGCAGCATCATGGTTTGGGCCTGCTTTTCTTCAGCAGGGACAGGGAAGATGGTTAAAATTGATGGGAAGATGGATGGAGCCAAATACAGGACCATTCTGGAAGAAAACCTGATGGAGTCTGCAAAAGACCTGAGACTGGGACGGAGATTTGTCTTCCAACAAGACAATGATCCAAAACATAAAGCAAAATCTACAATGGAATGGTTCACAAATAAACATATCCAGGTGTTAGAATGGCCAAGTCAAAGTCCAGACCTGAATCCAATCGAGAATCTGTGGAAAGAACTGAAAACTGCTGTTCACAAATGCTCTCCATCCAACCTCACTGAGCTCGAGCTGTTTTGCAAGGAGGAATGGGCAAAAATTTCAGTCTCTCGATGTGCAAAACTGATAGAGACATACCCCAAGCGACTTACAGCTGTAATCGCAGCAAAAGGTGGCGCTACAAAGTATTAACTTAAGGGGGCTGAATAATTTTGCACGCCCAATTTTTCAGTTTTTTATTTGTTAAAAACGTTTGAAATATCCAATAAATTTCGTTCCACTTCATGATTGTGTCCCACTTGTTGTTGATTCTTCACCAAAAATTACAGTTTCATATCTTTATGTTTGAAGCCTGAAATGTGGCAAAAGGTCGCAAAGTTCAAGGGGGCCGAATACTTTCGCAAGGCACTGTAGTCACATCTTTTGAACACATCTCAAATTGGGGTAAACACACACACACATTTTACTTTCATTTCTATGTGTGTGTGCATTGAGAAACCTGAACTTTCTTTTCCTCCAAGCTTAAGTATCTCACTCACTATACAACAACATGGATAGACATTCTTTTTTTTTTTTTTTAATTTAGTCGTTGCCAATTAGTTTTTATTATTCTCTCCCCAATTTGAAATGCCCAATTATTTTTAGGCTCAGCTCACCGCTACCACCCCTGCACTGACTCGGGAGGGGCGAAGATGAACACAAGCTGTCCTCCGAAGCGTGTGCCGTCAGCCGCCCGCTTCTTTACACTCTGCAGACTCACCGTGCAGCCGCCTCAGAGCTACAGCGTCGGAGGACAACGCAGCTCTGGGCAGCTTACAGGCAAGCCCGCAGGTGTGCGGCCAGACTACAGGGGTCGCTGGTGCACGGTGAGCCGAGGACACCCTGGCCGACCTAACCCTCCCTCCCCCCGGATGACGCTCGGCCAATTCAGCGCCGTCCCCTGGGAGCTCCCGTCCACGGTCGGCTGTGGAATAGCCTGGACTCGAACCGGCGACGTCCAGGCTATAAAGCGCATCCTGCACTCTAGCGACTGCTTTTACTGGATGCGCCACTCGGGAGCCCCTTGGATAGACATTCTTAACCATTTTACAATTCTCTTGTTATAGTAAGAAGGAATAAATCCTGAACTATCTCTCCCCCTGTAATCTCACACACCTCCAACACCGTCTGTCTGGGGAAACCGGATAAGATCCGGTTACTTTGAATTTCAAAGGACCCTTTGAAAATCAGGCTTTGGCTGGGTGGGGGGGGGGGGCACGTAAAAATACCAACACCCATTAACAGGTCGCTTTACCATTGGTTACATACCAGAAACGGGAGGGGAACCGCTCTGTGTTAAGGGGTATTTAACATCTTGTAAAGTCGTAATAACTTTGAATCTGTCTGTTCTGTGCTTGGGACATGATTCCTTGCATATATTATAATATAACTATTATGAATTGAAGAAAAGGACTTGGTGTATTTTCTTAAACATCAGAACTCACTTAAATCAACATTATTATTATTTGTTTATTTAGCAGACGCCTTTATCCAAGTCGACTTACAGAGACTAGGGTGTGTAAACTATGCATCAGCTGCAGAGTCATTTACAACTACGTCTCACCCAAAAGACGGAGCACAAGGAGGTTAAGTGACTTGCTCAGGGTCACACAATGAGTCAGTGGCTGAGCCAGGATTTGAACCGGGGACCTCCTGGTTACAAGCCCTTTTCTTTAACCACTGGACCACACAGCCTCCTAAGACTGTAAAGTTGCTGACTCAGCTTGTTAAAGACAGTAACTGGACTGTCAACAAGGCCTGCTTGGTACTAGACAGGCAGATACTTATCTGTTAGACTATCTCTCTTGCTTTCAGGTCGGTGAAAGGAAAAAATTATGACAATGTTTGTGTCAGCAGTCTTTTATGTCCTTGGGGGGCGGGCTTGACTGCGTCGCAGGCACTATATCTTATTCAGATTATCATGGTCTTTAAGTTAAATACCCATTTGGTAATGGTTACATTTCATACTTAATAGGGAACTTACTTCATCAGCCAATACATCCAATAATAAATAATGTTTTTCATTCAATAGTGGCAACTATTTCTGTAGTGTACGTACAAAGTATGTAAGGTGTATGCACCTGGCCTACTCGGGGTAAAACATAAAAAACTAGAAACCCAAAATGATATGCTATATACATTCATCCAATGTTATCCAACCACTGTTTTTTTTTCTTTTCTTGATATGGCACACATGGATATATATTGTATGCACTTTGGATATATATTGTATGCTTGCAGATTTGGAACAGCAAGATGGCAGTGTTCTGTGATCTCTGTGTCAAGACTACCTGAATGTAATTAAGTACCTGTATCTGAAT
This sequence comes from Acipenser ruthenus, assembly GCF_902713425.1. Taxonomy (NCBI): domain Eukaryota; kingdom Metazoa; phylum Chordata; class Actinopteri; order Acipenseriformes; family Acipenseridae; genus Acipenser; species Acipenser ruthenus. The sequence continues at coordinate 14,010,739 of NC_081192.1, read as the reverse complement.
CAAGATGATGATTTCTTGATGAAAAGCAAATATATTTACTTTGTCAATATTTATAAAGACATAATAGGATAGGAACTAGCAGGCTGTGTGGTCCAGTGGTTAAATAAAAGGGCTTATACAAAGGAGGTCCCCGGTTCAAATCCTGGCTCACTCACTAACTCACGGTGTAACCCTGAGCAAGTCACTTAACCTCCTTGTGCTCCGTCTTTCGGGTGAGACTTATTTTAAGTGACTCTGCAGCTGATGCGTAGTTCACACACCCTAGTCACTGTAAGTCGCCTTGGATAAAGGCGTCTGCTAAATAAACAAATAATAATAATGTGGAATTAGAAAAGTGATCATAGAATAAGTTAAAGACATATATTTTTGTAATTATGTAATACTTATTCAATTGTGAAGGCAGACCAACTATTACACATGTGGGTAAGTTGACAATGCACACTTTCTCGGTCTATGCTGCAATGACTAGGTAGAACATGTCTCAGTTAAAATTGCTGTAGTGTAAAAATATACACTAAGCCAAATAAAACCATAACACTGAGGTAGTGAAAGATTAATTATATGTAGCTTTTAGGACGGTATTGCATAAATTAGGTTCACCTACATGCTGATCTTAAAATTAAGAATCTTGAAGCAGCTGCTTTAATTCTGATTCTTACTGAAATTGAGTAATATAGTTTTATATTTAAATTTCACTTAAAAGATTCAGCTTGATTCAGTTTAACACATTAAAAAAGAGACCTTCAGGTGATTCTTTCAACCTGTCTACTTCTGGGTTGCACCTTGAGCACAGCTTGATGTTAGTCATGTTAGATTTACTGGCCACTTGGGACATTCTCACCAATTTACAAATTCTATCTTATTCCTTCCAACTAGGCTTCAGTGTTCACATTTTGGTCTGTATTGCCATCTACTGGCTGATTAATTATTTTTAAACATAATTTAAATCTATTTATGATTTTGTTTTTCTGTAGCATCTATATTCTGTGAACTAATCCAACCCATTTATATCTCTCCACTGCATATTTGCTGACCATGACAATATATTTTTTTAAAACAGCCAACAGATTACTAGTGGATATGTAATAATCCTATTTAGTCAGTTAAGTAACACACTGAATTAAACACATTTCTTATGTGACAACATTGTGGTTTTACCATAATGAAAGCTGTGTACTTATTATGATCCCTGAAAAGGCAACCCCAATGAAAGTAGCTAATGTAAAAATGGAATACATTAGCATTAAAATAATAAATAAATAAATAAATAAATAAATAAATAAACAAACAAACAAACTTGATACTAATTGCAGAGGACCAATAAAATGTATTCAACAATATATTACAAATATGTACATGTCATTTAACAAGCAAATATTAAAATAGGCAATATATCATTTGAGAACTATCGTTCAAAGGCAATATGTTGAAAAAATAGACTTTGTTGCTATTCCACGTCACACAGTAATAAAAGTAACATTTTTTTTTAAATATGTGTTAGTCAACATACACGAATTGAAAATGAAACTGCACATAACAGAACAAATGGCAAATATTCATGGAACAAGTTTTCTAAACCTCACTACAGTCCACAGTACAACTTTGTAGACAGAATCAAAACCAGTAATGCATGCACAGCATACACATCACAAATCTAAAACAGCTGCAGTAATGGAACAAGTAAAAAATCCAACACATGCTTTAGAATTAGCCAGGAACACATGACACTCAATTTAAAACTTCAACTTTGGTCCATTAAAACACTTTTACAATCAAAATATCTATTTTATCTCATTATCTTTTTTACAAATTAAAAACAATAATTACATGGTTATTTACAAATGCACAATTATTATGTATAAAATAAGTTATTAACACAATAAATTTAAGAGCACAGTCTGTACATTTATGAAAACCTTCACTAAATGAGAAATCTAACTTTTATTTTTTATAATCGTTCTTATAGATGAAAGGTATCCCACAACCCCATAAAGCAGGCTTTGTATCAAGTTATCTGCTTATAGATATGCATGCATTCTTTCATGTTGCAGAACACATCCATTCTTCTTTTCTGTGTCATTCAGCAGCTTCCAGCGCTGCAAGCACCAGCTTCTAGTCCCTTGTAGTAAGTGCCTATTCCTGAGAACAGCAAGCTAGAACTCTATTCTCATATTATTATACTATTTAAATTTTACATTGTCTAGACACCCAGAATATATGTTCTCCGTCAATAATTGTGTGATTGGGAAACAGGATTTCTGTTTTTACGTTTAGAACATGAACCCCATATTTAGCATCCAAATAAACTCGTACCCTTTGGAAGAGTCAACAGGATGCATTAAGTGCTATTGAATTGGAAACTCTATTCCTTTCTATAACTCTTGGTGTTTAGTGCAGCATTTTTCTTACACCCTTACACACGGATGCTCTGTTTGAGTCAAACCCCAGGAAACAAAACACACACGTCATATGGGTGTCAACTCAAAGTCATCATTAACGTCAACCAGTGGGACATAAAACTCTGGGATCTCGAAGATGCTGATAGATTTGTATGTTGCAGGATCAAGTTCTTGTAGTTTGAGCTGCCATTCTAGCCTCTGCACTGCATTCAGTGCTGCTGCTTCATGCTGTTGTCTCATCAGAAGACATGTCTTTTTAAACAAAATAAAAGAATGCTTGTTAATATTGCTGACTGAAGTCTTATCTACACAATTAGAAAGGTGTATCGTGTAATTAAAAGAGAGTTGTGGGGGATGTTTGTTGTTTACAACTTAATTCAAATGAACTAAGGAAATTGTCATCATCAGTTATTACTACTCCCTATGATGGTGCTGAAAATGTGCTTACAGTCTCACATTAAACAAAAAAACCCTATAAACATTGACCCTCTTTCTTCAAACCCTGGAGCTTTTTGTATTGTAAAATGCTACATTTCTGTAGTCAAACTACTCACTGGGCTCAGGAACTTAGTTATACATCCCCACACTCAATATATGAAAACAACACTTAGTTGACCAGACATGGTCATTTCATCTGAGATAACTGTTCCAATGGATAGATTACAGATAAATTAAACACATTTTATGGTAACATTGTGTAGATCACAGCAAACATATGCCTAAAACAATGCTGTCCACACTCAAACAAACAAAAGGTTAATTTGAGATTCTGGTTGGACTGAAAGCAGTTAACGATACCTTTATATATAAAATAAATAAAAGCTTGTGGACACCATTTTTGAACAGGAACATTTTACATTTAAATAGTTATGCTATCAGAAATCTATTAATGCACTTATTTTGTCCTACAATGATGTACTGTATACATTTTATAGTTAAGATTTATCACAAGGGTTGCTTACCTTAAGCTTATCAAACTTGTCATCAACATCATGTAACCAAGACATAAATTGACGGGCATTGAACCGATCCCGCACTGATATTTTGCTGTCATCAGTCTAACAAAAGAAAAAAGTAATGTGTTACTTTTTAGATAAACTAATGGAACAGGTCAAGTTCACAAATAAATGAAATCCAAGCATTTGTATATTTCAAAATGTTTCATACCCGAGGGTCCTGGGGCATGTTGTAAACTTCTGCATCCAGAAGAATAGTGCAGGCACTAAATGGTAGAGTCTGGTTGGCCAGGATTCTAGCTGCACGATAATGGACACGCAAAACCTCCTGCTCGTTTGACACTATGAGTTTTTCCTAAAATTAACAGGAAAAAACAGTTAATTTGTTATATAAATCTCTCATGCAAATGGTCTATTATTGCTATGGCCAGAGGTTAATACAATGTGGCAGTGATAACTGTTGCAGCCCTAGCTGCAAAGTTATGATGTCATACCCAAAGTTATGATGTCGTACCCAAATCCTAATGTGAAACTAACTATCCTCATAATGCCGAGTCATTCGCAGCCTTTAATTTGCAATGAAGGTTCAATCGATAGAGAACATCAAATGAGCATTTCAGCAGGAAGCTTTTCATTACTTGCTAGATAGATTTACTTCCAAATACACACTAAAAACTATTTATAGCTATTCAATATACTATAAATCAGATCAGCAGCCATTATAACCACAGCATCAAAAGTGACTCTTCTTACCCGTTCAATACTGTGTTGCAAACGCAGCTTCATTCGGACAACCTCCTGTTGTTTGAACATTTCTTTTAGGGGTTCAGGCAATGAAGGAGGCGGTGTTATCTATAAAAAAAAATACAAAAACCCCCCCACTGTTAACACACAAAAAAAACACACTTCAAGTGGCAGCTGAGATCAACATAAAAGTGAATTAATGTGGTATTACTAGCTTTTGATAGAAGCAGTATGGGTTCTTTATTTAGGCCAGAAATGATTAATGATTCAGTTTTTGAATTACAAGGAAGCATAAGTAACATTAAAGGACATCCACCTTAAATCTCGTTTGCAACGATATCTGATGTCACTGTGTATTTAGCACACAACTGAGATGTGTTACTTCTGTGATAATAATACTACCCAACCTTTTTTTTTATTGAACAATTCAATAATTGCATGTCATTTTACACAATTCCAGTTCAAGAGTTATAGTACTATAATAATAATAATAATAATAATAATAATAATAATAATAATAATAATAATAATAATAATAATAATACTACAATTTAATATGTTTAGGACTTACTTTTGTGAATATATTTTAAACAGTTTATATATGTGTTTAAAACTACGGAGCCCAGGAGGGGACATGAGAGAAAAAAAGACATAGGTATCTCGTGGCCACAAGATAGTAAGATGGGCGCACAAGATATATATGTTTTCTCTTATGTACCCTCTCAGGCTCTGTAGAAAACGAAAAACAAAACACTTACTGTTGGTATACAAAGTTTACTAAAAGGATTTCCATCTAGAAGGTACGATCCATTGAAAGTCACATATTCATCATAATACTGTGGCGCTTGTGGGATAACACTGCTTAACACTTTCTGCTTCTCTTCAATCTTCTTTCGGATGTGCAAGAACTCATAGTAAGGGTTGGCCCTCTCTGATTGGTATGGCTGAATCTCATCAAGCTTTAATGAGTCTACAACATCTGCAAGAGATTGCTGGGTCTTCTCTTTAGCCTGCAGCGCTGTAGGGTTTGCTTGCACAGGCTGTGGCACTCTCGACATCTTCCTCTTTCGTGGGTGATGCACCTGAATGTCCTCGTCCTCTGTTAACCTTATTTCTGCTTTGATGGAAGCTAATGAATCACCATCTGTATCAGCTACTTGTGGGCAACCAACTGAGGCTGCTTTTATCATTCCAGCTTGTGAATTTATTTGAGTTCTTGCGCCTCTTTGAGAAGCATCCTGCTGTTCTAGTTTGTCATCAGCAGTTTCTAGGTCTACCGTCATCTGCTCAACTAATTCCATCTTCATGTCAGGTACACGATTTGGTTGGGTAGCACTATCTGGAGATGGTTTTAGAAGGTCTTGCATTTCTTGCGCAAGTTTTTTTTCCAGGCTTTCTGCATCAAGATGTTCCCCTACTTTATCCTCCAGGCTTGAGCAAGTAGCCTCAATGACAACTGGGGACTTAGGCAGAGCATATTCAGATTTGACTGACTGGGCAGTACCTGAGCTTTCAAGCACAGCTTGTTCTGCAATACTTGATTTAGATTCCACCCTGCCAATGTCATTATCTGTCTCCATGGCTGTTTCTTCAGTATTCCTTAACTCATCACAGCATGTATTTGGTTTCTGTACAGAACTTTCTGTGTTGGTATTGCTTACTTGTTGCTCAATGGTACATGAAGGATTGATAGTTTGCTCAGGGCTATTTGGACAACATGGTCTTACACTTTCAGACAAATCACTTGCTACTGATTCTACATTTTGCTCCTCAGTTTTACTATGTGTGCTTAACTGGGTACCCTCATCAGGATGAATACAAGTAGTGTCTCTTTCCTCAGAAAATGGGGGTTGGTCCTGGTCAATTTTTTGGGGCACCTCAAGTCGCTGGATGCTGGAAGTTGACTCGTATGCTTCGTGTGTGTCACTACTGCTTTCATATGCCTTTGGAAGCAACGGTAAGGACAACTGAGAAGATATAATTTCCAATGCATTCATGGAAGGGATTGAGCCTCCCTGCTTTGCACATTCTGATAATTGCTCATGTGGCATTTCAGCTTGGGAAGCTTCCTTATCTGGGGTTATTTGAGTGTTATTGTTTTTTTCCAATGCTTTATCAGTTGAGTGATAACCCTCCAATTGTGTTTCTGCATGGCTTACATGCAGTGGACTACTCTGCAGTGCAACACAGTTGTTATGCTCATTGCTACTTGGCACGGTAGACACTGGAAGGGAAGGGCGACAGCTTGAAACACTTATGTATGAGCTTTCTTCACTGGCAATAGCTGGTGCTTCTGTTGTAGAAGTGGTGCTGCTAAGACTTGGAGGCACTGAAAAGAAACTGTTTTGGTTTTCTTGTGTTGGGGCCAAGCTGCTTTCTACTACAGAAAGTCTTAAATGTTCATTATTAGAGGGTGTTGCTATGCTATACCTGCGTTCCTCACCAAGCTTTCTGCAATCAACAGCATGGGGCTTAGCATCCTCATTAGAAATCGATCTCAGGTAAGATGGAGGCTGTTTGCTGGACAGTGGGGGCTTGAGACGATGGGAAACGTCAAATAAACTTTCAGCGTCTCTTTCATGAATAATAGGTGATCTGGCAGTGGGCACAAACTGAGACTGTGAGAAGGGCATTTGTGAGTCTGAGACTTCAAGTGTAAAATCAGAATCATACTCAGTTACTGGCCTAGGTGTTGTCACTGCAGTCTGGCAGGAATCCTCTGAACTGGCCACTGAAACCATGGACACTGATCTAGAGATAACTCCTGATTTTTCACTTTCTGGCCTAGGAGATCGAGTCAAGCTATTATCAAGACCATGAGCGATTTTTCCAACACTTGGCACATTTTTTGCATCTAAGGAAAAAGACCTTGTGCTTGTGGGATCTTTTAACAGCTTCTCTCGGCTGTGAGCTTCAGACACCTCTGAGCTTTTAGACCGTAGAAGCTCTTTATTACTGTATGATTCTGCCGGCAAGCTCTTTAGTCCCTCTTTGTTCTTCAGTTTGCTGAGCTCTAACCCTGGCCTGTGCTTCAACCTTTCCCTTTCCTTTTGCTTAATCTTTTCTTTGTGTTTCCGATGCCACTGTTCGATCTCGCGATCTTTGAGACTCAGCATTCTCTCGAAACTTGTCTGCATAAGATCATCGTTGACCAGCCTTTTCTCCTTCGGTCGAGTGTCCTTGGCAGCAGGTGACGGTTTAGATTTACTCTTATCAGCCTCTACTTCATTGGTCTTTGCTTTGTTGGCTTTATTAGATTGAGTCTTGTCCTTGTGTTTGTCCCTGTAGCGGTCAATCTCTCTGTCCTTTTCCCTTCTGTCTTTTTCAGGGGTTTTTAACACATCTTCTTTCTGTTTATCCTTTGAGGAAAATGCTTTATCATGTGATACCTTACTGCTCTCTGTCACAATACCTTTTTTCTCTTCGAAAAATACCTTCATGTTTGAAGCAGAGGTTACATCTTTGATTTTTTCCTTCTTTTTTTTCTCTCTCTCATGATCTTTCTCCTTTTCTTTCACTCGGTCTAGTTTGCTTAAATCACACCCCTTTTCCATGGGCTTCCCTTTCTTCTCTGTATTTTTCTCTTTGTCCTTCTCTTCGTCCAAATACCGCTCTCTTTCTGTCTTTTCCTTTTCATGCTTTTTTTCAGACTTGTCTTTGTTTTTTTTGTTGTCTTCTGGCTTTTTTAAAGACAAAACTGCTTTCTGCTTTTCATTGTCCTTGTGGGTTTTTGGTGCATGCGAGAAGCTTGTTTTTTCTCTCTCTTTCCATCTCTCTGTGCAATCGTGTGATTCAGCTTTATCAAAGAGGTTGTGTTCATTTTTAATTTTTTTCTCTTTGTCAGAATGTTTATCCACCTTTTCTGCATCTTTTTCCTTTACTGGGGACCTTTTCTCCGTTTTTTCTTTCATGCCTTTTTCCTGTGAGTCTTGCTGTTCGATTTCCTTCTCTGTAAAGGGCTGCTCTGCCAGTTCCTCCTTAACAGCACCACCACCATGTGGACAGTCCTCAGACTCCCTGTCTACAACAGGGTCATCTGTTCTTTCCTCCTGCTCAATCTCGTTCATATCCTTCCCCTTTTCTTCTTTGGAAAAGTTTTCTTTCTTGTCCTTTTTCGATTTATCTTTGTCTCGTTCCTCTCTAGACTTCTCTTTGCCAAGATTTTTTTCTTTCACAGATCTCTTTTCTTTGACAGACTTCTCGGACAGCTTTTCTGGAGAAATCGTCACATTGGTTTCGGTTTTCCCCGGCAACAGTTCATCGTTTTCGTCACTCTTGAAAAAGTTCTCTTTCCAGAACTCCCGATCAAATTCCAGGTTCCGTGGTGCTTCTTTGTTACCGTCTCTCTGCCTGTGCTTGTCCTTTCCACCCTCATGCTCTTTTCTGTGCTTGTCTTTTCCTTTGTCCTTGTGTTTTAATTTATGCTTTTTGATCACTTTTCCATCTTTATCAGTCTTTCGCAAGGCTCCCTCCAAACTGTCAAAGCAAGTCCCCAGGTCCTCCTCTTTCCTCGGACTGGAGATTTCAACCTCCTCATCTACTCCAATTTCTTTCTGGTGGTGCTTGCTTTTCTCTTTGTGCTTAAACCCTTTGCTGGTTGAACTTTCAATGGTGTTGTCTGTGTCTGTATAGTGGTCATATGGGACAATCCCTGTCTGCGTCTGCGAAGACATTTCTGAACCTCCTGGGGGCAAGGTCACATTTTCCTGTTTTAGGGAGGCAGATTGTTTGTCAGATATGTTGTGATTAAGCTTGGGAGGTTTTACTAATGGGAGATGGTAAAGATGAACTGAAGCGTCATCCTTCGGGCTAAAAGACATTTTAAAAGAATCCTCCTCTTTTGTCCGCTCTGAAGTTTCCAGTCCGGCTGCAGACGAAAAAAAAGTTATCTTAGAATTTTCTTTGCCATCTTCTTTGAGTTCTTGGTTCTCTTTGTTTTTACTTAGATTTTTAATTTTTTTCTTCCCCTTCCCTTTCTCTTTATGCTCAGCTGTTAGGCTGATCTCTTTTTTAGTCCTTATTTCAGTTTTGTGACCCTCTGCTGCAGCTGTAAGGGAACAAGTTGGAGATGAGACTTTCCTCTCCTGTGGTGCATCATCATCATCTGAGCTCTCAGAGCTGCAGATAAGCACTCTGGAGGGTTTTGGCTTTTTCGACTTGCAGGCATTTTGCTGATATGTCCTTTCCTGCTTAGCAATACAATTGTTCCTCTCTTTCTCTTCCTTCTCCCGTTGTCTGAGCTCTCTCCTAAGAATATGTCGGTTGTTCAGTGCTTTGCTTAAGTCTTCCTCTTCCTCGTCGTCTTTGAACTCGTACTCGTCCAGGCCAGATACGGAGGCTTTGGTTGGGGTCAGCTGTTTGTTTTCAGAGTCCTTTTCACCTTCAGAGTCCTCCATATTATCATCTACACTGGAAGGGTTTATTGAAAGTGGGTCTTCAGATTCTACAAGGCGGAAATCAAAGAAAATTTTGGCTATAACCCAAGCTTCAGTTTTAGGACTTAAGCAGTGTGTTAAATTACTTATCTCCTTAACTTTCAAACTACAAATACGAATTCATAAGTGGACAATAAAATTGTCTATGGTACTCACAAGGAAGTATGCATTTACAATTAGAGTCATCAGTAGAATGCACAGAGGTCTCCTTTATCCCCAGATTCTAATACTACCAACAACAAATATTATTTAAAACTTGTATCTTTCTATTAAATTCTACTAAACAAATTAAACCTGTGTCAGCTGTAACAGGTAGAAACGGTCCATTCTAAACACAAAAGCATGATTGCCAAATTATGTTTTTTCTATAGTTCAATTTGGTCTTTTTCATTTAACATTAATGCCTCAGGCAAGATTATAATTACTGGGGCTATCTACCCGAAGAGCTGTCTTCATCATCAGAGAGAGGCATCTCCCCTTTAAGTAGCTGCTCTAGCTCTTCTGTGTCTGCAACATCCACTGGCCTCTCTCCACATTTATTGGCCTGGAAGGCATTACCTCCATGGCGGAGAAGCAGCTTGACAATCTAGGAAGAACCAAATAAACAAACAAACAAACAAAAAAGGGTATTAGGTTTCTTATTGTAGGTATCGTCTTTCATATGTATTGAAATGATAAAAACATATAAAAGGTTTAAAGATTTGGTTTTACCGCAAATATAAAGTTTAACAAAACTGCGACAGATATAGTGGATGACAAAATAATAAATACAAGAAACACCCTACACAATTACTGAGTAACAATGATAAGTAATCTGACAGAGTGATTTGATACAGAACATGTCGTTATTAATCTAACTAAAAACACTCATTTGATTTCACTTCTCGATTTTCCATAGAAATGTGTCATCTCTACAATGAATTGTGGGATTGTAGTCCAGGGGAAGATTTAATCTTTGATTAAACTTGACAAACAAAAACTCTCCCAGTATAGGCCTATACAGCAGCAGATCATTCATTCAGAGTGATTAGCTAGTATTGCAAGAATGTTTTGTGTGCGTTTACTGCACCACCTGACAGCAATGCAGTAAAAATGTTAGTGCCCCAGGTGAAAGGAAAATTTGATTCAAAATAGCTTTTAAAATCACTCAATTTGGAAGTTCATTATTACTGAGTGATAGTCAACTGTATAGTGTTGTGAAATTAACAGATTTTTAAAAGGCTTGTTTAATACCTGCCGAGAAAAAACATGTTGAAGGGAATTATTCAATTATTTATTTGATTAACCTAGCATGCTAATATGTTTAGTGCGCTCACAATAGCACTTGTTTACAAAGTATTTCGTTCAAACAAGTTAATGTAATTTTAATATTTCACATGCTGGTGTTTGCTTAACATCTAGAATGATTAAACTCTCAGTGTCACTGGTGATCTGCAGTATGAATGGTTGGCAGTACATACATCTCTGTGTCCACTGCTCGAAGCATCATGCAAAGGTGTATCATCGTCCAGACCTTGTGTGTTCACTTCAGCTCCTGCTGCTATCAAGACTTTGGCAACATCATAATAGCCCAGGTTACATGCTTCATGCAGTGGAGTCCAGCCTGAGGACATAAAACAAATCACAAAACTTAAAAAAAATATGCATTTAACCACACACCACAGAAAGTGCATAGACTTAGATTTTTTAACTAGCATTTTCTGCGTAAGAGGTTTCCAAATAGGGAGACCTATTAGCAGATACAAACAAGTACTAGTTATGCAAATTAACTAATACCACTGTGCACTAGGACAGGAAAAACTGGGGACTTCTATAAGGCAATGCATCAAATTCTAATGATTAAATGACAATAGTTTTTTTTTTTTTCTGTGTCAAGTTCAACAATGTAATACTCTTCTACATTGCAATTATTATATTTGTGCTTCTATGCAAGCGTATGGTCAGGGTACTTTCAAAAGAGTAAAGTTTAAATCCAGGAATGCAACAACTGGCATATTAGTTGATTTTAGTCACTTGTTTGTTGTTTTGTTTAAGTAGAGATTACAGGTTCTGAGTGGATGAAACATGCAAACAAGTGAAAAAAAGTAATACTGACTGCTCCAAAATAAACAGCAATCAATATTACTAATCTGACAGTGAAGTATAAGATTTGAAAAGTCAATATTACTAATCTAACAGTCACTTATAACATATATTCCCTTGTCAGAAATAATCCTGTTAATAGCTTTACTTAAATTTAAAACAAAATTGCATAACATACGACTTGCAGACTGCAATAAGGCCATCATGGGAATGATGGCTACATATGCTGCTATGCCATGTTATATTGGCCTACTTTCTAAAAACCACCCTCTACATAATGAAACCCTTACATTTATCAAGATAATTAAAAGATCATAAAAGTATGCTATACTATTTTCTATTTCAAATTCACTACTGAAAAGTACACAGAGATTTTACCAGCAGTACGTCTTACCAGTACGTTTAACCCTGCTCGTCTTCCATTCATGTAGCAAAGTAAAATACATTAAATGTGTTTTGGGGTATTACAAGGAAGAAAACAGTCACATTATGAAATTAAACAAGCATATATATATTTTAGACCTGAATATTTTTTGACTGCTGTGTGGTAGACTGCGTGTCTATAATTCAATGGGAGGAATAATAACTGATTGAAACACATTATTTACCTGTAATCATTATTTAGAGGGCCCACAACAACTTTTACCTACATAATTATCTACATAGTTTGTTTTCCTACCTGCAAAATCTTTAACATTTACATCTGCACCAAGGCTGATGAGTTCTTTAACTTGCTTTGTGTCTCCTCGGATGGCTGCCATATGCAACGGAGTCTCTCCTCTCTCATTTCTTTTATTCACTTTGTCCTTCTGTCGGGATGAGGTACTTGGGATTTTCTTTTGCACTGGTGTTGTCTGGGATGGGTGGTTAGGAGTAGAGTCTGAAAAAAAAAAAAAAAAAGTGAGAAGTGACTCTGCAATCTCAGACTCATTCCTAATAATGCATCATTTTTTACACAGCACATTACTTTTTGTCTTATATCTATGATTTCTAAATAACCCAAAGCTCTAGTCTGATTTACATGGATATTATGTTAAATAAAGTCTGCTTTAAAGTCAAAATCAAATTCAGGCTCATGGTTTTCAAGGTATAGCCTTCTTTCGTGGAGCCAGGTACAAACCAGGAACCATGCAATGAATTACAGGCAAGTCATGACTAACATATGCTTTCCTGAATTGCTTTAATTGTACGTGCTTTTATACTTCAACGGAAAGCTTCCCTGCACTCCGATTGGTTGAACTAGAGGGATATAATCCCTAGTATATTCCCTTGGAATGCTTGTAACCGCATCACAAAAACAAATCAAACAATATCACTCCACCAGCTTTATTTGTAACAAAATGTTGCTTTAAGTAAATCTTCCTTCACAGAAAATAATAAAAGCAGAGAGTACTGCCGGACAAACTGAAAAACCTAATACTACTAGCAGGGTGGTCAAACGTAATTTTAGAGTTGTTCAGAAAAAAAATCTAAATCAAATTGGATTATTAATCAGTTGTAACCGAACTTTAAGATATCTGAAACAAATAACCATTAAAAAAGCCTTATAAAATGCGCAAAAATCTGCTAATTAGGCCTATTTAACCAATGGTCCAGACTGGATTTACTGTGCACACTGAACTAACTTTGAGTCAATAATAAAACATAAAAAAGAGAACATGTGCTGCATTGTTTTCTTAAAATAACAAATCTGTGACAGTTGTACAATATGTGCCTCTACAAACCACCTCTCAAAAGCGGAAGGCATCGACTGAGCAGCTGCCCCTGTGCATCAAACCATGTATGAGTCATTTAACAGGGTAATGTTTTATTTACAACATATCAAAATCTGATCATTAAATGTATGAATGGCCCGATCATCTAAATGGCCCCATCGAGTCACTGGAGAAATGTATAATGAAATGTCAGAAGAATCTGCCAGCTTTCTATCTTTATATTTTGTAAAATGTTCATTTTAGAGTGCTTATGTAGAAGGATATAAAAGTAAAATGAAAAACTAAATAAATACAGTTAAAATAAATAAAAATGATAATTAAACGTCTCGGGACACATTACCCAAATGATCCATAATGCCCTCTGTGTCAGGCCTTATTGCTTACATAAAATTAAATAAATACCAATATAGGTATTGTACTGTACATTGTCAATTTTTTTTTTTTTTTTTTTACTATGACCAATAAAATAAAAAATGGTATAAAATGAAAATATAAATGTGCACACTGCAATATTTTTGGTGAAAATCATCACTATCACATTATGTTTATACTTTTTTTATTCCATAATGTTGCCAAGCTGTATTTTTGTCAGACTGTATCTCAGTAATTTCTTGTTCATCTCTCTCCCTGCCACTCCGCTGTCACAGTCTCCGTTATTACAATGTGAACCAGTTTCAAATGATTTCATAGGAATGCATTTTATAACCATTTAAAAAAAAAAAAAAAAAAAAAAAAAGCGCTATAAAAATGTTTTGACAACAAAAAAACACTTCAAATTTTCACACACTTTATTAAAGGTTTCTGGACATCAATAAATTCATGTTCAGATTCATGAGGATTTTTTTTTTCTTTCTGTGATGAAGCTTGTTATACAAAGCATCATGCTTGTACTGCCCCTTTAAGACAAATGCAATGTGTCAAACGTAACCTTTTCATGTGAGCATCTGTGTATGCTGTATCATCACTTAATTCAGCAGACTCTGGGAATCCTGGCACTTGGATATAAATGTACTAGGATAGGTAGTCTGGATGTCTGCCATACTTAAGTATCCACTGATGTATAGCTTTAAATATGTCTAACAGATGGGTCTGTCACAAGTGACCCTAAAACCCATTTTCCCTTGTACAAGGTGCGAGCACCTTTTTTGAAGTGAGAGGTGCATGTGGCAGAGATGCATGGCTCTTTGATAGAAACAGTTTATCTGAAGTCTTCCCACTGATGATGGGAATGAGAATGTAGAGATGGGAGCCCAGCTAACAAGATTTAAGTTTTTGCAGGTATCAGGCTTTTAAAGACTGTCACCCACACCTGTGCTGGCTTTGACAGACTCACTGAGAGTAGAAACTGACCCAAGACTGTCATAGCTAGGGACCTACCTAAATCGCGATTTCGCGGCAGTCGTGAAATTGAGGGGTCACCGCGAAATTCACCTCTTAGGGGCCAATGCATACAAACAAGTACGGAGAGGAAAAAAAAAGAAAACTTGTTTAAATGAACTACTGCACAACACAAGCGATGCAAACTACGTATCTTCCTTCTGCAGATAGCCCATTTTTATTCCTTCGCCGTCCCGTGTGCATTGCACTTAAGCAAAAAACAACAAACAAAAAATGTCCACAAGTAACATTTACAAAATAAATTCTCCAAAGCAGTTAACGTTCTTGTTTACTATTCAAATGACAAAGTTTTAAATCAGCCTAGTCTCATATATATATATATATATATATATATATATATATATATATATATATATATATATATATATATATATATATATATATATATATATATATATATATATATATATAACTCAAAATGCATTAAGCACAACTGGCAACACAAGAGAAAAAGCAGACTGGGAAATGCCAGCAACAATTGCGACTTTAAAACATGCTTTCAAAAGTTCTTAACAAATTGCAGTGTCGCAATTGCCTGCAGTGTTAGTACATCTCATTACAATATTTTTGATCCCTCATTTGGACTATCTTGTTTTTGTGAATTCCGCCCAGAATTACATATTCATTTAAGGCTAAAGCGCAAATAAGAACTGCAACTGCAAAGCATTCGTTAAAATGATGCTAACAGTGTTGCGTTTGTTTAGTACATTTCACGCTACACTTCTGACTGGTTTGCATGTGGTTTGCAACTATTGCGACAGACACAACACTTTAGTACATCTACCCCTTGATCTTACCTTTTGATGAAAATCAATTAACGGTCGGAAAAATATGACCACAAAACACTGCTTTTTACAGCCCTGAGTAGATGACCAGACCTGCAATGATCTCAATTTCAGCCAACATGAAATTATTGAAAACCATTAGGAAAAACTCCAAATGTAGTTATAGCGGTTAACATAAATACATTTTTTAAGTATTCAGGGATTTTAGTAAAAAAACATTATGGTTGCTATAACCTGGACTGTTGTCTCTTGCTGTCATTTGCATGAGAAGCGCCATCTGCTTGCGTTCTGAAAGTGGATACCCAAACAGAATGCTGACTGGAGTTGACTTCTTGCTCCCCGTCTCCTTCTTGACTTTCTTCTTGTCTGGTCCATCTTTCTCTGCAAAAAAGAACAAATCAACATTTATGAACCTTTTAGTTAATTTAGGCCTCAGCTGTTCAAAAAACACTAAGGACCGCAGACTGCACTTACCGGAAACATGTCAACGGTTCTTTTGCAGTCAGTGTTCAGTAAAAACATTAAGACAGTGTGTGTTTTGCCAGATTACCACATTAGAAGTTAAAATAAACAATTAATAAAACATGACAAAAAAGAAGGGAGTCCCACCACAAGTTTAAACTAAATTCAGCCAACAACGTCAATATGAGAATTGTAAATACACCTGAAACTCTGGAAAAGCACAATATAAAACAGTGACCTTCTAGCAAGCAAGGGCACTATGGGATAGTAACAGTCGAAACTGGTAAACCATTTTACCTGAGTAAGTCCTGTAAGGAGGGATTACTCTTTCTCCCCAGGTTTCACTTGTGTGTCCTGGATCTGAATCTACAGTGCAAGCAGAAAGATTGGAAAAGGACGATAGCAGGGAAGGAAATGTACCACATACATAAAGCAGGCTGGGAACACTTACTGAAAATGGCAAGTTTGTCCGTAAACCATTTTCCCAGACTGCATAAAGGGAGAAGGACATCAGAAACAGAAATACATCACAGCATGACTTTTAGAATGGTTAAAACAAGTTTCAGCTGTACAGCGCCGAGGGGTGGGCCAGTATAACATTTCCATTGTATGATAAGTGTCAAAAAAATACCATGGTAATCTTAATATCAAGGTATAAATCAGGCAAGTTATAAAATGAAAACTTACTAAAAAAGGAGAAATACTATAAACTACTTTGAAAGTCTTAGTAATTTCCAAATATAAAACATAAAATGCAATTTTAGAAATCACACTTCCTTTCACAGAATGCTTTTCAACTTTGCCTACTTTATATTTCACTATGACCAAAAGCTGAAAAAAAGGCAAACCAATATTTGTTTTTTTATAGACAAATCAGAATTTTAAAACTAAAAAGAACACCCTAAAAGTTGTACAATAAATGTTATACTGCCACAGTATGCATTATTCATGTTGCTTATAATACAAACACTTACGAATATAGGTTATTATGAGAAGAGAATGATTATCAAAATACAGTCAATCATTTCACACTAAATTAAACTGACTATTTAATTTAATAGAGCTATGAATAAGATGATAAACGTTTTATTACTGTAGCTTTTATTAGTTAGCATTATAATAAAATCACAACGATGTGTCACTTACAGCGCAGATAGTCTTAAGTTACATGGCTAAACCTTTGTATCTTTACCTACATTTTCTTAAGCACTGAAGTGGTTTTTCAATGTTTTCTTGTGTTTGGAAAGTTATGTTTATGTTTCAGCTGCAATGATCAACACTCATACAGGGCTAATTTAGATTTTAACAGTGAAGCTAGGTGAGAAAGCTGAGCAGTGTTGTTTTGTAAAGGACGCTGAATAAAAAGAAGTTGTTCAAATGAAAACTACCGTTTCCTTCACTTTGTTCATAGGAACGAAACAGGAACATAGCATTAACCATTGTGTACCGTAATTGCAATATGTGCAGTGCAGCAAAACAGGAACATTATCAATACCATCAGGGGTGTGCAATTTGAGAAAAAAAATTGTCCAAGGGACAAAATGCTAGACAAATCTACTTGTCCTTCTTAAAAATCTACTTGCTTCCTCCCTGTCGCACAAAACACACACAAAAAAGTAGAATATAACTTGCAGGATTTTACTTTTTTTAAACAGAAAACATAATTCAGTCCAAACATACTTGCCAAAACTGAGTCCATCTCATTTTTTTGCATGACACATGGCAAAACAAAAATAATTAAACTTAAAAGATTCTAGATTAAAATGATTTTGAGTACATTTTAAAACATATTTTTTACATTCAAACTAGGTAATTGTAGGGTATACTTCATCATAGAATGGAAATGTTATTCACTTAATAATCTTCAGATTCTCAGCTGTTTAGAAAGGTATAATATGGTTTACTTTCAGTGGATATTTGTCCTGATACACAGGCCGAAAGTCACGTTATGCTAAACAGGTAGAATGGGTTAAGGATTGGTTTCTAAACTACATTACCCAGAAGACTGGCAATGGCACTTGTTTAATATGTTTTGGTTTCCTATATGGCCATTGGATAAAGAGAAATGATTTTGTTTCAGTGGGCGTTGCGCCGTCAATCTCACAGCATCCTGAGTTGTGAGAGACTGAGGGTACTCCGTGGAGAGTCGAGTCAGAATTCAGAGAAGGTATTCGTTTAGTAATAGTGCAATGCTATGGAGTAATTTCAAAGTTGTATTCATAATAATGAAGTCAATCTATATTTTTACAAACCTACTGCCAACCACCTGATTAAGTAGCTTTTAAAAAAATAAAAATAAAATTGCTAAACCGTTACATATAAAATACTTGAAAGGTTTTTGTAATTTTTATTATGTTAAATATTCTTCCTATAACTGGCGGTCAAACTTTACTGTAGACAAAGGCAATGTAATAGTATTGTTGCATTCATTTCAACACGTTTGTTACTGTGTGTGACTGAGGCTTTGTTAATTTAAAGGATATGTCTATGTGTGTACTCTGTATATTTGAGGTTTAGAGTTGCACACTATTATTTTTTCATTTTTATGTGTGAGACTTCTGCAGTTTAGAGTTTTCAGGACCTTGTATGACTCCCTCTACAGGATCTACAGGAGTTTTTCTAGCAACAGAACATTGTGACAAAAGAAGCAAAAGTTCTTGTCCGATGGGCAAAGTATAACGGTAAAACTCGTTGTCCCTCACACAAATCTTGTTGTCCTGGGCGCTGGGCGATATGAATTGCACACTTCTGACCATAATGTACCTAAATCTTAACAAACCGCAAAACCAGCATACCAACTCACCCCTACCTGGGATTCTGAGTTATGTGCATCATTAACCTTTGAACTGTCAAGTGTACATTCTGAAAGCACAAATTCTGCTAAACAGGACCATTGTTCTGCCAAATACAGACCACTACTAATAACAGTTTTTGTACTTATTTACATTTCTCATTTCAGATCTTCCCTCTGAAAAATAATGACACATTTTGAGTGATTCAACAGTGTCTGAAAATTACAATGGCTTGACACAAGAGGGCACTCCATGCAAATTCATCAAAAGCTGTTTTTTCTAGAGAGAGATGAGAAAGGTAAGCACCTGTATCCGAGTCTCTTTCCTCATTTCTGGTTGGACTGACAGTAAAAGGAAGCTTGCGTTTCATGGAAGACTTCTGCTTCAGCTCCTTCCCCAACAGTTCACTTCGGTTCAGCTTTGGAGTTTTACTGAATGCTGAAATCTTTTCCTTATTCTGAAAATACAAAACAAAATAAAAAAAAAAAAAACAGATAAACAACTTGACAAAACACAGAAAACAGTGAACACCTCTAAAGGGTTCAAACACAGGTACATTTAAACATTTAAATTATAAGACAAGTGATAATTTAGAGAACTAGCAACCTCTTATTCAAATGCATGATTTTTTATTAATTAAAAGTAAAATACATCATTTGATTTGAATAGATGCACTGCACTTAAAAAGAGTACATAAGGACCTTTTTATTTTATTGTTTTACATGTCCCCATGTGTTGCTACAACTGTTTACGTAAGGTGTGTGTATTGTTTTAAAGTTTAAATTTTGACCACTTTAAAACTTTTAAATTGCATTCTCTGCCTCAATATGGCTTCACATGTACCCGCATGGACCTCTCAGAACTACATTTCCCATCATCCTCCTGCTCACTGGTAAATCCATCTGTTTTACTATTTACTTTCAATACTTCTTGTGCATCATACGTGGGTTTTAATGTAACTTTAAAATTGCTGCTTTTGTATTATGTGTATACTAATTACTAATTACAAAACGAATAAAACAAAGTAAATGTATTATGTGTTTTACTAATTACTGTAATATAGGTTACATGAATTAAAGTTTTAAATAAATCCATAAATAAACATACATCTGATACAAAAATAAAAAAATAAATAAAAATAACAACAAAAAACAGTGGCCTAACTACTTTTTTAATGATAATTGAGAAAAGATGTACACAAAGACTGTGAGTTTTTTTATATAGGCCATTTTAGCTTAATATATCTTGGGATCTCAGACTTAAATGGATACAGTATGTCTAATAATTATTAGCATCATTGTTTAAAATACTGGATAACCCTTATAAATATAAATCTCTGGGTGTTATAAATATACTATATAGCATACTACAGTACATAGAGTTGCATACAGGAGGTGGGCATAATACTGAAGCCTTGGGTGTACATTATGAGGGAAGCAACCCATGGCTTCTCAGTCTAAATACAAATGTGCATGTTATATTTCCATTCTCATTGTCATTAACAATACATTGGAAAAATATATCTAATGCAGGTAGTATCACTAGAATTAGTGTTTTTCACCATCACTCTAAACTAGCTGTGGTGCTCTAACTGAGTTGCCCCCCTCACTATGCACACATACTAATATTAATATGCTGTTCTGCCCAAGGTTACAGGTCAATGTTAGTTTCAGTGGGGCAAGCAATAAGTAGACTAATACTTTTTAATACCCTTGCACAGGAAATGCTACATGGAGACCCGAGGCTTTACTTGCTCTTTCCACATTACTGTCAACCAGATTTCTAGATATGTATTTGTCCATCTGTGTGTATTTATTTCTTAGCAGACGCCCTTATCCAGGGTGTACTTATGTCACACTTGCATTAAACAGACCCCTCTATATTTTAAGCTAAATGCATTTCCTACCGAGCTATGCAGAGATGGATATCTCCAATACAAATTGCATAAATGGGATAACCTTTGATTCATATATATGAAAGATGCAATTTGGGTCTCGTATTTTCAAAATATGTGGTTGATCTGAACGTTGCTTTTCATTGCACTGATATATAGTCAGCACTCGGATATACAACATTCAGTCACGTTTTACCGTCCTTGTATTAAGAAATAAAACAATTCCCATTTTATATATATATATATATATACACACACACACACACACATACACATACATATACACACACACACACACAGTGCTGTGAAAAAGTATTTGCCCCCTCTGATTTTCTACATTTTTGCACATTTTTCACATTGTATTTGATCTGATTTTTTTGTGGGTTGTAGTAGAAAGAAAAAATGAGAGAAAAAATGACACCAAAGTTTGGTGCTTCTTTGGATCTTCCCAGGAGTGGCCGTCCTGTCAAAATATCTCCAAGAGCAAGGCGTAAAATCGTCCAGGAAATCACAAAGAACCCTAGAACAACATCCAGGGATCTGCAGGCCCCTCTCGCTTCGGCTAAGGTCAGTGTTCATGACTCCACCATCAGAAAGACACTGGGCAAAAATGGGATTCATGGCAGAGTAGCAAGGCGGAAACCATTGCTCACTAAGAAGAACATGAATGCTCGTCTCAAGTTTGCCAAAAAGCACCTGGATGATCCTCAAGAGTTATGGAACAATGTTCTATGGACAGATGAGTCAAAAGTGGAACTTTTTGGCCGACATGGGCCCCGTTATTTCTGGTGAAAACTAAACACTGCATTCCACAGTAAGAACCTCATACCAGCGGTCAAGCATGGTGGTGGTAGTGTCATGGTTTGGGGATGCTTTGCTGCATCAGGACCTGGACGCCTTGCCATCATTGAAGGAATCATGAATTCTGCTCTGTATCAGAGAATTCTACAGGAGAATGTCAGGCCATCCGTCCGTGAGCTGGAGCTGGAGCTGAAGCTGAAGCCAGAGCAGGACGACAATCTTGTATTCCTGGCAAACAGACTGTAAATAAATTGTGCACATTGAAGAAAACTGACTGTATATAGTGTGTGTTTCTTTGGAGTTTCAAAATTAACTGTACATAATGAATATTTAACAATATTCAATAATGTGATATTATAGCGGGTTGTGGTAAGTAAATCAATTTATTTGGAGGATGATGATGATGATGATGATGATGATGATGATGATGTTTTTGCTACCAAGGCATAATTACCGCTCACATTCAATTGTTGTGCACAAGCTTTTACTTAACAGCAATGACATTAAAATAATCACGTCACGGGGAGAGGAATGGAGTGAAAATGTATGTGAGCGGAGAATCATCGATATTTATTTGAATTATTCGATTTTGTGTGCCCTAATCGATTGCAATTTGGAGGCTTAACAGACAGCCCTAATATATGTAACAAAATGATTGCACTTACCCGTCACACACGATTTCCAACTCCGTCACCAGTTTTCTAATAAAATCTCTTCAATGTTACAATTTATTTGATTATACACAGCCCATGTTTTTTTTTCCTCGCATGCACATTGTGCAGTTACACAGCGCTTCCTCCAGTTTCACTTAAACAGATACTGTGATGTATTTTTTTTTTTTTAAATCTGTGATCTTTAGTTGCTTTTGTGAATTTTCATTTGTAAGTGAACTGTGATATTAGGGCCTTATTGAGCACTATATTCTGCAATTTTGAATACTGACTTTGGATACTGTTTTAATTCTGGAAACTTTCATTTTTTTAAAAAATATTTTGCTTAATTGCAACGCCTTTTACATTTTACACAATTCTGTGCATGGGTAACATTTTGATTTCATTTTGCTGTTGGGTCGGTAAAGGGGAATTTTACATACTGCTACAATACGTACCGGACTTAAAAGTATGCACTGTATTACAATCCATGTGTCCAGTCGTCTCTTTTGTCAAGTGATATTTTCAGAATCATATCGTTCTGAATTAAAATACTACTCCTGTTGAAAATATAGTACTGTACCAACAAAAATACAGTACATCTAAATGGAAGCATACTTATTTTAAAACAGTCCTTTCAGCTATGTATTTTTGACATTGTATCTTTTTTGTGTTCACTGAAGGTTGGAACGAGCCAAAATGAAATAGTCAGATGCACGTCACACTCTTTAACCGTCACTGAAGTCAATTTTATAGGGTCGGACGCATGAGTGCTGACTGTAATCCAATCACGTACCTTTACTAACAAGACAGTTACACAATAATTTTCTAAACTTACTGGGGCAGTTAAAATGTAATCAATTGAAGTAAATGTACATCACCTCAATAAATAGTGTAAAATTATAAAGGCAATTACATTATTTGTGCGTATGAAAAAATATTTTTAGTAATTTTATTTTGTAAAATCTACATGTGTAGTACCAATTAATATTGGTCTTTTCTCAATGCGAGGGGCAGGGAAGGAACTGGCTACAGTAGCTGCTCTCTTTAATTTGTCTAGTGCACCTTATACAGCACTCAATCTGGACTACAGCAGTTTTCTGTTTTATTACTAGCACAGTAGTTTTGGTGTCCATAAAATCTTCAGGCATTATAAATGGGTATCGAATTTGTGTTATTTTTCAACATCCGAATGCAAAGACTCGCTTAGTGAGTTCCGCTTCAGCTCTCCACACAGAAATGAGTATTCATGTTGGGGCATGTTTTATTCAAATGTGACCACAGGGAAGCAAGCAACATACATATGTGAACATAAATGGATTATCAAAAGAGGTCCTTTAGTGGCTGCATGTAGATCAAGCTGGGTCTTTTAATTCTCCTGCCTTCACTCCTTCCAAACAAGTTGTCTCTAGTGGAAGGGAGATAACTCCCACAATTAAACTAGTGCCTGTTGAATGTTGCCTTACTGGCGCACATCTTTTTATTTATGTGAACACCCAGTGTGGGTCAAGTGTTTTAATATTGATACTGGCAATGATAACCAAAAACACTTTAAATGGACACTGAATTAAAGGAAAGTATTCAAACTTAGTAAGTAGCAACGTTGGCGGACACAGGAACCATTACATAAAAAAAAAAAAAATTCTAATACAAATATGTTTGTAAGTTGCTCAAACTTTGTATTGGAACATTTTTAACTAAATGTACTAAATTATTACACTTCCATCAATAGAAGATCAAATTATTATTATTATTATTATTATTTATTTCTTAGCAGACGCCCTTATCCAAGGCGACTTACAATTGTTACAAGATATCTTTTTTTATTTTTTTTTTACATACAATTACCCATTTATACAGTTGGGTTTTTACTGGAGCAATCTAGGTAAAGTACCTTGCTCAAGGGTACAGCAGCAGTGTCCCCTACCAGGGATTGAACCCACGACCCTCCAATCAAGAGTCCAAAGCCCTAACCACTACTCCACACTGCTGCCCAAATGATATCAGATACAGTAATAGATCAAATGATATCAGATACAGTAATAAACCACACACTCCCCTAGAGTATACATTTTACCTCATAATAAATTAAAATCCTGTTACCTTCCTTCCAGATTGTTTCTCTACCATGGTGCCGTCCCTGTCAGTCCCAGGTTTGGCCATCTTACAGCTCTTAACTAGCTGCAGCACTTAGGCATCAGTCTTCTCATAATGCATCTGGATAAGTAAAGCATGAGGCTTGTGTTTAGTCAGAGATGCACAGCATCATCATCATGTTAAAAAGATAACAGCTTGGGAAATAAATGCATCTTGTTTTCAAAACAGTTAAAAGTAAAGCTATGTAGAGCTGTTAATATTTCTTTGTCATTTGCTTTTGATTTAAAAAAAAAAGTATTCACCATCCCACTGCTTGCATGCCAACAATACATTTCTGCAACCTTCAAAATAATAACCTTACATAGACGTGGGAAAAAAAAAAATCATTAGCAATAACATTAAACATATTATATATTAAGCACTCCACCGCATCCTTATGTTAATCCATTTTTACAACTCTTGCGCTGCTGTAATGCAGGCAGATCGTGTAAAAAAAAAAAAAAATAATAATTATATATAGGTTTTTCAGGTGGTATCCCTTATAAAAGTTTCCCATAATAAAAGCATAGCAAGTTGTAATAAAGCATAGTGAAAGTATTGCAAAGTATAGGTAAGCAATGTAAAGCCCAGATGTGGTATGCTAAAGCATTTTAAAAACATGGCAAAACATGGTAAACTATGGTAAATGCATAGTATAACCATGTGGAAAGCACCAGGAAATCTGCACAATTACAGTGCAAAAATACTGTGGTAAAATGTCATTAGGGATATAACCAGGAGGAAAATGATCTTGGCACAAATACTCAAGGCTCTCTGTGACACTGGTACCTGTGTTTGTTACACACATTGTAACGCAGTTTATTATTTCCTGTTATTGGGGGTAGATCACGTCAGTAATAGGCACACCCTATTGACCAGTCTTTGCGAGGGCTCGCTAGCAAGCCCCGCCCTGGGGGAGAAATTCTAAAAGCATATAGCTGCCTGCGAGGAGGAAGTCGCTCTCTTTGGACTGAGACACAACAGAGAGCAGATTGCTAACACTGCCCATCTACTATAAGCTTGCGAGCTGTCGCTGATTCGGGACTAACACCATTCCACTGAGCCTAGGTAGGACGTGTTGTCATTAAATACCATTCTTCTGGGATTACTATAATACGCAGGAGCCAATTACCCCATTCTGGAATTCATTTAGCATACATAGAAAGGAGACCCGGCTGTCGATTTTGTATGCAATATGATTATTTAAAAATAAAACAGTAACCATTATTGACTCTGAAGAACTTTTTGTGTTGAGAAACGAACCCTTAACAAAAGTGTGGTTACAACTGGCGCCCAAACGAGGGGCCTGCGTTTAATAGCGATCTGAGAAAATAAAAGCGAGAAGCAAGAAAAGAAAATAATATAAAAATACATTTGTTTGTTCATTAAAACTAACTTTGCTTGCTTCACTGGACAAAACCGCTGGTTAAAAATAAGAAAATAACCAATTCTTACCGTGTGTTGTGAAGTAAACACTTCCTGTATTTCAACTGACATGAATACGTCCAGTTCGGCCATGGAAAACGTTGCTAGTGTGCGAACAGTGGAATTGCTGCCTGCAGCGACCTCTGGTGGTGGCAGTATAGCAACTACTTGTCAAGCTAATCCCAAAGTCATTGAAAGCAAAGCAGCTGAGTTGGAACTGGCAATGTTAGATGAGGCACGAGAAGCCGACCCCCTTGCGAATTTAAAGGGGCAAAAGCATACTTACAATCAAGAAAACGAACCAAATTGTTCTTTTTTCAAAGATATGCTGCAATGTATTTTGGATAGAATGGAGAACCAAAATCAACAAATAAATAAGAATTTAGGGTCAGTGCAAAACGATCTCCATAAGGTTACCAATGGCCTTAATGACCTCCAAAACGTGCTTAGAAGAGAAGTTAGTGACATTGGGAAGACTACAGATGATCTTATGGCCCAAATGGCATCTTGTGAATGTGTTATTTCCAAGCATGATGTTGCTTTGGAGAATATGCAAGCTGACGTAGGCTACATGCAAAAAGGTCTTCAGGGAACACAGCAGGACGTAGATGCTTTGAACCAGAAGGTAGAGAACCTGCAAAGCAAGGTTGACTCTGCTGTGATTGGGGACCTGAGAAGCCTTCACCTAGAGGTCCGACACATTCAAGAGACCATGGCTTGTGGGGGTGACATGCCTAAACGACACACCCAGACCACAATGTCTCAGACTGAGAATGCTGTAGCTGATTCTCCTGCACTAAACCCCAGAGTTTCTGAGCTCCAATTCAGCACCCCTTTACCTCCATCACATGAAAGGTCTTCACTATCCACATCATGGTGCGCAAGCCCTGCACCATGGCTTCGTCCTCCATCTGTTATGCAGCCCCCTGAATATGGCAGTAAGGGAGGCCCCAAACCTCGTGAGTTTGTTGCTCTTTTAGAACGATACTTCCAAGCACAGTGTATTCCAGAGAACCAGTGGCTACTGCAGACTGATTTCCATTTTAAAGGGAGTGCACAGCAATGGTGGCGTTATAAACGGCAGCAGGTTCGCAGCTGGGAACAATTTAAGAAGGCGTTTCTGACCTACCATGAAGGTCTCATGAGCAGAGAACAGACACAAAGGGACCTGGAGGTCCGCCAGCACGCTGATGAGCCACTAGAAGCATTTGTCTGGAGAAAGTACGAACTACATTCTCAGATATACCCACAATGCTCTGAGGAGCAAGTGACTCAATATATTATTGGTCTCCTGCATCCTGATCTCAAAGTTTTAATGCGGTCAATGGAACTGAACACCCTTGAACAGCTAGTGCAGAGGGGCAAGACCTTACAACAAGACCTGAAGGAGGAGAGAGAGTATAAACGGCAGCAAAACTCCTTGTCAAAACCCCTTGCATTCAAAACTACCAACACCAGTGACAGACAGGAATCCCCTGAAGGGAAAGGCCAACAAAAAAAATATTACTCTGAAAAGTCTCAGTCCAGCATGGATGTTCAGTGTAGGTCATGCAATAAATTTGGACACTATCAGAGGAACTGCCCGAGGAAGTCCCAGCGTACCCCACCTGATAAAGTAACTGCTGCTGTTACTGGTATCTCTACAGGCACAGACAACCATCTGGACCAGGGAAACGTCAGAGGGGAGGCCGTGAAGCAGGAGCTGGGGCCTTCCTATTAGAACAGCATGCTCCTGCAGAAGGCGTGGCAGCAATGTATTCTGCCCACCAAGACCTACAGCACACATCTGAGCACTCAAGCAACGATCAAAACGTCCATGAAATCATGCGCTCATTCGAAGGCACCAATCTCTCTGCTTGGTCAAGATATGGAGGCCTGCCTCTCCTTGAGGTAGAAGTAGGTGGCCACAAGACTCAGGCATTGGTTGATACTGGAGCGACCAAATGTTTGATGTCCAGTGAACTAATGCGGAAACTTTCCATGCCACCCCACATGTTGTCAGCGTGGGAAGGGAACGATGTCACCTTGGCTACCGACATCAAGTGCTCACCCTTGGGGTTGTTGAAGGTTCGACTGAAGATGGTCGGAAGGTTATGGGAGGGAACGGTTTTAGTGATGGAAGATCTCACTTAATTCGTGAAACTGGATTGTTAATAGACCTCCAGCACATGAAGGTGTGGTATTCTAGCTCAGCCAAAGAGGTGCCTATCCCACTTACCAAGAAGACACAAGAACTTCCAGTGCTTGTGGCAGCGGGAGATTCTCCAGTTCTGGAAGCGGAAGGAACCACCTCCTTGCAAAATAGTAGCACAACAGGCTCATCCTCCAAGGAAAAGCACAGTCAGCTACAGGATGTACTGCAACGGTTCTCAGAAGTTTTAGGGGACCATATGGGCAGAAGTGACACTGTTCAACACCATATTACAACAAATGGATCCCCACCCTGTCGGCAGAGACCTTATCCATACAGCCCAGAGAAGCGAATGTCCATCCAGCAGCAAGTTGAAGAAATGCTGAAGTTAGGTGTGGTTGAGCCCTCTAAGTCACCCTGGGCATCTCCTGTAGTCATCGTTAAAAAGAAAGATGGCAGTGATCGCTTCTGCGTAGACTACAGGAGACTTAATCAGGCAACCCAAACAGATGCCTTTCCTATGGTGAACATGCGGGAGGTCCTTGACAGTCTTCATGGGGCAGTCTACTTCAGCACTCTAGACTTACGCTGTGGATATTGGCAGATAGCTATGTCACAAGACAGTCGGGAAGCGACCGCTTTCATTACACACATGGGACTGTACCAGTTCAAAGTCATGCCTTTCGGGCTAAAGAATGCTCCAGCCACGTTCCAGAGGCTTATGAATGAGGTACTTCGGGGACTAGTCCATCGCAATTGCTTTGCTTATCTTGATGACATTGTCATCTTCTCGTCAAGCTGGGAACGGCATCTCCAAGATCTAACTGAAGTATTGCAGCGACTCAAGGATCATGGACTCACCTGCAAGCTTGAGAAATGCGTGTTCGGTCAGAAAGAACTCAAATATCTAGGACACATTATTTCTGACAAAGGTGTAGCCCCTGACTCAAAGATGTTGGAAGCAATGAATCAGTATCCCAGACCAAGCAAACCAGAACATATTCGACAGTACTTGGGCATGTGTAACTGGTATGGAGGATTTATCGAGAGACTCTCTGACATTGCTGAGCCACTGACAAGACTGTTAAAGAAAAATACCTCTTGGAAGTGGAGTACAGAAGCAGAAGCAGCCTTCCAGCATCTTAAAGAAGAGCTACAGAGTGCTGTGCATTTGAGCTATCCAAACTTCCATAAGCCTTTTGTCCTTCAAACTGATGCCAGTAGTGTAGGACTAGGAGCAATCCTTTATCAGATGGAAGGGGAGAGAAAGTGCATCATTACGTATGCAAGCAAGCCACTCAATGCTACAGAGCGGTGTTACCATGCCACTGAAAGGGAGTGCCTAGCGGTGGTATGGGCTGTGAAGAAGTTTCGTCCTTTCCTTGATGGACGTCGCTTTACACTAGTCACTGATAACAGTGCACTGAAGTGGCTAGCCAGTATGAAAGATACCAGCAGTAAATTAGCACGATGGTCTTTACAGCTTCAGGAATTTGATTTTGAAGTGCAGCACTGTGCAGGAACTTCAAATCAAGCAGCAGATGCCTTGTCTCGGAACACTGTACTGGAAGACAGCTCTGATTATAGTTCTCTAGATGACAAGATGCTGCCTGAATTGCAGCTCCCACCGGAAGAAGCCATAACAGTCCTTGTCTCTACCGTAGTGGAGGGGAACCCTCCACGCCTTTTAAGCCGAGATATTGTTCAAGAGGAGCAAAAGAAGGATGGGTACCTGTTGCCTATCATTGAGTACCTCAGTCATGGAACTGTTCCCCCCTGCAAAGAGCAAGCAGCAAGAATCAGAGGTACTCACCGAAATTATGCACTTGTAGATGATGTCCTCTATCGAATGGATGGGGATCCTTACCGCACGGAATCAGAAGAGGATTGGAAGATGGTAATTCCTCATTCTCTCAAGCAGGAAGTGCTTAAGTTATTTCATGACTGTGAGACAGCTGCACATTTGGGGTTCCACAAGACGTTAAATCGTCTTCAGCAGCGGTACTTTTGGAGAGGCATGGTGCGAGATGTTGCAAACTATGTCAGAAGTTGTGACATCTGCCAAAAGGTCAAGCCAGACAACCAGAAACCAGTAGGTTTGATGGTACCTCAGAAGCCTGTCGAACCCTGGTATAAGATAGCTGTTGACCTCATGGGACCGCTGCCAAAGAGCTGCAGTGGAAATGAGTATCTTCTGGTTGCTGTGGATCAGTTTACTAAGTGGGTGGAATTATTTCCCATGCGTCGTGCTACAACAAAGAAAATCTTGGTTAAGCTGGAAAACGAAGTGTTCTGTCGCTGGGGTATACCGGCAATTATCTTATCTGATAATGGGCCTCAGTTTGCGTCCAAGGAATGGAAGAAAGCTTGCCTAAGATGGGGAATAAAACCTCAGTATACTTCTCCTTACCATCCTCAGGCCAATTGGACAGAGCGAATGAACCGCACAATCAAGATTATTCTTCAGTCGTATGTCCACCAAGATCAGTCCAGATGGGATGAGGACCTCGCAAAGTTTGGTCTTGCTATTCGTACAGCAGTACAAGACACCACTGGCTATAGCCCAGCACAGCTCAATCTTGGACGAGAGATAGCTCTCCCAATTGATCGTTCATTGGCCACTAACAAAGACCCAGTTGAAGAAGATCTAGGAGAGTATCAAGAAGCTCTCTATGAAAAACTACATCGATATTATGAAACAGCCAGAGATAACATTGCAAAAGCTCAACAAAAGCAGCAAAAGTATTATGACGGGAAGCGCAGACATGTAAAGTTCAATGATGGAGATCAGGTTCTTCTTCGTGCACACCCCGTCTCTTCAAAGGAACAACGATTCTCTGCAAAACTGTCTCAAAAGTGGGTTGGACCCTACAACATTGTAAAGGCTATTTCGCCACTCAACTACGAACTTTGTGATCCTGTCTCGGGTAACAATCTGGGAGTTCAACATGTACACAACTTGCGACCATTCAATCACAGAAAACTGGCTGGAGAAGAGACACGTTCCTCTGATGTAACAACTCTGAAACTAAAGGAGGGTGAACCGAAGATGCGCAGCCCCAAAAGGATTCAGGGTAGACCCTACAACCTGCGGAACCGGGCCAAACCGGTCCATAGGGCCCTTGCCGTGGGTTCTTGAAAAAAAAATTGCAGCCTGAAGTTTACTGTGCATTAGCATGACAGCACCATAAGGAGAAAACAATGAAAGGATAACCTGTCTACAAGGGACACTACAAACTGTTCAGTTATTTGTGTGTCACATATTTAGATTTTATGTTATTAATATTTAGCGTTCAGAATGTTATGCAATGTTTTGTGAACAGCCAAGGTCACTTGATGTAACTGTATTCTTAGAGTAACTGTGCACAGCCACCTTAGCGGAGGGGAGTTGTAACGCAGTTTATTATTTCCTGTTATTGGGGGTAGATCACGTCAGTAATAGGCACACCCTATTGACCAGTCTTTGCGAGGGCTCGCTAGCAAGCCCCGCCCTGGGGGAGAAATTCTAAAAGCATATAGCTGCCTGCGAGGAGGAAGTCGCTCTCTTTGGACTGAGACACAACAGAGAGCAGATTGCTAACACTGCCCATCTACTATAAGCTTGCGAGCTGTCGCTGATTCGGGACTAACACCATTCCACTGAGCCTAGGTAGGACGTGTTGTCATTAAATACCATTCTTCTGGGATTACTATAATACGCAGGAGCCAATTACCCCATTCTGGAATTCATTTAGCATACATAGAAAGGAGACCCGGCTGTCGATTTTGTATGCAATATGATTATTTAAAAATAAAACAGTAACCATTATTGACTCTGAAGAACTTTTTGTGTTGAGAAACGAACCCTTAACAAAAGTGTGGTTACAACATGGTTTGTCGGGACTCTCAGGTTTGCAGTTCTCTGCACCCCCAGGATGCATGTCTGTCCGCCTGACACAGGCAGCCTCACCACAGATTTTTTTTTTTTGTTTAAAATCATTCAGGCAATACAACTGTGTTACGTTGAGGTGCAAGCTTGGAATGTTGGTAAGCTTAAACTCTGTGTTGCAGTTCTCACTGTGGAGAACTGGAAAACATGGACCCGGGTACGTCTTGGATCAGAGCGGACTGAAGAACTGAACATTATACCAAGTGACGCCTCTTTCACATGACCTGTGTACGGTTGCATGCTGAAACCCTTTTCAGGCTTTCTTCCTGACTGCTTCCGAAGCAAAAGCAACTGTTTAAAAACCTGAGAGGTAGGGCTGTATTTATTTATTTATTTATTTATTTACGGTAAAAAGTGGCTTATTTCGTGATCTAAAAATAGGCATTTCAAGATATTTCATGATTAAACATAATATTTATTACAGCAGAAAAAAATAGCATTGTCACATTCAAAATTGATCATTTTCTCTGGAGTTATTATACAACAGAAGTTCCTAAATATTTAAATGCTTTTTCTCAATCATTTGGTCTCTTTAACCCTTTCCAAGCTGTTTTTTTTGGTGTTGAATTTTTTAAAGAGAAAATGCACACACTTGTTTTGATTCATAAGTCATTCAAATTTTATCAAATCACCATAAAACCATACATCACTGAAAAGCTTAGAACTTGAAGAATATTATTGTCAAACTGTTTACAGAATTCAGAACATGATTAAATGTATAGGTACAGAATTGGCAGAAATCTTTTTAAAAAATGTCTTTAAAAAATTTCCCCAATATCAGTGTATCCTACTACTATCCCATTTCAGTGTTTTATTTATTTATTTACAAATAGTAAATAAATAAATACTTAAATACATAACATTAAATAAATACATACAAAATTGTAACTAAAACAAAGTGAATAAATTAAAATAGTAAAAAAAAAAAAAAACAAGACCAATAAATAGATTAACAAACAAACATACACATATCAATCAATCACTGTTGGGTCACCAGTTAGTTTTATTACATTTAGAATTAAAAACATGATGCAGTGCAAAGTGGAATGTTCCCTCAAGGTATTTAGCAGTGCATCTCCACTGGCCTTCCTGACTCTCCCTGCTGATGTTGGTGACCAGAGCCCTCATTGCACAATCTGCACTGCCAAAACACTGCCTTGTTCTCTTTGGAGAGGATGAGGCTTAGGAATTGGCAAGCTGTCAGCCTCACCAGATGTCCTGTGGTGCTTGGCCTGCCTCCCTGATCACCTGCACTGGGGTCTGCACTGTCAGGCACAGTAAATCAGAAAAGTATGGTAAAGCCACATTCTCGACTGGCAAATAAAAAACTAAAAGTACAGTAAATGCATAGTATAAGCATGGGAGAAGGTTGATTATCTGCAAAATTACTGTGCAAACTTATGATCAACTTTTATAAGGGTAACATTATTTGCTTCTTAGTAAGCTGCAAATAAAATGGCTATTGCTCAAACATTATAACAGCAACCTTGTACCTATGATTGTACAAGCATTACTACTAAAAAAACAGGTTTAAAAATGTACCCTTCAGGTGGTAAATTACAAATAAAAAAACAAACCGTACAGACATAAAATGACTGACAAAAAAAAAAAAAAAAAAAAGACTCACTTGTTAGATCGTTGCTTTATAAAGTAAATCATCTACCTAAATAACTAAATCGATAAGCGATGGATCTGACAGGCAATTTATATATAAAACACAGTAAATAAACCAACGTGCAAGGAAACCAGCAAACACAATAAGCTCTCTTTTTTCACTCCTAACTACAACCTCACCCGGGTTTGTTTTAAATATGCCAACAGAGTTTACTGACCTTTTGTTTCTGAAGAACAAAAAATAAAACTGTAAAGCTGTAGATACAACCAAGGTGTCTCTACAATACTCACTGTCATTTTTTAGGAAAATATTGGGAAATGTGTCACAGTGACACTGGTGTATCACTGAGTTGAGGATATTCATTGTACCAAATCACAATAGAACAGGGGTTTTCACTCTTTTTAAGCTGTGTGCCCCTTTCCAAAAAATGTAGTCCACTGTGTACCCCCATCTGAGTCATAATAAAATGAAAACAGAAAAAAAGGTCTGTACAATAACATGATACAACAAAATGCACAAGCCTAGGAGTATTATAACAGAAAAAAAATATATTATATTTACTTTTGGATAAAAAATAGTCCCTCAAACAGGTTTCTAGTTGTTGGAAACATCAACATCATTTTATTGTAATTAATTAAAATCAACAAAGCCTCTGTGCTAGCCTCAAATCACTCAGAAATGACACCTCCGTGCTAGCCTCAATCCCTCAGAAATGACATTACGTGATAGTAAATGGCAATCATGTATTTTTATTGATAATAAAATTACAGAAAAGGCGGCAAAGAAAAGTTCACTACCCACGCATCTCTACAGCTGACCTCATTACGAAAACATATTATTGTCATTTTTAAATGCTTGGTGACTAAAATGTACAGTACTGATGCTAATTAAATAATAATAATAAAACGCTTACCTAGTACCAGTGTGATGGATGTCCCTGCTTGTTACCACACAAATCACTGATGATGGCAGGGAAATTGGAGTGCGCTTCAGTCGCAAGACATTTTTGGCGTTTTTAATCTCTGAACGTTATTTCGTCTTGATCGCCCCTTTGCTAGTAATGTACTAGTATTGAGCCAACAATCCATGTTTTTTCACTGGACTGAAAGCTAAAAACTCTTAAAACTCACACCAGACGTAACGGCTTGTCAAATTAGACCGCATGGCAATACTTCGGTTTCTGATTGGCCATACATTCTGTATTTTGAAATGAACCAATAGTACTTAAGTTACAATAAACTTTAAATCGGGTCATTGAACAAAAAAAAAAAAATCGATTTGCAGTAATGAACACACGCAGGAAATAAAATGAGTTAAAGGCTAAGCTTGTAGTTTTTTAAAATACGTATTTTTTTTTTATCCCAAAGACAGACTGCAGTAACCGCCCAACTGTTTATATGAAATTTAAACAACAGGGCTTATTTAATACGTACATATTTAATATGTAAATTAGTTGTGTGCAGTGAACGCTCTGTCACAGCACATCAGTCTGGTGTTAGCGATTAAACGTTGATTACATGACAAAAGTTTGCAATAGATTGGCATGTGGTACTAAATAAAATGCGTTGTCCGCCATTTCAGAATTTTTCTCACGTACCCCAGTTTGAAAACCGCTGCATAAACCACATTACCAACAGTTTAAGAGTACCGTAGTAGTATGTAAATGCCATTGTCCTGACTGTCAAAATAACTGGAAGGTAAGAATTTACCAATTTTCATATAAAAAATGGCATTTTTTCCCCTTTACATTTCATTCTTAGCCGCCAAGTAAATATTTTGGACAGTTTTCAAAACATGTTTTGCTTTATTTTTAAAACACACGTTAATGTTGTTGATATGTGTCACAAAGACGGCCAGAGTGGGTGGCGTCAGACCAGAAAAGGAATACACAGACAGAGACGGTAGTGATGATGAGGCTGAACGCGTGATCGCGTTCAGCATTTAATAAACAGAACAGAAAATAAAAGGTTTGAACAATGGAATACAAAACAGGACACGGCACTTGACGCCAAAATAAACAGACAGACAAAACGCACTAAACACAAACGGTGCACGGAGACAAACAAACACGGTGAGTACACACACTTATCTTTACGTTTAATGATTTTAACTCTCTCCTCTCTCTCTCACCCGTTCTCCTCTTCCGAACACCTAACCCCCAGTGAGTGAAAATGTGTCTCTATATATACTGTTGTGCTGGGATTCAATTACTAATTAATTATTCACTTGAATCCCAGCACGTGAATTAATTACGTGCAACCCCGTGCCACACATTATATTTTAAATGCACGTGCGTGATGTGCAATCCCGTGCCTAAATACAAATATACACTTTTTAAATACACGTGAAACACAGACCCGTTTATATCCCGTGTACCAATGACTATACACCAACATTTACACATGCAACATACATACACAGAACACCCAAATGCACACAGGGGCGGGGCACTTTGCCACATATACCCCCCCTTGTGCGCAGCACACATGGCCTCAACGGCCACCTCCCCCCTTAAAAACCCAGTAGTCCAGGACAAAGTCTCGGGCTGGGAAGGGAGGCTTCAGTGGGCCCTTGGCTGGCAATGCTGTCAGCACCCCTGCCGGTAGTGGCACGGCTGACAGCCTGTTGGTCCCGTCCTGCAGCGAAAAAGCTGCGGGGGCAGGTGGTCCCCCGACCTCCCCCTTCTTCGTAGCCGGCAGCTCCCTCCTGTGGGGCTCCGGCCACAAGAACTCCTGCAGCGAAACTGCTGCTGGGGACAGTGGTCTCCAGACCTCGTCCCCCTTCTTTGTAGCCGGTAGCTCCCTTTGGTGGGGCTCCGACCACAGTACTGCCGGCAGCGAAGAAGCTGCAGTGGGAGCAGGTCTCCGGACCTCCCCCACGATCTCCGGCAGCGAAACTGCTGCAGTGGGAGCAGGTCTCCGGACCTCCCCCACGATCTCCGGCAGCGAAACTGCTGCAGTGGGAGCAGGTCTCCGGACCTCCCCCACGATCTCCGGCAGCGAAACTGCTGCAGTGGGAGCAGGTCTCCAGACCTCCCCCACGATCTCCGGCAGCGAAACTGCTGCAGTGGGAGCAGGTCTCCTGACCTCCCCCACGATCTCCGGCAGCGAAACTGCTGCAGTGGGAGCAGGTCTCCTGACCTCCCCCACGATCTCCGGCAGCGAAACTGCTGCTGGGGTTGGTGGTCTCCAGACCTCCTCCCCCTTCTTCGTGGCCGACAGCTCCCCTTTCTGGGGCTCCAGCCACCGTACTCCCCGTGGTGGAGGTATGGGAAGCAGAGACAGCTCCTGCTGTTCTGCTTCTGGCAGTGGCAGAGGCAGAGGCAGCTCCTCTGCTCCTGGAAGTGGCAGAGGCAGCTCCTGCTCCTTTGCTCCTGGAAGTGGCAGAGGCAGCTCCTGCTCCTTTGCTCCTGCCGGTGTAGGTGGCTGAGGCAGAGGCAGCTCCGGCTGCTCTGCTCCTGCTGATGTAGGTGGCGGAGGCAGAGGCAGCTCCTGCTCCTCTGCTCCTGGAAGTGGCAGAGGCAGCTCCGGCTGCTCTGCTCCTGCCGGTGAAGGTGGGAGCAGCGTGTAGTCTCCTGCCGATGGAGGTGGGAGCAGCGTGTAGTCTCCCCCTTTTTCAGGGGACTGGTGCTGCTCTGCCTCTCTTGCAGCGGACTGGTGCGGCTCTGCCTCTGAAGGGGAAACCAGCAGGCATTCTTCCTCTGCTGGTTGTGCTGGGGAAACCAGCAGGCATTCTTCCTCTGCTGGTTGTGCTGGGGAAACCAACAGGCATTCTTCCTCTGCTGGTTGTGCTGGGGAAACCAGCAGGCATTCTTCCTCTGCTGGTTGTGCTGGGGAAACCAGCAGGCATTCTTCCTCTGCTGGTTGTGCTGGGGAAACCAGCAGGCATTCTTCCTCTGCTGGTGAAGATGGGAACAGCTGCCTCTCAGGCTTCGGATTCCCGCGGTCCCCCCGTCTGGGCGCTGGACGCTCGCGGTCCCCCCGTCTGGGCGCTGGACGCTCGCGGTCCCCCCGTCTGGGCGCTGGACGCTCGCGGTCCCCCCGTCTGGGCGCTAGTTCCTCCTCTTCATACTGGGTGGGGCATATGGCTAACGTGTGCCCATAAGCCCCACAGCCAGGGCATAACTCTGCTGCGAGGTTCTTTAAAAAAACCTCCCAGCCATCATCCTCGACCTCCTCCCTTTTGGGCT
Organism: Acipenser ruthenus; assembly: GCF_902713425.1. Taxonomy (NCBI): domain Eukaryota; kingdom Metazoa; phylum Chordata; class Actinopteri; order Acipenseriformes; family Acipenseridae; genus Acipenser; species Acipenser ruthenus. Next base: position 13,973,202 of record NC_081192.1, on the reverse strand, counting down.
GTGGACGCCCCGACTCCTCCCTTTTGGGCTGTGGACACTCGGGTTCCCCCCACTCAGGCGTAGGACGTTCGGGTTCCTCCCACTCAGGCGTAGGACGTTCGGGTTCCTCCCACTCAGGCGTAGGACGCTCAGGCTCCTCCCACTCGGGCTGTGGACGCTCAGGCTCCTCCCACTCGGGCTGTGGACGCTCAGGCTCCTCCCACTCGGGCTGTGGACGCTCAGGCTCCTCCCACTCGGGCTGTGGACGCTCAGGCTCCTCCCACTCGGGCTGTGGACGCTCAGGCTCCTCCCACTCGGGCTGTGGACGCTCAGGCTCCTCCCACTCGGGCTGTGGACGCTCAGGCTCCTCCCGCTCAGGTACTGGAGAGGGCAGCGACTGCTCCTCTCCCTCTTGCTCACTGGAAGGCATCCCTCCCATGTCTGCAGCTAGGTAACCCAGCACCACAATGGTGAGGTCACGAACGGATGCCGGGTTGTGCTGTTGCTCCCAGTCCTCCCATCGTTTCCCATCTCGCATCTGCAGTGCGTGAATAACCATGGGGAGGTCACTGGCGAAGTTCCCCTCGGGGTGCACCAGCCAGTCCCATATTTCCCGGGACGGTGGGGAACCCGGTGGCAGTGGGGGTAGAGGGGTGGCTACTGCCCCGTTGTGGCTGTCCTCCTCCCAGCCCGGCATGCAGGATGAGGGCTGCAGCTGTTGTTGTTGCTGCTGCTTCTGCTGCTTCCTGCAGCTCTTTCTTCCCATCCTCGCTTTACTATTTTTTTTTTTTTTTTTTTTTTTCCACAAACAAAACCCCTCCTGGTCTGACGCTTGGAGGCGCGGCTACCCCACGATGACACCACGTGTCACAAAGACGGCCAGAGTGGGTGGCGTCAGACCAGAAAAGGAATACACAGACAGAGACGGTAGTGATGATGAGGCTGAACGCGTGATCGCGTTCAGCATTTAATAAACAGAACAGAAAATAAAAGGTTTGAACAATGGAATACAAAACAGGACACGGCACTTGACGCCAAAATAAACAGACAGACAAAACGCACTAAACACAAACGGTGCACGGAGACAAACAAACACGGTGAGTACACACACTTATCTTTACGTTTAATGATTTTAACTCTCTCCTCTCTCTCTCACCCGTTCTCCTCTTCCGAACACCTAACCCCCAGTGAGTGAAAATGTGTCTCTATATATACTGTTGTGCTGGGATTCAATTACTAATTAATTATTCACTTGAATCCCAGCACGTGAATTAATTACGTGCAACCCCGTGCCACACATTATATTTTAAATGCACGTGCGTGATGTGCAATCCCGTGCCTAAATACAAATATACACTTTTTAAATACACGTGAAACACAGACCCGTTTATATCCCGTGTACCAATGACTATACACCAACATTTACACACGCAACATACATACACAGAACACCCAAATGCACACAGGGGCGGGGCACTTTGCCACAATATGTTAAACACGTATATCTGCTTCAGGTACTGTATTTTATTATTTTCAAGGTTAAATGATGGCCTGTGTTACACAGAACACTAAAAATAAAATATAATATATTTTTTATCCTCTGGATATATTGTCCAGCTACAGACCTGTCCCTAGCTTGGCGCTGTCTGTCAATTCAAACAAACTTTGTGGATGCAGAGAGAACTGTGTCTAAATACGGACAGGTGTTTACACCTCAGAGACAGGAAATGAAGAAAAACAGCATTTCAGAATAGTTTTTGAGTTATTGTTGCATACAATGATGTTTACGAATATATATTTTTAAAATTTAAAATAACTACAAAAAAGTTATCTACAAACTGCTAACTGCTTCATCAAGCATATGACATGGTTTATTTAGATTTCCAGAAAGCTTTTGACAAAGTCCCGCATAAAAGATTAATTCTCAAACTGAACGCAGTAGGGATTCAAGGAAATGCATGCACATGGATTAGGGAGTGGTTAACATGTAGAAAACAGAAAGTACTGATTAGAGGAGAAACCTCAAAATGGAGCAAGGTAACCAGTGGAGTACCACAGGGATCAGTATTAGGTCCTCTGCTATTCTACATTAATGATTTAGATTCTGGTATAGTAAGCAAACCTGTTAAATTTGCAGATGACACAAAAATAGGAGGAGTGGCAAACACTGTAGCAGCAGCAAAGGTCATTCAAAATGATCTAGACAGCATTGAGAACTGGGCTGACACATGGCAAATGACATTTAATAGAGAAAAGTGTAAGGTACTGCACGCAGGAAATAAAAATGTACATTATAAATATCATATGGGAGATACTGAAATTGAAGAATTAATCTATGAAAAAGACCTAGGAGTTTATGTTGACTTAGAAATGTCTTCATCTAGACAATGTGGGGAAGCTATAAAAAAGGCCAACTAGATACTTGGATATATTGTGAAAAGTGTTTAATTTAAATCAAGGGAAGTAATGTTAAAACTTTACAATGCATTAGTAAGACCTCATCTAGAATATTGTGTTTATTTCTGGTCACCTCGTTACAAAAAGGATTTGCTGCTCTAGAAAGAGTGCAAAGAAGAGCGATCAGAATTATCCCAGGTTTAAAAAGGCATGTCGTATGCAGACAGGCTAAAATAATTTAATCTATTCAGTCTTGAACAAAGAAGACTACGCGGCGATCTGATTCAAGCATTCAGAATTCTAAAAAGGTATTGACAATGTCGACCCAGGGGACTTTTTTGACCTGAAAAAAGAAACAAGGATCAGGGGTCACAAATGGAGGTTAGATAAAGGGGCATTCAGAACAGAAAATAGGAGGCAATTTTTACACAGAGAATTGTGAGGGTCTGGAACCAGCTCCCCTGTAATGTTGTTGAAGCTGACACCCCGGGATCCTTCAAGAATCTGCTTGATGAGATTCTGGGATCAATAAACTACTAACAACCAAACTAGCAAGATGGGCCGAATGGCCTCCTCTCGTTTGTAAACTTTCTTATGTTCTTATACTCCTATCATTTGATGAGAATGTGGCAATAATAATATTTTATAGATGTCCAATGAAAAGGAGGAGGACAAAAGGAAACTTTCCAGATTAAGATTAAATCAACTATCCTCTTTGAACTAGAAATGCACTTTATACAGCAGTTGTAATCACCTACTGTATCTATGCTGCAAGGTTGGCAAACTACAGTAGCAGTGATCAGACAGAATTCAGCTACACAACTGTGTTTTAAAAACATTTTTAGAGCAAGTGACTGACCAATACAAAACCTGAAATGCTCTTATACAGAGCTTCTTTCTAAATTTCCATTCTGCTGTACACATGTACTGTACAGTAAAAATGTAGCACGAAAAGGAACAAAGATTATCAATGTTTATGTAGGCTCATTTAGCATTAACAGTTGATTAAACAAAAAATATCTGTGCCAAATGCCTCATCATATATTAAAAGTGCTGTTTGTTTCTGCTAACAATACAGATATGACAATGACGATACTATGCTTGCTATTCTTTGCTGTGCTGTTGAACTGATCTTTTTTCTTCTGTTCATGGATTTACAGAATAATGGAAACCTACTGACCCTGTAATTCTGAAACCCATGAAAGCTAAAGCCAGAGTTTCATTATCTGAACTGCAAAATGGAACAAAATACTGTAAAGGTTGCTGATTGCATTGAAAAAATACAAGCTAAAGTATAACAAAAATATTTAATAGGCCTAACAGTATGTGGCAGGATGGCTTGCAGTGGTGAGGTGTGGTGACGTCACGGACCAGGAAGTAACAGAACCAAAACAATGGATGGGCGGGTGAAGCTGAACGCAACGGCGCTCAGCGTTTTATTAACTAAATAAACCAAAAGATTTAAACAAACAAAACACAAAACAAAAAGGTGCGTTGGTCAAACAAATAAACAGAAACAAGTATATTTAAATATAGCAATTGTTCTTAACTGTTTTCTCTCTCCTCGCTCTCTCTGCTACCAGTACTCTCCTTTGTACACTCTCCTCGCAGCACGGACAGCTGCAGGTTCTTATACTCTGGCTGAGGGGTTAACTAGCTGTTAATTATCTTATTACCCCTCGGCCACAGTCTGCACACGTTTAGTAAGGATGCGTGACTGTCAGCTAGTTAAATAATCAGTAGCTGATCAGCCACGCATCCTCACGAGGTTTTTAAAATATAAAAACAACGACAAATACGCTGCGCTTTGAACTGCGCTGCAAACAAAAATACAAATAATAATAAATAAATATATAGGGGAGGGACACTCCGCCACACAGTACCATATTAGTGTATGATTTTATTTTTAAAATCTAGAAGGTAGCATACAATTGTGCAAAGTTTCAATGACTATAAAGATCTCCAACATCGCACGTGATAGGGTTGGAACAATAATCGATAATCACAATTTTTTTTTTGCAGTAGCGTTGAAAGATTATTATCGATAATCATAATTATCGTCCATGACCCAATGAAGCAGGAAGCGGCTCTGCATTGAGCAGTAAGCGGCACTGAACTGTCTGTGTGAGGCGTAAAGCATCGTCTGTGTGAGCTCTGTGTACACTGGGAAGTTACAGTAAGTATTGACTTTAAACAGTATGCTTTTAACTTACATCATGGTTTCATTTTGATAATAAGTTGTACACTGGCAAAGCATAACTGGTTTTCTAACATAAAAACACAAATACAGTACACCTGCGCTATAATGCCCTTCATTATAACGAACCAGGCCCCTGGACCCCCCCCCCCCCAAAAAAAAAGACTAGAAGTTGCAAGCAACTTGACGGTTTCATAGGCATTCTTGTTCCTATCTGTGTTCCATAGTAACCATGACCCTATCTGCACTCTGTAAGAAATTATAAGCTAGTTTGTCATTTGACCTTAAGGAGAGTTCAAAGGTCAGGATCATGGCAATTTTTGAAGAGAGCATATATGGGTTCCTATATCTGTTCCATAGTAACCATTACACTATCTGCACTCTGTAAGGAGTTATAAGCTAGTTTTGCATTTCATCTCAAGGAGAGGTCAAAGGTCATGGTCAAGGCCATTTTTAAATAGAGCACATATGGGTTTATTTGTGTATTCTATAGTAACTATGACACTGTCTAAACTCTCAAAGGAGTTCTAAACAAGTTTTGCATTTGAGCTTTAGCAAGGTAATACATGCAAATATGTGCAATTTGACCATAGCTGAAAATTGATTGGCTTGCGGCAGCCATGTTTTTTTATGGAGTGACGTGCTTTGAACACATTTCACAGATAACCTTGCCAAGGCTATGTATGCAAAGTATGTATGCGGCATAACGCTTTCAGAGAAGAAGTCGTTTGAATATTTGACAAATCCAATATGGCCACCAAGCAATGTGACCGATCAACTTCTCTTGAACAACCGTAAATCTAGGCCATGAGTGGAGTATGTGCACCAAGTTTTAGATCTCTGCTGTGAACTGTTTGCGAAGATTTTTTAAAAAATTGGCCAAAATTCATCAAAAAATCCAATATGGCTACCAAACCATGTGACCTATAACCTTCATTTTCACTCTGACACAACTTCCCATAGGCCTCTACAACCGTACCAAGTTTCATGACTTTGTGCAATGGTGTTGATTTTATGCAACTTTTAAAGTTAGTTTTCTCGGCGGAAAGAAAAATAAAACGATAACAACAACAGCAACAACAACAACAACATCATCTAGAAGTTGCAAGGCATCTGTGCTCTATAGTAACCATGACCCTATCTGCACTTTGTAAGGAGTAAGCTAGTTTTGCATTTGACCTTAGGGAGAGGTCAAAAGTCACGGTCAAGGCAATGGCAATTTTTGAATAGAGCATATATGGGTTCCTATATGGGTTCCATAGTAACCATGACCCTATCTGCACTGGACAAGGAGTTATTAGCCAGTTTTGTAAGTTGATGATGTCATCCAATGGTGCCGCCATGTTTTTTATTGTAGCAACTTCCCTTGAACAACGTTTAAAGACAACCACACTAGGATCATGTGTGCCAATTTTTGGTTTTTCTAGGGGCTCCCGAGTGGCGCATCCAGTAAATGCGCTCCACATGGAGTGCAGGATGTGCCCTATAGTCTGGACGTCGCGAGTTCGAGTCCAGGCTATTCCTTTGCCGACCTAGGACGGGAGCTTCCAGGGGGCAGCACTTAATTGGCCGAGCGCTGCCCAGGGGGAGGGAGGGTTAGGTTGGCCAGGGTGTCCTCGGCTCCCCGCGCACCAGTGACCCCTGTAGTCTGGCCGGGCGCCTGCAGGCTTGCCTGTAAGCTGCGTTATCCTCCTCCGCTGTAGCTCTTGGGTGGCTGCATAGTGAGTCCGCAGTGTGAAAAAAAAAAAAGCGGTCGGCTAACAGCACACGCTTCGGAGGACAGCGTGTGTTCGTCTTCGCCCTCCCTAGTCAGCGCAGGGGTGGTAGCGGTGAGCTGAACATAATAAAATAATTGGCCATTCCAAATTGGGAGAAAATATAAAAAATAATTGGCAATGACTAAAAATGTTATTAAAAAAAATAAAAAAATAAATTTTATTTTTTCTAAGCCAGCTTTGTATGTTGATGATGTCATCCAACGTGGCCGCCATGTTTTTTTACCGTAACAACTTCCATTGAACAAGCGTAAGAGCCAACCATACTTAGATCATGTATTTCAATTTTCGTTTCAATTGAATAAGCCGTCTCCTAGAAGATGTTTGTTTTTTGATGATTTTACGTTTTTACTGTATTTTTATGACATTATCCAACGTGGCCGCCATACCAGAAAACCAATCGGGTTCAGTTAATGTTGGACTATCCCTAAACATGTATAGCAAGTTTAGAACTCTGCAATAAGTTGTTTTCGATACATAGACGTTTTAACAATCTCTGCGAAATCCAATTTGGCTTCCGAAGCATGTGACCTGTGACATTTCTTTTTGTTTCTGGTACACCATCCCATAGGTATCTACCAACCTAACAATTTTCGTGAGTTTTTGAGCAACTTTGGGGAGGAAGAAACAACAACAACAACAACAACAACAACAACAACAACAGGCTTCCCAGCCACTCTGGCTTGGAAGCCTAATAATATTGTAACAGGAGGGGCTGTGCTTCACATCGGTAGAACAGGCTATGGGAGACAGGCACGGACCACAGGAGCTGCTGGTAATTGGCTTTAAGGATTTTTGTTACGATATACACACCCTGTCAACATCACGGTTTGTATGCACGGGATGCCACCTCGCAGTGAAGTCTACTCTTTTATCTTGATAAGAAGCACGTGCTGTGTAACTGCCTACAAAATGAAAATCATTTTTTGTTGCAACAAAGCTGGAAACTATATTGATCATTTGAAAAAAGGAGTAACGCAGGCATATCTCTCTCATGAATATAGGTTGTCAAAAAGCACTCTGTTTTTTGGCTTGTTCTGCAACCATACGGAAAAGCAAGAAATTGAGTAAATGGCAGATTGATTTGGAATAAAATCTCAGTTTGGGATTCTTGCATGTTGGACTAAGATTTGGTGCACTTTGAAATGATTCATGTCAGATTGATTTTGTTTAGCTTCAATTCAGGATTTTTGCTTTTTGTACTGCGTTTTAATTCTTTAATAAATTGGATAAAGCAAAGGCAGAATACTGCATACACAAAACAGGTACATGCAATTCTACTTTTATTCAGAATATCATCTCATTAATTTACTCAAACAGTTTATTGTTCATTTTGATTGTCCTTTCGTTATAACGAACGCCTCGATTTAACAAACAAAAGGCTTGGACCCCAACAGGTTTGTTATAGGGTGTACTGTATTGTTGTTTATAAAATAAAATAAAAAAACGCTAGCTCACTAAAATTACGGTAGAAAAGTACATTGACACAGGATTATTTTTTTTAATGTAAATTGAATGCAATTGCACAAAGAAAACAACAAAAAACACAACCATATGGCAAACGTGTAATAAAGCCTAAACAACTGTGTTGTTTCTGTTGCTTCTTTATTTTAAACTACAGTAAAGACATGAGTACTATACTGCAGCCTATGCACTGCACAGGGAAAAATAAGTGGGTGCTCACTATCCTCGTATACCTGTTCCCATGGTGGTGCTATTGTAAAAAAGGGTAGTTGCATAGACAGAAGACTTAACTTGTAATGGAAAGATAGGCGGTTTATTGTATTAAATTGTCTGCATACAAGCAGCGATGTGCAATAGTATACAACTCTGTATACAGACACACACACACACACACACACACACACACAAACAGGGTTTTCAAAATAAGCCGGCTACTTATTTAAAAATATTAGGATTATTTTTCGGGTATTAACATTCAATACTTTTTTTTTTAAGAACATATGAAAGTTTACAAACGAGAGGAGGCTATTCAGCCCATCTTGCTCGTTTGGTTGTTAGTAGCTTATTGATCCCAGAATCTCATCAAGCAGCTTCTTGAAGGATCCCAGGGTGTCAGCTTCAACAACATTACTGGGGAGTTGGTTCCAGACCCTCACAATACTCTGTGTAAAATTCTCTTTGTCCTATTATCGTAAGGGACTAGGAGCTCTTAAAATAAACAAATCCCATGGGCCAGATGCCATCCTCCCAACAGCACTCAAAGAAATGAAATGTTATTTACAAACCACTAACCAAGATCATGCAACAGTCTCTTGACACAGGGGTTGTACCGACAGACTGGAGAATTGCAAACGTAATACCGATCCACAAAAAAGGAGACAAAACTGAACCAGGTAACTACAGACCAATAAGCCTGACTTCTATTATATGTAAACTTATGGAAACTGTAATAAGATCCAAAATGGAAAATGACCTATAGTATACTGGGAGACAGACAGCATGGTTTTAGGAAAGGGAGATTGTGTCTAACTAACCTGCTTGATTTTTTTGAGGATGCAACCTTGAAAATGGATAATTGCAAAGCATATGACATTGTTATTTAGATTTCCAGAAAGCTTTTGACAAAGTCCCGCATAAAAGATTAATTCTCAAACTGAACGCAGTAAGGATTCAAGGAAATGCATGCACATGGATTAGGGAGTGGTTAACATGTAGAAAACAGAAAGTACTGAATAGAGCAGAACCTCAAAATGGAGCGAGGAACACTTTGCTGATTTTAATGAATACATTTCTTGAATGTCTCCAATATGAGAATGTAGTTTACACAATTCTGCACGGTTCTCCTAATGTCGTTATTAAACAAAGCAATTTGAGAAAAGATTGAATATATTTTATTATTTTGTGAGTTTTGTCGAGTTCGGAAAGATTTTGGTGTCTGACCAAACTTTCTACCAGAGCTTCAGGTTCTCACACTGTCCGTGTAGTTTAGGATTACCAGATTTCCACAGTGAAAATAAAGGGGGATTTTTTTTTATTTTTTTTTATTTATTGATGCTGTAGCAACTCTGACACCAAAAATAACAGTATATAAAAACACAATAATATTTTAAAAATTAAACTCATTATTTTATTTTTATATTGTCATCTAGTCAAACATGTTAAATGTACAAAAAGCCAGATTTAAAAAATAGGTCAGCTATTACCATTTAATAAGACTGTTTATTTTATTTTTGAATGGCGCTAACAGAAAACCTCATACATTACTCTGCTATTAACTTGCCGAGCAGGGTGGGCCAGTAAAAACACTACCTCAGTGGCCCAAGGGGACAGTAGTAAAAAATTGTAGGATATCAGCTGATCCCTTGTTAGCGGATATACAGATGCTTACAAGTAGAGCAACACGGTAACCGCAGTTTCTTACAAAAGTTGTGATGGTGACCAAACATGTGTGATTAGTACTGTTGTGTAAAAATGTAGCTGTATTCAAAAAATTTTGAACAAGAACAGAGAAAAACAAAATAGTTAAGGTGTGTGTGTTGAACACGTGACATTAACAAAATACAGTGAAAATAAAGAAAAACATTTTAATGAAGGGCTGTAATGCAGCAAAAAGCTCAATAATTAAACAAAAAAGGAAGTGAAAAGGTTACTGTACCAAGCTGAACATTTTTACTTTGTGAACTCTAATAAAGCTACATTATCTCTCGCCAGTCAAGTCGTAGTGCCTAAATAAAGTTTTGAGTCAACACGAACAGATTTATTTCGTCTGTTGCATCTTCTTTGCAGCCACCTACTATCCCAGGTAAAATAGATTCGGTTTACATTGTTTACCGTCAGGGGTTTAAGGATAATTTAATTGCATAGCAGATTCCGTAGTTAGATAATGAGCTGATAATATCTCAGCCAAAGAAGCATGAACAGTAATTTAAGACGTTACCATAATGAAAACGGTACGTAGCTGAGTTTTGGACTAAAGCAGGGTCAGCCGTTGCAGGGAAAACAACGTTTATTTCTCAAACTGACCATTTTAAGGTGAAAGCAGAACACATAGAAATAATTAGGACTGTATTTTGTGTACAGTGTACTGTTGAGGAAACAAAAACTAAACATTTAGTGAATTAAAAATGAAATGCACTGCAGCTTACTTGGCTGGAGTAAAAAAAAACATAAATTTAGCTCTCAGATTGTATGAAAATATCTAAAATGTATTGAAATGTGCTTGCTGTGGTGTATTTAATATCGTAAACAGAACAAACCTGATGCAATTTAAACTTGTTTTTACTGAAAAATGACCAGTAACATGTCAACATGTCATACATGCTCCCAGATCTGAGTATGTTTATAAAAAAAAAACGTGAAGTTCACTGTTTCAAAACAAACTTTCCCTGGCAAAAAATGTGATGATTCTTTAGATTTTAATGTTGCTAACCTAGTTTGCCATTTAATATATTTACATCTTTTTTTTAGATTTCATTTTTTTTTTACTAGCTTTAAAACAGAAGCGATATTAGTTATTGGACATGCACAATCCATCTATTAAAACATGAAGATTGTCAAGTATGTTTATAATGATAGAAATTAAATGCTTATATACAAGATTATCTGTACAATATTTTATTATTTTAAAATAAAATACTGAAAATCTCATGGCAGTGTGTTTATGTATTAATTCATTTATGTATTTATTTCAGTGAGAGCAGTGCAGGGAAAGAATGTTGCCCTCCCTCTTTGTGATGCAACAAACTAAAACACCTGTACATCAGGAGTTGAATTCAGCTTATAGAGAAAGAGTGGAAAAAAAAACCAGGCAGAAGCCATTTTTATATTTGAATAACTCCCAAGTATTGCTTATTATAGTTGTACTCTTACTATGTTACTTAAATTTACTAGCAAATGTGTTCCAAACTGCACTGAAGGGAACATTTCCTTTAAAGTATGTTACATAAATTTGTTGAGGTGAGGTGGGGTCACATCTTGAAGAATTTAGTGAACCCACCAAGCTACAAGGCTAGATCATGTTGATTGTGTTCACTGTTAAATAAAACCCAAATCCTACAAGTTATTTCTATTCTTTTGGGTGTGTTTTGTGCAACGGGGAGGAGGCAAGTAGATTTTTAAGAAGGACAAGTAGATTTTTCTACCATTATCGCTTGGACACACCCCTGGATCAATTTTGTTCAATAAAAGCATGTATTCTACTCAGTTTAACATAAACTAAACCTCAGAAATCTCGTTCTCGCGTGTAACATACAAGAGTCGCTGTGTTGCATTTATGGAAGAACTGAAAAAAAAAACGAAAAAAAACTTATTTATCATAAGATGGACAAATAATGATAAGCACTGTAATACAATGTAGAATAGTATTTCCTACCATTTTGGTTTCATTGTGGTAAAAATAAGGAAATGAAAATAATGGGATAACAGCAATTGAAACATATTCAAGTTAGTATAAGATGATTTTTTTTTTATTGTTTGGGACCAATAAATTCAGGCTTTTCAGAGTTAGGTTAACATTTATAACAATTAATAATTCATGTAAAATATAAAAATGAATAAAACATCAGTATTACAATTAATAAAATAAGAATACATGAAAAATTTTGTTAAAAGGCTAATATGTCAATTGGTTAAACTCTCCTGTTAGCATTAAGCTTGCTATGCAGTAATGCTTTGCTGTAGTTCATTAGTGTTTGCCTTCTAGTTGCTTGTGTAAAGTTATTTAAGGGACTTGTATTCAATAAGCTTCATTGAAAAAACAGGAAGTGAGCTGAGACATTTGAAACCATGTGTACAACATGTGAGCTGCAGTAATACCACTGTAAGACTCTTGGTTTTCAATTCGTTTTAATGTATGTGGCACTTACAAGGTAGTAGGGGGCACCGATCTCTTCGTAGTGTGTAGGGCCGATGGGGGAGAGCGTGGGAGGGGGGTGTCCCCCCTCCAACTGGGAAATGTAAAAAAAAAAAAAAGGGGATTAAAATGGTGCATTCCAGTGCCATTTTTGGATGGTTTAAGCATGTGCTAGACTAGTAGTAGTCTGCTTGTAGTGTCTGACAAAGTACTCCATTAGTTCAATGAAGGAGTTATATTTCAGCACTGCTCACAGCAAGGCAAGACCAACAAGAAGACATTTTGTATTTTTATTTTTGCAGCATCAAGGCCCCTGCAATACAAGACTGGCTGAAAATGTGTGTGGAACTGTGTCCAGTTGTAATATGGGAAACATAATGCTGCAGCTCCCATGCTCAGCGTTAGTCAAGTGCTGATCTGACAGCGTGTAACACAGACAATTCTTAGGATTACGATACCGTTTCTTTTTCAGTAAAAACAAGTTTAAAATTGCAGCGTGTTCGTTCTGCTATTTTTTATATTAAAAACACCACAGCAAGTGCACTGTCATATTTTCTGAGATCTGAAAGCTAAATTTAAATGAATGGCATTTTTTTTTTTTTTTTTTTTTTTTTTACTGCAGTCAAGAAAGCTGCAGTACATTTTATTTTGAATTCCCCAAATATTTCATTTTTTTTTCTTCTCAGCAGTACACTTCCAAAATACAGTCCTAATTATTTCTATGTGTTCTACTTTCACCTTAAAAATTGTCAGTTTGAGAAATAAACTTTGTTTTCCCTGCAACAGCTGACCCTGCTTTAGTCCAAAACTCAGCTACGTACCGTTTTCATTATGGTAGCGTCTTAAATTACTGTTCATGCTTCTTTGGCTGAGATATTATCAGCTCATTATCTAACTAGGGAATCGGCTATGCAATTAAATTATCCTTAAACTCCTGACGGTAAACAATTTATACCAAATCTATTTTACCTGGGATAGTTGTGGCTGCTAAAGAAGATGCAACAGACGAAAATCTATTTGTGGGACTCAAAACTTTATTTAGGCACTACAATTTGACATGCGAAAGACAATGTTGGTTATTGGAGTTCACAAAAAAAAAAAAAATTCAGCTTGACACGGTAACCTTTTCGCTTCCTATGTCAATAAATATTGAGCTTTTTTCTGCATTACAGCCTTTCATTAAAATTATTTTCTTTGTTAAGTTTCCAGGGCATTTTGTAAAGGCACGACGTGTGCAACAGAGTCATTCCATACCAACTCAACCAGAGCCGTTGCCCATCGGTCTCATTTTGCTAGAATTTTTTTTACCTGGGGGTTTTCGGGCCCGTTGAGTTCAGAAATGCTAATCAATTATTATTATTATTATTTTTTAATTTCCCCTTTGAGCTGTGACCTGGCAAAGGTCAACCTCAAGTGAAAAAGTGACCCTGACCAGAAAAATCACCCTGGGCTCAACTTAGACGTTACCATCATGTGTAACACCTCGTTCGACTCGTAATGAATAGGGCTTGAGAGAAAAAAATACCAGGAGCACCTAACTCACTTTTGGGAAGTTGCCAGACGAGGGGTAAGTGACGAGTTTTATTCGAACTTCAGCCCAACCCTCTACCCTGTAGGGGATACGGGTCCTAAAATGTTAATATTGCTGTAAGAACCTTAGGGACCACTCTTCCAAATTTTGTGAAACACTTTTGGTTTCAAGTCCCCCCCACTGGTTATTAACCTCCACTGAAATTTGAATTTTTAGTATTTCTACCAAGTTTAGGCCGAAATAACTCACGTGGGGGGGCTCCATAAAATCGCCCAAAGATATTTTTGGATAGATGTTGATGAGATCTACAAAAATCAACCAAAACATTTTGGTATCTGCGGATTTTAGATTTTTAAAGTTGCATTTGTCATGCATTTGAGCATTGCTAATGGCCACTTTGGTGGGGCTAAAGTATCACATAGTCCTAACCGAACTGGAGTTATTCTTCAATTTTGCACTCTTCAGTTTTGCTTTTTACTATATATATATATATATATATATATATATATATATATATATATATATATATATATATATATATATATATATATTAGGGGTGTACCGATAAGATTTTCTGGGCCAATACCGATAACCGATGATGACCCAACCATATCGGCCGATACCGATATAAGTAGTAATAGTGCAAGTCATTTCAAAATACTGAAGCAAATTAACGTAAGTTTTTTGTTTGCATTTATAAAACGTGCACACTTTTATTTTTGCCTTACTGCTTCTAGATACATTTGGAAGCAAACATCCACACTAATATGAACTTTTAAACTTTTACTTTTAAAATAAATGCAGAAAAAAATGGCCAAATCAAAACACTTTTGCCTTAAAGATGAACAGGATTTAAATCTAGATTAAGGTGTTACAATTACAAAATAAAAACAGTGTATACTAGTAGAAACGTTGTCATCACAAAAACAACAATAACAACAACAACAACAACAATAGATAGATCAGACTAGCCAATTTAACGTTTTGGTAAAGTAATATAAATGAGTGGAAGGTTTTTCTTAACAAATAGTAGCATTTCTGCTTTTTCGCACATTAGCCTGTTTCTCTTCTCATCCACAATATGCGAAGCTGCACTGAACAGCCGTTCACTGTCAACGCTACAGCAGTAGGCAGACAGAAACCTCCGTGCAGATTCAGCTAGAATTGGAAAACGACCCTTGTTGGTCTCTGTGACCGAGTTGTTGAGTGGCGTGTGGGTGGTGACATCACGGACCAGGAACAGAAACCAAAACACGGAATGTTTAGAGGGTGTTTAAAGTGCCCAACAATTTTTCGTGGCTCTGCCCGTAAACTGGACACGCTGTGCTGTGATACCAGTCCTTCGTTCACAACAAGCTGGAGTGTATGTGCTATAAACTTGGTAAACTGGACTCTTGCATTGCCTTTGCTATGTTTCTTGCATTATCTCTGATAACGGCATGAACTTGCTGCAAACATATTTTCAAATGCTACTGAAATAGCCTCAGCTGTATGGGAAGTGCTGAACTCCTGTGCCTGTAGTACTGCCTTACGTAAATTGAAATTCACATCTATCCATTGTGCAGTTAAACTCAACATTGACACTGGCGACACATCAGAGCTCCAAATATCCGTCATAAAGCTCAGTGCTGATACATGATCATCTTCAGTGTCTGTATTTGTTTTAAAACAACACTGTAGAGCTCAGGAAGTGCAGTCTCAGACAAACTTTCTACTGGGCAGTGTGTAACGAGGCTCCAGGCATTCAATGAGACGACGAAATCCAGTATCTTGTACAACGTAAAATGGCTGATCATCCAGAGCTATAAATTTCATTAAATGGTTTGTAATTTCTTTAGCCCTGGCATCCTCACTTCCAAATTTTTGTGTACGTTTAAGAGTTTCGTGTAGTGATAGTTGCTTCGGCGCAGCTCTTTCCTCCCCCTCTTTCTTTTCCATAGCCTTTAAATAGTTCTTGTATTCAGGGGCATGGCGCGTCTTGAGGTGATGAATTAAGTTTGTTGTGTTGAAATCTTTACTGCTGTTGCCACCACGTGAAATATTTGCACCACATAGCTTGCAATCGGCTGTTCTGGAGTTCTTTACAGGCACTTTAAAAAACTCCAAACTTAATTTAGACATACTCACAAATGACAGAGAGCGCACCTTATACACTATAGCGAATATATTCTTGTCTCACGGTTTATACGTCACTGTATAAATATCGGTAAACATTATCGGCTATAAATAGCCGACAGCCGATAATGTTATATTTCCCCCTTTATCGGTGCCGATCCAATAACCAACCGATGTATCGGTGCACCCCTAATTATATATATATATATATATCTATATATTGCCTTATAGTATGATAATACAACAAGAAATGGACCGAATGAGAATATTTTTCTAATAAAAGTAGCCAGCGCAAATATAGTATTGGGCAGTGGATCGCGCCGGTCGCCGACTTATTTTGAAAACCCTGGTAAGATCGTCTGTCTGCATCCAGCTGAATTATTGATGTAAGAGTTATTTCTTCATCACATCCGAACCTCAACATTACGTTATTTACAGTAAATCAACTTTTTAAACCTGAAAGAAAACCACTTATGTATCTAAACATTTCTAAACTATTGACCTGAAAAAATGATAAGGTTTTGCAACTTTTTTTGCAGATTGTGCAAGGCTTTCCACTTTTTTTAAAATTTTATTTCTGTACTCTCATCTGAGATAGCATTATTAGGCATGCTAGAAATCCATGTGCTTGGAAGGGTAGTGTTTAGTGTGTTTTTTTTTCTCTCACGTTATTGTGTTATTGTCTGGATACAATGACTTCCTACACAGGCACATCTCTAGTGGCTGTAGCTGAAAGGGCACTACGGTCATAATTGCCGTGAACAGACATACATTGTACTTATAGATAATTACATATGAAAAAGCAATAACTTGCATTAAACTTTGTGGTGCTTTGCTTCATTAATATCCATGGAGAAAAACAAGGTCTTATATTTACATTTCCATCATCAGCCACCTCAAAACCTAAATGTGCACACTTCGGGGCTATTAATTTTCTAGCCATTCTGGAAGTCATTGAATCTCAAGCTGCTCTGTGTATAAACACTGACACAACACCTCTAAAAGTATGAAGTACGGTGTAATGCCAAATTTTGCATTAAAATGTGCTTTGATGTTTTTATACTGTTTTGATGTCTGAAAAGTACATGTCGTTTAATACCGAAAGTTCACATTTAAACCACGGCGATGAATAATTTAATAATATCATAAGTAATCATACTGACAAAATGTAATGAAACACTGGCACATGGAAAGCGTGAGGAATTTTGGACTGACGTACTACCATCTGTTTCCCTCGTTTCTGACTCGCGTCCCAAATAGCATTTGAGTCAGCAGATGTGATTCGTAATTCTAAATTTCTATCAACTATGTAATTTCTGGCAGACACAGACATGGATTTTTGCCTTTGAATACATGTGAAGCAATGTTCGTTCGAATACTTCGATATTTGTCCCAGCACTAGCCGATTGTTTTGTAGAGTATGATTTTATTTCATTTTCATTATCATTACTACAACGACTATAAACTACTACCACCACTACAACAACATTAAAAGACCTGGGGCCTAACTTTTCCTCTAATCCTACTTAATAGCCTACTATTAAATTAGGTCTACTACTTCATAAAAAAAAAAAAGATAATATTGTAGCGTTCCTGGTTCCCGCAGGCAGGCACATCACACTGGGCGAGGCAATCCACACACAGGCGGAGGTCGGGCGCGAACCCGGAACCTCTTGCACAGAAGCATAGCGCCGATACCGCTGTACAAAAGAGCCGGCTCCTTTGCAAGGAGCGTATATCGGGCTTATGTCTCTGTGTGATTACGTCACCTACCAGCCCTACTCCTTGCCTTCCCCAGTGCACGCTACAATATCATATCTTTTTTTTTGGTGTACAGGCTATAACATTTTTATAAAGTGTGCTAGTCATTGATTACAATTTAATTTCTGCAATTTAAAGTGGTGAAAAATTAATAAGGAGCAACCAATGAAGTACATACTGAATAGTAGATATACAACATGTAAGTCGCCTTGGATAAAGGCGTCTGCTAAATAAACAAATAATAATAATAATAATAGCTATGTTTAAGTTTTATGTAAATCTTTTTTTGGGGGGCTTTGGCTTTTTTTATACTGCATGAAATTATTGTTTTTGGTTACTTTCCAAAATTCTTG
Organism: Acipenser ruthenus; assembly: GCF_902713425.1. Classification (NCBI taxonomy): domain Eukaryota; kingdom Metazoa; phylum Chordata; class Actinopteri; order Acipenseriformes; family Acipenseridae; genus Acipenser; species Acipenser ruthenus. The sequence continues at coordinate 13,955,279 of NC_081192.1, read as the reverse complement.
GGCATTTTTTTTCCAGTCACAATATGTATAGTAACTTGACAGTACTTGCACACTTGTACCTTCTTTCCTTTGTCTTCCACAACGAAATCCTTATGGTCACAGGCACATTTTCCTGGGGTTTTTGTGTGTTTAGGCATTTTTTTTTTTTTTTTTTTTTTTACATGTTACAACAATTTGCAATTCTGCTTTGAATTTCATGAGTGTGTAAATCCAGCCTGTCCGAACGAATCAATGCGAGATTCAACTCAGGAAGAAAGGACATTGCACAACTGCACAGGGAATTTATTTTGTAGATTACTTTATTTTTTCACAGGGAAAGCGGTCAACATGAATTGAGTAACCATTTCCAGTTTGTTTCTGGTGTTTATTGGATATACACCGATTTCATTTTTGTTTTATTGTTTATCGGTTAAAACTGAAAATCAGTAGCCCTAAGTATACTGTATGCAAAACAACAATCCTTTAGAAATGTGCTTTATTGTCACAACGGTTGTGTGTTGGGAACTTATCAGCTGCAGTATGGCAGTTGACATCGTCTTTGATAATGGAGGCAGGAAGGTGTCGACAGGATTCTAGTTGAAGATCAGCGTTAAAAGCTTTCCCCAAACCTTGATAGCAAGAAGGGCAGCTTATCTAACTCACCATACTTAAATGAGGCGTTAAGCAGATCTTTTCCTTTCCATGCAGCACCTCCCCAGAGTGCTTTTCTTGTGTATTGAAGCCTATAAATAGTGTATCCCAGCCCAATTATACAATAATACCTCAGAGAGGACAGAAAGCCATATCCATCACATGCTCTAATCTCAGCTCACTATAGTACAGTACAATACTTCATTGTACACAAGCCTTTGTCCAAACTAGCAGCACAACATCGAAATGAATGTATTCAAATGTAGTCAAACCAGCTACTAATTTTACTTTTATACAAAAAGTAGCCTATTCCTACAAGGACAAATAATTGCAGTAGGATCACTCCAGGAGAAATCACCCAAAAAATTAAACACCACGTTGTACCCCAGTCTCTCTAAGTCATGACAATATTCCTTGTGGCTCCTGCATAACCAATAAAAACAAACATAAGTAAAACAGTTTGTGAATATTCAACAGAAAACAATGTTTCGAAGTACACAAAAAGCCAAATAGCAGAAGTGGGCTAGATAAGGCAGATGATCCACTGCATTGCAAACACTGTGCACTGAGGTAAATGTTCGTGCTGACAGAATAAAACATACTGAAAGTAATTGACACATTAAGAAAGTGAACTGAGAGACAAGCAATCCATTCCCATGGCTTTTACACAAGCTTTAATAAAAGAGAGCACAGAATGACTGTGTTAATGAGTTTGTCACAGCGCTGTGCTTTGCTGGACAGCCACTGTTTATTGCAGAGGGGTATGTATTGGTGACTTTGTGCGACAGTACTGTCCATCAGCTAAACACTGCCTAACACTGACAATCTTAATTGTAAATATTTTACAGAAAATGTTGATGCTTTAGTTGGTACTTTGTAAACTTATGGAACCTATTGATGGAAATGTGCAGTGTGATTTTTGACACATCTCCCGATGCCTTGGGCCATCCAGTTCTGTACGTTTTCTTTTCTTTTTATAATTTCAAGGCGAAGAAACCTGGCTTGTTTTGTGCTGATGTCATGTTCATGCAGATACTAGCTGTCAGTACAGTGAGTGCTAAAATGTTCGCAAAGTACCAGGTAACTTGGGAAAATGTGGCCTCGATTTGCACAGATTCTGCTTCATCATACATCCAGGGATGTGCAATTCATATCGCCCGACATCTGGGACAACAAGATTTGTGTGAAAGACAAGAAGTTTTACTGTTATACTTTGACCATCGGACAAGTACTTTTTCTTCTTTTGTCACAAAGTTCTGTTGCTAAATGTAATACAACTTGCCAGACACACCAATAAAAAAAATAAAGAGCACTGCAAAGACAAGAAGAAAAGTTAGGTAAAGATACAATGGCTTGGCAGTTTGTTTTAATTTCATGTCAACTAATTATTGTATTTTGAAAACGTTCTTCATATGGGAGGAGGGTCACTGCATGAAAAGCAGTTACCAATGTGTGATATTGTGGTCTATTTTTTAAATGTAGAATCAAACAAAGTTAACATGCTGATTACAACACTCTACGTATGGTATATGCTGCAAGATAATCTATCAGGTGGGCACTGAGGAAAATAGGTAGTGTTTCTGGAGTTGCACGTGTAAAACAAATACATTTAACACTAGAAGGACCGGCGATATACTCATACCTAGAAGCCCCGCAGCAGTCTTTGACGGCTGTATTCAAAACACTGTAAACAGTATAACGAAAGGTGAAACAGTCTGATGTAATTATTATTTTTTTTTTTTATTGAGTACATTACATAAACATCTGAAAAATCGAAGCGCATATTATATTATATTACGGGCAGCAGTGTGGAGTAGTGGTTAGGGCTCTGGACTCTTGACCGCAGGGTTGTGGGTTCAATCCCCAGTGGGGGACACTGCTGTTGTACCCTTGAGCAAGGTACTTTACCTAGATTGCTCCAGTAAAAACCCAACTGTATAAATGGGTAATTGTATGTAAAAATAATGTGATTAATGTATAATGTGATATCTGTATAATGTGAAATAATGTATAATGTGATATCTTGTAACAATTGTAAGTCGCCCTGGATAAGGGCGTCTGCTAAGAAATAAATAATAATAATAATAATAATAATAATAATAATAATAATAATAATAATAATATATATATATAGTAAGACAGCAGGGAGGGGGTTAAATGCTCCCTGGCAGAAAACATGTGCGAAAAGCACATTTGTTTTGTTTAATTGTATTTTGCTTTATTATCAGTGCCATTAATTGTTTTATTGCTTAAATATTCCCTGTACCTGGAGATCATTATTAAATTAGAACCAGGTGCAGGGTATAAAAAGAAAGCAGTTAGTTTGCTCGGGGCTGCTTGGAAGAAGGAAGCAGGAAGGTGTGTGCCCTGTTCCTGACGCAGTCAAGTACGGTGTGTCGTAAGTCCTTAAAGTTAGTGTGTGAAACCTTTGCGAAACTGTGTTTGTTTTTCAGCCGGTAAACAGCCTAGCTGTCCGGTGCTAGTTTAGAGTTCCTGTTTTTGTTTTAGTTAGTGCTCATTGAGGAGCTAGGTGTTTATTTTGTGTTTTTGTTTGTTTTATTAAGTGCGCGTAAGCGCTGAACCACCTATTTTCTGTGTCTGGGTCAATTTTTAAAAGGGGCAAGAACCGTGAGTGGTGCGATTTGTGTTACTATATATATATAAAAATTATATACATATATGAACATTTATTTTACAAAACAAGAAAATGTAAATAAACATCTGAACAGACATCAGTTTACAACATATATATTTATAAAACTGAAACGACAGCAATACATTTAACTTTTCAACAGCAATCGGTTTATTATCAGCTGCGCAAAAGCAACTGAACAACGAAGATAAATAAACTTACAAAACATTTTACAGAAGCGCACAGCACAAGAAGTTAAAGAAAAGTCTAATTTATTTTTCTTTTTTTCTGTCGACAAAATGGTATTCCTTTAGCTTGAGTCGAAGGCTGTTCACAATCAATACAGATAATGCGCTTCTCCACGTCGCCTTTCTGCACAGGGCACAGCTGCCCAAAGTTTTATTTTTATTGCACTTGCCAACCTGGCATTGGTGTCTCCTGCGGCTCTCAGAGGGTTGCCAGCTTCAGCTGTGGGTACACGCTTGGCAGTCTCCCTCTGATCCAAAACATCAACTCCATATTTTCTTGCGTTGTAAAACTCGGTCTCTGGTATTTATTTTCACTAGTCCCGATGCTAATTGACTGACCAAAACAGCACAGCTGGCAGGCAGGCGCCAGCTTTTGAAAATGCTGATTGAAAAACAATAGACTGTCAGTCATTCACTCAGGCAGAGAGTAGAGACTAATCTAATTACAGCTAAACACATTGCGGACTAGTAAATAAAAATAATAAAGCAGAATACCGTTCTGTATAATCACAATACAATTGTTTATGTGTGGCTGTCAATGCGACTGCTTCCGGGGCTTTTAGGTATAATGTAATTTATCTTCTTTATTTCTGCACTCCCACGTTTCATGCTTTGTGAAAATATTTAATACATACAGACAGAAAGGTACATGAATGCGCAGCCCCATGTGTGTTACACAAGTGGAGAAAATTACATTTTTAAAACCAAAAACCGTAAAAATGACTGCCGCGGGGCTTCTAGTGTCTATTATAAATGTTAATGAAATTTGAAGAAGTCTAAAATACATGTTATATTGTTTAATAGTTAACATATTAGCAACTTGAAACTTAATTGAGTAAATATAAATCTGCTAAACAGCAAATAAGTTTGGTGACAAACCTAACTCAAGCACTGTTTCTTTGTGTCAGCTCTTATATTCACACACTCACAAAACAATATTTTACAGTGTTATAAATTCAGCTAAATACATTTAAAAAGTCTTTCTTAATCTACAGTATAAATGATCAAGTTTATTATCACACTGTTATATTTTTACAGCACAAGGGTGAGAAATGTAAAACCAAGCCAGTCTAGTGTTTTAATGCCAGCATGTTTGATCCCTGGCAGTGTCCCTAACAATAAATCAATCAGGAGGCTGTGTGGTCCAGTGGTTAAAGAAAAGGACTTGCAACCAGGAGGTCCCCGATTCAAATACCACCTCAGCCACGGACTCATTGTGTGACCCTGAGCAAGTCACTTAACCTCCTTGTGCTCCGTCTTTCGGGTGAGACGTAATTGTAAGTGACTCTGCAGCTGATGCATAGTTCACACACCCTAGTCTCTGTAAGTCGCCTTGGATAAAGGTGTCTGCTAAATAATAGTAACTGAACAGTCTCAGATGTTGGATTTAAAACTCTACCACACCCCAATTCACACCAAACGTGGTTTATAATATCATGTCAATTAAATATTTATTGGTACAGCAGAGAAAACATTTCTCACAGGGTGACAAAAGCTTAATACGGTACCACTTGAGAATATAATGTATGCAGTCTTCAATACACAAGCCCCACTTTGGTTGGGTAATTTGTCATGGAAGGACCCGAAGCATTGAATCCCTATTTTTATATAAATTATTTCCTGTCTTGGGTTCGGGTTAGAGAAATATTTAGGAATGGCACTATTCGTGTACTCTACCTTTGAGATAGATAGTGGCAGACTTTTTTTTTTTTTTTTTTTTACCAGAAATGCTACTGAAGCTTCACTGTTTCTGATAAACTCTGCATAAATTAAGCAGACAAATAGTGTTCTACATCGTACAGACTGAACTGCATTTCCCCAATTGCACACTTCAACAACACAGATCATTTCTGAAAGGACAGTGTGAACTGTAGGCCTGTATAGTAGCTTACGACTCACTGCAGAGTAAACTATACTTCCATAACAGTTTCCAGACCATTCCAGATCAGTACAGTTCAACTGAGGTTAGTCACATTCCACTGGGTTGCCTAGCAATGAACCGAAGCTCCTTGTTTTCAACGATGAAATCACGTGTTAACCTTTGGGAATTCTGATTGAAGGGGGTTAAGACTACAGATTATTAGGTATTCATGTTTGTTATACTAAGCATTATTTGCTGAAGAAATAGCCAGTGAATTTTGTTTCAGGCAGGCATAACTTTTAGTGTCTGCCTGTTAGGCCTATAATTTTTAGACACATGCTTTCACAATACATTAGTGGTCTATACTACCAGAGCGAAGATAATTGACCAATGTCTGCACAGTTCCTGTACATACATGTTTCTGATTTCCATTTCATGAGGAAACTATGTATGATCAAAGCAACTGAATGTTTACTCGGGTTGTGCTGGTTTATATTCAACTGCAAACAGCTTCAGCAGCTGTGGAACCCCCTGTCAAGCACCGAGACACCAGCAGCAAATGCCTGCTCTCGAAGATAAAAGGCAGATTCTCCTTCTAGCCAATGATGATTCTGAACCCTGCTCCAGAACAGTCAGGCACAATTAAGATTATTAAAAAAAAAAAAAAAAAATGCAGTCAATAAATTGCACTTATAAATCCACAAACATGAATTAAGAGTGTTATGTATATGTGGATAATAATAACAGGAGCTGACTGAAAACATGAAATAAAAATAAAATCAAGACTACTTGTCTGTCACTTGTCAACTACTAGATAGACAAAAAAAAAGTGATACTGTATACAGTAGCAATAAAAACAGCAACCTCTTCTATGCTAAATTAAAAATATTGAACCTTGAAAAACACATTGCTATGCACCATCTCATTTATAAGGTTAACCAGAAGAGACTTGACTGTTCCTAGATCTACCACAAAAAAAAAAAAACAACACTCTACTACATCAAGTCAAAACTGTACTGCATTTCAAAGTACTGTATTTCTAAGCAAGTACTGTAGGTGTATCCCCATATCATACAGAAAAGCATGATGCAAATTAGTTCTGCCAACCTGTGGAAATGATCAGTCAACAATAAGCTAAATAAAACATTTCAGTTTGGCAGGCAATTGTAAATGTAGGTCTGCAGTCTGTGGCAAAGTGCTCCAAGCACCTTCCTGTTGCTCTGGTTAAGTTAATGTTTGCAATCTGCACTAATGCTCATTATGATTCCTAAAATGATTAAAAAAAAAAAAAAAGGTATAAAACAAAATGAAAAAATGACACTCAAGAAACAGCTCACCGTTCCAGGTTTGTACATAGTTTAAACATTAACAAAAATCGACCTCTATGCAATATCAGTAATTCATACTGACAAAGTTGTACTGTTATGCTCTGCTTTTAAAACATATTCTAAAGATAACAATAAAAAGAGATTTCACACATGAGAACATGGCAAAGATTTTAACAAGCCCTGCTGTCTCCCAGCACTGGAATCTGAATTTGAAAGCTCAAGCCTACAGCTGGCTTGAAAAGTAGTTCAATGATCAGCGATAACCAAGTGGTTAAGGAGAACAATGAACCATTTGCTGATTATGAATAACAGTGTAAAAACTAGGATTAGGGCAGAGGCACAGATACAAAAATAAGGTTCAGAATATCTCACAGCCACGATCAGTACTGCACACACACACGTTACATTCCTAGCATAAACATACTGTAGCTTAAGTTAAAGAGGGATATTTGTGGGGGGTTTCATAAAAATAGTATTTACAGACTTTATTTTAATTTATTTTCGATGCTATACATTAAAATAAAAATACAATAGTGCTACAGTAGAACTACAGTAATAGTATGCAGCAGAAAAGAAAAATCTTCCCATTCTAAATCAACAGTAGGTACTAGTTTGTTTGTTTGTTTTTTTTTAAAAATAGAATAAGGCGCTATAACTGTCAAAATGCAAATCCATGCTACAGTACTGAGAAAATGTTTTCATAGTTTACATCAAAACTGAAAATAGTCTGCTTTCAGGTTTAGAAGGATTTGCTGCAGATAGTGCCGCTGTGCTTCAGCCTGGCTAAAACCAGGAGCATCAACAAGGCTGTGTTTTTACTGCAGCCCTCTTTAAATTACTTGGCATTACAGGCACTCCGATGAGAATTATAGTACTGTGAAAATCCTCTTCCTGCTACAATGAATTATAAAAGCAATTTATTTCCAGCAGCTGAATATCTTTATCTTACATGTAGTTTTAGTTCGGATGAAAATCCAAGTAAAAACATTATAACAATGTTTTTATTTATTAATTTCTATTTAAAATAATCTTCAAAGCAGTCTTATTGCTTTGGTCTCGGTTATCAATCCACTATGCATTAATATTCCTGCTTATACTGTACTGTAATTCACTTTGTATTCCATGCCATCTGGACAGGACTAGTGCTTCATAAAATAAGGCACATATGAAGCCTAAAGTCTCCAGAAATGTTTACACTTGGCTTGGTCCCTTGAGGAATCTTCTACAACCTTTCTTTCTCACTGCCACTGCAACAAATGTTTGTCTATTTCAAAAGTGAGAAATTAGTTTACACAATGATGATTTAAATGAGCCAAAGAGCATTTTCATCTGATCAAACTTTATAAGGAGTAGGCTGTAGTTTTATCTAGTACTGTATGAGTAATGGTACTACTGTAGCAGTAGCACCAATGATTTCTGTGAACACAAACAAAGTTGCCCTCATTTCAATTATAAGAGAATTGGAACGGAAATAAACAGAGTGTGAAGAATCCACTAAAATAGGCTCAGAAAAACTGAAGAATATGGCTGAACCAGTTGAATGAGAAGTGAGGGTGAAGACATTGTATTTGTTTACGACTGTAAGTCGCCCTGGATAAGGGCGTCTGCTAATAAATAAATAAATTAATTAATAAATTAATAATAATACTAATATCAGGTAACAGGCTTCAGCACATACACTTCCATTTTACTTTGAGGGTATGTTATTTTGGACTAAAACATGATCAATTGGCTCACCATTATAGCAGATGTACTGTACTGTACACAGGAAGTTCTTGGTATGCAAACAAAAACACCCTTAGCCCACATTCTGTTACGAGCATATGTATTGTGCAATCATTAGCTCCAACATTGCTCTTTAAAGGATGCAGCACTCCACTCCACACAAAGGGTGCTTCCAGACGAACAATAGCATTTTATTTTGCACTAAAGCCAGCAGAGAAAATCTTCTTCACTTCCTTAAATCTCTCTCTATTAAAACCACAATACATCATTTCAAAAAGGCTAAATGAAACGTTGAAACATACTGGATCTATTAAATAATGCCACTGTATGTGAAGATCAAATCTAAATCTCACTTCCAGTCTCTCAGTTGAAGAAATAGGTTTTCCTTAGTAACACAAGATGCCCCCAATATCAAGAACAACTCAAAAGTCCCCTTGGCTCCTAAGGCAAAACATTTGTCTGGAGCCCTGCTTTAGCTGTAAAAGGCTACAGATTTGCTTAAAGAATGTATTACTGCTGCATTAATTGTTTATTTAGTTTGCAGATAAATCAAATGTATGTAATTTATTTATTTATTTAGTTAGTTACCAGGGCTAGAACTTCAGTGCGTGATTGCGGGAATTATGCATTTTCCAAGTTGCTCCCACATATCTGCAACTTTCAGTGCGGGAAAATCCCGCAGAGATATTTGAAGACACCAAGCTACTGCATTTTTCAACCAATTTAGAATGCCTGAAATGCTACAACAGTCTCTAAGGAAGCGGGTGTCAGTGACAAAAGCACTATGAGCTGCATTCTGTGTAGTTCTGGTTAAAATAAATAAATAAATAAATAAATAAATAAATAAAAGTAGTGCTGGCTATTTTAAGTGCCGCAAGACTTTATTCTCTCGTACGTGATTCTCAGCCGCTATCTTTAATCATTATAGAAACTCAGTACACTGCAGTAAGTAAACAGTTTTGAAAAAAAAAGACTATATTAAGTCTATCTAGGTGCTGTTTTGCAAGTGGTGACTTTCGCTTTAACTGTTAAAACTCAGTCCCATCCATTTTGGGGCGTCAGCACACCAAAGGTTACGCATGCACATTGCTCAGGCACCATAAAAGCCACCTACCTGGTTCATGGCTTGTTTAAAAAGGGGCTTTCCAAAGACATATTCAGTGTGTGTATGCGATACTCCTAGCCAGAACTACGATCGCCTGAAGTTAAGCCTCTCATTATCCGAGTTAACAGCTTAGGTTTTGTTTCGAGTCTATTGCTAGACTGAAAGGGTGGTATCGTCGGAAAGCTTAGAAGCTCAGCTCAACCCCCCCCCCACTTCACATCAGGCAATGGCAAAGGCAATGGCAAAGGCAATGGAGAGTGCTCGGTCTCACAGTGATGAACAGCTGTTAGGTCTCCTGAAAGCAGCTTATATTAAAGCAACACCAGTGTGAATGATGATGCTGTAAAAAATATATATAGTTTTTTATATGCAAAAGTGCCTTTTTTTGCCATTCCCCCCTAAAATTTTGGAATCCCCCCCCATTGGCTGCACCATAGGGGGGAAATCCCCCCAGCACACAAAAATGAAATTCAAGCCCTGAGTTACTATGGACTGCTCAGCGTCTTTCAACCAATCAGAGTGCACATTTCACCTTCTGCATTCCGACACACAGAAACCCTATTCATGACATCAACCATGCCACTTTCAATTTATACCCGAGAGAACTTTTGGAATTGCACTCAACTGCAAAGTTCATTCAAAACGGTGACATCACAAATCGGCAGCATACTTCAGTCACTTCTCTTCATCAACCATTTTCCTCCTTTCAATGACAGACAATGAACTACCAGCTGATTGACACTCATTTTTACCATGTATAAACATGCACAAAAACAAATACATGTTAAATATTATCAAAATAAAGATTATTATGAATATTATGATTATTACTACTACTTCTTCCATCAGCTTCAAACTGCTCCTGTTCGGAAGCGGTACAACCAATCAACATGAATCTTGGTAGGTATCATCCCGTGTAGATTACAGTTCAGATGCAAAAAAAGATTGTGTTCCTGTGTCAACCAAGATGGCGGCCTGACGCATTTTTTGGAAAAACTTTTCCAAACTTCTTGGGAAGCGGTGAACCGATTGATCTGAAACTTTGCATACGTCATCAGCAACCACACACGCTTCAAGTTTGCGAAACATAAGCTGCTGCAATAAATTTTACTATCAAAATGGCTGCCACCAAATTCGCCAAAACGCACCCCAAAAAATAACTGCTTCTTTGCAAACCGTTTAACCAACTAACTCTAAACTTGGTAGGCATCATTCTGGGGACAATGGAATTCAAATATGGCAAAATGGTGTTCTTTTGTAAAACAAGATGGCCACCAGACATGCATCTTCTTAAATTTAAAACTGCTTCAGATTAAAAACAGTTTACTTGATTAACTCCAAACCTGAAAACCATCATGCCTGTATCAGTACAATTGACTTTTTCAAAAATGGTGCTTGTGCGTGAACCAAGACACATTTAATTTTTGGGGGATAAAAAAACTTTCAAAATCATCTTCTGGAGATCTGGTGAAGTTACTGATTTCAAACTTGATAAACCGATATCAAGAACTAAACCACTTCTTCCAGTAATTGCTTAAGTGTTTGGCACTGGTACTGGGACTTGGGAGCTGTAAAATTGCCTGGCAGTCCTAGTTATTATTATTATTCTGCATGTATATACTGCATATCACTTTTAGAAATATACATAAAATGTATTTTTTACTTTAATTTGCAGCAAAAAGAAACATGGACGTCTTGACGAGTTCCTCAATAGAAAGCCCCCTTGCTCAATGCAGAGAACAAAAGCTCTAACTGAAAGTGTGCTAAACATGATGGTCAAAGACATGAGACCTCTGGCTATGGTGGAAGATGAGGGTTTTTGTTAAATGTGTAATCTATTTGAACTAGGTTACACTTTAGAACACACTTTACTTCAAGAACACACTTTACAAAACTTATGGAGGAGAAATACCAAGTACAGTTGAAAAGCCTAATAGAAAGATTAAAATCCATTTCCAAGATGACTCAGACAGCTGATATGTGAACAAGTATTTCAACAGAAGCATACCTTGGTGTGACTTGTCACTATGTTGGAGAAGACTGGGTGCTTAATGTAAATCTTGCCAGTTGGTGGTAAACAAGGCTCTATAACAAAGTACCAACCGAACCGTAGGGACGACAAGATGTTTAGTAGAGCATTTCAGAAAAAGTGAATTGGCCAGTAGCATGCTTAGAACAAAGCAGCAGCAAATGGGAACTCCTGAAAAACAAGTTAATTCAGGATGTGAGCACCAGGTGGAACAGCTCCTTTCACATGATTGACAGATTACTGGAGCAGAGATGGCCAGTGACTGCAGCCCTGTCAGATCCTTCTGTAAGTCCAAAGGGTCGAAGATACCTTGATCTAGCCTGATCAGTGGAATATGCTGGAAGAATTAAAAGGTGCACTAGAGCCTTTTCAATGTGCCACTGTGTTCATGAGTGGTGCAAAATATATCACACTGTCTGCACTGCCCAGGTTGGTGAAAGAGCTATTTAAAATCAGTGGAAGCAAGTAACTATGAGTTATCTGCTATAAAAGCCTTTCAAGCTGCTGCTGCAGAGGAGATAAAACAACATTGGAAAAAAAGACACGTTTCTGTAACAGATCCAGTACCAAATCCTGTGGTTATTGCAAAGCTTTAGATCCACGTTTCAGAAAGCTAAAGTTTTTACTTCAAGAGGCAATTCAGATGCAGGCCATCCTGCAAGCAAAGGCATTCCAGTCAGTTAAGAACAGCAGTGACATGCAAATGCCACAGGAAGTCAGCTGTGCTACTGTAGCTCCAGCACTCTTCCACCTGCACTTGCATCTGATGGTGAACACCCTGGAGCTGATTGTTCTTCTAATAATGCTAATAAATCAAATAGCATGCTAAATGAGCTGTTTTCTGGGTATTCCAGCAGCAGTGATGATGATGCTACTGGGAACTATGAAGAAGATGATCATGCCTACCAAGACATAAGACATTAAATAATACAGTATTTTGGGGAAAAGTCTGCAACCAAAAGAATGTGACCCCCTATAATGGTGACGTCATAATCAAAACATACCTTCCTGCGCAAAGCTTGCAAAAGCTTATTTGTGTATACCAGCCACCTCAACTCCATCAGAACACCTTTTTTCTTTTGCTGGCACATTTGCCTCCTGAAAAAGCTTGAGCTCATGTGGACATGCTACATGTTTTGCACAGCAACTTGGAGTTGGTCTAAAATTTGTTTAGTAAAGTTAAAAAAAAAAGTTTTCCTTTTTTTGTTAATAAATACAAATAGATAGCTTGTATTCATCCAATTAAAATAGCTCGTTCTGTATTCCAGCCTAAAAATATATTAAAAAAATCACTAATACTTTTTTTTTTTACATTGTTACAGTGTAACTCCTAAAATATTACTGACAGTAGGAATACTGTGATTTAAATAAGCAATACTTTTTCTAATTAAGAAAATATATCGATTATATCGAATAATTGTAGTATTAAATCGATAGACTAATCGATTATTTTATTATTCATAGCCTTATTTATTAAGTCATAGCCTTACCATAAATAATTGCTTTTTTCTAAAAAGCATCTCTCTTTCTGTGGTTTATGTTAGCTGTACTAAACAAGGCGAGTCTCAGAATATTTCACTTTTTTTATGGAAACCTAGTGTGTGCACATTCATGTAACCAGTAACCTTTATATTTAAAGACTTATAGGCACAAATTTAACAACAGTAAAAAAAAAGAAAATGAAAAACAAAAACAGGCGAAAATAGCTTGGACCCTAATGTGCATAAGAGTGAAAATCCCCTTTCACACTTAACTAGGTATTGCATCAGCACAGGCTTGTCTTTTACACTCAGAATGATACATACTTTATCAGTCTTTCAGTGTCAAGTTTTCAATGATTATATATTATATATCTATATCTATATCTATATCTATATCTATATCTATAGATATAGCTCTGGAAAAAATTAAGAGACCACTGCAAAATTATCAGTTTCTCTGGTTTTACTATTTATAGGTATGTGGTTGGGTAAAATGAACATTTTTGTTTTATTCTATAAACTACTGACAACATTTCTTCCAAATTCCAAATAAAAATATTGTCATTTAGAGCATTTATTTGCAGAAAATGACAACTGGTCAAAATAACAAAAAAGATGCAGTGTTGTCAGACCTCGAATAATGCAAAGAAAATAAGTTCATATTCATTTTTAAACAACACAATACTAATGTTTTAACTTAGGAAGAGTTCAGAAATCAATATTTGGTGGAATAGTCTTTCACATTGATGTTGGGTGACTTTATGCCACTCCTGGCGCAAAAATTCAAGCAGCTTGGCTTTGTTTGATGGCTTGTGACCATCCATCTTCCTCTTGATCACATTCCAGAGGTTTTCAATGGGATAATTTTGCAGTGGTCTCTTAATTTTTTCCAGAGCTGTATATATATATATATATATATATATATATATATATATATATATATACACACACAGTGCCTTGCAAAAGTATTCAGACCCCTGACCAATTCTCTCATATTACTGAATTACAAATGGTACATTGAAATTTCGTTCTGTTTGATATTTTATTTTAAAACACTGAAACTCAAAATCAATTATTGTAAGGTGACAGTGGTTTTATGTTGGGAAATATTTAAGAAACATAAAAAACTGAAATATCTTGCTTCCATAAGTATTCAACCCCCACACATTAATATTTGGTAGAGCCACCTTTCGCTGCAATAACAGCTTTAAGTCTTTTGGGGTAAGTATGTACCAGCTTTGCACACAGTGTCGGAGTGATTTTGGCCCATTCTTCTTGGCAGATTTGCTCCAGGTTGTTCAGGTTGGTTGGACGATGCTTGTGGACCGCAATTTTCAAATAGTGCCACAGATTCTCAATGGGATTGAGATCAGCACTTTGACTGGGCCATTATAGGACATTCACCTTTTTGTTCTTGAGCCACTCCAATGTTGCTTTGGCCTTGTGCTTGGGATCATTGTCCTGCTGAAAGGTGAATTTCCTCCCAAGCTTCAGTTTTTTAGCGGACTGAAGCAGGTTCTCTTGCAGTATTTCCCTGTATTTTGATCCATCCATTCTTACTTCAATTTTAACAAGATGCCCAGTCCCTGCTGATGAGAAGCATCCCCACAGCATGATGCTGCCACCACCATACTTCATTGTAGGGATGGTGTGTCTTGAGGCATGGGCAGTGTTAGGTTTGCACCACACATAGCGCTTTGAGTTTTGGCCAAAAAGCTCTATCTTGGTATCATCTGACCACAAAACCTTTTCCCACATCGCAGCTGGGTCACTCTCATGCTTTCTGGGAAACTCCAGACATGCTTTCAGATGGTACTTTTTGAGTAACAGCTTCTTTCTTGCCACCCTCCCATACAGGCCAGTGTTATGCAGAGCTCTTGATATGATTGACTGCTGCACCATTACTCCACTCCCAGCCACTGAACTCTGTAGCTCCTTCAAAGTGATTGTTGGCCTCTCTGTGGCTTCTCTCACAAGTCTCCTTGTTTGAGCGCTGACTTTTGAGGGACGGCCTTTTCTTGGCAGTGCCTGGATGGTGTGATGCAGCTTCCACTTCCTGATTATTGATCCAACTGTGCTCACTGGGATATCCAAACACTTGGATATTATTTTGTACCCTTTCCCTAATCTATGCATTTGTATTACTTTATCTCTAACTTCTGTAGAATGCTCTTTGGTCTTCATTTTCCTTCAGATTCACAGCCTGACCAATGATCCTTCAACAGTGGGGTTTTTATCCAGAAAATGTGACAGCAACTTTAATGGTTCACAGGTGGAGTCAATGGTAAGGTAATTGTATCCTCGTTAGGGCAATTTCTTTCATCGGTGTAAACTGGGAGCTTCCACAGCACAGGGGTTGAATACTTATGCAAGCAAGATATTTCAGTTTTTTATTTTTCTGTCATCTTACAATAATTGATTTTGAGTTTCAGTGTTTTAAAATAAAATATCAAACAGAACGAAATTTCAATGTACCATTTGTAATGCAGTAATATGAGAGAATTGGTCAGGGGGTTGAATACATATATATATATATATATATATATATATATATATATATATATATATATATATATATATATATATATATATATAGTTGCAGAGAAGTATTGACACCCTGTATATGAACAAGGTTACTGACTCATTTATTAAGTGTAATAAATATTGTTTATTAGCCAATGAAATCTCTCAATGGTGGCTGGTGTGGTTGGGGCTGACAACAGTTTAAGGGGATTTTAAAATAGTCCCCTATAAACACATTTTAGACTGTCAGATACAGCAGTCCAGATAAGCTGCATACCTGCCATTTATATATATATATAAAAAAATCAGAAATACACACTAAATTTAATGCGTAAAAATATGCAGTAATTTTGCTGCAGTTTGTCTGCCTCCTCTAAAACAACAACATCTTCCAGAATACAATGTTTTCATTTACTAGGAAACTGTACACAAGAAGAACCAATCCAATCTAACACCCCAGTACAGCTACAAATCCAACTGGAACCATCGTCAAGAGGCAACTGCTAAAAAAAGGTGCCTATAATGTGTCACCGTTTTATAACGTATTAATACAATTCCTTATTTTATTCATCTGCTTTATATTGAAGTTCACCAAGTTTAAGAATTTTTTAAAATAATGTAATTAAATTTGCAGTCAGTGTAACACTGTACCTCAAAAAATGCACTGAGCTGATAATTAACCTTGTAGAACACACTCATGGTCGTACAGTAGTTCAAAGTAACATTGCCTTTAAAATGGAAGGCTGTTTTTTAATGCCTACCCTATTACCATTAAATATTGTACAGTATTTATCGAGATTATTCATCACTTCAAGGTAATGTTGCATTTTACCCCTGAAAATACATTATACTCTCTCAGGTAGCTTAACTGGAGCGCTGGTCAGATATCATTGAAAATGGGGAGGTACCGATTAAAAACGTGTAATTACAAGATGAGATTCCTTGCTTTTACATTCATCTTCAATGTGTGTATTTTCAGTACCAATCATTTAAATGGGAAAAGCATCTTCTGATAATCTGAAATATTTAACTTCTCCTTGCGTTTTAAGGATGCTAATTGCTGGCCAGGGCTGCAGTAAGTTTGCTGTATAAGAAACAAGCTATGTGATTAATTTAATCTCCATTATTATGTAATGCCGGATGTTTGTTTATATGCAAAATATTAGATCTGCGAGCTCAACAGCTTTCAGTTTACAGTTGTAGGACTTCTTCACCAAACTGATCAAGTTGTATCCACAGAAATAAACTTCAACATACGCCTCCCTTAAATACCGTACAAAAAAAAGCAATAAAAATAATTGCGCCTTTCAAAACCCATAGTACTAATATCGCAACCCTTGAGTAAGCGCTGCAGCTGTTTTTAGCAATTTAAAATGAACATTGTGGCATTAATTCAAAGTAATATGGTCATAATAGTACAGGAAAGACTTCAATAAACTAATCTTGTGTATGCTTGTTTTTATTTATCAATCAACATAAGACACTCAAAAGACTTAAAAAACGAAAACCACTTAAGACTACTTACAAGTTCCTAAGTTAAAAGTCTCAGTTGTTTATATCTAATTTGGTAACTTTATTGGGTATTTTTTTTCCTTTATGTAAAATATATGCTAATGACAATTTGGAGTAAATGGCTTTGCGAATGTAACCCTAAATTAGTAATCCAAGGGTTATCTTAATGCTGAAAGTTACTTAGTGTTGAAAGAGTTAATCACCTTTGACACAATGTTCTTCCTGTTGCTGTTCCATTATTTATGCCACTACTCTTGTGATAAAACTCAGCCAGTGTCATCATTTTACAGTAAAAAAAGCAATAAACAATTGTGCCTTTCAAAAACCACAGTACTTCTGATTACCACCACCCCTGAATATGCGCTGCAGCTGTTTTTAGCAATTTAAAATAAATGCAGCGTCGTTATTTCAAAGTAATACGGTAAATGCATTTCATGCAATAATTAAACCACATCTGAATTATTCTGAAATGAATCAACAACTGTTCAAATACAGGGATCGAAATGAACGATGGCCCGGCACCACTTTCCCTTTAAACATTTGTCAAGATTTCCAAATTTGTCCTTTAAAATGTTTGACACCAACAGGTAACACTTAAAACCGCAACCATTTTTTTTTTTTTTTTTTTTTTAAGTGTTAATTGCAAGATGAGATTTCATGCCTTGTCGATTATTTTCAATCAGTGCATTTTTTTCAGTATTAATCAGAACGGGTCTTTTGACAGTCTGAATTAGATCAGGTCTCCGCCCATTTTACACATTTTTCTCTGCACATGACGTAATATACGATTTCCACAAAAAAAGTTTTTTTTGTTTTAGTTTTTTTTTTTTATAAATTTAGTCATTGCCAATTAGTTTTTATTATTTTCTCCCCAATTTGAAATGCCCAATTATTTTTAGGCTCAGCTCACCGTTACCACCCCTGCGCTGACTCGGGAGGGGCGAAGATGAACACACGCTGTCCTCCGAAGCGTGTGCCATCAGCCACCCGCTTCTTTACACTCTGCAGACTCACCGTGCAGCCACCTCAGAGCTACAGCGTCGGAGGACAACGCAGCTCTGGGCAGCTTACAGGCAAGCCCGCAGGCGCCCGGCTAGACTCCAGGGGTCGCTGGTGCGCGGTGAGCCGTGGAAAAATAAAAGGTGCAACAACTAAACTAAAATAATACAGAAAGGAAGAATTAACTAAACTAAACAGTACAAAAAAGGACACAAACAATGACACCCCACTCCCGCTGGTTGATCAGCGATCCAACACAATCTATGGGAGATTCCCTTAAGATGAAGGTTAGTCTTAACAGGGGTATCGTTAGTAACACAAATATTTACTTTCGTTAATATTTGATAATCAAAGCATCGTTAAATCAGTCTCATATATATAGTTTTGGTTCAGAAGGCAATTCTCACTCTTACGAGATAAAGACACTCTTGCGTCCAGACAACCTATCGAGAATTATCTATTATCAAGCCAGCTAAATTTGGATTCTAGCCTTAAACGTAGAATAATAATTGCCTTATGAAACTCACATCAATTTGTATAAATCACATACAAACAAATACTATAGTGTTCAACTCAAAGCATGAATTGAAAGCAATAATACTTGTCTTACATTCCACTTAAAACAAAACATTAATTTTACTTTAAGGTCTGCTTATTCTCGAGTTCATAAAAGGATTAAAACACTACTCATTGAATACTTAACGGACGTGCACTGCCTCATCCAGCTGATCCGTGTCTTCAACAATACAGACGCTCAAAGGCTCTCCTGCTGGCAAGGACAGGTCCAGGTTCCGGGGGTCTGCCTTCCTCGCGTTTCGTCTAAACCTCAGGGTACGAAAGAAATGTCTTTGCAAAGAACAACTCTTTCTCCGGTGATCAATCGGGGCTAAGTTAGAGATTTGATTACAAGTACTTTTATGATTTTAGACGTCTTACGCAGCGGACTCCCACACCAAGGCAAACACTAGAATAGTTATTTTGTATTAGAGTGTCTGAAAACGGTATCTCTGTTCCAGCTGGTTGCAGGCTGGATCTCCAGATTGTCACAGTTCAAAGACTGGGTTGTGTATTAGAACCATGGATTTCGTGTCGGGAGCGCTGTTTGAGTGTCGCGCTCATACTTTGGTAATGTTCTCTTTACCCCTGTGATTGGATATCTTGGGTATTTTGGGCAGTGCCTGAGTCCACGTGGAGTGTTATTCATTGGTTGTTCTCGTTCGGATGCAACCCCTTGTTCTCCATTGGTCCGCTATTCTGCCACCCGTCGGCTGGATTTATGTGATGGACTGGTTCCTGTCTTAGATGTCAAAGCACCCAGAACTGTCTGGGTTGCGGCGCCGAAAGAGTCATTCAGCGATCATGAAGATAAGCCATTTGTTCAGCAGTTAGTTTATGACTCTTTTTAAAAGCATTCTTTGTCAGTGGGGGAGTTTGTGACCAGAAACCAAGAAGACACAGAGAATGGTTTAAGATTCCCCTCTGTATATTTAAATTCTGTTACTTTCATACACATAATGATATTATGACCCCCTCTGACGCTACACTGGCTATACTCTTCCAGAAAAGACTTTGCATACAAGTTCCTGCCCATGGTATATAACAAAGAACGCAAGAAGTGAGCTGATGAATTGTGGGGGAAAAGTGTGTGCCTTGCTTTGGACGGATGGTTCAATGTTCACAATGAGCCGATTATGTGTGTTACTGTGACGACAGATGATGGTCAAATGTACTTGGTAGATACAGTAGACACTTCTGGAAAATCATACAATGCTGAATACCTTGAAGAATTTGCTGTATATTCAATCGAAATGGTAGAAGAGGAGTTCAGCTGCCATTTTGGGATAAAGTGTTGTGACGGATTATCTGCATTATCGTGACAGATATAGGGTTACTGATTTTTCCACGATCGCGGAATCACGGACGGAATCGCAGAATTAGGCACTGGGAACGGAATTGGCATTTTGGGAATGGAATTCTGCATTGCAACTGCACCTTTTAAATAAATAAATAAATAAATAAAAACGCTGTTATTCTTCTATAAAAAAATTATGGATTTTTGAAAACTGATCTACCCAGAAGCCCAGCGATGACACTTGTATAAAACGTTTTGTTGTTTATTTGGATCTTTGGATAACGAGAAGACAGGTGGTTTTGTGGGAGTTACGTTGATGGACTGTCTGCCTGTTGCGGTGCTGCCTGTTTGCTCTGTGAGTCGAGTTTAAAAAAAGCAACTAGCTGTTTTGTGAGAGTTCTGTTCTGTGGAATAATTTCGGAGTTGTATATACAGAAAAGTGAAAAGTACCTGAAAAAAATGATCGACACCCCCCCACCCCCCGGGTTAAAAAAAACTTAATTGAATTTATGTATTCATTTATTTAGTTATCATCACAAATCCGTTACTCCATCACCCGCTCAATTTATCATTAACTCCTTAATAATACTACATACTCAAGAGTGATTTTTAGTTTTTTTACTCGTGTTGCTATAACATGGCTCTCTCTAGTCTAGCTACTGTAGTAAGAACAGAAAATTGTAAAAATTGTAGATTCAACAATGAGTGGAACAATAATTACTTAATTATTTTACCAACTGTACCGAACACAAAGCCAATGTATTCATTGTGCAATGAATGTGTCAGTAGTTAAGGAATATAATACGAAATGGCATTCTGAAACCAAACAAGGAGCTTTTGGAAATACGTATCCAGAGGGCACAGTAGTTAGAAGCACGGATCTCTTCTTTACAGTTATACTATTAATATGTCACATACATTTTAAAATGTTTGTAATGATAGTCCGTTAAATTCTCACACTCTTCTATTATTAAAGTACTATTCATATGGCGAAATGTGTAAGTCTTGTTCAATATATGAACATTAAGTTATATAATATTTATTATTGCTTAAAAATGTGGAGAGTAAAATACTGTGGCCTGCCTACTCCTAGCTTTTTTCCCCAAACTGGCCCCCTTAAATATTTGGAGATGGCCAGTGTGAAGGCGCAAGTTGTTCATGTGGTGAAGTACTTCAGAAACAATCACTGCTTCAGCTCAATACCCCAAGGACAATGGACAGTGCCTTTTCATGCCACAGGACAGGCTGGCTTACTTGCTTGCTGGGAGCCACTCACAGTCAACACAAACAAAACAGCTTAATGCATTTAATACATTGTTGTCTGCAATTACTGTGTGTTGCTTACGTGAATGCTTTTGCACTGACAGTCCCACACAATCCCTCTGTAGTTAAGGTCAAACGCAACCACTCTCAACCCCGGTTTCAGAAACTGTTGATGGGCTGCATTCGGGTCTAAAGCCCAGGGCTTCAAATTACTCTCTGCCGCCAACCAGATCAAAATTGTGTGATTTAGAAAAAAAAAAAAAAAAAAAAAAATACAGGAGACAAACTACTTTTAAAAAACGTAATGTATGACTAACAAATTTTCCCAAACGAGATTTAAAATTGTTGGCAATTATCTCGTTTTTTAATAAAATGCGAATTTTAATGTGACTGATGCAACTTCCCTTATCGGTTTTGAAGCAGCTGGAAGTGACTTAACACAGGGAGAAGGTGTACAAACGAATACATACATTTTGATAGAGACAGGTCACTTTTTAATTTTAAAATGCCTCATATTTGTGTTGTAGCTGGTTGTTCCAACCAGGCAAACAAAAAACTAAATATTAGTATACATAATAACCCCCCCCCAAAAGACAAAAAAATGCAACGTATATGGGAGAAACAAATTAAAAAAACCTGAGGAAAGTGGTGTATGTCGACATGGAAGTATACCTATGTAGTGCGCATTTTCAGCTGAAATGTTTTGAAGAGAGCCCAATTATGGGCATTGGTGTGAAAAGAATAAAGATTTTAAAACCTACCGCGGTTCCAACTATTTTTAATAAAAAAAAAGCTACTGTAGTTTTACTAAGTTTTCCATTAAATCTACTACTAGCAATTTGTTTTTAGTTGTTTTTTTTCAGGTCTTTATAAGCACAATGTGCAATATAATGATGTAATATATAAATCTGGTAATATAAAAACAACTGTTTAGAGTTTTGTGCGGCAGTTTCAGTTTCTAAACCGGTTACTAAGCAACCCGGCTCAGAGATTTTAGTATGTCAATGCCACAATAAACTGTCAGTGAAATACAGTAGAACCATTAATAAAAAAAATAAATAAAAAAAAACACATGGTATTCAAATAATATTTCCGGGTATTATTTGATTAATTGTAGCGGGATTAAACATAATTTGGTAAAAAATGAATGTGATTATATGTTCAAGTGAGACCTGTTAATATTATTTTTTATGTTTTTTAAAAGTCAAATTCCTGTCATAGGCTCTTTAAATTTGTACTATTCCATTTACTTTCTGAGGGTGTTAAACCAATTTATTATTTAAAAAGCCATATATGTAAGTGGTCTGTAGCTCTTACAGTAACCACCAGCTGAAATTGCAGCAAATTTCAGTTTTAAAAGATGCTGAGTGACCCGACCCGCTTTGATCTTAATGCATAAATACAGTTAATTTAAGTTTTAAGAATGAGATGAGGCAAAAAAAGTTCCAACCTGTGCGTTTTTAGGAAATTCATCGTAAGAATGCCTAGGCCACCAATCACTAACATGTCCCAATGCATTTAAAAAAAAAGTTAATGTTTTTATTGTTTATACATTTGGGATAAAGTTATTAAAAAGTGTGAACTACACTACAACTGTCTTCCAGTTGCTTAAGCCACATTGATGTGGCACAGAAAATACTTTAAATGAGAGCTTGTGAGTTACTACTGTATTACCAGGAAATGGCAGTAGTAGCATCACTTAATATTTATACACTATATGCTTCAATGTTTCATTTAGCCTAAATGTATTGCAATATTTTATAATATATTATATTATAGTAATGGTTTTGAAAGAAATTAATTCGTCCATTGTGAAGCAATCTAGAAAATCTTCCAAGATGGATTCCAGACATCCATATTGGATGCGTGGTCGAAATCATGGTTACTCAACAAATTCCCTACAGTGGGTTGAACACTCCAATTCAATACAGTCCCAGACATACAGCGCCAACCACTACATCAAGCATCTCCAAACACCTTTCTATTTTGTAGTTTGGATTGGGGGTGTTTCTATCTTGGAAGGAAAAATTCCCAAGAAATAGCAGAGATGTTCAGAAAAATAATAGTAAAAAAGTATTTTATGTTTCCTAAATATTTCAAAATCATGTGTTTAGCAGAAGCAGTGCCAATGACTTCTAGAATACAGACTGGAGATGGATGGACTAACCATACTGACATGTTAAACCTTGTGAGTTATCCATTGTTTCTTTGGTTTGTTTTTTACAATCAAATCTAGCCACTATATACAGTATACCTCCGAAGAGCCATGCATCTCCAGATTATGGGCGTGCCCTCATAGTGATCTCTATGGAAAGCCACCTGGGACAAAAAAGCGTTGTGCTGCACGAGCCAGAAACTCATGGGACAAAGAAAAAAAAAAAAGCAACCACATCATTCTGAAATGCCTCTCTTAAACAGTACCCAACTTCCTGAAAATGTTATGTAGTGATTTTTATATAGACTGTATATACTGTATTATCAAGGCTCAAAGTTAATGTATATTTGGTAACATGTTGCTACCCAAAACTCTTAATTTGCTAGTTTTTTTATGCAGTAGCATTTTTCTGATACCTTATGCTGCAGTATATGACCGACCCTTAATGAACACGTACATAATTATCAGTATTGTTTTTTTTTTTGTTTGTTTTTTTTAACACATACATTATTAGTATCTTTCATAAAGCGGGAAATCATTGCTAATAGATCTTCCTGATAGATGACTGAGGTTTGTACCGCCCCATGTAGATACGCACGAGGCCCACAATGCAAATCGTACTGGACAGTGCAGTACAAATACCTCCAGTACTACAGAACAACGTGGACACAATTTAACAGGTATGACGTTTATTTTATAGACCAAAAGTTAAATTAAATAAACTTAAAAATATTACTGTTTTATAAGATAACAGACAATGACCTAACAGAATATTACGTTTATTGAGTGTCATGGAGATTATTTTGTTATAATGTTAACCCTGGTTTCACTCACACTAAAAATGAACACATAATAGGTAGATAATTATTACTTTAATCAAACTTCTTCTGACTACGAAAAAAAAAAAAAAACAGGAGCAAACAGCTAACTATAACGTTACCATGATCCAAGTAACGTCTTCCTTGTTTTAGCAGTACAAATAATAGAAGGAATACAATGAGGTGCATTCATTTAGCTGTTTTCTTTTTATAATAGATTATCACTACCTTGCGTACTTCTCCTGTTTAACTAGTGAAACGTATGCTTTAACACAAAATGTATATATATATATATATATATATATATATATGGGTTGG
Organism: Acipenser ruthenus; assembly: GCF_902713425.1. NCBI lineage: Eukaryota > Metazoa > Chordata > Actinopteri > Acipenseriformes > Acipenseridae > Acipenser > Acipenser ruthenus. The sequence continues at coordinate 13,930,800 of NC_081192.1, read as the reverse complement.
GAGATATATCCATCCTGATTGGCTGACAGGCATCCCAAGCCTACAACCAACAGGTAAAAACAAGTTCCAGCAACTAAAACTTTTTACAAACATATATTATTGCGATGAGCACTTAAAAAAAAAAAAAATTGAATTGGCCGCCATTTTCCCCCCAATAAAAACATAATAATAATAATAATAATAATAATAATAATAATAATAATAATAATAATAATAATAATAATAATAATAATAATAACACATTGTCAGACTTCCTCCATGTCAATTTGAACTTGTTTGGTGATTCCAAAGTCCACACATTCCTGGAGGATTTAGACCGCAACAATCTTTTAAATGTAGCGGTGCCATGCTGGAATTAGCTCTCGTTTTCAAAACAGCTCAGTTGTGATTGTAACCTTATAATTTATAAGGTCATACAATGCAGGTTTCAAGGATAATTTTGTACCACTTAAATTGTACCGATGAAACATAACCTGGTTAACTGTACTGATAGCATATCAAAGGCTTAGATGACAGATATGGTTGCATTCTTGTAGAACTTAAGGATAAAACAAAATATATTTTTCGACAAGAAATTGCATTAGTTCCATTACTTAGTTGAGTTGGTTTCAGTAAATACTTTCTGATTTAAATATAGGCCTACTATGTGATAGTTTGGGTTATTCAGTTTATTTAAAACAGTTGGTAGGTGTTTATTTTTTAAATTATGTTTATATATAATTATTAGTCGAATAAACCGCTAACGAATAAGACCATTTTGCTACCTACTTTCCAGGCAGGTAGCAAATCTTCACTACTGCCTTAAAAAGTTAACTTCTAGCCCTGATATGTATTTTTTTGTTGCGACTTTCTGTTATGTGGAATGTAATAAACGAGAAGCAAAACGGTGAGTTTTTTTCACCTTCATTTTACCACGCCATTTCCAAGTTAGTTATTATTTAAAGTTTAAATTTCAGTTTTCGTTTGCTTGTTCAGCTTATTAGTTTATGAAAACGTGTCTATGGCCACTGTTTACTGTGAAGAAACGGTAATGGCAAGGAATGAAAATAAAGAAAATGCAGTGTCAACTTTATGTACTACCTATTTCGGGAATAAACAAAACAACGTTTAACTTAAACTGCTATTTGGCGTCCTTTGTTTTGTAGTGAATTCACTGGGATAAAGTACGTTTTTATGCAAAAATGATGTTCCTTTTATTCTCGGCCTTGTTTTACTGTTCTATGTGTTCTTTCTTTTGTTTTTCTTGCATTCTTTTATTAATATTTGTCAGTGTTTTTATTCATGTGAAGCGCTTTGCGGCAATTTTTATTGTGAAAGGCACTGTATTAAAAATAAAGATTATTTTTATTATTATTATCTCTGTCACGACTTCTCCTACTTCACAGTGACCACATTGCCTCTTGTCTCTGTGGTGGTCGGCTTTTGGGTTGCTGTGGTTTAAATTAACCCAGTATTTTAGTGCCACAATACCCTAATCTATATCTGTGATACAGTAAGGACAAGCGACCATGGTAACTACAGAATAAGCTTCAGGGCAGTACCTGTAGAACGGGGCAGACCCCAGAGGCACTGACAAGAACAGTGAGTAACACTGTACATTTATCCACCGCAACACATGACCTAATAAAAGTTATCATTCAGTCTTTCAGGAGAAAAAAAAATATTGACTCACAAAATGAGTTTACTGTTCCCCACATCTGTTGGTTTTTGAGCTACAGTACTACACAGGGTTTTCCCTGGCTTGTATAGTTTTGTAATCACTAGTGACTATTCCTTTCAATAAACTTTAGTCACTGGTGAAATTCAGTAGTCACTACTGGTACAAAACTCCACAGACCACAAGGGGTGTTATGTATCCTGTTTTTTTCCACCTGTACCTTAAATTACCATAATATAGATATATTGTATATACACTTGTGTAATAAATTACTCATGCACCATAACAATGTATCTTGCGTCCCTGTTTGTTTTGCCATATAACATGGCAATACAACACATAACATTGCACTAAAACAGAAAGATTCCAGTATAATATGTATAGCCTACCAACTGCTTTTCATATAAAAAATATATCCTATTCATTTCAGGTTTTCTTTCTCTAAACAAATAATGTATAGTGCAATATATTACAGTTGTTACAAGGCAGTGACTAAAATCTTATTTAAAAAATATAAGTGTGTGGGGTGACATGGTGAGGAGGAGGAGGAGGAGGAGGAGGGGTATTGGAACTCCATTTATCCGCGTGCTTGGGGGGGACATAGGTCCACGGATAAATGAGGTGTCATTGCGTGTGACTATACTGGACATACTGGAGATGTATGCAATACAATATATTACAAAGACAGAAGAATGTTTTAAAATGAGTTTACTTTGACAGTGTTACTCCTAGCAAAATCTAAATGTGATACACCTCCAACCCCATTTCCCTAGCTTTTTCTGTTACCCAAATAAATAAATAAATAACAAAACTACAAAGCTGCAAGATCATAAGACATTTTATGACGGGATAAGCTATTCAGCCCATCAGAGCTCACAATTTTCCTATAAACTAAGTCGTCTGTCTAGCAGTTAGAAATATCACAAGGTATTCGCTCATTTATTCCATGCATTAATATTAAATAATGGTAGCAAAGTGTTGCTGGTTCTACTGTATATGTTTACAGTATCCTTGGAAACTGCTACTTTTATAATATAAAACAGCATATGATCGATTCCTTAGTGGTTACTGTACATCAAGGACACATTATTGCATTCTGTGTATCAGTTATATCACGAGAATGTCTGCAACAGTTCTGTGTGATTAATTCTTGTGTTACATTTAAGTTATCAGTCCAACAAGGTCTGCTCTGTTTTTTTTCTCTTCCCTTAATTATATATTTTTTTTAAACTAAAATGTTTTTTCACACATTTTCTTTTTCATAACTTTGCTTTAGTGGATAAAGTATTCTTTTTTGTTTCATTATTTATTCTGTACAGGGAGGTATCATGTGATGATGACACCATCGCACCAAGTATAAAACTTAAACAAGACACCCTATACAAACCAATAACCTATCCTTAATTTAGCAATTCATTCACTTCATTTGTAATGAAATCGGCGAATGAGCACACAGTCTACATAATGGGAGATACAGCAGAAATAGCAGTGTGATGATACATTGTTCGACAAAAAATGGGAAAACAATTACATTTTGCATTATGTTTTTCTAATAAAACCATGTAGTGTTAAACAGATCTGAAATAGAGGTATTTTGTGTGACCTTAGAATTGAGTGTTAAAAGTGCCCAACTTACAGTAAAGTGTGACAGAATCAATTATGAATTTGTCAGTAAACAGATTCACTTGTAATGTGCGCACTGGATCAGCACTCCAAGTATAAAAATGACAGCTTGCCATGTCAGTTCCTGAGGTTTTTTGGACAGGCACACAAAAAAGTACAGTAAAGGTTTCATCTTTAAAAAAAAAATTTAAAAAAATAAACTTCTTGAACAGTAACCTAAAATGAAAGATGACAGGGAGAAACACGGAATACAGTCACATCTGAAGATAGTATGAGCCACAAGTAGCCCCTAATAGGGTTGGCTGCGCTCCAGCTTTGCTAGCTCTGGCTCTGGAGTGGCTCCGGTAGCTCGGCTCCAGCTCCAGACTGGCTCCAGCTCCAGACGCTCCAGCTCCAGACTGGCTCCAGAGCTATGGAGACCCCCTGCTCCAGCTCCAGACTGGCTCCACAGCTATAGAGACCCCCTGCTCCAGCTCCAGACTGGCTCCAGAGCTATGGAGACCCCCTGCTCCAGCTTCAGGCTAGCTCCAGCTCCGGTGCAGCCCCACACTGCTGCTCCAGCTCCAGCTGCTTTTAGCTGGCTCTGGCTCTGGCTCCAGAGCCACTAAAACCTCTAATCAACAATGTATGTTCCTGCCTATCCTAGTAACATTCTATTTAAGTTTTCTTTTAATTGTTCAAATCAGGTAAAATGTGTTTTTTAGAGACAAGAATGTGAAATCTTTGCTCTGTTCAAATCTTTGAAATCTATTTACTGTATTCCCTTGACTAACACGCTGATTCTCTCTTTTTGACTCACGACAGCAGTAGAACAGATAATCGGATTTGGATAATTTTTTAATTTTTTTTTTTTTTAATTAAACTGCTAGGTACAAACTTTTGATTGCTTACATATGTATATATAATATGCCTAATAAGTATAGGAGAGTTGTAACATTGATATCTGTAGTCTTTATTATTATTATTATTATTATTATTATTATTATTATTAATTTTTTATGGTAAATTCTCAATCTTGGTATAATAATAATATACAACGCAGTTAACTGTACAGTAAAATACATTTTAATAAGGAAAAAATATCTGTAATAATTGAGTGCTGGGACTAATATCCCAAAAAATATATTTTACATGTAGTCGAAGGGGTAAAAATGTCTGTCAGAAATGAGAAATACGCATCACAACCTGTTTTGCCCTGCACCGACTTACCACCTTGCCAGAAGGGTAATAGGAAAAAATAGCACTTCTGTTCTTGTGAAGATTAACACAGCCACTCTTGGTCCTCTAAATTCTGGCTGTCGATAAAATGAGTTCAGATTAGGCTGCACTCGCAACACTAGCTGCCAAATAGTGATCTCTACACACATGTAAAGTTGCAATGTCAGGGATTATTAAAAAATATGCATTGTCTCGTTATGTTTTTACCTGAAATGCAAGATTTTATTTGTAATAACGTTTTGCAAATTAACAACTACTCAAATACATGTATGAATCGTGAACAGATATCTGAACATGAACATACCATGTCTGTTCCAGCAGTATAATAAATATATGTTACATGGACAGAATCAGTGTTCTATAAAGTACATTATCTATACTTATTACTATAATATACATTATACATTTCATTTAGCAGTCAGTCTGCCCCACCCTACATTGTGAACATGATAACTGCCTTGATTTTGTACCGATCTTCACCAAGCTTTTATTTTATTATTACATCCCAGCCTCCTTTGTACGTTTCAGATTGCATTTGCCTATAACCTTTCACTCACTGTCCTCTTCTACGCAATTATAAGGACCCTCTCTATATGCCTGCACTGGTTTCATAAAAGGCAATGCCTGCAGATACCGGAATACATGATTCTAATTGATAATTTGACGACCCCTTATATCAACAGAAATATTATGTACATTAAAGTACTTCTTAATTTACATTTAGGTATTTTATATACTTTTTTTGTTCATTGAACTGAATAATTGAGGAAGATTTTTTTTAATGTGATGAAAGGCAGGAAATAGTGGAGCTGCTCTGAAACCTCAGCCCCAGCTCCATGCTCCGGAGCTCAGCTCAGAAAACTGGCAAGCTCCACTCCACTCTGGCTCCAGGACTCAGGAGCCAGAGCATGGCCAACCCAAGTCCCTAGTGACCAAATGTTCAAACAAAATCCTGAAAATGGTTAGTAAAGTAATATAAATGGATAGTAAAAGTAATATAAAATGCAAGTAAAGGGAAAATATAAAACGCCATTTCTTAATGTGTACTGTAAATAGCAGGGAAACTGAACAACATTTGTAATGAGTCTAAATAAAGGATCAAGGAATACTGCAGTGTACCAAATGAAGACACTGGGCTCAATTCACAAAACTTAACTCAAAAGTTATTTCGGTTTTCATATCTGTTTTCAAAAACAAAATATAGGCTACTTTACAACACTCTCCAGACATGTTGTATGACTGTGTAGAAAGCTTAAAGTCACCTACAAGAACCTGCTAATGACATATTACTGAGGAACAATTAATCATCACTATGTGCAGCAAAAAAGACCAAGTACAAGTCAAATTCTGACTGGCCTTTCCCACCACCATTTAACATTTGAAAACCAACTGATCACCCACACCTGTCCTAGACCACATATTCAAATCACTACGAATCCCACACAATATTTATTAATATCACTACCACCAACACATTTTATGTTTTTTATTTTATTTTTTTTACTGACAGCGAACAAACGTTATTATGCTTGAAATCTTTAACGCCGGTGTTTACTCTTGAGCAAAGGAAGCATTTGCAAAATAGTAGGAGCACAGCAAGTTACATAAGAGGTAACCAAAATGCATTTAGATTGTTCACCTTTAACTGTGACCTGAAATAACAAACAAAACCATTTTTAAAATCAAAGTTTTTTTTTTACAAACTTACACAGGTAACTACTATCTCAAGAATAGTTTCCCATTGTATTTTTTTTACCTTATACTTCATTTTAGTACTCTCTGATGCAAAGCCACCAATGTCAGCTTACTAACGATTAACGCATTCGCAGATGTCAGTTACCTAGGTTTTTTCTAGCGGGTTTGCGACAGGGCGTTTTGCTCCACTAGTTTAGGAACCACTACACTTACATTTTCTAGTGTAGCTACAAAATAATATCAAAGAACTTAACTGAAAACCCAGTGGACGGTGACTTTTTTTTTTGTACTTTTTGAAATGGAAACAAGCTAAACGCTGTTGACTCAAAGACAAAGAACATAATAGTTTAAATATTTGGTGCAGATTATATATATATATATATATATATATATATATATATATATATATATATATATATATATATATTACTTCTACTAGTAATATTTCAAGTTGTTTTCATTTGACAACTGAGTAAACAATATAATTAACTCTATATGCGCCTCAATCTTTTCACTGACATCACTAACACGGTCACTAGACAAAGCTCTCACGGTTTGTGTGCTCATACTAACCTATCTAGCTATCCACACACATAGACATACATACACATATATACACACACACATATATATATACATATATATATATATATATATATACATATATATACATATATATATATACATATATATACACATATATATATATATATATATATATATACATATATATATATATATATATATATATATATATATATATATATATATATATATATATATGAGAGAGATGCACACACACATACATATATGAGAGCAATACATTGAAATTCCTATATTTTTAAACCTGCTTTTCCTTTCTGCTATTTATTTTTATTTCACTGCAGTTTCCCTAAAAAAATAAATAAAGCCATTGTACGGTACTACATTTCAAAACGTGCAGTAGTAGTACACACCTCCTTATTTGACCCAGTCTTTGCTCAGTACAACATAAAACACTGTGACTGTGTAAACAACAGTGCTGGAAACAACCATTTCAGTACAACAATCTTTTTATGTTGAGTTTGGATGTGCCAGGTATCCAGGATCTGGGTCGGCTAACACAATGTCAATAGCGTCAAATGAGTGGAAAGCCCTGGCTTTGTGCTTCAAGCGTACTTCTTATTGTGCGCTGACACTCAGCCGCAGCCTGGCACTCCGACACTGAACACAGCCTGCTCTGTTGTCAGGCTCAGACACTGTCACTGTTGGACTCGCACTGCATCACAATCTTCGGGCTGATTTTTTTAATACCATCTGGACTACGTTTCGTACATCTTCTTCACAAACACGCTATAACCTGCGAATACATTTTCAATGCTCCACACACAGCAAAATCAAGATGTACAAACATTTTTAAAAAGCCACGCTGCAGATTATTCAGTTATTCCCCCACTACAGCTATATTTTGTACACCAAGAGGTAAATCAATCTGCTTAGTTTTCACTTACCAGTGTGAAGTGATTTGGATCCCGCGTATTCATTTACTGTATGTAGGATCATACACCTGGGCGCTTTAGTGGCAACAATAAATATCAATATCAATATTTAATATTAAAACGAACTCCTGATCAGTACGTCGTTTCCTTCCTGCTTAGATGGTTTTGAAAACATTCCCCCTCTGTGTCGTCTCTAACGAAAAAAAACAAGCGAATATCCAACCACCTCATCTATTGGCTGAAACGTTGTCATGTGCTTCAACTACCACGAAGGTCCTAAAAGATAACAAAAAAAAAATTGGCTACCGCCACAAAATGTATATACACTCCACCTCCCTTAATTCTGTCACTTTTATAAAATGAAAGCAAGTTGTTGCGTTAGGAAATTGTGGTTTTATAACGGCATTGGAATAGAACTAGGTTTAAATTTCAGTTGTCGAATTAGGTTAAAGAAAATCAAAGGTTTCGTTTTTCAGATGTTGCCTGGGGGTGCAAAGGGAGGATGGATGACGCTCTCTACCTGACGTCATCCTTTCCGCTTTCCCCTTCTGCAGCGACTGGAATATTCTCGAACGTGTTGGAGGGGAAATCAAGCGATATCGTGGAAAGCCGTGGGCGACCCGGACTGAAAAGGCGGTATATTGGACATGATAGTTTCAATGACTTGCTCCTAACATTATCTTTCGGTTAGCCAGGAATTTTTTTTATGCTGAGTCTTAGTTATTCATATTTTTTTTGCTGTTGTTTGTTTCAGTTCTGCGGGGTTTATGGCGCAGTGAGATTTATGTAAAGTACACTGTGCGGCTGCGTGCCAGTGAGTGTTTTGTTGCAGAGTTGGCGTGAGTCATACACAGGAGAAGGGCAGTGCGGGGGAGGGGAGACTAGACACAGCAGTTGAACTTGGAGGGAATGAATGGAATCGACAGCACTTAACGCTGGGGGCTTGTTTACAAAAGTCTGGCAGTTACTGGTTTTATAACGAGGAAGCGTAAAAGTAAGATTCATACTAAGTATTGTTGTTTGTACAACGTTTTTGGCGCGTATTTTGGTAAAGTTACTTTCTATGTTTTGGTAACGGGTGATGGTAATATAAAATTATACAAGTTACATTGCTACAGTAGTGTATCTATTTTATAACTTAAACATCTCCTACAATTTGAAATACATGCAAGAGTACAATTGGTTAATCACTTATACTGGATCAAAGATGGATAAGTATAGTGTGGTTCATAATATTTGCTAAACTACACGTTTATTTTACATAACTGTTAGTTACTTTAGAAAAACATAATTGAATAGCGGTCTTGATCACATTTAAATTATATTGGAGGCAAAGGCCACATCTGTCAAACAATTTTGTTGAAGGTCATAAGATCCTGAAGTGCGCATTACTGTTCTAGATAGCCTAGTACTAGCTGTGCCTCTGCATATATCAATTTCATGGATACTGTGTGTGTGTCTATCTATGTAGAGAGAGAGAGAGAGCGCGCATCAAAATAAACGTATCACATGTATTTGAGTATCAAAAGAAACGTATAACTTATTTGGATACAATTCACTAGATGTGATCGAAAAATGACAAATTCTGTTTTAGAGGAGGTGCAGTGACTTTTTATTGTGCTGATTAACAAATGACATCACGAAGATGCTGCAAAATGATCTGTCGATCTTGGGCAGGTGTTGTGATTTGGTCTCCCCAGTTCGTGGCCTGTCATTGACATAGTGTGTCTGATTATACCGTCTCGCCAGGTTTGAAATTGCTGGCTGTGAGCACCCAAGACGGCGAGCCACAGTATGCTGCCCTAGTCCAGCCTCCAACATGCCAATTGCACGATGGCGCTGCTCTCTTGACAGACGTGGCATATATATATATATATATATATATATATATATATATATATATATATATATATATATATATATATAAATATATATATATATATAAATATATATATATAATTTCTGTGATTTTCTTTATTGCTTTTATTCAAGCTTGCAATTAAACAGCTGAAATCACTCCATATCCAGTGTCTAATCAACTGTCTACCTAATTAGGTGATTAAGTGCATATGCTTTAGGCCTAGTCACTCAAGCGTGTCAAGGATGAATGATCAAGTGATTAAAAAGAAACCAAAAACATTTCGTCAATGCCCATCATTTTATATACCTTTTTTTTTTGATAAGTTTCTTTTGATGCTCGGTATAGGTAGATAGATAGATAGATAGATGATAGAATTTAAATATTAACACTTCTTGTTTAATGTAATAATGAAACCAAACAAGTAAAACTTCTATATAAGTTATCATCATAACCGTAAGCCCCCCCCCCCCCCCCCCATAAATGCCATTTAAAAAGGTGCTATTGTTTGTCCCAGGCATGCTAGACATTTATTTTGTGTTTTGGAAAATCATTGCCCTTTCCTAGATTATTTATTTATATATGTAAGGTTATAATTTTTTTGTGATGTATAAGTTTGGTTTCTATTGCTTGCTACAGTACCAGGCTGTATCAGGGGTCCAAAGACGAGTGATAAAACTAGAAAATATAAACTAGTATTTCTAAATGTGTATTTGGGTAAAATGATAAAACCTATACAAAATATTAGAAACAGCTAACAAAATAACAGCATTAAATCTTACTTAATGTATATTGCCATCACTTTACAAGTCTTACATTGCCCTAGATACAGATTATCATTTTTTTTTATTTTTTATAATTGTTAATGTTTTTCTAAGCTGTCAAATCGATCGGCTCATTATTATGCATATTACTTCAAAACGTGCAGAAACACATTTTGAGTTCAAAATTCCTCTTAAGAAAAGTTTAGGGCTGTAACGAAGGGTATATTTTGACCTTCGAAGGTTCGAAACACATTACAAACGAAAGTTCGAATCTTCAGTAGTACTAATTAGCATAATTTACTGGTGACTGTCACCATAGCTACTAGTTTATATTTGATTGGAAATCCAGTTATTATCTTACAGGTAATCCATACAGATGGTATAACATTCATATGTAGTTTAAAAATGTTATATAGAACAGTAATCATGTTTTCATAATTTAAATAAAAATATGCATTTGTGTACACAAAATTGATGCTGCAAAATTGATGCTGCTTGCGATATACAGGTATTGGGCGATAATGCAATTTCCTGTTATCGATTATCGGCTGAATAAAATAAAATGTATAACATTTCTTGTAACGTGTCTTGTTATTGCTATCCTGTTTACAAAATAAGTGTTTAAAAAAAAAAAATCCAGTTCATATAAGCTCTGAATTGCAAAAAATTTTAAAAATCTCAGCTGTTGAACAGTTTCACATTCCAAACACAGATCGCATGTTACTGTCACCTGGTTGGGATCTTCATATACAGTTCAGTTTTTGAAATAAAAATGATTAGTGTTATCGTATACTTTATGTTTCATACTTATTCTCCCATAACATTTCTCTTGCAATGTCTTGTCACTAGGTATTCAGTACCGGTGTTTTGGCGTAATACCTTCCTCCAGTGCACAGTGGCAGCGCCATAAAGAGGTGCTACGGATAACGATTTGGTAGTGCATTTTAATACTACAACTTTTGTTTAAGTAATAGGCATTATACAAATCAAAATATCGAATTTTCCATGTGAGTGACATAGAATGAGTGATTTATAGTATTTCGCACATTGTCAAGCGGTTTCTGTTAACAGAAAAAAGAAAACACCTTTGAATTCCTCGCTAGCGAACAAACCTTTTGAGCGCAGCCCTAGAAAAGTTTGATTCAAGATAAGTTATAGGCTAAAAACAACTACACAATCTCAATAGTAGTCGTTCCCCTCCACCTCCTTTTTTTTACAAGAACTATAACTACAAGGACATTGCATATTTTTTGTTTTTCCTCAATTACTACAATATAACATTTAGAAAAATGCACAATGTGGTAACACTGAAAGTGAGATCTGGTTTTACATTAGGATAACTTTACTGGAATTATTTTGTTAGCGCTATGTGCTTTAAGGGCCTTCACACTGGTCATTAACGCTTAATTAGAAAATACATGATCATAGGGGAAAAGTGTTTAATATATACACAGACAGCACGTTTGCACTTTAGTCTTTCATTGACATGTGATACACCATTAATGTCCAAGCCCACATTTAAAAGGTGTATTATTCATCTCAAATAGATCTTTAAAACAGTTAAAGGTCTGGTCGCACTCCAAAGCCAGGCCCAGTGGGTGGTTCTGTCAGGGAAGTCAGCCCGCCAGCCGGTTCACAGGAGAAACGACCATTCCTGAAAAATTAAGGGTCAATTTTAGTATGCTTTATGTAGGCTAAATCTCTGAAATTAACATGGATACTAACAATAACCCAGCATGCTTTTAGCATATTGCAGAAACCAAAAAAATGTGGCAACGGTCTGAATTTCTGTACCCTACTGTAGTTTGTTACAATCTTACATAAATAAAAAAAAACTGCATAGTAGGTCAGAGCAATATAGACTTAAAGGATACATAAGGACCTTTTTATTTTATTGTGTTACATGTTCCCATGTGTTGCTACAACTGTTTACATTAGGTGCGTGTATTTCCCATCACCCCCCTGCTCGTATTTCCCATCATCCTCCTGCTGACTGGTAAATCCATATGTTACATATGTGAGCAGGAGGATGATGGGAAGTGTAGTTCTGAGCGGTCCATGCAAGTACATGAGGCAGGGAATGCAATTTCAAAGTTTAAAACAGTGGTCAAAATGGTAAAAAAAAAAAATATGTAAAACAATACACACCTTACGTAAACAGTTGTAGCAACACATGGGAACATGTAACCCAATAAAATAAAAAGGTCCTTATGTACCCTTTAATCATCCATGCACAGAATTATCAAAAGCAGCTACCTTGATATACAGTTGCTTTATCAGGTGTAGTGTCAAGAAAAACCTGTGGGATTGAGCTCTTCCATATTGAATGGAAAACATTTGTCAAACCAAAGTGACTGGGATTGTCAGTCTGTGGTAACTTTGTGCAATGTGTATTAGCAGGACATTTGTATTGTTGCTGCATTCAACATCTACTAAAAGCAACTAATTACTTAGGATCCTTACCTTGGACCAGGTAATGGTACTTTTCCTGCCTTCAGATCATCAAGAATTTGTTCAATGTCCTGAGGTTTAAGATCCTCCTAGGGAGGGGTTGAAAAAATAGTTACAGTTACAGTTTTACTTTCTTGGACTGTAAAACACAGATTGTAGGTTTTGCCAAACTCTTCTATCTCGTTCACACACAAACACTTGCGCTTTGCCTGAACAAATCCAGAGATGACAGACATTGTGCTTGAAACCTCTTTCATTAATGAAACTTTAGTGCCAATATAATCTATAGTTCTTTCAATACTTTAAATAAAACTATTCAAACAGCTAGCATACCCTTTTCTCTTCTTCCATTCACATTTTCCAGTATCACTTCATATAGCACACTTATAATTCCTAGTGACTCAGATTAGTAGGATACTCGAAGGCATTTAAAAGCAGTACACAGTGTTGACTTTGAAATTCAGAACTTACATAATAGTTGTCATTGATTTGTACCATAGGAGCATTTACACAGGCACCTAAGCATTCCACTTCGACCAAGGTAAAAAGTTTGTCAGGTGTTGTTTCTCCAACTTTAATACCTATCGGTGCAAAAAAAAAAAAAAAAGTATTGTAGAGAACACAGGAAACACATGCATTTAATACAGTGAAAAATTTGCTTTCAGATGTACTCTGTGCTTTATAAATATATTTTAAAAACAATGTGTACAATGAAACTCAAATATTCTGTTTGAAAGCTGTATTGGTCTGTGCCGGCATCTATGCAGTGGTACAGTAGCTAAAGATCATAGAGATGCTGGGAACCAGTGAACGCCACTTCTGCAATGTACATAGCAGCACACCTCTTGTGTATTCCAATCAAATTGCAGGTTCAGTCACCGTTATGGGTCTGGAACCAACTCCCCAGTAATGTTGTTGAAGCTGACACCCTGGGATCCTTCAAGAAGCTGCTTGATGAGATTCTGGGATCAATAAGCTACTAACAACCAAACAAGCAAGATGGGCTGAATGGCCTCCTCTCGTTTGTAAACTTTCTTATGTTCTTATGGTGTGCTATGTGTCTGACACGAGTATGTTTGTTTGATGCACATTATTATTTACTGTTTCTTTGTAGTCTTGTAGTTTATGGACTAAAATATTTAAAAATAAAAATGTTTTTCAATGCTTGTATTTATATTATTTCTAGTAGTACACTGGTTTTTCATGGTAACTACACTATTTCAAGTTTGAAATGTTAAATAGAAATGCAATATAATTTGTAAAAATTTTAAGTCTGAAAAGGCAGATTTATAAAACAGATTTTAGTGTGGCGCAACCTCTAATAACACTATTTAGTGAATCCACCAACTAGTGAATGTATACATTTGTAAGTACAGTAAACATGTCACATGCTATTGATTTACCAGTGTTTTGGCAGAATATATAATCTTTCAAAATACATACAATAAGTTAAATCTGTGATGTGTTTAGTTTAAATCTTAAATTGTCAAGTATCAAATTATAACTATTATTAATGGGGCAAAATCATAATTTCTGCATCCCTAGTTAAAACTGCCTGTCACCTTGAGATCAGCAAACTACGTGATTTGCAGTACTGTTCTTCAGATACAAGCGCTACATATTCTGTAGTATACTACTGTACATAATGTCTACTGTAAAGTATATATCTTTTTTTATATAATTTTATTTTGTGTTGTGAACAATTAGTTTTGTTTGTGGACTGCCAGTGATCTGCCTTACACTTGTCCATGGGAAAATCAGAACAAAATCTAACCCTGGATAGACATTTTCTATTTTTTTGTATAGAATTATTAATAGTATTAGTATTGTTAGTCACCTCTACAATAAGGTATAGTATTGCAGTTAAGTAATTTAAAGATTATTATTTGTTTTTTTTTAATGATTAAGGCTATGATTTTGGCATTTTTAGTACATTTCACTGAAAGGTCACCAAATGTAGTTTTTTTTACCCAGTTTTCTCCCCAATTTAGAATCACCAATTGTGTTGTTATTAATCCCGGTTCACCGCTGCAACCCCCTGGCGACTTGGGGAAAAGGTGGCTGAAACACACGTCCTCCGAAACGTGTTCCTGCCAAGCCGTCATTTTTAGCACTGCGGATCCACAGCGAAGCCAATCAGACCTATAGTGCCGGAGGACAACACAGATCTGAATGGCTCCACTGCAGACCCGTAGGCGTCCTATCAGCCACAGGGGTCGATGGTGCACGGTGAACCATGGATTGCCTTGCTGACCTAAGCCCTCCCTACCCTGGCGTCGCTCGGCCAATTGTGTGCCGCCCCCTGGGAACCACCGGTCACAATCAGCAATGACATAGCCTGGATTCGATCCTGCAATCTCCACGCGGAGCGCCTCTACTGGATGCGCCACTGGGGAGCCCCTCAGCAGACTACTTGGATACACTGCATTGTAATTTATATTTTTGGAAGATGCAAGCCCACTTTTTTTCTTTCAAAATTAAATTAGCAAGTGCTGTATGTATATGAAGATCATAAGTGGGAGTTTATAGTAACATATGATCGGTGTTCATTTGCATGCTTGCTCTCTCAGCTACACAGCTACATGTAAATGCTGCATGCATACACAACCAGACAATTTACAGATATTCACAGATTTGTATTTTCTGTGCATGACAATGCATTTGATAAAAATAAAGTAAAGCGCATAATCAAATGTGTTTTTACATCCATTTCCAAGATTTTACTGACTATTAAAATTCACGATTTCTGTGATCACCGTGACAAAATTGTAGATTTAATGATGATTGAAAAACATTCCTTTCTTACCCAGTTTGTTTTTGATGGCTTCCAGGATGCTATCAGAGTTGCAAAGCATGCATGGTGTGGTTGTGCAGACCTGAATGTGGTACTTGCCCACTGGATGGCGATTAAACATTGTGTAAAATGTGGCTACTTCGTATACCCTCATGGATGGCATATCCAGTACTTCAGCTACCTAAAGAAACAAACAGATAAAGATATTACCAAATAACCACTATTCATGCAGCAACATTTCATTTTTTTTTTAAACGGGTAAGCAGTTAGTATTTCTTATGACCGAGTTGGGTCGGATAGGTTTTTACACCTTGTCTGCTTACCTGTAATTTAGTCTTCTAGCCACATGGTGTCAGTTTAGACAACATTAAGGTGCAATAATTAAATCATCATCCCATTTGACACTTGTATCGGAACGATACTGGTAAAAGGTCAGAAGTCCTGTTTGACCCGCCTGTCAATCATGGCGATGACACAAGGAGGTTGAGCGAGCGTGTATCGCGCAAACCTCTTTGATTGGTTGGGGGGCGGTCGATCCCATAAAAATGACGCTATTCTATTCCTTTGCTGCCCCCTTTCAGGATACAATACAGCGGATGCTCTGGCAGGAGAACTGGATTAAAAGCCAGGAGCCAATAGAGTATCAAGAAGGAAACCCAGACAAAAGTAACAGAGGAATAAGGCAACCACTATAAGTGGGAGATGTACCCACATTGGGATGGAGTTTAGTTAGCTTTGGGGAGCTGGGCAACCCCAGTGAGGGGAAAGGAGAGCGTCCGTGACACTCAAGCCTCATCGGTTAACGGAAGCTGTGAGACGCTGCATAGAGCAGCACTTTTGTTTGTAGTTTTGTTAATAGTATTTATTTTCTCTCTTGACTTTTGTTTGTATTTTATTTTGCAGCACCAGTGGGTGCTTAAACAAACTTGTACCACCCAAGCATACTTGCTGTTGTCGGTATAGGACTCCCCAAAATAAATCCTGTGCGCCTGTGTGGCACTCAAAGAGAACTGACTCCCGTGTCCATCAGTTAATCACCCACACAGTAACAGTGTAGACTCACTTACACCTATTTGAAATAGACTTAAACTAGGGGGAAAACTAGTTCACAAATATTTAATGCTGGTTCCAATTTCTAATCATTTTACTCTCACAATCACTACAACTAATCATTACTCATCCCCTAAGCATAAACATTTTAATGTTACACATGACAAGACAGGTAGTTAAAAAAAGAAACATCAATTACAATACATTAATAAATGACGAGACCTAAGGTGGAGTATCCATGTCACCAGAAGCCCGAGTTAAAATTACAGGCTTTTTATTGCACACTTTGGTGTACTTTGTTAGTTGTAGCCATTTACAATAGCTTGAAAGGTATCACATGACCATTTCCCTTCACTTGTTTTTTTATGCGTTTGTTTTGCCACTAAACTTTTTGTTTTTGTAAAGTCTGTTTGGTTATTGTAGTAAATTAAACTTTCACATTTGTGGTCACGTTAAATACAGGGGTGCCGATTTATATTCACACTGATTTTTCTTGATATGATTAAATGATTTGATTTTTTTTTTAAGTAAAATTTGATCTGTTAACATAAAATGAGCATGCACTGAATCATGTCTACCTTGATAATTAGAGAATAGTATTTATTATCACGTACTCTAGCAGCCTCAACTACCATTTTGTGTTTTTGTCCGGCCCGTCGGCAGCGGAGCGAAACAGAAGCTGAGCGAAGGCGGGTTATTAATCTTGATATCTCATCAGGGCGACGGCAAAATTCAGTCTGCTCCGGCCGGTTTAAAATCCAGTGGATTTTTGTCAACCAGAACATGTAGATCACTTAGTGTTCCTCAAGGAAAACTCAAAATACAAAATAATTATATGTTTTAAAAATAATCTGCATTTAGAGAACTTTTTTTTTTGTCAGATTCAGAACTTTTGAAAACCTTTCCAAGAACTGCAGGAGAATACGGTAACTCAGAGCTCTAGATAAGGTTTTGGTAATAATCTTGATAAATACTGTACAATCTTTAATGGTAATAGGATAGGCATTAAAAAGAGCCTTCCATTTTAACTGCAATGTTACTTTGAACTACTGTACAAGTAAGGTTTTTTATCGGCTCAATGCATTTTTTTTAGGAGGTATCAAGGGGTGCTCACATCAGACACGGATAAAATATTTTCAACTTTCGCCTCCCCGCGCGCCGTGACGTAAACTACCAGCAGCCAATCAGGAAACTAAGAGGCTCCTCTGCGAAGAAGAAATAAAAAAAATATTAAAAACATAAAATGGAGGAAAAGCTTGTGGTTATGATTTCATCTTCTTGTGGCAGCATTTTCCTGATTTTTAACAAACACGTCTCTGTTTTCATCAGTAACATTCTGAAATCTGGTCATCATTTTCATTAAACTGCCAGTATGTGTGTTGTGGTGAAGTCAGTGAAGATGCCCACACGACCTGTAAAGGGCTGTAAATGGCTACTACTGATTATAATAATAATAATAATAATAAAACAACTTGACAATTGTGTTGATTATGAAAATGTATTATTAATTTTAATATAAGACACTGATAAAATTAAAATACAAATGAAACTTTAAATGTGCACTTACCGTACTCAATCCTAGAAGAGCAGCAGAGTTCTGAGCAGTAGTACTGTACTAACATTCAATGCCGCCAACATATTTGCCAGAAACAGACAGTTTGGTGCTTTTACTGATTTTAAAATGTTTGTTTCGCTTCAACTGATCGCACAAGATACATGCGAGTCCATACTTATGAAGACGACATTTTGCAAACCAAAAGGTACGCACTGTGCATACGGCTGCAGACTCCAATGGCTAATGGCATAACTTTCTTTAAAATTTACATCCCTGTACGAGTAAAACTAGTTATAGGTTTTTATTACCATACATTTTAAAAATAAATAATTTCATAAAAATGTTACATAATGGATCTAAAATATAAATATATATATATATATATATATATATATATATATATATATATATATATATATATATATATATATATATATATATATATATACTGGCCCTATACAGTACCACAGTCCAATTTGTTTGTCCCAATTGTATTGCAACATTGTACACACAGGTCATTTATAATGTTAAATGTAATCTGAATTGAATCATTGTATGTGAGCTAATTATTTAAGATGCAATACTGCAATCTAAAATAAAAAATGGTATGGAAATACTGAACTACAGAGGCTTTTACAGCCAGATAAATTAAAAGCCCATTATAAATAGTAAATAATGTAAACTTTTAAACACTTCAAATGTGCATTAATCATTGACTTTTTAATTTAAAGTTAATTCCACTTGTGAGAAATTCTTAGCATGCATCCAGTAAATTATGCGATTTTCTTGTCTTTAACTTCTAATATGAAATTATAGAAAAATATACATCTTAGGTAGATAAACATATTTATTAGGGCTGTTTCGATTAACAGATTAATCAACAAAAGAGTTGATCAAGATTAATTTTTTTTTACAATTTAATCGTGCAGAATTTGATTTTTTTTTTTTGTGTAATTTTTGTGACACATGTATAATAATATTGTCTGGCATTAGGTCGGAGTACTCCATTTTTAATGCTCGAGTACTGTGCTGTGCGTCTCTTTTGACAGTGTTTGGTATTTATTTATTCAGCAACTTTATTATACATTTGAAAAATACCAACGTTACAGCTTTCAAACCACTGTATCAGAATAATGGTACTGTGTTTTACATGGTTGTGGTGGAAACGTTACTACCTGCCTTTCTAATTGTCTCTTTCAGATGCTAACAAAATGGCAGGTTTAAAAAAAAAAAAAAAAAAAAATGATTGCGATTGGTACTAATTGCGACCAGCATTTACGTCTCAAGTGGGGACGTCCAAAGATTAAACATGTTATTACATATAAAAGGTGAATAGTAGGCCTCAAGATAGTATGTGCTAAACATCAATGGCATAATGGTCATAATTGTCCCTAATTATTAGGTAATGCTTATTTTTTAAATTAGCTATTGTTAATTACTTAATTATTCTTTATTGCAGGTTAGTCTGTGAATTTCTCAAGGCCCTAGACAGAATGTATGCTGTGCTCAACTGCGCAGACCTATGCAGGTAGTTGCTTCACCAGCACTATGACATAACCAAGCTGGTCTGCTAGAATACTGCTCTGCAAGAACTGAACCAGATTTGTTTTCAGATTAATTCACATAAATATTCTGATCTTAAACAGGACTTCTAGTGACACATCAACAATGCAGAAATGATGCTCTACAGGGAGTCATTCAGCATGCAAGTAGTATATTACTATTCTGCAAAGCATTTGAAAAACAGATGATCAATTCTACATGACCTAAACAGGGATACATTATGAACAGTATGTTTTCATCTGCAACAATCTGTACTGGAAAAGAATAAAGCCAATGGCAGTGCTACACATGTTTTTACTGCATGAACAATAGTTCTAACATCTAATATCCATGCTGCATATGATTTTGTTTAGGAGCATGTGCTGAACAGACCAAAGTTGGCAGAATCATTATCGGCTAACATCTTACTAGGTTTACCTTAATTATAACATAACAAAACAAAAATAAAATTGGAGGGGGGTGGGGGGGAGATTTGCTATTGGTTGTGACTGGCCTCTTCTAGTAAAATATATATATATTTTTAAACTATGTGTGTCTGCTCAAAAAAGGTTGCAATAAACAGTGCAAAGAACACCAAAATCAGACCAGTATTAAAGTGAACACACTCCAACTTCATTCCAAAACAAACACAAACAATATTACATTTCCTGCAAGTGTGCTGGTGTGTAAGCAAAACATGTCACAACCATAACAAAACTTTTCCATTAAAACCCAATAAACCTCGATTTTTAATAAGTTTTGGTCCTTGGTAAGAATTGAAAAAAATGTCTTCAAAAATAAAATTCAGCTACACAATAAGAATGTTTTTTTAAGGGAAAATTTTAGTTTTAATGAAAAGGGTTGAAAATACTAACCAAATACCTGTCAGTTTGCTAGGAAGAAACACACTTATTGGTTTAATTCTTAACTGCACACCAGTTTCTTCTAGTTTTACCAATGAGTTTATCGCATGTTTTACATATGCAGCAGATGAAGCTTAAAGATCCAGTTAATAGTTTAACCTTCATAGTGTTGTGCATGCATTCTTTTCCAATTCTAAACAATTTTATCTTGCTTGAACAAAGCTTTCATGCTGTGCTTTGCTGTTCTCCCCTTTTCAGTGGAGGAGAACACATGTTTGTACCTTTTTTCTTTCTATTACAGTAACGTTATAGTAACTTTACAATAAAGAAAACATTTTAGAATAAATAGCCTAAAATGCTAGAATGACAGTTCAAAATGACTAGGCTTCTGGTTATGAATAGGGCATGAGATGACACGCAAACACTGGTTCTGACTTCAGCTGACAACCAGAGTAGTCTTGGTATTTAATTCTGTACTGCTACAGACTGTAAAAGCTTTGGGATAGATCGGAGTTGCCCAAAGGAGTTCATAATGGTGAAAAGTTATTTCAAGGAACCCAGGAAGATAGGAAACAGCACAGGAAGGTTCAATACATCATACAGGCATTGTTATAACTTATGGGCTTAATACTTGCTCTTTAAACAAAGAAGATAAAAGGTTAATATTTGACATGCAGAGTAGTCTCAACATTTTTGTATAAATTACAGCAGGGTGAAAGTAAAGCCAATATATTTTCTTGTAAATTACAAATGTACCTCATACCTTGTTCATTGCAGAGATTGGCAGCCATCCATTATTTTGTCTCTGGGCCAGGTCTAACACTGGGATTGTAGCCCCTGCCTTATGTCCCTCTGGATAATTAGACAAGATGGCTTCTATTCTCTTTAAGGATGAGAAAATAAATGTATTGGATTTTTACATTGCAGAAAAATATTAAACAGTTCTCAAATTACCCCTCTCTTTGAATAGTTATTATAGCTAGAAATAGCGTGAAATAAAACAAAAATGTAAATATAAAACTAAATAAAACAAAAAATCATTATAAAGCAAACATACAATGACATTTTTAAATTGGGAGGTTTATATAAAAAATACTTTAAACAAATACTTGCAATCATAGTCAAGGCTGAGCCGTTACCATAGATACAGTCTGAAGGAAAACTGAAGCTCTGACTAGCAGATATGTAATTTGGTATCGTTTGGGAAGATACCGTCGTTAAGCATTAGCTATTTATTCCTTTTCCTTTTGGGGAAATATGGCTTGTTTACTTATATTTTGTATTAGTATGCTAATTCTTTGTTTTATTTCAAGTTGTGCAACCTTTGCACTGGAGCAAATGCTGTTTTATTTATGAATGAATGAATCTGCTTTGCTTCGAGTTTAAATACTGAGAAACCCCCAAGCTTGTGTACTGGAGCCCTGCTTCAGTGCAATGGGATTGAAATACAAATCCTATCGTTTTTTTTAATGGATAGATTGCTGTATGTGCAATTATTATGACAGACCCACAATAGTAGGGCAGTGTAAATATACAGTGGCTCTCAAAAGTACAAATACAAAACAGAAAATAATTGATTGCATAAGTATTCACCCCTTTTGCTATGACACACCTAAATAAGCTCTGGTGCAACCAATTGTCTTTAGAAGTCACATAATTAGTTGAATGGAGTCCACCTGTGTACAGTTAAGGTGTTTCACATGATTTCAGGTTAAATACACCTGTCTCTGGGAGGTCCCACAGTTGGTTAGTACATTTCCCAACAATAACTACATCATGAAGACGAAGGAACATTCAAAGCAAATCCGGAATAAGATTCTTCAAAAGAACCAAAATCAGGGGTAGGACATAAGAACATTTCCAAGGCATTGAATATCCCCCGGAGCACAGTAAAGTCCATTATTAAGAAATGGAGAGAATATGGCACAACTGTGAATCTGTCTAGAACAGGCCGTCCTCAAAAACTGAGTATCCGGGCGAGAAGGACACTAGTCAGGGAGGCCACCAAGAGGCCTATGGCAACTCTAAAGGAGTTACAGTCTTCCACGGTTGAGCTGGGAGATACTGTGCATACGGCAACAATAGCCCGGGTGCTTCACAAAACTGGCCTTTATGGGAGAGTCACAAAAAGAAAGCCATTGTTGAAAAAAAATCAAATCTCAGCTAGAGTTTGCCAGAAGGCATGTGGGAGACTCCGAGACCAAGTGGAAGAAGATTCTATGGTCTGATGAGACCAAAATAGAGCTTTTTGGCCTCAACGCTAAGCGCTATGTTTGGCGCAAGCCTAACACCGCACATCATCCTGAGAACACCATCCCTACCGTGAAGCATGGTGGTGGTAGCATCATGCTATGGGGATGCTTCTCTGCGTCACGGCCTGGAAAGCTCGTGAAGATAGGGGGCAAAATGGATGCAGCAAAGTACAGAGAAATCCTGGAGGAAAACCTGCTGAAGTCTGCAAGAGACCTGGGACTTGGGAGAACATTCATCTTCCAGCAGGACAATGACCCCAAACATACAGCCAAAGCCACAATGGAGTGGCTTAAAAACAAAAAGGTCAATGTCCTGGAGTGGCCCAGTCAAAGCCCGGACCTTAGTCCAATTGAGAATATGTGGAAAGAGTTGAACATTGCTGTTCACCAAAGGTCCCCATCCAACTTGAAGGAGCTTGAGCAATTTTGCAAAGAAAAATTGGCAAAAATTGCAGTGTCCAGATGTGCAAAGCTGGTAGAGACTTATCCAAATAGACTCATGGCTGCAATTGCTGCCAAAGGTGCTTCTACCAAATATTGACTCAAGGGGGTGAATACTTATGCAATCAATTATTTTCTGTTTTGTATTTGTAATTTAATTCAGAACAATTTGTAGATTTTATTTTTCACTTTGACATTATGGACTTTTTTGTGTTGATCAGTGGCAAAAACTCCTAATTAAATCCATTTTGATTCCATGTTGTAACACAATAAAATGTGGAAAAGTCCAAGGGGGGTGAGTACTTTTGAGAGCCACAGTGTATATTATTTTATCTTATTGTATTTTTATAGAGGGCATGGGCAGTATTTACTGTAAATAGGCAGTTAAAGAGTGGGGGCTGTACGTTACCATTACTGTCGCCAATGAGAAATGATGGTAATTAAATTATTTTTCTGTGCGAGGTCTGTATGTCAAAATGTTAAAAAAGCATATAATGTTTAATAAAAAATATGTATGTAGTTAAATCATGATGTATACTATTAGTGATATACATCTATTTGAGTTGTTTTATTAATGTGTATCTGCAATAAAACGAAATTTGCGAAAAATAAAATGAAAAATTATAAAAAATAAGAATTTTAACTGAGCTCGTTATAGCCCATGTCTTCAGTAGTGTTTTAATACACTTAAACAAAAATTACTATATTTCATGGATGCATTTGAGAAAATATGGCTTGTACTGTGGCAAGAGTTAATAAGACCGCACAGGTATTTGGCTACTCCTGCAGAATTTAGAAATCTATCTTGACACAGTGTTGAATATTTTAACTGCAGCTTGAAAATAACTTATTTTTTTAATCTTTTCACAGGTCCGGAACACAGAAAGTTCACAATTTTTTTATGTATTGTGTTTTCAACTATATAAATAGAACACCACATCATCACTATTGAATTTGACATTACTTATGTTATTCCCATATGTGTTTAAAAATGTCTTGCATTTCTCTATTGTAACTAATGAGACCTATGTATAAAAGGAATCCAAAAGAAAGGCAGTGCGGCTTGACAACTGCCTGCGGACAACAGCAGTAAAGTGTAAACCCTTTGGAAAATCTGAAATATTGACTAGGGCTCGGAATTATGAAACATGCTTCATTTACATAAACAATCCCTTTACACTAGCGGATTGGTCATACTTACCTGTAACAACATTCCCAAAACCACAACAGTGTTCATACCCATTGCTGCCTCTATCTCTGATATAAAAAATGTTTACACCTAAATTGAAATAAGACTGAGGTTATGCTGTTAGGTACTTCCCATCAGCTACGTAAAACCAAAGCTGTAAATTTGTCAGTTGTCGGTACCATGCTTGAGTTAAGATCTAAAATGAAAAATGTGGGTGTGATTTTTGATCCTGGGTTAACCTTTCAACCGCATGTGTTGAATACTGTCAAGATTTCATTTTTTCACCTCAGAAATATAACTAGGCTTCGACCTATGCTCCCTGTATCTGTGGCTGAAAAATTGGTTCATGCGTTTGTTTTCTCTGGGATTGATTATTGTAATGCCCTGCTCACTGCTGTCTCTAATAGCATTCTCAACAAACTGGAATATGTTCAAAAGTCTGCGGCTAGAATTTTGTCTAGGTCACGCTCTACGGATCACATTACACCTGTGCTGGAGGCCTTGCATTGGCTACCTGTTAGGTTTCGAGTGGATTTTAAAATCCTTCTCCTGACCTACAAGGCTCTCCATGGGCTGGCTCCGCTTTGTCAGATCTTTTAGCCTTTTACACACCCACTCGCAACCTCCGCTCCACCGATCTTAGACTGTTATGTGTTCCTTCTGCTCGCCTAGGCTCTATGGGCGTCAGGGCCTTCTGTTGCTATGCCCCAGAACTGTGGAACTCTATTCCGTTAGAGACCAGGGATTCAGCAACTTTGAGTGTTTTTAAAGCTAGCTTAAAAACTTACTTTTTTAGAAAGGCATTTTAATGATTCATTTTCCTTGTTTCTGTTTGTTTCTACGTGTTATTGTTTTTGTTGTATTTATCTTTGTTCTGTGAAGTGCTGTGAGACGATTGCTTTTAAGGGCGCTATATAAAATAAAGTTTTTTTATTATTATTATTATTATTATTATTATTATTATTATTATTATTATTATTATTATTATTATTATTGCCAAAAGCATTTCAGTCATTGGAACTCCATTGTGATTTTCAAGTACACTATGTTATAGAGGAAAGAATGTCAAATCAAATAGTGTACAAGGGTTGTTAATATAGACCCCTTTCACACACAAATGCTGCTACTGAGCCGTCTCAGAGAAGTTTAAATTTTTTTTTAAATACCCATTCACATAGCACGAAATTGCACAATCTATGCCGGTATAATACAGTCATAACCCTTTCACACAGCCAAAGGGATCATGCGAGTACAACTTCCAAACCTGTCAGTCAAGAGATTGTTTTCATGGCAACGGAAACCAAACAAAAGGATGCTCGTGTGAATGCTCCACTTGGGTAATGGAATACCAACACGGTGATGTACTTTGAAACCAAACACTCCCAAGACTTTCACATAGTGATTGGAAAAAACATTTCTGCTTGGGAAGAGAAACATTTGAGTACCTGGCTGAACAACTGCGTCTGGTATACAGTCACATGGGATGCTGACTTTCAATCCACACCCACTATAGCGCTTCAGTACCGGCACAGCAGTTTACGCTGGCAATTAAGACGGTTCAGCGCCATCTCTGAACCACCTTGCGAGGTGGCAAAAAATATGACGGCTCTGAGACGGTATAGGCAATTCACACAGACCAAAATGCCGCATCAACGCCGGTTCTGAGTCGTCATAACTCGTCTGTGTGAAAAGGGTATAAGTTACGTACATTTCATAATTCAGCCTCAGAAGTGTTCACTGCATTGAACTGCAGGAGACAGGTGCCTTCGATGGTTATTTTTTGTGCACGATAATACTTATTCATGGCATACTGTAGGTAAATTGTGCAGCTATGGGCCCCCTGCTTAAGACCATTCACAAGTCATTACCATTTAAACCTGCCCTTTTCAGCATTTATATATTTTTAGGGGTTCAATGTAAACCACAGTGGAAACTGCAATATTGTAGACACTATAACAGACAAATTACTGATTTGGCTTAGAATTATGCTTTGGTCAAATGTACAGTAATCTGTGGTTGATTTAAGTCACGGCCCCTTGTCATATAAAAGGTTGAACTCTTACCGTTAGGTTTTCAGGTGTAAATTCAAATGGGGTGTCTGGGTTGTTCTCTGGAGTGTCTCTGTGCTGCAAAGAAAGGGTATTAAATGAAAGGAGAGATCCAGTTAACACACTGGCTTCTGAAAAGCAAGTTGCAATGCAGGAGCCTTAATCTGAAGGAGACTTGATAAGAATAAATGGGCAGGGGAGTCAGGTTTAAAAATAAAAACATAATGTGATGGTTTAGGTGCTGCTAATTCGCATCTGAGAAATCTACAGTTGTTTGGCAGCAAGGTAGGCAGTTGGACAGGAGGTTGGGGGATGAACAAAACCTCTTAAATATTTTCAAGAGCTTACATAATTAAACACCGCAGCAAGTGGTGCTTTACAGGGGAGTAGGACGAACTGCATTAGCATAAGAATGGAGCTGTGGAAAAACAAAACTGTTTGTGACTATTAGCAGTAATTAGCATAAATGAAGAGCCACTCCACTCATTCAAGTACAAAACGTATTTTAGACTGCGGTCCTGGATATAATGTTTTTGTTATCACTGATTTGAAGAGTTGATCCTGCTTATTAGATTAACTGTAATATAGAAACACTAGCCTTCAAGACCTATTTTATTGTTTACATTTAAAAGTTCAGAAACGAATAATTTGGTAATTCATTTAGAAAATGTCCACTCCCCCCCAAAAAAGCACAGTACAGTAAATTATGGTTAAAAGATATAGACTTTTGTGTCCCTTAGCAATAAGATGCAATTAATGTACACTAGCTTTAAGTACCATATATCATGGTTACCTACCAAGGACAAAAAAAGGAATATTTGTACCCCAAAATGTATTAAATGAGCATAGCTGGGAATTCGTGCAAGGGGGCTCTTGTATTATTGCTGTGGGCGACCACCTAAAGAGTTGAAGTAAAATTCCTAAACCTAATTCACTGAGTAAGATTTGTTTTAGAAGAACGAAAATATGAAAAAAAAAGAACAAAAAAAATAAACCTGTTGGTTCCACTAATTTGTTCAAAACGACAAATACGGGGCTTAACATAAGCTTGCTACAAGACTTACAAAACAGTTCCAGAAAGTTACAAAAATGCCCGGCTGGATTAGCAACTACTGAGAAATTTGTTGAACTTGTATACGGTATCCCCAATAACAACAACAAAAAATACAAGCAATTGTTGTACAGCTACACCTGTCCAAGACACGCTATGTGTCGAAACGTTTTTTCTGTGTTTAGTTTGAATCAAAATGTTTTTAAGCAAATAAAATGTAAAGATTTTACTGCATAACATCAGTAGCCATGTCTTAAAGAATATAGAGTGTATATATATATATATATATATAAAAATTAAAGAGGAAAAGGTGAGACTTATTTTTATGTTTCCATGGAAACCACACCTATGTCTGCATGATTCCACAAAGTACAGTACATGTATATAAAATATGCGTTGCCTCAAAGGGGATTGTGACTTTTTTATTTTTCTGTATGTTACAAAATAATTACTATCCAAAACATAGGTTTGAAGCGCTTATTGTTTTTACAATGTGAGGGAACATAAATTGAACTACAAGAGATTCTTTGTTGACGATACTATAAGGGACACTATAATCATGCATTTTGCAACCATTAGTGCAGAACAGTAATTACTGGAATTAATTACCACAATTATCCTAAGCCCTGATTTACACAACTTTGTATTTCTTAAATTGTTTTCATTTTAATTTATTATTTACAGAGATCATATCACAATCACTTGTGCTAAACAACCATGAACTGGTTTCACAGACGCAGATTAGCACAAAACTTGGACTACTTTATGTAACCTTAGGTAAGGTATCCAAGACTAGAGCTAATCAGGGTCTGTCAAACCAGCCTTATCTTTTTTGTAAAATACCCCTTTAAAAGAGACTTTGGGCAACCCCTATTGATAAAAGCCATTAATTAATTATAGGAGCTATATAATTTTTTTTTGTGTGTGTATATAGGGCTCCTGATTTTCCATTCTTGGGAATGGCAAATTCCGTTTTTCAAAATCATTTTCAATTTTTCAATTTTCAATTTATTAAGAATTAACAATGTAATTTGAACATAAATAACTTTTTTGCATTAAATCTATTGAATTCATTTTTTTTTTTTTTTTTTTTTAATTTAAGTCCTTGAGATACTGTAGATTTCAGGAAAAATCTTTCTTAAAAGCAGTCCACTAGTAACAATGTACTGTAGGTCAGTTAAATAAAGGTGCTTTGAAAAAACAGCTTATTGCTGCCATTACAATATATAGACTAGTCGAAAATCAGGGGCATTATTACAAAAATATACAATTTTCATAAAATTACAAATTAAATACAATGTTCAGGACACTTCTCTCAGATCTGTAGTTTCATCTGCAATGCAGACTGGTTTATGCTGTACTTGCTGTAAAACTGCTTGCATGTGTTTCTCGTATACCCTGGACAGATAGAGTTGCCTTAAGGGCTCTTCAACTAGTTTTTTTAAATTTAAGGCGGCCAGATTGGAAAAAAGTTAGGAGTAGGCAGGCCACAGTATTTTAAGCAATTATAAATATTACATAACTTAATGTTCATATACTGAACAAGACTTACACATTTTGCCATATGAATGGTACTTTAATAATAGAACAGTGTGAGAATTTAACGGAGCATCATTAAAACATATTAAAATGTATGCAATTTATTGGTCCACTCATTGTTGAATCTACAATTTTCACCACTTTCTGTTCTTACTACAGTAGCTAGAGTAGAGAGTCATGTTCAAGTAAAAAAAACTAAAAATAACTGAGTACGTAGTATTATTAAGAAGTTAATGATAAATTAGAAATAATAAGTTATAAAACTAAAGGTTTCACCTCAACCACCGTGTCGTTTCCTTGTGTTGAGCGGGTGACGGAGTAACGGATTAGCGAAAATAACTAAATAAATGAAAATTTTTATATATATATATATATATATATATATATATATATATTTATATTTTAAATCGGGGGGTTGACGATAGTTATTTTGGTACTTTTCACTTTTCTGTATATACAACTCCAAAATTATTCCACAAAACAGCACTCACAAAACAGCGAATTGCTTTTTTAAACTCGGATCACACAGCACACACTGTCAGCGCTGCAACAGACAAGACAGTCCATCAGCGTAACGCCCACAAAACCACCTGTTTTCTCGTTATCCAATGATCCAAATAAACATACAAAAACGTTTTATACAAGCGTCATCGCTGGGCTTCTGGGTAGTGTAGTTTTCAAAGTAACCTATTGTTTGTTATAGGACAGTGGTCCTCAAAGTGGTGCCCGCAAAGCCAGGCCATCGTGCCCGCGGCAGCTGTTCTTAAATTATGGGTCGTTAACAAATTTCTGGCGGGTCGTAGTGTGGGAAATAAATAAAGCTTTAAACAAAAGCATTTTTTTTTTTTTTTTTTTCCCTGAAGGGCCTCTGCGATACGATCAACTAATTGAATAGCTGCATTTTCTCTGCGGTAGCCCAAATATAAGTTAGCTGGGTGGGGGATAAACTGTGTGTTTCAGTTACAGGTACTGACAGTAAGTTTAACCAATAGGAGAGTCAAATATCTGAATTTTATGCAGCTGTCCAATCATAAGCAAGCACAAGCACTGAATGAAAATTGGCGAGTAAGTGGCCAATAGCAAAGTGAAAGATCTGACAGCTGTCCAATCATTCGTGAGCAGAGACGGGTTGTTAATATGCCGGCTAAGCACTGAATTTCGCCGACTGTTATTGATAATACATTTCAGTATTTAGAATTAAATTCTCTCTCTATCTATTTTTTCATTTCAACAGACAAGGGAAACGCCATAGTAGATTTAGTTACCAACGATCTTTATGAGCAATCTTTAAACGGAATTTTGCCAAATTGAAACAAAGCGTGACGCTATCTATCCTAGTCTTATTTGATTTTACTCATGGCTATCTGTGTAAACATGCTATTTACAAATATTTGCATTGCGTATTTTATATCGCCTAAATTATTTAAAGAATAAGCGCAGCACTCACAATTACTGTCTGAGCCAAGAATAACTCGCACTAAAACTCTGGGTATATATATATATATATATAAAAATATACACACACACACACACACAGTATGTCGCGGGAA
Organism: Acipenser ruthenus; assembly: GCF_902713425.1. Lineage (NCBI taxonomy): Eukaryota > Metazoa > Chordata > Actinopteri > Acipenseriformes > Acipenseridae > Acipenser > Acipenser ruthenus. The sequence goes on along the minus strand of NC_081192.1, from coordinate 13,900,182 downwards.
GGATAAGAACCTATGCAATAGTCAGCGTGCCCGCGAACAGTCCAGTAAGATCAATTTATGTCCGTGCCCAAATTACTTTGAGTACCGCTGTTATAGGAGAATAACAGCGGTAAGACTGTTCGCGCGTTTTTGCAGTTGCAAAGCAGAATTCCATTCCCAAAATGCATTCCGTTCCCAAAGCCTAATTCCGCGATTCCGTCCGTGATTGTGGACAATCAGTAGCCCTATGTATAATTATGAACCAGAGTAATGATGCAAAAAGGCATACTATAATATTAAATCAGAGTGTTTGACTGTAATACCTACTTTATATTAAAAGTCATGCTTCATTGCTCTATAATTATTAAGTACAGTATAGTAGGGCTGCTTGTGATGTGGTTGTTTGACAACCCCTGAAACCTTTCCGCTACTTCCAACTACAGCTCAACCTTGCTTCTAAAGTGTTACTGTACAGTATCGTATAATTACGCAACTAGGCTCATGCGCTTATAATAGCTCACTTAAGCTCAAGTTAAATGCAGGGGCTTGTACTCGGAACTGTTTTCGAAAACAGCTGAAGAGAAAGAAAAATGTTAAAATCTATTAGCAATCCAATTACAAGGCTTTAATGTGGTATTTTATGAATGTTACTGTCACAGCTTACCATGCTTGTCTATAGTAATGCAGATTTACAAACATCTTCACACTGACATGCTTACACCTGGATATTGGTGCATGGGGAGATGAATCCAAAGGATTAACAGCATTTGATCTGAAAACCGAAACAAAGTATTTATACTCAAGTATAAACCCATAGTGGAACTGTCCCAAACTGTTCCATTGAACATGGAGTTATAGGGTAACCCTTATTCTAACAAACCAGGTTGTCAGGGTGCTCATCACGATACTATTACAGGCCAGCAAATAAAGATTTACATCCTTACCCATCATTATATATATAATATATATATAATATATATATATATATATATATATATATATATATATATAGCTCTGGAAAAAATTAAGAGACCACTGCAAAATTATCAGTTTCTCTGGTTTTACTATTTATAGGTAAGTGTTTGGGTAAAATGAACAGTTTTGTTTTATTCTATAAACTACTGACAACATTTCTCCCAAATTCCAAATAAAAATATTGTCATTTAGAGCATTTATTTGCAGAAAATGACAACTGGTCAAAATAACAAAAAAGATGCAGTGTTGTCAGACCTCGAATAATGCAAAGAAAATAAGTTCATATTCATTTTTAAACAACACAATACTAATGTTTTAACTTAGGAAGAGTTCAGAAATCAATATTTGGTGGAATAACCCTGATTTTCAAGCACAGCTTTCATGCGTCTTGGCATGCTCTCCACCAGTCTTTCACATTGATGTTGGGTGACTTTATGCCACTCCTGGCACAAAAATTCAAGCAGCTCGGCTTTGTTTGATGGCTTGTGACCATCCATCTTCCTCTTGATCACATTCCAGAGGTTTTCAGTGGGGTTCAGGTCTGGAGATTGGGCTGGCCATGACAGGGTCTTGATCTGGTGGTCCTCCATCCACACCTTGATTGACCTGGCTGTGTGGCATGGAGCATTGTCCTGCTGGAAAAACCAACCCTCAGAGTTGGGGAACATTGTCAGAGCAGAAGTTTTCTTCCAGGACAACCTTGTACTTGGCTTGATTCATGCCAAAGCTGCCCGATTCCAGCCTTGCTGAAGCACCCCCAGATCATCACCGATCCTCCACCACATTTCACAGTGGGTGCGAGACACTGTGGCTTGTAGGCCTCTCCAGGTCTCCTTCTAACCATTAGACGACCAGGTGTTGGGCAAAGCTGAAAATTGGACTCATCTGGGGGTGCTTCAGCAAGGCTGGAATCGGGCAGATTTGTCTTTGTGAAGGACGCATGAATCAAGCCAAGTACAAGGCTGTCCTGGAAGAAAACTTGCTTCCTTCTGCTCTGACAATGTTCCCCAACTCTGAAGATTGGTTTTTCCAGCAGGACAATGCTCCATGCCACACAGCCAGGTCAATCAAGGTGTGGATGGAGGACCACCAGATCAAGACCCTGTCATGGCCAGCCCAATCTCCAGACCTGAACCCCACTGAAAACCTCTGGAATGTGATCAAGAGGAAGATGGATGGTCACAAGCCATCAAACAAAGCCGAGCTGCTTGAATTTTTGTGCCAGGAGTGGCATAAAGTCACCCAACATCAATGTGAAAGACTGGTGGAGAGCATGCCAAGACGCATGAAAGCTGTGCTTGAAAATCAGGGTTATTCCACCAAATATTGATTTCTGAACTCTTCCTAAGTTAAAACATTAGTATTGTGTTGTTTAAAAATGAATATGAACTTATTTTCCTCGCATTATTCGAGGTCTGACAACACTGCATCTTTTTGTTATTTTGACCAGTTGTCATTTTCTGCAAATAAATGCTCTAAATGACAATATTTTTATTTGGAATTTGGGAGAAATGTTGTCAGTAGTTCATAGAATAAAACAAAACTGTTCATTTTACCCAAACACATACCTATAAATAGTAAAACCAGAGAAACTGATAATTTTGCAGTGGTCTCTTAATTTTTTCCAGAGCTGTATGTATATATATATATATATACACACACACACACACACACACACACACACACACACACTGCCGTGAAAGTATTTCCCCCCGGCCGGATTTTCTGCATTTTTTTGACACTGAATGTTATCAGATCTTCAACCAAAACCTAATATTAGATAAAAGGGACCCTGAGTGAACAAATAACACAAAATTGGATACATATTTCATTTATTTATTATAGAAAGTTATGCAACACCCAATGCCCCTGTGTGAAAAAGTAATCGCCCCCTTAGACTCAATAACTGGTTACGCCACCTTTAGCAGCAATAACTGCAACCAAATGCTCTCTGTAGTTATTGATTAGTCTCTCACAGCGCCGTGGAGGAATTTTGGCCCACTCCTCCATTCAGAACTGCTTCAACTCAGTGACATTTTTGGGTTTTTGAGCATGAACTGCTCGATTCAGGTCCTGCCATAACATCTCAATGGGGTTTAGGTCTGGACTTTGACTAGGCCATTCCAAAACTTTAAATTTCTTGTTCTTCAACCATTCTGATGTAAACTTGCTTGTGTGTTTCGGATCATTGTCTTGCTGCATGACCCAGCTGCGCTTCAGCTTCAGTTCACGGATGGATGGGCTGACATTCTCCTGTAGAATTCTCTGATATAGAGCAGAATTCATGGTTCCTTCAATGATGGCAAGGCGTCCAGGTCCTGATGCAGCAAAGCATCCCCAAACCATGACACTACCACCACCATGCTTGACCGTTGGTATGAGGTTCTTACTGTGGAATGCAGTGTTTAGTTTTCGCCAGACATAACAGGGCCCATGTTGGCCAAAAAGTTCCACTTTTGACTCATCTGTCCATAGAACATTGTTCCAGAGCTCTTGAGGATCATCCAGGTGCTTTTTGGCAAACTTGAGACGAGCATTCATGTTCTTCTTAGTGAGCAATGGTTTCTACCTTGCTACTCTGCCATGAATCCCATTTTTGCCCAGTGTCTTTCTGATGGTGGAGTCATGAACACCTTAGCCGAGGCCTGCAGATCCCTGGATGTTGTCCTAGGGTTCTTTGTGACTTCCTGGACGATTTGGAGATTTTGGCAGGATGGCCACTCCTGGGAAGATTCACTACTGTCCCAAATTTTCTCCATTTGGACAATATGGCTCTGACTGTGGTTCGGTGGAGCCCCAGAGCCTTAGAAATGGCTTTGTAAGCCTTTCCAGACTGACAGGCATCAACAACTTTTTTCCGGAGGTCTTCAGGAATTTCTTTTGTTCGTGGCATGATGTGTCTCTAGAACCTGTGTGCTGACAACTTCACTCTGATGGTAAGGGCCAAAGTTAGTCAGATTTATATTGGGCAGGGCTGGCCCAAATCAGGCCTGGTTGTTAACCAAAGTACTCAAACAGCTGAACATAATTATCCCTTTAATAGGATTGAGTTAACTAGGGGGGGCAATAACTTTCACACCTGAAGATTGCATGTTTGATTACCTTGCACACCAAACAAATGAAAGAAGCACCAAACTTTGGTGTCATCTTTTCTCTCATACTCCCTCTATATACTACTACAACCCACAACAAAATCTGACCAAATACAATGTGAAAAATGTGCAAAAATGTAGACAATCAGAGGGGGCAAATACTTTTTCACGGCACTGTATATATATCTTATTATTATTTACAATCCAGGGCTGGCAATGGAATGTAAAACAAGCAATGCGATTGGTCAAGCAAGGTTCCAGCTGTCTGTATATTGGATGGATACAGACAGTTGGAGCCTTGTCACATATTCTAAATCACTGTGCTACCTCACAGAATTTACAGTATCGGATAGTAGCCATCTTGCTTTTACAGATACAGATGTACAGCTGTAACTATGAAACTGAGTGACCAATTACCTGCAAAAAAACCCAAAGTAGTGAGTAGACATGCTGATTTGGATGAAGAACAATTAAATGAACGGGAAGATAGCAAAATAAATAAATAAATAAATATGGGCTTATGTTTCCATGGACATCGTGAATCGCGATGGACCAATCAGTTTCGAGCTTACAAGCGATGTTGGTGATGAAGGCCGAACTGTACAATCATAAACTGTACCCGACTCAGTAACCGTACTGAAATTCTATAACTTTAAAAAAAAAAAAAAACAACCTACGTTTTCTATGTAAGATCGTCATTTTTACTCGAAGTGTACGAAATACAGTGAGTATATATTATAGCATTGTAAAAGGTTTTATGCATTGACTTAGAAGATCGATCTGAAACCTATCACTATATGAGCTACAAGATGTACCAGTCAGATCTTTTGATGCATAATCAGTTGCTGTAAAACTGTGGTAAAGTAATATTACTGACAGTTTATACACAAAATGCAGATAAAAAAGTACACACACCCCCACACACGTACAAATACGCATAAACACATACTGTGATTATATGTTTAAATAAGCACAGTACTTAAGATGACTAAAGACAAAGGTTCATTATTTTTAGAAGACTAAATTCTAAATTCCCTTTTTATGAATTTAAAGTCCAATGGAAATGTATGTTCAAACTTATGTACAGTACAAATCTCTTCTTCCCCCTCTTCTGTTGATGTCACACTTCCCATGTCTTCCCAAAACACAGACATATTTTCTTTGTATATTAGGCAAGAGCAACGGTGGAGGGAGGGGGGAGGGTATTTTTGTGCTAAATGCAAACATAAATACACAGTACAAAAATGAAGGCATTAATGAATGGGTTAACTCTGCGTTTGCTTTCACTTTGAAATGTTTTACTCCTACACACTCACCAGCTGTATAGCTGGCTCATCGATCTAAGTGCCTCTCGTGGCGACATGTTCTGGCAAAATTGAGCAACAACAGTAGCAAAAGGGAAGCTTTTCCAGATTTCCTATAGTAGCTCTTGCTAATCTCCTAAAGAAGTGGTATGACGGTTTGTGCTAATCTGTACTAATAAAATGAATAAAAAATATCCAAAACCATTTGTGTATGTAATTTGTACATCAAAGTGATTTTCCGTTTCAACATTACACTTTTTCATTTGAAGTAGTCTCCATTTTTTTCCATTTCATATACCTATAACTTGATATTTATGTTCTGGATTTTTACTTTCAAGCTATGTTGCTCAAGTAAAGGCCAATACATTATTTATTGGTATTTGTATTTATTTTAATCAAGCAACAGTTAACAAAATTAAATATATATTAAAAACGAAAGAAAATAATACAACTTACTGTAGAAATCGCATTAATGTTTACAGAAAATGCAACAAACGAACTTCTGAAAATCGTAAAATCAACAGTGTTCGAAATCGCAGTTCTCGCAAACGCATTTTTAAAAAAATGTATTATTTATTTATTTATGCACTTCCGCATTCTTGGACTCGGTAGTTAATGAGAAACAGTGACATGGCAAAGTATGTATACTCAGAATCCTGGAAGACTAAAAGTAATTGTAAGGACTGGTTGGTTCCACAAATATTTTTAGAAACTTAAAATGTGTCTTGTTTTTGTTTTTTTGTATAAAATGCAAAAAAAAAAAATGGAATACATGACATAACAGAAAATATACTCAAATGACTCAAATTGTCAATTTATTTCCAGGTTACTATATAAAAGTGTTCTGTGTCCACGTATAGTATTCAGACAATCATGGATGAAGAGAGGAGGAGACTGTCTCACATTGTGCACATTTGGGAGCGATCATACTCCCGTTTGCAGCTTCATCAGGAAAGGGATTGTGCAACTGTTTTTTGCAGGCACCCTCAATTGGTTCATCCCTATATACAGACTTTCAGTCTTTCTCGGATGAACAGTGGATTGAAACTTTTCAGGTCACTAGAGCGAAGTTTGATTTTGTGGTGGAACTTGCGAGGGTAGATATGGAGCCCCCAGTAATACAAGTCCATACACCTGTGCCGCTGCAGAAGAGATTGGGTATGGCAAGCTGGCTACTACAGCAGAGTACACAGTTGTTGGCAATGGTTTCTGGGGTCCACAAAAGTACAGTTCATCACTACCTACACATGTTCTGCCGTTCTCTTGTCCGCAGGCACATGTCCACCTATATTGCCATGCCGGATGAGAGTGAAGCTCAAACGATAGCTCGTCGTGTGTATGACAAATATGGCCTGTCTCAGATAATGGGGGCAATAGACGGCACACACATCCCGATAATGCTTCACGCAGGCATGCAAGGGACTACTTGAACCGTACATTCTGGGCGTCATTAATTCTACAGGCTGTAGTGGATGACCGTGGATAGTAAAGTAATGAAGTTTTTATACAATCTGGACCTCAAGATCCTTGCACTTTGTCCTCTGATATGCCCCCACTGCTCAGGCACTGGCAGTTCTTCAGGCAGAGTAGCAGACTGAGCATCCTGATGTTCCTGAGGTGCACCTGAGGTTCTTCCTCAGGGACCACAATGTCTTCTTGCCTGCGCTCCTTAGAAACAGTCGGAGAAGCCAGTAACTGTGCTGGTCCTGGGTGTGCAGTGGCGGTAGAACTGCCAGGTGCAGAATGCACTTAAAATACACACATTATAATAGAAGGTGAAATAATGAAATAATGAGTGTTGTGCACAATACCCTGAACAACAGCTGAAGTCTCCGCGGCAGGACGAACAGGGCCCGTCTGCCTTGCCTTCAGTGACTCCAGCTGTGCTGAAGCAGGAGAGGGGTGGAGCTCTGGATAATAAGTGCAAGTTAGTTCTGTTCAGCTATCTAATGTTTTGTTCTGTGCATATTATTTTTACTTGTAAATCTAGGCTATAAAAGCCTATGTAATACACTTTTATATTGCGTTTTATACGGCTTATTTGAGACCATTTTTAAATTTGTGTAGGACCTTTATCTACACAAGGTAGCTCCACTGTGACCAAACGTTATTTCAATTAGAATGCTGGTAACCATGGCTTTGTTGCATGTTGAATATGATAAAGGGGTTTCGCTAAATGAGAAGTTTCTTAATGGCATAAAAAGTCTGGTGGGTTTATTTTTTAAAACATAAAGGTCGATTTCACCCATTCTCTGCTTCAATTGAAAAATAAAGATTAAAAAAAAAAAAACAGTAAATTATTCAAAAATAAACGTTGATATTAATCGTCGATTTGACAAAAAAGATTAAAAATTGAATAGTAGCAAGCCTAGTTATACCTTGTTGTGTTTGGCATTGGTTTGCTTTGAAATCTTTAAAACAAAATATAAAAAATGGAAAAAAGTATTAAAAAGGATGGGCCACATTTATAAACAAATTCTCCCTACACGAACATATTGGTTTGACCCAAGGTCTGCACCTTGGCTAATATCAGCTGACAGTAAGAAAAAAAAAATAAAACATTAAGTGAATGTGAACTTGGCAGGCGGTCAGAGACGACTGCACGAAATATTAATACTTAAATACAGGCAGATATTTTGTAATTATTATTTGCAAAAATATCTGAAATAAGAGAAACTATAAGACAATTATTAAAAGAAAAAAGGTAAGGAAGAGAGAGTATCAGACCGTTATTAAATTAAATAATGTTGCCACAGTATTTACAACTTAAATTAAGCAGTAGTAAATACAGTATATCAAAAAATGGCATTTCAGAAGCCTGATTTTACTTTAGTGAAAACGTTGGCTACAACTTTTGATTCATTATAAACGTGTAACTTAGTTGTTCTTTGCTGATATTAATGTTCAGCTTTCATATTGAAACGTATGTACTTACTAAATTTAAACTCATGTTCGTTTTTTAATAAACATGTAGGTATGTTATGTCCCTGAATGAGTAAAACATGTAGAAATAAATGGATTGATAAAAAGGGCAACTCAACATTTACCAATGTAGCTCATGATATACGGAAATCTCTTAGATTTCCATTGGTCTGGGGCTGGTAAATTTCACATACTTGGTGCATCAATTTTTATGTATTTATTTATTTTGGTGCTCAAGAATGCAGAAAGTGCTGTCGGTGTGGCCGAACAGAACTGTACTCTTGTTAAAGTATGAGCAGTGTATGGTTGATCTGTACTGCCTGTAATACTGTCATGAATCGCTGCGGAAAGTAATATCCACTAGATACTGTCCCCAGGGAATCAGATGATTCTAGGACATTTGCCAAGCACTCCCAACTTTCACTTCCAGAGCTCGGCACCTCTCCGACATCAACCCACCCTGATCCTAACCCAACCCCTACCCTAACCTTAAGCAACCCCAGCCCTAAAACCTAGCCCTAACCCTAAACCTAACACTTAAGACTCACGTGATGCCCTGAAGACAGTTTCTAGTGGATATTCCTTTGTGCTTCGTCATGAATCGGCTGTATGAGGGCTGGCATTTATTGTTTCAACCTATTAGCACTATGCATTGCCATGTGAGGGCGGGTGCTTATTGTTTCAACCTATCCTATCAGCACCAAGCATTGCCCTGCAATAGAGTATTTACTTTCCCAAAGTCTCGTAGCAGCTGGTCTCACTGTGATAACTAAGCTCAGCAGTGTCTGATGAGAAAACCTGAAAAACATTCTCTTGTATTCAGCACTACAAAACAAATAAAGCACAGCAAGGAATATTTTAACTGTTAACTTATGTCAAGATATCTATTAATAAACAAGTCATATTATAACATGTTGTACATGTTATTGTTTGTTCAGCACTTCCCTTTAATAAGCTGCATGTTGGAATTATATGTACTGTACATAGTTGTGCAGATATGCTACTGGAACTGGTTCTGCCAACTGGTGCTACTTGTGTTTGTACTTAATAAATGCGCAGTTAGTGAATACTCTATATTTTATGCTGAAACACCTGTCCAATTTTGTGGGTTTACTATTACAAAAAACAGTAACTTGAAAAAGATTGAACAGTAAAAATGAGGTTTACAAGCGCTCTGCAGTTCTTCTTTACCTTTTCCCCCCGACTATTAAACAAAGTTAGGCACCCCTGCATACGCTAACAGCCAAGGTGGAGAAGGTATGCTCCAATTGTAGGCTTACTACTGTGCCTGCAACCTGAATACATTTTCAGTACATTCAAAATCATCCCTGGTTACTGATATAAATATGCAGGTTTATTCTGAATGCAGTTTTATTTCATACAAAACAACAAAGTTACAATACTGTGGGGTGAAAATTATTATCAAAATGAAAACGTCACAGCTTACCACAAACAGTGCTCCACCTCCTCCAGAACGCACTGCTGTCTGATGCAGGTACCGAATCTGCCTCGCCTGAAAAAAAAATGTTCAGAAATCCATTCAAAAAGTGTTTCTACCTACGAGCTGGACATACAGTACTTTTGTCACACTTGACACATCTTTGCGTGTATCTGGAGAACAGCTCGAATTCACAGCCGTGGTCGGAGATGTATTAAGTGCTTGTTTAACGGGATAAATATTTCAACAGATGGCACGATTGTTTTACAATACAGATGTCTATCAGAGGTTAGTATCTGCCTATGCTCTAATCACCAACAAGAACGTTTGAAACTTAATAGTTCGACAGTACACGGTTATAAACCACAAAGGGATACTGTGCATCAGATTGTTACTCTCTGGGCAATAGCATGCTTTCATGTCCACTACATAAAACTAACACAATGACTTTTTACCCGGTCGCAAGCTTGTGTACAGCCAATTGCATTACCTCAAAATAACCGTAGTTTTTTTTTTGGTTGTGTGTGTCTGTCACAATTATCTGCTGTGCAGAAAGTATGCCTCCAACGTAATGCCAAACTTAGCGACAGCCGTTATACTATTGTATTTTATATAAACGATTAACTTCGTGTAAACAGTATATGAGACAATGTTATGTGTATATGGCTGTGCAAAATTCAACTTAGTTCTGAATATCGTCAGGAAGGAAGTGGTTATCCAACTGCGAGTTGTATAATAATAAACGTGAAGGTTCATCTTATATTCTTAGACAGGATGAATTAAGCACATGCACACACGATTTAAACATCTAGGGATTGTTTGGCACACACCACACATGTAAATGCAACCCCTAAATAAATACAAATCACATCAATTAGTTTCAATGTGAAGGTCGTTAGGCAGGCAGTCGATCTGTCCTTGGTGTTGTTCATGTGCAGGCCTTTTCTGGATGAAACAAGCAGATCGTAATTAAATGTGTGTACATATATATATATATATATATATATATATATATATATATATATATATATATAACACGCGTATTCACACTTACCGAACGAGAAACGGCAGACCGAATAGCAGCCGACAAAAACATATCTGCAATGTGATTTTCTTGTCTTAGTTAAGAGAAGCTTTAGTGGACCTGACAACAGCTAGAATCGATGACAGCAGGCAGCGATTTCTTACACTGGCCTCCCCGGCCTTTCAAATCGAGCTGTGACTGTGAGGAGGTATGACACAGGCCCGGTTTTGGGGATGGAACCGCATAACAGTCTCGCGTTTTGATTGGTCCATGTCTGTCACATGAATATGTCATCACACGAGTGGAAAAGCGTGCAGGCATTTTTAACATTGTGATCAGAGAGATAGAGAGTGATCTGCTTTCCACAACCTTACCATTAAAATATAATGTGGTATTACGCTGTACTGATATAACAAACCATGGGTGATTACTTTATATGAATTATCATGTTATGCACGAATGTAAGAATTGGCTTTCTGTGGTGGTGTACTTTTTTCTTTCAAGTAGCATATATCTATAATCGTTTTTGCGATATATTTTAATATAAAATGTATAAACTATTGCAGTTTTGTTAGAGGATACATTAGTTTATGTCTAATGTAATCACAGTTTTCCATATAGACTGCCCCTCTTTTCATTTACGTCGCAAATTCTGGGCCGCTTTGCTTTTCAGATAATGTCCCAAATTCTGGGCCGCTTTGGTTTGCATAACGTCGCAAATTCTGGGCCGATTTGGTTTGCAGATAACGTCCCAAATTCTGGGCCGCAATGATAACATCCCAATTTCTGCATGCACAGTTTACCATAAACTGGACCGTTAATTCATTTAAGAGTAACCCTTAGTACATGAGTCAAAGTTAATGTATTTTTTACTCTCCCCAGAAAACATTTAGGAACATGGTATACCAAAAAAAAAAAAAAGGACATCTCATTTGCTTATGTAATGTCCATCAATATATAGTGAGGCGTAGGGGTTTATCAGAACTTCTGGGTTTAAGAGACCAGTGCCCTTCAACAACTTCAAATAAATCATTTTGTATTGTATTAGTCAACATCTCCTTTATCTATTCCTGATAGTTTATACTGTAGGTCAGGGGTTTTCAACCTTTTTTTGAAATTACCCCGGTGATATTAATTGAATATCAAAATTGCATCAAACATATTTTAGGTCACATCATATATTTTACTTTATCATAGATTATGTGTGTAAAGAATATTCCATAATCTATATACACAATATATATTTTTAGCAGGGTCAATAGCATTAAATACACAGATGTATTTATTTTTCATATTCCTTTTGCTTGTAATCATAAAACAAAGTCAAGTATACAAAACTTTTGACTTTTGACTTAATTCAGAATACATTGTACTTTCATATCTGTTCATCTATATCTATATCTATATATATATATATATATCTATATCTATCTATCTCTCTCTCTCTCTCTTTCTCTATATATAGATATAGATATATATAATAGAGAGATGGAAATAAGACCTCCATTGTTAGCAATTTGAGCCATTCCAGGTTTTACTTCACACTGGCGCTCCTATCTGGGTCTGGCCACTTTACCACTACTACCATATGAAATACACACGGTAGACAAAATATTGATAGAATTCAACACTACATTGGCCTGCTTGTTATTCCCAAGCAAAAGTGCACCACACTTGGAGAATGCTCATTTAGCTTCATGGCTCCGCCTCTTTGAAACTCCCAACTTTGGTGCGTGATGCTCCCCACCGTCGCTCACTTTAAATCAACTCTCAAGACTCACCTGTTCTCTCTTGCTTTCCATGCTCTTTAAGCTTGATATTAGCTGCTGTGTTGCTGCTACTATTTCATGTATTATGCACTTTCCACTGTATTTAATGTATTATGCATTGTTTTTTTTTCCCCCTGTACAGCATGTGTTATGCATTTCTCTTTATTTAAAGTATTATGGATTTTCTTGTTGTTACTGCATCTTGTAAAGCGCTTTGTTATGGTGGTCCACTATGAAAGGCACTATATAAAATATAGATTGATTGATTGATTGAATACCTAGAAGCTGGAATAATGGCAGGATGCACCATTTCTCCACTGGCTTTTACCATGGCAATGGAAGTAATTATTAGGGCATCAAAATGGGTAGTGGGAGGAGAGCCCTTGGCTTCTGGAATGCGATTACCACCAATTTGAGCATACATGGATGACATGATAACCATGACTACAACAGTAGCCTGCACTAATCGGTTATGGGGCAACTTAACCAATAACATCGAATGGGCACAAATTCAATTCAAGCCCACTAAATCAAGGAGCATCTCTATAATTAAAGGTAAAGTAGTAGATCAAAGGTTCTACATTAATGGTGAGGTAATACCAACAGTGTCTGAGAAGCCAGTGAAAAGTCTTGTGAGATGGTAAGATGGGCACAGTTTGTGTGCGAAAAGTTCGACAACAAGCAGCGGAAGGGTTGAAGAGCATAGACAGCAGTGCTTTACTGGGCAAACTGAAACTCTGGTGCTTTCAGTTTGGTCTACTGCCAAGACTCCTGGGGCCACTACCTGTGTATAAGGTTTCTTTGACAACAGTTGAGAAGCTGGAAACTTTAATCAGTTCATACATCAGGAAATGGTTGGGAGTTCCACGCTGCCTCACCACAGTGGGACTTTATGGTAGAGGAATACTGCAGCTACCAGTTTCTGCTCTAACCAAGGAGTTTAAGCGCGCCAAGGTCCGACTGGAAATGACATTAGTAGAGTCACGCGACAAATGCGTAAGGGAGGCAGCACCTGTGTTGAAAACTGGAAGAAAGTGGGTGGCAAAGAAAGCCGTGAACGATGCAAAGGCTGCCCTTCGAACTGGTGATATTATGGGGCAAGTTCAGCATGGAAGAGGGGGTCTTGGTCTCAGTTCTACATGGCACAAGGCAACCCCAGCTCAACGGAGGAAGCTGGTAGTCAACGAGGTGCAAAAGCAGGAGGAGAGGATGAGGTGCGTAAAACCCGTTTCCCAGGCTAAGCAGAGGGAATGGATGAGATGGGAGAGTGTGGAACAACGCAAGAAAAGGTGTTAAAACCAAGCCTTGCCCAGGACAACTGGAAGCTGCTAGAGACTAGAAAATGTGGGCAGATGTTGGTCAACGGCTTATTTTTCCACCTGAGATTGCCACCACTAACCTTTGACCAGACATTGTCTTGTGGTCTGGATCAGCACGCCTTGTTCACCTGGTAGAGTTAACAGTGCCATGGGAGGATGCTGCAGATGAGGTGTATGAGAGGAAGAAACTTGGGTATGCTCAACTAGCTGCTGAAGTGGAACAGCGAGGATGGAGAGTCCGGGTTTACCCAGTGGAGTTGGGTTGTCGAGGATTTGTGGCACACTCTACAATCCGGTTTCTCAGAGATGTCGGGTTCAGTGGCCAAGAGTTGCGTCGCACAGTGAAGAACTTATCTGAAGCAGCAGAGAGGAACAGCAACAGGCGTGGTAGAGACGGAAAGATTCTGGCTGGGGATCTCAAGCACAGTGTAAAGAAAGCAACGCTGATGTACGGGTAAGTAAGCTGGGCTGAGTTGAGTGGGGGACTGAGGGGTGTGATGCTGGGACGTCAGAATCACTGTCGAGCCTTCTTGAGGTGGCGTGGGCTAGTTGATGAAACACTGAGGATGGAAGGTGCCCACTTGAAGACCCCAGAGATGTACCCTACTTAGCTCAATCCAGACAGTTGTCATGCTGATGTGCTGGGGAGACCACACTGTGGTTGATCCCCAGAGCCAGCATCACAGCCGTTGTGTGTGCTGATGCGCTGGGGAGGCAAAATAAGCTGATCCCTGGAGCCAGCATTACACTTCAGCAATCAGCACCAGGCAGAAGGATATCTACATCAGATGGAAAGAAACGCAAATGGTTGGAGACACATATGGATCACATTAGTTTACTGTAAAACTACTTCTTAGTTGGTGCTTATCTTGGTGAGAGCCAAGTTCAAATCAGCATGAAGTTTTAACATCTACTCTTATGTAATGGAAATCATAACAAATGTACTACAGGTAACCAGGGACCGAGGCAGATTAGGTAATTCCTGCTTCAAGTAATTTTTAAATTAACTACATTTGGTAACATTGTAAGGTGGTGTTTGAATTAGCTGAGTTAGTGTGTGATTAGTACCAGGTGAGTGGTTAAATTGATTAGAAGTTGATTTGCTATTTGATTGGTTTCCACACAGTTTAGTTGGTTCTTTTGCCATGCAGTTGTAATATTAATCAAGCAGCCTATTCAGCGCCAGCAAATAGAAGAGCCTCAACAAAAGAGCCGGGAGTCTAGCTCTGGGAGTCCAGCAAGGGGAGGCCTGCGCCGAGACGCTGTTCGACCTGCTCGTCCCTCCCCTCCCCAACCCTGGCTCTCCTCTGCGCTCCGCTCAGCAAGAATCACACTGCGATCTGCTGAAAAGAAATGGAAGATAACCAAACTCCCTGCTGCCCTAGACCTTTACCGCACTCTCCTCTCCTCCTTCTCCTCTACTCTCTCCTCTGCTAAATGTTCTTATTTCCAATCTGTAATCCAAGCCTCTACTAACAACCCACGTATTCTATTCTCTACCTTCTCCTCCCTCCTAACCCCCCCTCCTCCTCCCTCTTCTATCTCTCCTGATGACTTTGCCTACTTATTCTCTTCTAAAATCTCAGATATCCGCAAACTCTTTAACACCTCTCCCTCCCCCCGCACCCCCTCCTGCTCCAACCCCTACACCCACTGCATCCCCTACTAACTCACCCTCCTTCTCCACCTTCTCGCCCCTCTCAGACTCTGACCTCTCCTCCCTGCTCCAGGGTCACAAACCCACCATGTGTGCCCTGGACCCCCTCCCCACTCACCTCTTTCAAGCTGCTGCTCCTGCTCTACTTCCCTTCATCTCCTCCCTTCTCAACGCCTCCCTCCTTTCTGGTCTCTTTCCCTCTGCCTTCAAAAAAGCCTCTATCACTCCCCTCCTCAAAAAACCTACCCTCGACCCCACCTCCCTCCAGAGCTACCGTCCTGTCTCCCTCCTACCCTTCCTCTCCAAAACCCTTGAGTGGACTGTACACTGCCAGCTCTCTGCTTTCCTGTCCAACCACTCTCTGCTTGACCCTCTCCAATCTGGCTTCTGCTCTGCTCACTCCACTGAAACCGCCCTCCTGTCTGTCACCAACTCACTAAAGTCTGCCCAAGCTGCCTCTCTCTCCTCTGTCCTAATTCTCCTCGACCTCTGTTGATCACTCTATTCTACTATCATCTCTTGCTGACCTGGGGATCTCTGGCACTGCTCTGGCCTGGTTCTCCTCCTACCTCTCCAACTGCACTTACCAGGTAACCTGGCGTGGAGCAACCTCCACACCTCGCCCTCTCTTAACAGGTGTCCCCCAAGGGTCAGTCTTGGGTCCTCTCCTGTTCTCTCTCTACACCCGCTTCCTGGGCCCCCTCATCACATCCTATGGTTTCTCATACCATTTCTATGCTGATGATGCACAGATTTTCCTCTCCTTCCTCTCCTCCTTCTCTGACTCCACCATCCCCTCCCGTATCTCTACCTGTCTGTCTGCTATTTCCTTCTGGATGCACTCGCATCACCTCAAACTCAACCTCTCTAAATCTGACCTCCTTTTCTTTCCCTCCTCCTCCTCCCCCTCCTCTGATCTCTCTATCTCTGTTCCTCTGGAATCTACCACACTCTCCGCTAAGAACCTCGGAGTCACCCTGGACCCCTGCCTCTCTTATTCCCAGCACATCTCCACTCTGGCACGCACTTGCCGATTCTTCCTGAGCAACATCCGAAGAATCCGACCCTTCCTCACCAACTACGCCACCCAGCTCCTGGTCCAGGCCTTGGTACTCTCCCGCCTAGACTACTGCAACTCCCTCCTGGCTGGCCTCCCTGCGTCTGCCACCCGTCCGCTCCAGCTCATCCAGAACTCCGCTGCCCGCCTGGTGTTCTCTCTGCTTCGCTTCTCCCATGCAACTCCACTACTCCGCTCACTCCACTGGCCCCCGATCACCGCTCACATCCAGTTCAAGACTCTTGTACTAGCCTACAGACCTCTCCGCTCTGCCTGCCTCCAGAGCCCGCTCCTTCTCCACCCTTGCTCCACAGTGGTGGAATGACCTTCCTACAGATGTCAGGACTGCCCAGTCCCTGACCACATTCCGGCGCCTCCTTAAGACTCACCTCTTCAGACAGCACCTGTAGAACTCCTCTGTTTTACCCCTGGGATACTTATCACCCTTCCTTAAATGCACTTTACTTGCTCTTATCTGCCCCCTATTTTACTGCATTTAATCCTGTATTTCAGAGTACTGTAATCTGCCAAGTGTTTAATCTGTAGTATTTTGTATTTAATCAGATCCTGATGTAACTATCACGACACTGTTATCTGCTGTATTATTGAATTGTATTTTGTCACACTTGTACTTGCTTGAACCAAAGTCATTGTATTTATCTTGCTCTTAATCGTATTATTACTTGTACTGTGATACTTGAAATGTATCTGCTTACGATTGTAAGTCGCCCTGGATAAGGGCGTCTGCTAAGAAATAAATAATAATAATAATAATTACACTTGCCCCTGGAAGAGGGCCCCAAAATCAAAGGAAAATCAATTTTTAGTGAAGGGGTATTTGCTTGTGCATTTGCCTCAGCAAGGGCTGCTCTGCCATATAATCTTTATTTGTGAAATTATGCTTATATTTTTAAGAAATAAATGTCCAGCTTTACAGTTAAACAATTATAAAAATCAGAATAATGGATACGTGTCTAACGTCAGGTTTTAACCACCATCTGAATATTGAACGATTAATATGTGTCTAACTTCAGCTGGGTAATTACAAGGCATTTAAGTGCTGAGTGGAGAGTGACAGAAATTGATCACATGAAGATATCTAACCCATGAGACTTTGCATGCATTATTTCATGCAAATCCATTTAATGGAGTCGAAGTTATTAAAGTATAAAAATTAGCATTAGAGTGCTTACTCAGCCCTAACTATTGTGGCGCTTGGATTAAACTCAATTTTCCACCCCTTATTATATTTATGTTGAGGTTCGTGACTGCAGTAGTAAACACTGTGGTGGTTGTTTGCATATATAATATAGTCAAACAGTAACAAAATATGTTTTTTGCAGCTGCTGTTGACTGCCATAATCTAAGAAAGTACATATGAAAATATGCCCTACAATAACCTTTATATATATACATCTTTTGTTCTGGTTAGTATGCCTGTATCTTATGTTAATGAGTACTGTAAATTAAAACGTTGTCAGTGTTTATTTGCACATTTTATATAGTTTTAGAATAAAGCAGGTGTGATCCACTGTGTTACAATTAACACCATTTAACAGAGAGTTTGAAGAAATTAAGGCTAGATTGTGAAAAGTTAGGGTTAAAATGTAGCCAAAGGATTTTCAATAACAATAATTATTAAAATCACTTTCATAAATGGTCATGTTCAAGGAATGAATCAATCCAGTATTTTAGTTTTAATACAATATGTACAATGTTATGCTTGTTTGAACCACAACATTTGTTTCAGTGCATGTTTTAAAAGAACAGAAAAGAAAAAATAAAAAATGCTGTTGCCCAGATCTTAGTTTTTATTACAGTAATTTGTCAATCTGCTGCTTCCCATGCTGACAGTCTGGCACGCCCCCCATCCTGCCCGGCCGTCCCCCCCCCCCCCTCCTCCCCAATATGACCAAATGACAAGAGGAGGTCTGTCCAATCAGAAAGTGGGAGTCTCGATTTATGCAATCTGATTGGGCAGTGTGGCACTAAGCAGATTTTGTGAAATAAAAACAAAGGCTATAAAGTGTGCAGAATTTACTGCCCTAGTTGTGCCCTTACCTCTGGCTGTGAGTAGCTGGTTTAAGGCTTTATCAGGTGCCGTGAAAATTCTCTGTCAAGATTCACTGTGCATGTCAAGGATGGTGATCCCTGGAACTACACCCACTGACGAGAAGCTCTTCAACCCCCCTGAAGAGCTGCAGAAAGATGCTCACATTCCTGATTTCGAAAGTTACTTGAGGCTTTACAAGAAGTCCATTGAAGAGCCTGAGGGTAGGTTGCTATGAAGTGTGAAGGAAGACGAGATGGACAATCATAGTTGTTTTGCTTATTTAAGTATTTTTATTGTATTTTTTTTGTGTGTGTGTGTTCTCCAGTGGTCCTCATAGAGTGTTTTTACTGTACAACTTTTAGTATGTATTGCAAAGATATTGTTTCTGCTTTAAATGTTGAATACAGTATTTACTGGTATGTTTCTGATATGATTTAGAATAATTTACTGTTAAAATGCTGAACTTTTATTGTCATTCTGTTATGTCTACAGCACATTGGGATGCTTGGTTTATTGTATTTCACTGTATTGTACAGTTTTACACTATATTATATTGTACTAAATGTTCACATTAATTAATAATATCTGTAATTGTGTATTCTAGAGTTTTGGAAAGAGGTTGCTGAAGATTTCTTCTGGAAGAGTCCTCCAAAAGGAGAGTTTCTGAAGTATAACTTTGATGTTACGAAAGGCAATGTTAATGTCAAGTTCATGGCAGGCGCTAAAACCAATATATGTTACAACATCCTAGATAGAAATGTGAACGAGAAGAATCGTGGAGAAAAAGTGGCATACTACTGGTAATAGCTTATGCATCCTTAAACATTTTATTTTTCAGGGCACTCATTTCTCTTACTCTTGAAATAAGCAAATTTAACTGGTATTTAAAAAGATAGTTGTTTTATCTAGTTTCAATAAATGCAATTCCCCTAACTAAGATTGTCTGACATATTAGGTTATGTAGTCCATATTTTTTTGTATTATTATTTAGCAGTAAGGTCACCTTGTAGTTCCAAAAGCAACTGAGAGATAAAATACCAATCATTTTGTCTCCTATGAGTCATGTGATTAAGTGACTCCAGCAATCAGGAAATATACAGGGAACAGTTCTTGTTTATTTTCCTGTATTTACTGTTACTTTAAATTGCAAACTGCATTACTTTTCTTTAATTGCATTAAAGAAAAGTAATCTTAAATCTAGTGGTTTCCTCAACGAGGTGCTCCCCTGAGAAATGTCCTTGAGTCACACTGTATTTAGTTATAGAATTTGAAGGTAAAAGTACTCCAGACTGCGTGTGTTGGACAACTAAAATATCACCTAACCTGGAAAACAGACCGGAAGAAACTGCTTAATAGAAATCTGCTGCAAAGTGTGCTGTCTAGAATTGGAGACTGAAACTGATTTACAACCGAGGTGCAGCTTTTATACATTGAAAAATAAATCTATGTATGTCATTTCATTACAAGTTAATCAACCAATTAATATCCCATTTAAAAGAAGGTTTTACAGATCTGTTGGTCTAGCTGACAAAGCCCACCTATTTTGCTTAACTGATAATATGCCCATGCTGGAGATTACAAGAATGCATCAAAACTGAATTGATTTTGACAAAAGAAAATTCTGACAAATGTTCTCAAAATGAATTATACTTATAGTTAACATAATATTAATACAAAAGTACTCAACTTATCAATAGGAATACTAAGGGTTAGGGTTGGAGTTAGTGTTAGAATCAGGGATACAAGAGTAATGAGAGTCTAGCACTAATTAATTGCCTAAAACCAGGACAAAGAATGATGTCTTAAATTTGTATAATCTGCATCCCTAGGCCAAGGTCGATGTAAGGGTTATGTATAGGTTGTACAGGCACAAAAGTAAATTAAATATGGTAAAGATCTGACAGAAACAGAAAACCATATAAAAAAAAAAGTTTAATAAATTGATTACATATGTTTGGGACCTGGTCTAAGTTTAATTGGTTCAATTTATATGGTTGGGACAAAGACCTGGACTGGAAAGTCAGTCGCTGTCTGCCTTGACTGTGCTGTTTTTTTAGCAGCTGACCCTGATTTGGAAGAAAAGGGAGACATTTCACTTTTTTATGAAATCTGTTGCCAACATATGAAATGGCCTGATCATTTGGAAGTTACACATTAACATAATTGTGGGTTTACCTTTCTGTAATGAGACACAGGGCAGCACAGTTTTTGCCCAGTGTGCTGATATTCAGCTCTTCACAAACACTGCCCATAAATCAATAATGTTTCACCTGCCAATTTTTAAATAGAAATAAATGTTGCCTTTGCTCTTGCTTCAAAATAAAATCTCACCTCTGTAGTGTACTCTGAAGATAAATGACCAAATGTGCAATGATATTTTATATGATTCCAGTCGAATTACATCATATAAACAGGGATTTGTTTTTTTAAGGGATTCCATTCCCATTTTTTTATTATTATTAATTTGATATAAAACTACAAGTAACATACACAAATGTTTCATCTAAGGTCTTCTTCAGTGGAGATCTCCATCTGGGCATCAAGATGGGTATTATATCCAATACATAAATATTCGACCTTGACAAGGCTCTCTTTCAAATATGTATAAATAATTTTTTATATATGAATTTAGAGTGACCAGTTATTATTTATATTTATTTTCCCCCAATTTGGAATGTCCAATTACGTTTTTTTCTCCTCACCGCTGTGAGTCCCCTCACAACACAGACGTTCTAAGGGTGTGTGAGCGTCCTCTGAACTCACAAGCCTAAAGCCAGAATCGCGGCCCTTGGGGTCCTCTTTACACATCCTGGACTCATCCTGCACCCCCAGCTGCAGCACTTTAACTGGATGAGCAACTCGGGGACCCCTCAAATATGCAATTCTACCACCATTTTGTACAACAATTTAATGACAGCTTACATACTGTACACATTTATGTTTTTACAACGGTACATTTTTATAAGGGAACCCTTTGTAATTTGCATTGTCTTTTCTGTTGCAGGGAAGGGAATTCACCTAGCCACAGCTGTTCTATCACATACAATCAGCTCCTGAAGCAAGTCTGCAAGTTTGCCAATGTTTTAAAAAATATGGGTAGGATTATAGTCTTGTTTGTCCTTAAACTGGAATTTATTTATGTTTATTTTTTTAATATATATCTATATTTTAATTCAACAGTTTTTATAAGGTTTTTATAAGGTTTAGGGTAGACTGCTATACGGTTTTGATGCTTTGAGAAAGAAAAGTCACGTATATAGTAAGCAGCACAAGAAACCCAATCCTGTACTGTCTTCAGTTCCAGCCGTTGTGCGACCACGTCCTTCAAAATGATTGTACCTAACAGCATAATTCCATACATTTCCCATGCCATGAACCTCCATTATCAAATGTGTAGTTTTGTAGCAAACATGTATCTTCATTTAAAACGCGATATCTGGTCCTGCACCCGGCTACATAAATCTTGTTTCTGGAATTCATTGTTTCTTTTTTACACAGGAGTGAAGAAGGGGGACAGAGTAGCAATCTACCTACCCATGATCCCTGAGTTAGTATATTCCATGCTAGCATGTGCGAGAGTAGGAGCAGTACATTCCACTGTGGTAAGACATTAGGGTTTACATGCTGCTTCTTCCTTCTACTCCAAACAAAATATTTGGCTTGTGGGTGTCCATATTGCCTTCCTTCATTCTCCCATTGTTTTCATTAAGAGGTGTTAATAAATGGTTTAAAAAAATCCCTCCCTACAGTGTTTAACTTCCAATAACCGGCATTTTAAATGTATACATGTGTTACTGCAAATAAATGAATAGCAAATAATATAAAGTAATAGTGTTACTTTTATAGTAAAATGACTATACCTACCACGTAATTCAACTTGATGTGTGAAGTGAAATTTCTGAGTATTCTATCTAACTCTTCTTGTTTAGATTCACTTTAAATTCTTTAATTTTCTTTTCTACTCATCCTGGTGACTTTTTAAAACTCATAATGTTTAATAGAATCCCTATGACCTCAGTAGAGCTCTCATCTATAAACTGCTAGTACAGCAAGTACACCTGTCCCCTTGCAGCGGATGTAATAAATACCACATTCACTACCACCAAATGTGACATTTTTGACATCCACTAGGGGCAGAGCGGTGTTAATGGTTATACTCAGGTGTACCGGATGTACCTAGAGTTTAAACATCATTCTGATAGCTCCATTCAGGCCACAAGTATGCTTTACATTTCGCAATAAAATACTTGATACAGATCATCAGACACTTACAGAGATGATATTTTCAACATGTGCCTAACCTATTACCTACCATATTTTTAAAAAAAATGTTAAAGTACAATTTGTAAGGCGATTGCTTTCTACGCTTTTGAATAAGTCTAATTCACGTGGTTTTATATAAAGATTGGGTATCCTGTGAGAAAACACTACATGTGTATTTTTATTCCTCACTGTTTCCGTTGTTGGAATACTCATCAGGACACGCATCAATCGAAAACTGTATTATATTTACAGATAGTCGGTAGTTCTACTATATATTCACAAGTCTGTGGGGCACAGTGGGAGCTTGATAACAAATCATCTGGAATCCACCGGCAGTAAATCCTGTTATCTGTTTCTACTTGCAGTTCAAGAAGGCAAATCCTTGCTCCTGGTTTTATTAATGCTTCAAACTCACAATAAAACAGAGCTAGCTAAATTGCTATCAGACCAAATGTAATCTGGCAGATTAATTGACTACATAAAAAAAATGCTGCCAGAGAACAAAAACAGGACATAAACATAAAATTGGCAATAAAAATAGAAAAAAAAGTGTAACTGCTGTCAAGCAAAAATACATGCCTAACAAACTGAATATAATTTGTTCTTAGTTTGCAGGTTTCTCATCAGAATCGCTGTGTGAGAGAATCCTGGATTCCCAGTGTTCATTTCTCATCACAGCAGGTAACTATGGGCTGACATAGCAGCCTGCACTAATCTGGTTCTGTAAAAATGTCTATTTCACGGTAGCTCCTGTTTGCTAAATTGCCTCTCATCTGAACTGATCTGTATAGATGGTGTTTATAGAGGAGATAAACTAATCAACCTTAAGCAGATCTCCGATGAGGCACTGGAGAAGTGTATAGAAAAGTAAGTGCTGCCTTTTTCTGTTTGTTTTATTGTGATTTTCATAAGCAAATATTATCACAGCAAAAGTAGAATTGAATTCCTAAAGTTAAACAGCTACCTTCTTGTTAAATGGGCTCTTCTGTAGTACAGGTGTGTGATTAAAGGTGTACTTGGCAGCTTAAAAAAATGTCCCCCATTAGCTTTACTACCACTCCTCTCCTAAACTGTTGAAGTTAACATTTTGAAAGCTTCCCAAATCAGTTAAATATTACTCCAACATTGTATTAATGTGTTTACAACATCTACTTCTACAGCTATGGCCAAAGGTTTTGCATCGCCCTGTAGAATTAACTAATATTGCTTCTAAAGTCGAATGAAACCTGCTGAATAATGTTACATTAACATATTGAATTACTTACCTCTTTGCAGTTTTCCATATACTTAATGAAAAATTGTCAAAAATGGAAAAATGTGACATTTCGAAATATAACATGAAATACTGTACTGCTAGTATGGCTTCCCGTAGACTTTTGCAATATCATTTTGTAGTTTCTTTGATTACATGATGTTACCTAAAAGATCAAAAATATGTTTATATAGTTTTTTTTTTTTAAATGATGTTTCAATCATAAAATTCTAGGTGATGTAAAATGTTTGGTCATAGCTGTACATTCCTAGTTCCTTAGCTTCCTGATACTTGCTAAACTACAGCATTTAGTGATACTTTATTGTCTACAAGTATGTTTTCATAATATTTCTTTCCAGTTTACCTGTTTAGTGTCTTATTAGTGTTCTCTTTCATTCTGTTTGTTTAGTGCTTAATAACTTCTAGCCAAAAATGCCCAATTATTTGAATCCTTATTTTCTCTTTAAAGTTCCTACTAATACTCAGGTTTTTATATAGACAGTTCTAATTCAGAGTTCCCACTCTTGCATATGAGCTGAAATGATGTTT
Source organism: Acipenser ruthenus (assembly GCF_902713425.1). Taxonomy (NCBI): domain Eukaryota; kingdom Metazoa; phylum Chordata; class Actinopteri; order Acipenseriformes; family Acipenseridae; genus Acipenser; species Acipenser ruthenus. The sequence goes on along the minus strand of NC_081192.1, from coordinate 13,875,529 downwards.
GCACTGCCCTAGTGATCATTTCTAGAACTACCTCAGCAATTGAGATTTATACAAAGCACACATAATATGATAATAAAAAGGTAAGAAACTAAATACCATGAAAATGTAGATGGTATTTAAGTATCCCTTTAACATAACAAGTACAATTAATCAACAATAAATCCAACCTTCTTCCTGTTATGGGTCTACTAAACTTAATTACCTAACATCTCATGTAAATCATTTTTGTATTTCCAGAGAAAACTTTGTTATTAAAAACTGCATCATTGTAAGACATATTGGAGAGCAGAAGAACAATGCCAATGTTTACAACTCATTTCAGGTACAAATGTCTTCTCTCTCTCTCTCTCTCTCTCTCTCTCTCTCTCTCTCTCTCTCTTTCTCTCTATGTTAATTTACAGTATATGTGTCCCTTAATTACATTTTCAATCAGTATAAAAGGAGAGGAAGGAGCTCCATGTTACATTCCTAAATTTAGCATGCATACGGTTCAGTACCACATGAGCTTCTTTGGGCAGCATTTGATTTTTTCAGTGTACTGAGGACAATAACAAACTTAGTTTTCAACTTCTGAATTCACCACTATATGGCAATGTCTAGAAATTTGAATAATGGCAGGGTGCACTATTTCTCCACCAGCTTTTACTATGGCAATGGAAGTAATTATTAAGGTGTCAAAATGGGTAGTGGGAGGAGAATGCTTGACTTCTGGAATGCGACTGCCACCAATTCGAGCATACATGGATGACATGACAACCATGACTACAACAGTAGCCTGCACTAATCGGTTATTGGACAAACTAATCAATAACATTGAATGGGCACGAATGCAATTCAAGCCCACTAAATCAAGGAGCATCTCTAATTGAAGTTAAAGTAGTGGATAAGAAGTTCTACATTATTATTTGTTTATTTAGCAGATGCCTTTATCCAAGGTGACTTACAGAGACTAGGGTGTGTGAACTATGCATTAGCTGCAGAGTCACTTACAACAACGTCTCACCCAAAAGACGGAGCACAAGGAGGTTAAGTAACTTGCTCACACAGTGAGTCAGTGGCTAAGCCGGAATTTGAACCAGGGACCTCCTGGTTACAAGCCCTTTTCTTTAACCACTGGACCACACAGCCTCCTATTAACAGTGAGGCAATACCAACAGTGTCTGAGACGCCTGTGAAAAGTCCTGGGAGATGGTATGATGGGGACCTAAAGGACACAGTTCATGTGGGAGAAGTTAGACAACAAACAGTGGAAGGGTTGAAGAGCATAGACAGCAGCGCTTTACCAGGCAAACTTAAACTCTGGTGCTTTCAGTTTGGTCTACTGCCAAGACTCCTGTGGCCACTAACTGTGTATAAGGTTTCCTTGACAACAGTAGAGAAGGTGGAAGCATTAATCAGTTCATACGTCAGGAAATGGTTAAGGGATACTGCAGCTGCCAGTCTCAGCTCTAACTGAGGAGTTTAAGTGTGGCAAGGTTCGATTGGAAATTACATTGGTAGAGTCACACGGCGAATGTGTGAGGGAGGCAGCACCTGTGTTGAAAACTGGAAGAAAGTGGGCGGCAAAGGAAGCTGTGGAAGATGCAAAGGCTGCCCTTCGTATCAGTGGTATCATGGGGCAAGTACAGCATGGAAGAGGAGGCTTTGGTCTCAGTTCAGCTCCTCCTACATGGCACAAAGCAGCCTCAGCTCAACAGAGGAAGCTGGTAGTCAACGAAGTGCAGAAGCAGGAGGAGAGGATGAGGTGCGTAAAAGCAGTTTCCCAGGCCAAGCAGGGAGAATGGATGAGATGGGAAAGTGTGGAACAACGCAAGATTGGCTGGCAAGATCTATGGACAATGGAACAGAGCAGGATCAGTTTCCTCATCAGGTCAACATATGATGTTCTCCCATCACCACAGAACCTAAACCTCTGGGTAGGCGAGGATCTCTCATGTCCTTTGTGTTCATCACCTGCAACATTAGGGCATATTTTGACAGGATGTAAAGTGGGTCTTAGCCAAGGACGGTTTACTTGGCGCCATGACCAGATGCTGCGATGTTTGGCCTTAGCATTGGAAGGCAAGCCACTAGTTCCATCAAAGCATTACACACAAAAGATAATATTCATCTGTCCAAGAGAGCAAACACCAAGAAAAGGTGTTAAAACCAAGCCTCGCCCAGGACAACTGGAAGCTGTTAGAGACTGGAAAATGCGGGCAGATGTTGGTCAACGGCTTATTTTTCCACCTGAGATTGCCACCACTAACCTTCAACCAGATATTGTCTTGTGGTCTGGATCAGCACACCTTGTTCATCTGGTAGAGTTAACAGTGCCATGGGAGGATGCTGTGGATGAGACGTATGAAAGGAAGAAACTTTGGTATGCTCAACTAACTGCTGAAGTGGAACAGCGAGGATGGAGAATCCGGGTTTACCCAGTGGAGTTGGGTTGTCGAGGATTTGTGGCACACTCTACAACCCGGTTTCTCAGAGATGTTGGGTTCAGTGGCGAAGAGTTGCGTCACACAGTGAAGAACTTATCTGAAGCAGCAGAGAGGAGCAGCAACTGGCTGTGGTAGAGACAAAAATATTCTGGTTGGGGACCTCAAGCACAGTAGAAAAAAATCAATGTTGATGGAAAGGAAGGTAAGTAAGCTGGGCTTAGCTGAGTGGGGACGGAGGGGGGTGGGATGCCAGAATCACTGTTGAGCCCTCTTAAGGTGTCGTGGGCTAGTCGACGAAACACCAAGGATGGAAGGTGCCCACTTGAAGACCCCAGAGAAGTACCCTACTCAGCTCAGTCCCTGGTTGATCCCTGGAACCAGCATTGCAGCCGTTGTGTGTGCTGATGCACCAGGGAGGCAAAATAAGCTTATCCCTGGAGCCAGCATTACACTTCAGCCATCAACACCAGGCAGAAGGATATCTACATCATCAGATGGAAGGAAACACAGATGGATCACATTAGTTTACAGTAAAAGAAGCTGTGTTTTAGTTGGTGCTTATCTTGGCGAGAGCTGAGTCAAATATCATCATTAAGTTTTAACATCTACTCTCATTTAATGCTTTTACTAGGATTACTATTATTATTATTATTATTATTATTATTATTATTATTATTATTATTATTATTACAGTATTCAAAAAAAAGTTGGGTATGACATAAGTACACTGGAACATGTAGCCCCTGTAACACTTTCAATGGACACACACACTAGCCTTGAAGTCAGGTATTTACTACACTTGACTCATTATTCCTGTGTTTCACAGAAATCCCTTTCTGGAGGGGATATTCTGCACTAAACATAGCTGATTATCATGGCAACCATAACAGAATGGGTGTCAGCCAAGCCTGGCCGATAATGCCCCCAGACACCACCTGTTATGCTGCACGTTGGCAATGCAACAGCCAGATAAAGCATTCAGCTTGATAAGTTGTCTGTTTGCCCATGAAAACAGTCTTCCTTTGATAAATATACCGGTTTGATAAGCTGCAGAAAAAAAACAATTAAATAAATTGCTTGACGTGAGGGTACGGCAATGAATACATACCTCTTGATAAAAAAGCCAGCCATACACATATAAAAAAACCAATGATACCGAAATAAATATTGACAGAGTTCGGGAGCTGTGATGTCGGGAGCATACTCTTTTTACTGTTGTATAATGAAATCCTAATCAAGTGATCTACAAGTTCACCTGCGGATGAATACTTGTGAACTGCATACTATTATTAGTAGCTGAGATTGAGTTTCGGGGTTTCACTGGTTTAATGACTCTGTGCTCTTCCTCATTCGTGCTTCCTTTTTTGAGGTGTATATTCCCAGTTTTTGTGGGAATGGAAATACACTTTTTGAAACTGCACAAGGGTACTGTATATTATTTGGGTACTCAAAACCAACTCATCCTGCAGTCAACTCATCCAACAGCCAAGTCATCCCAAAGTAATCTCATCCCAAAGGCTCAGCCATCTAGAACTGTTTCATGATTATCAAACTTTTATATTTGTATTAATAAAAACAGACTTTAAACTAGAAAGGTGTTTGTCTAACGTGACAAATTACACCAATATTATCTTAGATGTATTTAGTGGGTGGGTTTTTGGGGTGTTTTTGATGAATGGTTTGTTATTAAAACCTGCTCCTGTTCCATTCTCCGAGCATTATAAAGCTGTATGCTACATTCAGAGCAATCTAACAAGGCATTCAGAAGTTAAAAGCAAAGTTTTCATTGAAAAGAGGTGAACATCCAAACAGGAAAAGGTATAAAACAGTATATGCGCTGCGCTGCAGCTGTCTTGGAACTGTTTTCATAACCTCACTGAAAGCTAAATGTGTTTTGTTAATCAGATGCCGTCTGAATTCTAACGCACCTGCTTCTTCACCGGCAGACTCCCTGGAATGCAGACACCAATGTGTGGTGGGATGATGTAATGAAAAACTCCAGTGAAGAATGTGAACCGGAATGGGTCGATGCGGAAGATCCTCTCTTCATCCTCTACACTAGCGGGTCCACTGGTAAACCAAAGGCAAGCTGACTTCTCATTCCTTATTTTTCATCCCTGCAGCCTTCAGTTAAAGTGGCTCCTTTTAATGATTTTGATGATTTGTCGATATCGTCCATCTGTACCACATCTCAGAAGCAAGCCCCCCACACACATGTATGAACGGTATGAAAGGTGTTAGATACTATTACATTTCTTTGGTTTGAGTAAATATTTGTATTTGTGAATTTCTCATATTCAGGGAGTTTTGCACACAGTTGCAGGATACCTCCTCTACACTGCGCTGACATTTAAGTATGTTTTTGACTACCACCCTGACGACGTGTACTGGTGTACGGCTGACATCGGCTGGATCACTGGTCACTCATACATTACTTACGGACCACTTGCCAATGGCGCCACAAGCGTGCTTGTAAGTAAGACCATTCCATCGGAAACAGCTTCCTTACCGTTTCCTAAATGTTAGTATTAAGCAGAACAATTCTAGGTTCAGCACTGCGGAACACACGAGAAAGTATAGCCAGCAATTGCAAGTGATATTATTTTAGAAAATTATTTATATATATATATATATATATATATATATAATATAAAAATATGTAGCTGTAAAGGTTATGCAGTTATACAGTCATTGTACACAATGACAATGTAAAGTAGTTTGTCTAATCGTACCTCTTGCGACCTCCTGTACCAGGGTGTCCTGTACACTCTTCAGATCCTTAACATCTTTTTCTGCAATTTCAACAGCATCCAAAAATCTGCAGTTAAAGCCTTTTACCATTACTGGAATTAGTATTATACCAGCCAGCTTTCTGACATCATACTGCTAACTGAAACATGCCAACATTATCAGTACATCTGGATAGCTGATATCTGAGTAACTATGTTTCTGATATGAGTGATTTGTTAAGTTTGAAGGTGTACCAGTCTACCCTCACGTGGGAAGGTTCTGGGAGATAATTGAAAAATACAGCGTGTCAAAGTTCTATACTGCGCCAACTGCCATTCGACTGCTGATGAAATACGGGCAGGAGCCTGTGAAGAAGTAAGTGACACCAAGAGCTCTGTTACTCCAGGTATTAGTGATGCACAACCGTTGAAGGACACGAGACAAAGCAGCAAGGAAGCAAAAGTAGTTGAGGACAACTGAGTAGTGAGCACCACCTACTGGAATTGTAAAGAACATTTATTCTGTTCACTGGGATGTTTTTACAACTAAAATAGGATATTTTCCCACTATCATAATTAATACATGTCTGTACTGTAATTGTTGTTTTGCTTGAGGCCCTGTGGAAAAGTATCCCATCAAGCTTTAAATCCAAATGAGTAAATTATGCCTTCTAAATTCTCTTTATATATTTGGGTTTGTGTTAACAGTTAACATAATAATACAATGGGAAACCAAACAGTATTGATTTATATTGTACCATTACTGGAAACCAAAAAAATAAGAAGAAGAAAAGTCACTGTCAAACAAATATGTCTTCATTTTCATAGAGATCCTCACTTCAGATGTAAATACCCATATACAAGTTTACCAGGGTTAATTAGCATGCTAGTTTTCCAGTTTTCCAATGCCTTTCCCATGGTTATACTATGAATTTACAATATTTTACCATGTTTTTAAAATATGCTTTACCACATCTCCCTGGGCTTTACAATGATTATCAATGCTTTACCATGCTTTCACTGTGCTTTATTACACTTTGCTATGCTTTTACTAAGATAAACTTTTATAAGGGTAAGATTAAGTATACATTTTTTTTCTTAAATATCAGTGGTTTTGGTCCAAGATTTCTTATTCATCCATTCATGTTCTAAGGTTCAACCTTGGTTCTCTTAAAATCCTGGGTACTGTCGGAGAGCCTATCAACCCTGAGGCTTGGCTGTGGTACTACAATGTTGTTGGAGAGAAGAGGTGTCCAGTCCTGGATACTTTCTGGCAAACAGAGACTGTGAGTAAATCATTTAATGCTTGGTGTGGTAAGCTGTTTAGTGCTAAAGGTTATAAATGATAACCTAATGACCTGTGTCATTAGAGAAACTTAGTCTCAAGAATTCTTTCAATGATATGTTTTATAATACATATCACTCATGCCCAAGTCCGCAGCAATGTCTTTCCATATGTTTTCATTTTTTTCAAGGTCTTTGTAATCTTTGTTGGATTACAAAGTAATTTTTGTTTGGCGACACACACAATTAGATTTTCGATTTTGTTCAGGGAACTGCAAGAATCCACCTGTCTCCAGAGTCCTAACAGTTGTTACTTTCAAAAAACAAATGTTATCTGAGACAAGACATTGTCTCAGATGTGGTCAGGATGGTTTCAGATCGGATTCCCTATTTGACTTTAGGTGAAAGAAAATGCAATGTAGGCCCACGGATTTATCATATTTGATATGTTTTGGTATTTGTGATTACAGGGTGGTCACGTGATTACACCTTTACCAGCTGCTACTCCCTTGAAACCCGGCTCAGCTGTAAGTGAGAAACAGTATTTAGTAAAGCAATTGAGAAATATCAGCACTGCTAACCTGCCCTGAAAAAAAGCAGGGTGTGATTTTTACTGCCAAATTCCACATAGCAAAGGAAAGGCGACTGAACTTTTTATTACAGTCGATGTTCCATGCACAATATGTTCTCAAACTCTGCAATTTTGACAGTCAAAGAATCAGTAGTTTATCAGTACAAATGGATATGTGGCGGTTGGAGATATTCAACAGCTGTGACAGTTACAGAACATACTGCTCTTCTCACAACCTGTTTAATCAATGACAGGGTCCCAAACTACACCTTAATACCGATTACTAGAGATGAGGATAACCCTAGAGCTGCCAAAGCATAAGCAAGCTCTTAAAGGGATTAGCCAACAGTGAGCAATTCCCCTTATAAAAGGTTCCCAGAGTAGAAATCATAGCAAAGTGTAATAAATGAAAGTGAAAGCATAGGTAAGTATTGTAAAGGCCAGAGAGGTATAGCAGAGCTTATTAAAATAGGTTAAATGCATAGTATAACCATTGGAAAACTACTGTGCAAATTTCTTAAACTTCAGTGTGCTTGTGTTAGTCCTATAAGAGGGACAGTGACCAAATGTACACATACAACAATAATACAACTGCATGGACTTGATGCACAGTTTCCTCTCATAAATGAATAATTATACAATGTTGTATTTTCTCCCAGACATTTCCTTTCTTTGGGGTGCTGCCCAGCATTCTGAATGAACATGGAGAAGAGCTTGAGGGGGAAGCTGAAGGCTATTTGGTAATGTTTGTTTATGTTTCAAACAACTCTTTGAAAACTGTCAGATTATGTTTTTACCTACCAGGTAACAAATACTGAGATTGAGATGTACTGTAATTATCAGAGCATTGTCCTTAGGTCTTACATTTGGTATATTAAATTCACATTGGTTCTGCAAAGATATGCTGTACCGTAAGGCTATTTAAAATGTGGGAGTTTCTGGCACCACTACATTTCCCATGTCCTGCTAGTTAATTGTATTTTAATAAGGTACATATTTCTCCAGCTTCTGTAAGAGTTTACCTAACCTTCACTCTGGGGTTGTCATTAATCAATATGTTGTATAGTTCTTTAGCCAGTACCTTCTCATGTTTTAACTATCCTCACACACTTATGTATCTTAGAAAACTAAAGCCTGGGTTTGTTTTAGGTCTTCAAGCAACCGTGGCCAGCTATAATGCGCACAGTGTATGGAAATCACGAACGGTTTGAGAACACCTATTTCAAAAAGTTCCCTGGGTATTATGTCACGGGTGATGGTAAGCCACTGATTTCTTCTAAGTTAATTATTATGCAACCATTTCATTTTCAGTTAGAAGACGAAATAACACTGTATTAAAACATGGAAACCTAATGCTTTCTATTTCACAACTTAAATCTATCTAAAATCTTATTAATGCAATTATCTAGTACTTTTACAAACAGTGTTTCATTTTTAAGAACTTAGGTGTGTAACCCCCACTGTGCTATAAAACAAAGACAGGAATTTGATAAATTGTAGACATGATCATATGGAATCTTTCATTATACTAACAAGCCTTAGAGTGCAGCCATAACTTATAGTCAAATAACTTATTCAAGTAAAACCTTACATTCACAATACTATCCCACTTAGCTCATTGGAAGAAGGTAGTCTTTTTACATTATATAAGTGACATTGTAACATCCTAACCACTGTTGAACAAACATGTAGCAACGTGAATTTTTTTTTTTACATATAGTTATGCAGATACTGTCGGGAGAATTGCTATGAATTTGATCTTCATTGGTAAATGTTGCTTTCTAAAGCCAAATGTTTAATGACACACAGTAAATTACAGTGTTGTTTCTCTCTTGCACTGTACATACATCTACACAAATTACCATGTCAGTACAAGTTATTTTGTTACATAACACAGCTGCTATGGTGTAATTAATTTAATTTGGTGTATTTTTAGTTCTAATTAAAAGTCTGAGCAATTTACCTTTGAGCTTCTCTATAAAGGTCCTCTAATGCTCAGCCCTGACCTGAAGACCATCCAGTGGGCCTCACCTAAGCAAAGACTGACAATTGTGTCAGATTGTGTGGTGGTTTTAATGTGAGCCCAGGTTTTCCAAAAAAAAAAATCTAGTGCATGAACCCACTGTGCCACCAAGTCCACATTCTAAAAATGATTAACCACAAATGCCTATTTTGTTATCTTGAATTCAAAGGCAGGGTTCCACCACTCCTAATTATGCCCGGTTGGAGCTTTTAGTTCATATTTCAATAATTGTGTTTCTTGCAGGCTGTCGGAGGGATAAAGATGGGTATTACTGGATCACTGGTAGGATTGATGACATGCTGAATGTATCTGGTGAGGAGGCTAGTCCTTATTCACAGCTTTCCTGCCTGTCTTGCTCCCTCTGGTCCCTCATTGTGATGAGTGTCAATAGCTGGCAGTCTCATTTCCTCTTCCGCTGAACAAGGGGACAAAATCTTTTTGTGCAAAGATCAAAACTATAACATTCTGAGCCAATAAGTCGCAAATCCTACTACATTACTGCTCCAGTCAGTTTATTCATTTACATTTCAGGTGTACTGTACATAAATCAAAAAAAGTTGCAATTAGTGTAATGGTTGTGATTTATATGTAGCACCCAGGTGGCAACATTCACTATGAAAAATAAAACACAATAAATTATGTTTATCAAAAAAGTTGAGTAAGAGACACTGGTTTACCGTGAAATCCATATATTACCAGTATAATATACTACAGTCTTTTTGTGCATATAAATGATCTTCAGGACACTTGCTGAGCACTGCTGAGGTGGAGTCAGCCTTGACGGAACACCCTGTTGTGGCAGAGGCTGCAGTGGTGAGCCGCCCCCATGCTGTCAAAGGGGAATGCCTCTACTGCTTTGTCACATTGAAGAATGGGAGGGAGTTCAGCCACTCTCTTGCAGAGGAACTGAAGAAGCAAGGTATGCAGCAAGGTGTTCAGCCTCTTCTACTGTTTCCATCCCAGTTCTGGCTGTCAGGCTGTGGCCTGAACCCAGCCTTCAGATGGGTGGGTTTCTATAGTATGTGTTTATTCTATGCTAGCTAACAGTTATTCTCATGGTAATGGTTATGACAAAGGCTTCTAGTTTCCCCACTGCCACTCATGTATCACAAACATAAGGAAAATACTTATTCTGATTTACAATGTTAGCGCTAAAGCAGAAACAGGGTAATCAGAAAATATTATAATAAAATAGCATTTGATACAAGTTTTAGGAAAGCTGTGATTTTTCAAATTAAGTAAAGTACTAGGAAAAACATGACATTGCGGTAAGAGTGAATGGATACAAGTCCATGTAATCTGCACTGAACATTACAAAGTCACTCTTCCCTTTTATATTCTTTTAGTACGGGAAAAAATTGGACCAATTGCCACACCAGACTTTATCCAGAATGCACCAGCACTGCCTAAAACACGTTCAGGTAACGCATTGTATTGGCTTTAAGAGATGAACTGTTTGTGCTGAACATCTTTCTGTTTACCTGGAATCTTTTTAGCTGAAATCTGCGCTGCAGGTCAGTCTTACCACATTTTGAAAAGGTAATAAAACAATCAAATATGCTTAAAGAAGCACAGGTTAGAATAAAATTGCTTCCCCTGCTTCCAATAATGACATGCTTTGAAGTGACATTGAGCCTGAAGACACTAAAACTGAAAGCTTTCTTTACCCTACTATGGTAGAGTACCAGATATCAATTTTATAAATGAAAATATATGTTTACTACAACATGTTTTTTGTCAAAACTACATATATGTTATCGACCAAGAGAAATGCATGACAGGTGGCATCTATGGAATAACCTCTTTAAGTAGAAGTAAAAATTGAGGATCTAATTATATGTACAGACGTGCTCAAATTTGTTGGTACCCGTCCACAAAAAACAAAGAATGCACAATTTTCTCTGAAATAACTTGAAACTGACAAAAGTAATTGGCATCCACCATTGTTTATTCCATATTTAATAGAAATCAGACTTTGCTTTTGATTTTTTATTCAACATAATATTGTAAATAATAAAACAAATGAAAATGGCATGGACAAAAATGATGGGACCGCTAACCTAATATTTTGTTGCACAACCTTTAGAGGCAATCACTGCAATCAAACGTTTTCTGTAGCTCTCAATGAGACTTCTGCACCTGTTAACAGGTAGTTTGGCCCACTCTTCCTGAGCAAACTGCTCCAGCTGTCTCAGGTTTGATGGGTGCCTTCTCCAGACTGCAAGTTTCAGCTCTTTCCATAGATGTTCGATAGGATTCAGATCAGGACTCATAGAAGGCCACTTCAGAATAGTCCAATGTTTTGTTCTTATCCATTCTTGGGTGCTTTTAGCTGTGTGTTTTGGGTCATTATCCTGTTGGAGGACCCATGACCTGCGACTGAGACAGAGCTTTCTGACACTGGGCAGTACGTTTCGCTCCAGAATGCCTTGATAGTCTTGAGATTTCATTGTGCCCTGCACAGATTCAAGGCACCCTGTGCCAGGCGCAGCAAAGCAGCCCCAAAACATAACCGAGCCTTCTCCATGTTTCACTGTAGGTATGGTGTTCTTTTCTTTGAAAGCTTCATTTTTTCGTCTGTGAACATAGAGCTGATGTGACTTGCCAAAAAGCTCCAGTTTTGACTCATCTGTCCAAAGGACATTCTCCCAGAAGGATTGTGGCTTGTCAATATGCATTTTAGCAAATTCCAGTCTGGCTTTTTTATGTTTTTCTTTCAAAAGTGGAGTCCTCCTGGGTCTTCTTCCATGGAGCCCACTTTCGCTCAAAAAGTACCTTCACCTTGGTACCTTCACCTTGGAGTTCAGCTTGTATCTCTTTGGCAGTTATCCTTGGTTCTTTTTCTACCATTCGCACTATCCTTCTGTTCAATCTGGGGTCGATTTTTCTCTTGCGGCTGCGCCCAGGGAGATTGGCTACAGTTCCATGGACCTTAAACTTCTTAATAATATTTGCAACTGTTGTCACAGGAACATCAAGCTGCTTGGAGATGGTCTTGTAGCCTTTACCTTTACCATGCTTGTCTATTATTTTCTTTCTGATCTCCTCAGACAACTCTCTCCTTTGCTTTCTCTGGTCCATGTTCAGTGTGGTGCACACAATGATACCAAACAGCACAGTGACTACTTTTCTCCATTTAAATAGGCTGAATGACTGATTACAAGATTGGAGACATGTGTGATACTAATTAAAGAAACAAATTAGTTTGAAATATCACTATAATCCAATTATTTATTGTCTTTTCTAAGGGGTACCAACAAATGTGTCCAGGCCATTTTAGAATATCTTTGTAGAATAAGCAATAATTCATCTCTTTTCACAGCTTCTTTGCTTTATTCTATGACATACCAAAGGCATGCAAGTATACATGATAAAATAACTTTTAATTTCATCACTTTTCAGGAGGAATTAAGCATTATTTCAATGAGCTGTAAGGGTACCAACAAATTTGAGCATGTCTGTAACAGATGAATATCTGGACCCTTTCAACATGACATACAAGCAAATACTTTGAAGTTAACCAGCGTTAAATTGATCGATGGAAAAACAAAACCAGCCATGTAGATAACCCTTCATATGTGATTATACACAATCTTCAGATCATTTCATGAACTGTTTTTATGAAGTCCTTTCACACAACCTCCTTGTGGTTGTTACAAGCCTTGATTGCAAAGTTGTTAGTGTAAAACATTATACTGGCTATTTTGCTTGTTTACTGCAGGAAAAATAATGAGACGGGTCCTGAGACAGATTGCCCGCAGCGAGAAAGACCTTGGAGACCTCTCCACACTTGCAGACCCCAAAGTTGTGGAGGTTCTCTTCAGCCAGAGGTGGGAAGCTACTGCTTGAGACCCTTACCTGCTGGATTCGCAGACGGCGCTAAAGGAAATCAACTAGAATGTACTGTCTTGTCTAATAAGTGACCTTGGTAAAACAAAGTGTCAGTGGCATCATAATACGGATTAAGCAAGGCTGATTTTCAAAACCTCAATCAATAAATGATCTGTCACACCTCTGTTCATTTTTAAGATGAGTTTTATTAAAGTATATACAAATTACATTCACTTATTCTGCACGAATGAAGATATCAAACTGCCTGCACAATATTCATACAGCTGTATAAAATATACACAAAATCATATACAGCCTGTGTCAACATATTTCCCTTCCAAAATGGTCTCTTTTGTGAAGTCTGTCCTTGAATCTGGTTTCAATGCCTCAGCTTCTTTTTTGTGCCATGCCCTTGGGATTTTTAATGTGAGCAGGGCTGAATGGAACTAGGTTTGATATCTTTGAAGTGAATCTGCTAAGGAAACTGTATTGTATACAACAATCTGTTAGTGGGAGCACTCAACAGTCGACTTGAATAGAGAAATGACAGTCAACCTCAGAAATGAACCCAAAATACAAATTGTATGTCACGTGTTATTGAAGTAATGGCTCCCGGCGGACATAAACGCAGTTGTGGTTGCAAATCCATTAACATATAAATTACATTTTAGACCAAATTCCAAGCAGTTTTAAACTATCATGCACAAACAGCAAAGTGTTATGAAACAGTACTCACAAATAGAGCAGCAGACATTATCAGATACGTGCCTTTGTGGAATTATTAATCGTTCTATATTTAAATATTAAGCTTGCATTATAAGTCAGTACCATACCATCTACAGTATTTTAAGAAACTATGAAAGTGTGCTTGTATTTTATATTAGCACTAGTTACATAATGAAAGGTATGATGAATACAGGTGCAAATCATTTTGTTTGACTTTTCCAAATGCTTAGGTTGTAGACTGTACCATATAAGCTTCATTTCGGATAATTACCAAAATAAGTGAATAAGGAACTGTGAATGGCATGGTAGGGTTCAGTTCTGATGTGCATCTTTGTTGGACATATTACTAGCTTGCCGTATTCTTCCTCCCTTATTGGTTAACTATGGGGTAAATGGGAGCCATGCCCATGCCACATTAGAACTGGTTCTGTGGTTCAAAGGGCCTCCTTATTAAAGGAAAGAACTGTACTGTAATATGATGCCTGACTAATGTGACACCCTGTATATAAAGGGGTGCCATAATAAACCAGGAAAGTGAACCACTGGTGGTTTGAATCTAGCTGAACCTCAGAGACTAAATAAAACAAGTGTTGCATGTTTTAATACACTGAATTGATCAAAATGAAAGTCTGAAAACTGAGTCAGCATGTTGAGAATGGCGAATGTTCATTTTAACAGGAACAGTTTTACGTGGCAGACTGGAAGCAGCTTTTCTATGGTTACAGAAGCTCAATTGTTTTGTCAGAATGTAAAACTTGAAATAATAAGTTTGTGATGTCAGAACTCTTTTTTTTATTTTACATGGACTAGGCTTCAATTACAGGTACTATACATGTGGTGTGTCGTTATAAAGCACTGCCAAAATGGTTATCTGTTTTTTTTTATTTTTTTTTTTATTATTTTTTTTAATCCACAAGGTGGCAGTGTATTCTAGTGAAATATTTTTTACTACCTTCTTGTGGTGGGTCATCACACTGTAGTGCTCAATGAAACATGCCTTTCAAATGCTGCTTATCAGATCATTGGAACATGGCATTTTGTTTGACTAGCTGTAAAATCAACCAACATCATCATACTGTTGCATCGCGAAACCCTGCAGATCATCAGCAGTAAATTGTTATGATTCAAGTTAATTTTTAACACCTGGTACATTGATTTCCATTACACGAGAGTAGATGTTAAAACTTCATGCTGATTTGAACTCGGCTCTCACAAAGATAAGCACCACCTAAGACGTAGCTTTACAGTAAACTAATGTGATCCATATGTGTCTCCAACCATTTGCGTTTCCTTCCATATGATGATGTAGATATCCTTCTGTCTGGTGTTGATGGCTGAAGTGTGATGCTGGCTCCAGGGATCAGCTTATTGCCTCCCAAGCGCATCAGCACACACAACGGCTGCGATGCTGGCTCCGGGGATCAACCACAGTGCGGTCTCCCCAGCGCATCAGCATGACAACCATCTGGATTGAGCTAAGTAGTGTACATCTCTGGGGTCTTCAAGTGGGCACCTTCCATCCTTGGTGTTTTGTCGACTAGTCCACGACACCTCAAGAGGGCTCGACGGTGATTCTGGTGTCCCAGCATCACCCCTCTCCGTCCCCCACTCAACTCAGCCCAGCTTACTTACCCGTACATCAGCGTTGCTTTCTTTATACTGTACTTGAGATCCCCAGCCAGAATCTTTCCATCTCAACCACAGCCAGTTGCTGCTCCTCTCTGCTGTTTCAGATAAGTTCTTCACTGTGTGACGCAACTCTTGGCCACTGAATCCGACGTCTCTAAGAAACCAGGTTGTAGAGTGTGCCACAAATCCTCGACAACCCAACTCCACTGGGTAAACCTGGACTGTCCATCCTTGCTGTTCCGCTTCAGTGGCTAGTTGAGCATACCGCAGTTTCTTCCTTGCCTCATCTACAGCATCCTCCCATGGCACTGTTAACTCTACCAGGTGAGCAAGGCGTGCTAATCCAGACCACAAGACAATATCTGGTCGAAGGTTAGTGGTGGCAATCTCACGTGGAAAAATAAGCCGTTGACCAACATCTGCCAGCATTTTCCAGTCTCTAGCAGCTTCCAGTTGTCCTGAGCAAGGATTGGTTTTAACACCTTTTCTTGGTGGATGCTCTTCTGGGCAGAGGAATGTTGTCTTTTGTGTGTAATGTTTTGATGGAACAGGTGGCAACTTATTGGTCATGTTACGCTTGTCTTCCAGTGCCAAGGCCAAACATCGCAGCACCTGGTCTTGGCGCCAAGTAAACCGTCCTTGGCTAAGAGCCACCTTACATCCTGTCAAAATGTGCCTTAATGTTGCAGGTGATGAACACAAAGGACATGAGGGATCCTCTCCTACCCAGAGGTTTAGGTTCTGTGGTGATGGAAGAACATCATATGTTGACCTGATGAGGAAACTGATCCTGCTATGTTCCATTGACCATAGGTCTTGCCAGCCAATCTTGCGTTGTTCCACACTCTCCCATCTCATCCATTCTCCCTGCTTGGCCTGGGAAATGGCCTTTATACACCTCATCCTCTCCTCCTGCTTTTGCACCTCGTTGACTACCAGCTTCCTCCGTTGAGCTGGGGCTGCCTTGTGCCATGTAGGAGGAGCTGAACTGAGACCAAGACCCCCTCTTCCATGCTGAACTTGCCCCATGATGTCAGCAAGTCGAAGGGCAGACTTTGCATCCTCCACAGCTTTCTTTGCCGCCCACTTTCTTCCAGTTTTCAACACAGGTTCTGCCTCCCTTACGCATTTGTCGCATGACTCTACTAATGTCATTTCCAGTCGGACCTTGGCGCACTTAAACTTCTGAGTTAGAGCGGAGACTGGTAGCTGCAGTATTCCTTTACCATAAAGTCCCACTCTGCTGAGGCAGCGTGGAACTCCCAACCATTTCCTGATGTATGAACTGATTAAAGCTTTCAGCTTCTCTACTGTTGTCAAAGAAACCTCGTACACAGTCAGTGGCCACAGCAACCTCGGCAGTAGACCAAACTGAAAGCACCAGAGTTTTAGTTTGCCTGGTAAAACGCTGCTGTCTATGCTCTTCAACCCTTCCACTGCTTGTTGTCTAACTTCTCCCACACGAACTGTGTCCTTTAGATCCCCGTCATACCATCTCCCAAGACTCTTCACTGGCTTCTCAGACACTGTTGGTATTGCCTCACCATTAATGAAGAACGTTTTATCTACTACTTTACCTTTAATTATAGAGATGCTCCTTGATTTAATGGGCTTGAATTGCATTTGTGCCCATCAATGTTATTGGTTAATTTGCCCAATAACCGATTAGTGCAGGCTACTGTTGTAGTCATGGTTGTCATGTCATCCATGTATGCTCGAATTGGTAGTAGTCGCATTCTAGAAGCCAAGTGCTCTCCTCCAACTACCCATTTTGATGCCCTAATGATTACTTCCATTGCCATGGTAAAAGCCAGTGGAGAAGTGGTGCATCCTGCCATTATTCCAACTTCTAGGCATTGCCATGTAGTGCTGAATTCTGAAGTTGAAAAACTAAATTGCAAATCTCCAAAGTAGGCTTTCACTAAATGTGTAATTGTCATCGGTACACTGAAAAAATCAAATGCTGCCCAAAGAAGTTCATGTGGCACTGAACCATATGCATTAGCCAAATCCAGGAATGTCACATGGAGCTCCTTCCTCTCCTTTTTAGCTGATTGAATTTGTTGCCAGATCACATTGATGTATTCTATAAGCATCCTGGGAAACCTGGAATGTCTGCTTTTTGTACTGAAGTGTCAATGAAGCAGTTCTTTAATAGGTAAGTTGACAATCTCTGAGCAATAATGCTGAAGAAAATCTTGCCTTCTACATTTAATAGGGAAATAGGGCAAAACTGACTGATGCTTGTAGAATCTTTTTCTTTAGGTATAAAGACTCCACTTGCTCAGCGCCATGCTATTGTTACACCCTGGGATCCTTCAAGAAGCTGCTTGATGAGATTCTGGGATCAATAAGCTACTAACAACCAAACGAGCAAGATGGGCTGAATGGCCTCCTCTCGTTTGTAAACTTTCTTATGTTCTTATGTTCTTATGTTCTTATGTTTTTCCCATGCCACTTTCATCAATTTCCACAGGATTCGTAGAACTCCTGAAGCTCCTGTACACTCTGTACGGAACTCCATTAGGCCCTGGAGATGATGAAGCCCTTGTTTTTTCACAGCTTGCTCTACTTCTTTCCACTTAGGTGCACAGTCCTCCATTTGGTATTCTAGTGGATTGATAAGTGGGATGTCTGAAGGAATTGACATAGGCTCCTGCCTTTTTGAATCTGTATGTGTTTCCTCCAAATATCTCTCCAGCTCAAACTTAGATGCTTTTAGTGTGCCATTCTTCTCACTGGTGAATAACTTCTTTACAAATTTGAATGGGTCTTTATAAAAGTTAGTTCTCGTACGCTCCTTCTTTTTGTAGCGTTTCCGTAGGCGCTCAGCTCTGCGCAATGTTGCAAGCTTATCTTTTATTACCCTTTATAGAGATTGAGTCCCTCCTTCTGACTTTGTTCTGCTCTTCTCCATTGCTTCCTTAGTTGTCTCCTTTCTCAAACTAAGCGTTCAATCTCCTGCTGCCGTCTAGACTTTCCAGGAATAGTTTGTACTTTTTCCTTCCTTTTTTCAACTCCAAACCTCTCGCTTCCATATGCGTAGATGATGTCCCCAAATTTATCCAGCTTCTTTTCAACTGTTCCACTTAATCTTTCCAATGCAACGCAGAGATCTGTGTTTACTGTGTCCCATGCAGTTTTCTCACAAGCTCTTGGCCATTTAACCAAGACAAACACACAACCTTTGGGGTCTCATTGTTGGAGCAATGAACGTAATTAAAGTAATATCCCATACTTTATGTTTTACCTTCATTTGCAGTAAAAAAACAAAAAAAAACGTTAAGGGTTGACAGCTGTCCCCCATCAATGGTAGCTACTGCCTCAATTCAAGCATAACCACATCAGGGCTGTAGTCAAAAGCAAATATTACGTTTCTAGTCCTGAGTTGTAGACCTATGCATTTTTTCTTTACTGTATTTGCTTTTGTTCAGAATGATAAATCTGTCAAAAGTTGCAGTACTGTTTTAAGGGCTAGTCAGAGTACAGCGTTTATTCGTGGCATTTTTCGTTTTGAAAATCGAACCTATGGAGTTGAATGCTACCATTCACACTTGAGCGTAACCGCTGCGACAAACGCTGTGAAAAACGCTACGATAAAAATCGAAACAGGTTTGATTTCTGGACGAAAAACGCTGCGAATTCCAGAGTCCTTCTACATTTGAAGGCAATATGAATCAGGTGCAGGTTGCCGCATTGTTCTGATGAAGGAGAGAGAAAAAAGGGGATGAATGTGGGGTTCACGTTATAATAAAATACCACTGACCTATTTCGCCTCCACTTTCAGTAATGGATGGGTTACATATCTATAATATAACTTTCCTACTGGCTCAGAATTTCAGATTGTAGTTGCTTTTAAATACAATAATAATGTGAACTTGATCCACAACTGTTCTACAACTGTTGGCCTGAAATAATTAATTAAAAAGATTTGAAATTGACATTTGCGGGTCAATTTACATTGAACAGTCCACTCTATATAATACATATGCATGTCCCCTGTTACTATGCTGTCCCGGGGGCCACCTGGATCTCCAGCGGATGAGCCTCAGCTTTCCAGGGTGTCTGATTCTTGTGCTGGGGAACAGCCAACCCCCTGGGACGGCCTTTCGGAAGTGGGAAACCCCATTCCCAGTTCACCACCCAGTCCTGACCTGTGTGTATTGTTTATAAAAGTACCTGTTCATTTTTACACACTGATTCTGTATCATTTCTTCCACCACTATAATCCACTACAATATATTTTTCCACTAACGTAACAGAAATCCCATTTAAGGGACACCATAATGACCATATTGGAATACTCTATTAGGGACTGGAGAAACTAATAAATGCGGCATATTTTCAAGGATGGCAGATATTTTGTTGCTATGACAACAGACTTCTTTCCCATTGTAGTTCTGCTCCGAATGAATGTGGCTCTGCAGTACTTGCTTTCACTACTTGCTTGCACCACCTGCTTCTCTTCCCACAGCGCAGTGTTTTTGACAATCCGCATTTTTCATTCCCCAGAAAGCTTTGTCATTAAATAAGGTGCCATTAAGTGTGAAAATCTTTCTCCTTTTTTTTCTTTTTACCTATTCCGTGGTTCATACAGTAAGTAAATAATTCATTTTCATATATTCCTGCCATAATGTCAAAGATAATTATTCGCCTGTTAAGGTTAAAATTGGATCAGTACATTTTTGTTCCCACAGAATTACAGTAATTGCTCAGGATCGCTTAATGGGGTTGCCGCCTCTCATTTACAGTTACTAGTACACATCAATCTCTCTTTCTTATTTTCACCTTAAGAAGAGACCTTTGAGGTCTTGAAAGCTTGTGATTAATTATTGTTTAGTTAGTCCAATAAAAGGGATCCCATCTCTTTCTCTTTGTCTATCATCTCTGGACTGATACTGTTACCATTTCATCTATCAACGACAGTTACTAGTAAAATGACAGTAAGATGGGTCATGTATGTGAACAGAAGAAATTCGTTTTCAATGGCTCAGCTTGAATTTGAAACCAGGATCTCCTGTCTCTTAGTTCTTATGTTTAACCTGACTACTTTACATTGCCTCCTGATTATTTTCTTTCTGATTTCTTGTGACAGCTGTCAGCATGGGCTTGTGCCAGATTGAAGCTGCTGGCCAGTCAGAATCAGCACTGTGTTTGGTAATCGACTTTGTTTTATTCATATTTTATGTTTGTGCAATTAACTGTTATGTTTCTGACTGTTTTATTTTAGAATAATTTGCACAGGCACAAGCCTGGAACCAGCAGCGATATAACAGGTAGTAAGGACAATAGTTTCAGGTAGATTATTATACTGTTGTAGATAACATAAGCTATGTTTCCATCAAACTTTTTTAATACACTAAAACTACAATGGAAATACTGAACAAATTTTATGAGCTAGTCCCGGATGGGGCACATAATTTAAACATATTTTAATCAAATCTACAGCTACAGCCAAAAGTTTAGCATCACCTAGAATTTTAGGATTAAGACATAATTTAAAAAAATAACTACATAATTTAGAGCTTATCAGAGGTTACCCAGATTTTCTAGGCTTTAGCATCATCCTGCATTCATCATTCTGGCATCAAAAGATAAGTGGGAAAGTTCACCTTGAAATGCAAGTTCCACAGTTAAAGTCTGTGTTTCGAGTCTAGAATCTAATGCCCTCTTATTTAATTACAGCTGGCTCTTTGGAAATAGTGATGGGATAGATCTAAATTATTATTGCCCATTTTGATTTTTAACTGCATAAAGAACAGGATTTGAAAGGCTACCAAAGACTAGCAAGAAACAATAGCACCATTTTGTAGAGTATTACATTCCTAAAATGGAGATGAAGTTTGGGTCCAGTATTTGTGCTTAAAGACATAATTTTCTTCATGTTTGTTATCCTGTCTGATGTTTTACATTTGCCATTGCTGCCTGAGAACAATGATTCTTGGTGGTAAATCTCCCTCCCGACCTGTGAGGGCGCTAAGTAACGGGAACAGAGTACCCTGGACTGCTTGGCCTGACACTTCGTTCCTAGGGTTAAAAGGAAGTCGGTCATTTAGAAAAGGGACGGAGCTTCGGTACACTAACTCTATCGACCCAGAAGGGAAATGACGTGGCAGCCGCGGATTGGAGGAGCGGCTGCAATCATTTACCTAGGGTTCATGAGTGACAGTATAAGTAGGGACGTAGCGGTCGTTTTGGTTTATGGAAAATAACGCGGAAGGACCTGTGCTTTGTGTATCCGTATCGTGAGTGTTTGTTTGTTTTGTCTAATTGTTTCTTGTTATCATTATTATTATTTATTTATTAGCAGCAGTCCTTTTCCAGGGCAACTTACAGTCGTAAACAAAAAATACATTTTAAGAATCACATTTTAAGAAAGACAGCTAACACGTTCCGGAACTTTCGCCAGAGGCCAGCACAAACCTGGAATAGCACTGCACTTGTACTACATGCTGCTGTATTACGTAACATCATTTATTGTTTACTGTTTGTTTTGCTGTCAGGCACTGGACATAAAAATATCATTAAACAAACGTTGCACCTGGATTATAATTGTCTGTCTGTTCATTGATCACCTGCACCTGCACACTATTAACCACTTTGCCACACTGCCCCAATTACAAAGTGTAAAACTGTGCAAGCAATTCAAGTTAGTAATGGGTTTCTGTTCAAGTATACAAGACAACTTTGTAAAAGACTACTGAAAATAGCGCACATGAAAAAGCTTGAATAAAATACTTCTAGAAAAGATTATATGTAAGTTGTATACCTAAATAACCTTAAATAAATAAAATGTCACAGAAGCACTCATTTTATACAATTTGTTCAAAATCAGGCCTGTCTGACTGAAATGAAACCATTAAATTAGTGAACCACAACAAATGAAGTAGATTATGTACTATAAAACAGCAGCATCGTTTCATATACAGTATATATTGTTAATATCTGCAAATCTCAAATTAAAGTATAAAATACAAACAAAGATTCGAAATTTAAAGGGGGATCACTGAAAATACAGGTCAGAAAATGCATTTTAAAATCTTATTTGGCACTCATTTAAATGTAACCATGTTTAGTATATTAAGGAGTTTTGTTAGGTAAATGCTGTTATGATAACATTTGATTGGCTGAGTGCAATATTCATAGAGAAGGTTATAAACGGCTCTCTTGTGCTCAGCATGCTGGCTTCAGCAGCTGTATTGTTTCATACAGAATGCTGATGATTCTATGTTGGAACCAAAATGACATCTGTTTCTTTACCTTTTCCATGAATGCCTTCCACGTCATTCTGCATAACTGTCATTATTAGGAGTATTTCTTTGTCGAGTTTAATCGGAGGTAACACCTTGCCCAAGACTGCAGTCCCACAATTCACTGCAGAGATGACGCATTTCTAAGGAAACTAAGGAAAATAAATAAATTCATATCAAAAGGATAAAACAAAGGCAAGACAAATAATTGCTTATTAAATATAAATGAGTTTCCGTTAGTTTCATCTCTACAGGTTCTGTATTAATACTGTCAGATTTATTGAGTCTCAATAATTGTGTAAACAAGGGAACCAGAGGAGTCGCATGGTTTTGTGTTGAGTAATTAACATGTCTTATTACATTTAATTAATACCAAACAACTTCAAATTTCTTAAAGAAATATGAATATTAGCACACCCCTATGCATTATGCCTCAATTGCAGGTCTGAGGTGTGACACCCTCAGCTCCTGAGCCACATCATATTGCAAGAGTGCATTGTGTTACTGCAACTGGGTCAGCTAGGCTCAGAACAGTGGATGACAGAGGTGAGACCAAGCCCACAGCATTGCCTGTCTACAGGAAAGAAAGTTGGAACAAGAACTATAATATATTCAGAGGGAAATATGAATCATTTATTATAAAATGACCGTGCACAATTTAAACGCTGCTTAATTATGCATTAAATTTGCTGTCAAAGGCAAACTGCTGTTTAAATTATGTATATTGAAGTTTGTCAAATCTGGTCCAGATTGCTTTTCCTTTTCCAAAAGGCCCTCCAGTTTTAATAATTGGCACAAAAAGATTGCTTTAAGAACATTGGGCCAGATATTCAAAGATTGAGAATGTATGCACCAATTCTGAAGCTCTGCTTACATTGTGGATATCTTGCATATATGTGAAATTGAAAAGAATTGCAGGTAAATTGTTAATATTACAAGGCTACCGAAATTAATACATTTAAATTAATCTAAACAGGAAATTAATCATAACTCACTGATGCTGCAGCCTGGGTGCAAATGAGCCAGTTGTCCAAATAATTGAGCACTCTGATGCCTTTAAGTCTCAATGGGGCCAGGATAGCTTACAAGCACTTCGAGAAGGCATGAGGAGCTAGGGAGAGGCCAAATGGCAACACACGGAACTCGTACGCATGCAGGACCGGGTAGAAACCGAGTCGGTACTGGGACGATACCGGGATGGTATGGTCCACCGGTTCGCCGTTACCGCGGATAGCAATGTACAGGGATGCCCACCTGTGCAAGCCACTGGCAAAACCACTCAGTCAGTACTCACACGAGACTGAGGGAAGCCTGCTTGTTAGATTGAAGTAACAGCCTTTGTAATGGTTTGGTGACGCCAAAGCTGTCATCAAAACGACATCAAGATGCTGTGGGAGAGATTGCAAGCAACCACAACCGAAGCAAGTATCTTGGTCCTGTGCAGCTGCTCTCACTACACGTTGCAGACAGGCCTGCGCTTAGCCTTCATTCAATGCTGCACTGTTACAGGGTGACGTAAGGGATTGGTACGGAGGATTTGGTCCTCTGCATGAGCAAGGTAAAATAAATCAGGTGAGTGTGTTTTAGAATCACCAAGGAGAGGATTAAAATCCCTAGTGATAAAAATCACCAGTCCTTAATGTCCCCAGCTGGAATATCTGGACAGGCTGTCTTATGCTGTCATAAAAAGAGAGCACAAAGGACTGGAAGTGTGTGCTGTTTGTGTGGGAGACAGTAGAAGCCTGTCAGAGAACTGTCTGCAAACATGCTCTCAGTCAGAGCGCTGTAACAAAAAGACTGCATTCATTTGAAGCGCCTGAACCTTTTGTTTTGTGTTTATTGTTCAGTGTTTTGTTTTGATAAGTTTTGACTGTTAAATAATAAACAGTGTGCAACCGTGTTAAAAGAATAATCCTATTTGGTCGTGTGATGTCTGCCTGCCTGAATGACTAATGGGCTGCCGTATTGCACAGGCACAACTAAAAACTAATTGAGACAATACAGTTCTTTACTTGACAGATAGAAGTGTAATGTAAGAAAGTAACCACTCTTGTCTCCTATGACAAGTTTGTTATTAACATACAGCCCCTGTCATGGCTGTAACTTTCAAATTGGAGCTATTGGTATCATGGAAAAGTAGATTGCCTTTAATTTATCCAGCACTGATAAAAAAAGGTATTTGTTTAATTAAACACCATATAGTTTTCTTTTGGTGCTCTCTCTCAGCAAGCCTGACCAAGTTGGAATTTCTGTAGTTAGATCAGTCTAGAAATTACTTCTATTAGCAAACTGTGCAGCACTTAATTTTCTATCACTGAAAGTTTATTAGAGATTTTCGATTGCATATCTTTAGGTCAATGTTTCAGGGGGCAGGAGTGGGGAATCAATGATTTGCATCGCTATTGGTCATTTTTTATACTAGTGTAACAGAATGTTGGGTAAAGTAGTTGAGGACAAATATGTTGGTTTGCAATTACTGCAGTCTGTATCCTCAGTGAAAGGAAAATGCAGTCTCGTTATATTGCATCAAGACTACATTTCCCAGAACTCTCTTTAGAAGCATGGCCGAACATGATTTTTCCAGGTAGTTAATTTTAAACACCTGTTTAAAATTGAAATAAGTAGTGGTTGGTGCCTTTATCAGGGTTGGTGTTAAGGCTGAGACCTGAACAAAGACCCGGTGTCACAGAAAATAAGTCGCCTGGAAAATAAGTAGCCTCTTGCCTTTTTGTGCGTGTGTGAAATTCTAAATTTAAAGGGGAGGTTTGTGTTGTGGTTGGCATTTTCTGTCTGTGAAATTGACAGAAGTTGTCAAGTTGTATTTAATGTGTGATCGCCGTCTTTCTACATAGTACATTTTTTACACTTAAGAGCGAGAGCGAATGCTACCAGAAAGCGAACTAAGGTACTCGTTTTACAAAATAATCATTATTGTTTGTGTTATTTTACTTTGGCCAATGTGCCCATTTGTTTTTGGTGTGTTTTGTTTAACTGTTTTGTTTGTTTAATTAATAAATAAAAAGCTGAGTGCCATTGCAGCTCAGTTTAGCTCTGTATGTGTTTGTGTTTGTGTTTCATGTTCTGGTTTGATGTCACCACTGCAGCCCTCACTGCCACAAACCCCCTCTGTATATTGTATCTAATCTTCTAGGCAGACAATGGGTACTGCTGCTGCTCTTATCTAAACAATATGCTTGGGTACATAGCCAAACGTGTAGCGTTAAAATCAAAGGAGAAAGCAGTTTTACAATCCAGATCAAATGACTAGACTTTTGTGTTATGTTTGAACTTCCTAAGCTATTTAATCAATGGAGATATTATTTGTTCACCTGCAAAATTACGCTTTCATTGCTTTTTAACTGCCCACACAATAAAACAATGAGCACAAGCCCTCAAACTGTGACAATGAAAATACAATTTCCTTTCACCATATGTGCACCAACTGTCATATCTTGGCTGACTCTCCATGATTTCATGCCTGATCTATTGAATTACTAAAAAAAAGTCTTGGTTGCAAAATATAAGACAAATCTGCCACACAGAAGTATTTGTCCAAGTTTTATTATCAACAAAAATGTAACAATGTGCCCTTAGACTGCTTTTTATCACCAATGGAGTTTTAAGCAAACAAAAATCTGTCTTTAATTAGGACTCTCTATGTTACAAAAACACAAAGTGCAGGATGAATCACACACTTTAACAGTTCACTGTACAGTATCTTTGACTATGTGACTTTGAAATGTATCCTCTTAGCCTAGAGTATTGCCTAAACATGCCCCATAAGCATTGTTCATGGCAAGGTAAAATGGATGGAACACAGAATTTTTTTTGTGGTTTTTTTAAAGTATTTTTTATTATGTATTCAGCTTAGAGATACATGTATAAAAGTAAAAATACATGTATATGACCCGAGTGACCTTACAATACTTCCTGAAATTTTTGTTGACAAATATAGCTTATAACTCCTTACAGAGTGCAGATAGGGTCATGGTTACTATGGAACACATACAGACGTGCTCAAATTTGTTGGTACCCCTCCACAAAAAATGAAGAATGCACAATTTTCTCTGAAATAACTTGAAACTGACAAAAGTAATTGGCATCCACCATTGTTTATTCCATATTTAATAGAAATCAGACTTTGCTTTTGATTTTTTATTCAACATAATATTGTAAATAAGAAAACAAATGAAAATGGCATGGACAAAAATGATGGGACCGCTAACCTAATATTTTGTTGCACAACCTTTAGAGGCAATCACTGCAATCAAACGTTTTCTGTAGCTCTCAATGAGACTTCTGCACCTGTTAACAGGTAGTTTGGCCCACTCTTCCTGAGCAAACTGCTCCAGCTGTCTCAGGTTTGATGGATGCCTTCTCCAGACTGCAAGTTTCAGCTCTTTCCATAGATGTTCGATAGGATTCAGATCCAGACTCATAGAAGGCCACTTCAGAATAGTCCAATGTTTTGTTCTTATCCATTCTTGGGTGCTTTTAGCTGTGTGTTTTGGGTCATTATCCTGTTGGAGGACCCATGACCTGCGACTGAGACAGAGCTTTCTGACACTGGGCAGTACGTTTCGCTCCAGAATGCCTTGATAGTCTTGAGATTTCATTGTGCCCTGCACAGATTCAAGGCACTGTGCCAGGCGCAGCAAAGCAGCCCCAAAACATAACCGAGCCTCCTCCATGTTTCACTGTAGGTATGGTGTTCTTTTCTTTGAAAGCTCATTTTTTCGTCTGTGAACATAGAGCTGATGTGACTTGCCAAAAAGCTCCAGTTTTGACTCATCTGTCCAAAGGACATTCTCCCAGAAGGATTGTGGCTTGTCAATATGCATTTTAGCAAATTCCAGTCTGGCTTTTTTATGTTTTTCTGTCAAAAGTGGAGTCCTCCTGGGTCTTCTTCCATGGAGCCCACTTTCGCTCAAAAAGCGACGGATGATGCAATCAGAAACTGACGTACCTTCACCTTGGAGTTCAGCTTGTATCTCTTTGGCAGTTATTCTTGGTTCTTTTTCTACCATTCGCACTATCCTTCTGTTCAATCTGGGGTCGATTTTCCTTTTGCGGTCGTGCCCAGGGAGGTTGCCTACAGTTCCATGGACCTTAAACGTCTTAATAATATTTGCAACTGTTGTCACAGGAACATCAAGCTGCTTGGAGATGGTCTTGTAGCCTTTACCTTTACCATGCTTGTCTATTATTTTCTTTCTGATCTCCTCAGACAACTCTCGCCTTTGCTTTCTCTGGTCCATGTTCAGTGTGGTGCACACAATGATACCAAACAGCACAGTGACTACTTTTCTCCATTTAAATAGGCTGAATGACTGATTACAAGATTGGAGACATGTGTGATACTAATTAAATAAACTAATTAGTTTGAAATATCACTATAATCCAATTATTTATTATCTTTTCTAAGGGGTACCAACAAATGTGTCCAGGCCATTTTAGAATATCTTTGTAGAATAAGCAATAATTAATCTCTTTTCACAGCTTCTTTGCTTTATTCTATAACATACCAAAGGCATGCAAGTATACATGATAAAACAGCTTTAAATTTCATCACTTTTCAGGAGGAATGAAGCATTATTTCAATGAGCTGTAAGGGTACCAACAAATTTGAGCACGTCTGTATAGGAAACCATATGCCCTTTATCCAAAAATGACTTTGCCTCTGACCTTTGACTTCTCCTTAAGTTCGAATGCAAAACTGGCTTATAACTGCTTAGAGAGTGCAGATAGGGCCATGGTGACTATGGAACACATATAGAAAACCATATGGGCTTGTGGCAAAGTGGTAAGTGGTACGTGCAGGTGCAGGGGTAATGGAGTGCAGTAATGAAACACAGAGAGTTATAATCCAGTTGGAAACAGTTTTTAATTGTATCCAGGTCTGGTGAACAAACAATAAACCTCCAGCAATACACACCAATGTGTAAAGCACGGAAAAAACAATAATAAATGGATTGCAGTCCAAATATTAAAGACACGTTATCCGCCCCACAATAATACAAAACACGGTCACCAGTCCAATGAATAAGTACTGGTACAATAGGTGCCATATAATCCAGTTAGTCGAGAGTTGTGAGGTTTACAGATGCTGTCTGAACAGTTGTGTCTTGAGGAGGCGCTGGAAGGTGGTCAGTGACTGAGCAATCCTGATGTCCGTGGGTAGGTTGTTCCCCCACTGAGGGGCGAGGGTGGAGAAGGAGCGGGCTCTGGAAGCAGTGGGGGTGGGAGGGGGGAGGAAACGACAGCTAATCTGGCAGCAATGTGGAGTAGTGGTTAGGGCTCTGGACTCTTGACCGGAGGGTTGTGGGTTCAATCCCCAGTGGGGGACACTGCTGTTGTACCCTTGAGCAAGGTACTTTACCTAGATTGCTCCAGTAAAAACCCAACTATATAAATGGGTAATTGTATGTAAAAATAATGTGATATCTGTATAATGTGAAATAATGTGATATCTTGTAACAATTGTAAGTCGCCCTGGATAAGGGCGTCTGCTAAGAAATAAATAATAATAATAATAATAATCTGCCAGTGATGGAGAGGGTGATGGCAGAAATGATGGGGAGCAGAAAGGTCAAGACAGAGATAGGAGAGTACAAGAGTTTTGAATTGGATGTGAGCAGCGATAGGGAGCCAGTGGAGGGAGTGGAGGAGTGGTGTAGCGTGGGAGAAACGAGGAAGGGAAAAGACAAGGCAAGCAGCATTTACCCGTGTTGTTGTTATTGGGGATCCAGTATACAGGTAGCTCATATGAGTTCAGCAAATTTCTCAATAGATGCTAATCCACCTGGGCATTTTTGGAACTTTCTGGAACTTCGTTCTGTAAATCTTGCAACAAGATGATGTTAAGCCCTGTATCTGTCAGTTTGAAGAAATTCGTTGAACAAACATTTTTTTTCATGGTTTTGTTCATCTAAAACAAATCTTGCTCAATGAATAAGGTTTAAGAGATTTTATTTAAACTATATAGGTGGTCGCTCAACCAATATAGGTGGTCGCTCAAGCCTGGTGTTGTCGGTAGCCCGCAGCAGTAATAAAGGAGACCACTGGCCCGAATTCCCAGTTATGCTAATTTTATACAGAAAGATTTGCTCTTCCATTAGTGATTACTATATAGGTCTGACATGTGCAGTTTTCAAATAAACACCTGTTATAGTGTATTTGCCTTGCCTTCCATG
Organism: Acipenser ruthenus; assembly: GCF_902713425.1. NCBI lineage: Eukaryota > Metazoa > Chordata > Actinopteri > Acipenseriformes > Acipenseridae > Acipenser > Acipenser ruthenus. Next base: position 13,845,867 of record NC_081192.1, on the reverse strand, counting down.
TGCTGCTGCTTGACCGCCTTGGCCATTTCACCCCAACAGTGTCTTTTTGCTCAAAACATATCACTGAATGCATTTCAGTGAATAGGTATGGGGACAATTTCATTCTCCAGGTGAAATGACCCAGAAAGTACAAGACAGTCTAAAAGCATAGCTTGTAAACAGGGATCTCTGTACCTAGTGTAGTACTAGATAGCATGGTTTCTGTTTATAACATGTGTTTCTTTCAAAACTGCACATTTGGGACCTTATAATGAATGGATATTCATGGTGGAGAAAATGTATGGAACTATTTTGTTAGCTACAATCACTTTGAGGATAGCAGTGCCACCATTAACATTTATTCTTTGGGAAAGTTCTAAATGAGCATCTTGTTTTTTTTTTTTTTTTATTTGATTGTATTTGTATTAATGAATCTGTAGTAATGGATGGTTAGCAACAATCTCTATGAAAGCCAGTGTCAGTTGCAAATTAGGGTTAGAAAAAAACAAAATAGCTTACCTGTAATTTTAACTCTGCAAAAAAAAAACAAAAAAAAAAAAACGATTTAACAAGACAGCACATTATGCAACGTGGAATCATAATGAAACGTTATCAGTGATTACTGTTTGGGGAGATCGGGTCATTCAAAGTCAGCTTCAAGGATCTTTTCGAAATCAAAAAGTGTTTCAAAATATAAGTCAAGTTCTACTTTCATGGGTGTGAGTAGGAATGCGCTCCAATGTAGGGAAAAAATTAAAAAATTAAAATCGGAATACAGAAAAATCAAGGATCACACTAACAAAAGCCAAACACTCTGCTATTATGACAGATTAGATGTGATTTTAGGACACCGTCCAATTATTTATGACGTCACTGAAACCCTAGATGGATTTGTTTTCCTGTAACTCACTGAAGCCCATCTATTATTCTATACTGTATATATATACAACGTATGAACAAATTATTGTACACATTTTTTTTTTTTTTTTAATCGTCACAAAACTATATACAACTATCACTCTGGTTACAAAGGGTAGGGACATCTACTGTCAGCTCTACAATTACAATATTTAGGAATGAATGGATTCTACCACCATGCATGAGCTTAGAGTTATGAATAACAATTGATACAGGATACGCAGGTTACTTCAAACACATCGTATTTTCATTGTACCTTATTTGTACAGTATCGTATCACGTTCCAACTATAAAACTGGTATCTAACATGTAGGTTAGTGATCATATAATCGTGCACAGCAAATCCTCCGGTACCTTTCTGTAGGCAGATCCTTGACTTAAGAATGAACTTTAAAGAATGAAAGAATCTTTACCGCGATGAAGCGATCTCTTTTCCTTGTTGTTTCAAGGCAATAATAAGCCGTACAGAAATCTTTTTTTTTTTTTTTTTTTGCGCCTTCAAGCAGAGTTGCCAGTTTAGCGAATTTCTCGCCAAATCTAGTGACTTTAAGGGCTGATTTGGCGAGATTTGTTGTCAAAAGCAACTAGCTACAAATCTGGCGACTTCCAGGACAGTCATCAGATATATAAAATCGGTTAAACGTTTCGATTATCCTGTATTAGCAACGTCCTTTTATAAGAATCGTTGTCAGTCTAATTAAATGAAATCCAATAATACCCCACCTCATTTGAATACGCAAGGAACTTCAATGCGTCCTTTGCTTAGCAACGGGCTCAACAACCACGAGCCTGTTCCCATGGGAGACCAGATTTCGCACCGGCATTATCACCCCGCCCCCCAGCGTTCCTGTACTTCCAGATTTGGTATGGTTCTGTAACATCAGCAATAAGTTTTGCAGAACAAGAAAAAAATCTAATATGTTGAACAGTTGACGACTAAAGAAATGTGAAGTATAAAATGTAATTATGTACCGTTTTTGCAGCCCCCATCAATTTGATTCTCATACTCATAGTCTGATTATATTGATAATATATCGTTTAATATTTATGAAACATGTCTACTGTTGTTAAAGAAGCATGGTAGGAAAGTAACATTTAAAATCTTAGCAATACATCAAAGCACAAATAGATCCAAAGCAGCAACCATTCTTTTAAAAAGGTCTGTTAACAAATCCTTACAAGGATGTACAAAGAGTTTGGCATGATACATATCACATTGCGTGCTTGCCCTCCATCTAGGATCAATTAAAGCTAAACTTGGTTGTTTTTTTTTTATTTCCAAATGAAACCTGATGGTATTGCACATCATGAAGTCATTAGGTTTTCACATGCTCACTACTGTATGTTGATAAAAGCATCTGAAAAGGTTTATTGTAACATAACCCCTTTGAGATAGCTGAAGCTTAAGATACTGTGGAGGGTAATGTGATCAGTTTGTGCAATTTGCTGATTTTGAAATACTGCAGACTCAACTGAAGGTAGAAAGTTTATTGCTCCAGGGACTTTGTATACTTTTTTTTTTTTTTCTGAGTCGACTTTAATTATAATTAAGGTGCCAAGAGAAATGAATTACAAATCCACTTTCCTATAAGGCTACAATCTTGGGGGCTATCATTTATTGTTACAGGACATTTTAAACAAAAGCTGGATTGCTCTGGTTTGTTTTACGGATGATGCAACAGGGACTTCCAGTTGAACTGCAGAATGGAGTAGACACGTGTTAAACCAGCTCCAGTGAATGCAATTTTCTTTCCAATAATTAAGACAGTTTTTACATTTACTTTTTTTTCTTTCAACCTAGTCTTTTTGGTTTACCAATATTTTTTTTCACTAAGCATGTAGAACAGAGGCAATAAAGCTGAGACTGAATATTACCTGGACCCAGAGTTCAGTACTATTGTACCAGGTGGTACTGACCTTGCAGCTGTCTGCTGCAACCTTATTCCCTCTCCCATTTCTGCTGAAGATTTGTGGTCATTTGTCCAAGCCAAATTTGCAGTGATCTGGCTGGAGTTAGGTGCTGAGCTGCAGGCTGAAGTGTGATTCTCGCTGGCTGCCTTGTAGACTGATATGACGGTTTGCACCCAGAAACTGCATGATGTTGAGGGCTCTCCTACAATAAAGCAGATAAAGGTCGTCAATTTGGAAAACAGAACTGCAGGCTAGTCAGGGTAATTAGTACATAAATTTTGTAGTGTTAATTTCAACAGGGATTTGATTGGGACCCACAAATTATGGCAATTTATTTGGGCTATGTTCAAAGGTTTGAAGGTTCAAAGATTCGTTCACTAGCCAGGCATTCAAAGTTAGTTCTAAACCTTCGAAGGTTTGTCAGGCGGCATGCAAGCACTGCATGTTCTTTTTTTTCTCTGTTAACAGAAACCGTTTCACAATGTGTAAATACTATAAATCACACATTAAATGTCACTCACATGCAAAATTCGAGCTTTTGATTTGTATAATGCATATTACTTAAAAAAAAAGTTGTTGTATTGAGATCCCATGTCAGAACATCTTGGTCAGGGAAGACACTAATGAGAATAGCGAAGTGTTTCTTTTGGCCCGGTTTGTATACAGACGTGACTAATTATTGTAAATCTTGTTCTGAATGTCAGTATACAACAAAGCACAGACACTCAGACAGAGCTCCATTAATTCCACTTCCAGCAGTAGACACACCCTTTTCGAGAGTGGCCATGAATATTGTTGGTCCATTAGAGCATAGTAATAGTGGTATCCGTTACATTCTGGTGATCAGTGATTATGCCACCACTTATCCTGAGGCTTTTCCCCTACGTACCATAACAGCTAAACAGGTAGCTAGGGCATTAGGGAAGTTTATCTCAAAAGTAGGCATATCGCAGAAAATTATCACCGATCAGGGAACAAACTTTATGTCCAGCTGGTTACAACATATATATATATATATATATATATATATATATATATATATATATATATATATATATATATATATATATATATATATATATATATATATATATATATATATATATATATATATATATATATATATATATATATATATTAGCTCAAAGAGCCAGCTGCCCTATAGATTTCTTTTTTTTTTCTTTTTTCTAGGCATTAAAGGCATATGAACCAGCCCCTACCATCCTCAGACGGATGGGTTAGTTGAGCGATTTAATCAAACCCTTAAAACATTGCTGTGAAGATTTGTATCTGAGACAGGCAAAGACTGGGACTGGTGGCTGCCATATGTGCTGTTTGCATTTGGGGAAGTGCCCCAGGTCTCTACTGGGTTTTCACTGTTCGAGCTCCTCTACGGCAGGATGATGAGAGGGCCTCTTAATGTCCTGAAAGAAACCTGGGAGGAGCCAGAAGAAGAGAAAACCAGCATGAATGTAATCAGCTACATTCTGGAGATGAGGGAAAAGCTGGAGCAGTGCACCCTGTTAGCCAAACAAAACCTGGTGGAAGCACAAAAGTCCCAGAAAAGGTGGTATGATCAGCATGCCCGGACGAGGGTGTTTAATCCGGGGCAGAAGGTGTTGTCGCTGTTACCCACTACAGAGCAGAAGTTGCTGGCAAAATGGCAAGGGCTGTACGAGGTGACGCGCCGGGTGGGGCCTGTAACGTATGAAATTCATACATGTGATAAAGCTCGCAAGAAACAGGTTTTCCACATGAACCTTCTGAAGGAGTGGAAGGAGTGTCCTAGAGTGGTGCAGGCACTGCTGGTGAGGAAGGTAATGGACTAAGATGAACCAGAAGAGGCATTTCCCTGCGGTGAAGCAAGTAGCCATCCAAGTATACAACACCTACCTGTAGACTAATGCTACGTTCTTGCACAGCTGCTGCTGTCCATTTTGTTTACAGAGGAACCAGGTCTTACTGCAGTTGTTTGTCACTCCATTCAGTTAAAAGATATAAAACCAATACAGCATAAGATGTACCGGATTCCAGAGTGAATGCTGGAGATCTTGAGAAAGGAGAGTAACATTATGTTGATGCTCAGTGTCATCAAGCCCTCCTCTAGTGCCTAGAGTAGTCCTGTGGTTCTTATTCTGAAGAAGGATGGGAAGATATGGTTTTGTATCGATTATAGAAAGCTCAACCATGTATCAAAATTTGACAGCTATCCGATGCCATGGATCGATCAGCTTCTCGATCGGCTAGGAAAAGCTGTCTACATTTTAACAATAGACCTGAGTAAGGGTTATTGGCAGGTGCCTTTAGATACCCAGTCACAAAAATGGTCTGCATTTTGAACATCCTGTGTCCTATTTTAATGTAGAGTTATGCCTTTTGGCCTTCATGGGGCCCCTGCCACTTTTCAAAGGATGATGAACAATATTTTGGCAGATTGCCAAGCCTTTGCAGCCGCCTATTTGGATGATGTGCTCAACATGTGACCCATCTCCAGGTAGTGTTGAAGAAAATCCAGAAGGCAGGACTGACCATTAATGGGGCAAAATGTGCGCTGGTCCAGAAGGAGGTCCATTACTTAGGTTACACCATAGGTAATGGAGTGTTGAAGTAGGGACTATTCAAGCTTGCCCACCACCCACAACCCATAAAGCCATTAGATCTTTCTTGGGTTTAGTGGGGTGGTATCGCCGCTTCATTCCTCAGTTTGCCGACATTGCCAGCCCCCTGACCGAATTAACCAAAACTCGGGGTGGCCAAAGATTTGTGTAGACAATGCCGTGTCAGCAGGCTTTCAATTGCCTAAAAGCTATCATCAGCAGCGAGTCGGTGTTGCAAAGTCCCCATTTTAGCAAACCAATTCTCGTGCAGACTGACGCCTCAGATATTGGCCTGGGGACTGTTCTCACTCAATAGCAATGTTCCTGGCCTGGTTGCTAAGTTCATATTATTATTATTATTATTATTATTATTATTATTATTATTATTATTATTATTATTATTATTAGTATTATTAGTAGTAGTAGTCGTAGTAGTGAAATGTGACTGTGACTGATAACCTGCTTTGAACGGTGACTGTTTTCTCTAAGTCTGCTGCAGTTCTTTCTATATGTCTATATGTCTCATATCAGCAGTAATAATTATATTGAACAGGCCCATTTCTGATTATGTCCGCACTTGGTACAGTGCTTCCCTGTCTTGGGAGAACACGTTGATGGTTGTATACAAACAAGAACTAACTTGAAACAACATGCTGTATATCAATCGGGCTACCATCTTTAAATAATTGATAAAAATCAAATAAATTCAAAGAAACCTTGGCAACACAGTAGGTCAGCAAGAAACCAGTGGCTTTGCTCTGAGCTCCAAGCTGTGGAACAACAATATTAAATAATTGATCAGTGCACAATTCAATGCAGTGGCTTTGCTCTGAGCTCCTAGCTGTTGAACATCAACATTAAATAATTGATCAGTGCACAATTCAATGTCCTTTTTTTTTTTTTACAAGATTGCATTTGAGGACAATGACGGTCAAATGATTTTGAGGTTTATCGCCTGATCGGTTGCCATGAGAAACAACACTTTTTTTCTCTCAGAGCATATTGTTGGGAACATAAGCATCAATTAAAGAGGAATGCTTTTTGTTCAATTCCACCGGTTCTTGATCAATAGACCTAATTGTATTTTTAGGTAAATATGTGTCAGTCATAAAATTGTGTATGCTCAAGTATATTGGGGATGAATGCAAGCTTAAAAAACGTATCTAATCATGATTTCACCATCTACAGTAGGTGGTTGCTTATAAACTATACATAATTCGTAGCAATCTGATATCTAATCTGATCTTCTTGCCAAGACTGTCTTCACACTGTGCCTGATATGCACATGTTGGGGTCACAGATCGAAGTGTGTGTCAGAGGTTGCAACTCAGGTTGAGGGCAGCTCCTGGTGGCATATATATATATATATGTATATATATTCTCTAACTCACGCTCCACCAATCTGCAAAAGGTATCATTTTCATTTTTAAGTTATTATACATGGTTTTGGTCAATTATGCCTAATTGTAGTTTCACTTTTTTTTACAGACAGCTTTTAATTGAACAATTGACCGAATCTGCCAGAAACAGTTCAATTGAAGGCGGTGTGCTAAATACATTTCAAAATAAATTCTGAAAAACCTGAAGCCTACGTCAAATCCCATAGCGCAGCTTGATAATCACCTTTTACTGAATACAAATACAACAGTTCAAATATGGACAAGAACACTATCACATATTGATTGTTATCCAATTTAAAAAATGTGATACTTCTATACAGGAGGTGCTCAAATGTTGGTCCACTAACTGTAGGTCCCCTGTAGTCCACACATACAGTATATATATATATATATATATATATATATATATATATATATATATATATATATATATATACAGACGTGCTCAAATTTGTTGGTACCCTTACAGCTCATTGAAATAATGCTTCATTCCTCCTGAAAAGTGATGAAATTAAAAGTTATTTTATCATGTATACTTGCATGCCTTTGGTATGTCATAGAATAAAGCAAAGAAGCTGTGAAAAGAGATGAATTATTGCTTATTCTACAAAGATATTCTAAAATGGCCTGGACACATTTGTTGGTACCCCTTAGAAAAGACAATAAATAATTGGATTATAGTGATATTTCAAACTAATTAGTTTCTTTAATTAGTATCACACATGTCCCCAATCTTGTAATCAGTCATTCAGCCTATTTAAATGGAGAAAAGTAGTCACTGTGCTATTTGGTATCATTGTGTGCACCACACTGAACATGGACCAGAGAAAGCAAAGGAGAGAGTTGTCTGAGGAGATCAGAAAGAAAATAATAGACAAGCATGGTAAAGGTAAAGGCTACAAGACCATCTCCAAGCAGCTTGATGTTCCTGTGACAACAGTTGCAAATATTATTAAGAAGTTTAAGGTCCATGGAACTGTAGCAAACCTCCCTGGGCGCGGCCGCAACAGAGTGAACAGAAGGATAGTGCGAATGGTAGAAAAAGAACCAAGGATAACTGCCAAAGAGATACAAGCTGAACTCGGAGGTGAAGGTACGTCAGTTTCTGATCGCACCATCCGTCGCTTTTTGAGCGAAAGTGGGCTCCATGAAAGAAGACTCAGGAGGACTCCACTTTTGAAAGAAAAACATAAAAAAGCCAGACTGGAATTTGCTAAAATGCATATTGACAAGCCACAATCCTTCTGGGAGAATGTCCTTTGGACAGATGAGTCAAAACTGGAGCTTTTTGGCAAGTCACATCAGCTCTATGTTCACAGACGAAAAAATGAAGCTTTCAAAGAAAAGAACACCATACCTACAGTGAAACATGGAGGAGGCTCGGTTATGTTTTGGGGCTGCTTTGCTGCGCCTGGCACAGGGTGCCTTGAATCTGTGCAGGGCACAATGAAATCTCAAGACTATCAAGGCATTCTGGAGCGAAACGTACTGCCCAGTGTCAGAAAGCTCTGTCTCAGTTGCAGGTCATGGGTCCTCCAACAGGATAATGACCCAAAACACACAGCTAAAAGCACCCAAGAATGGATAAGAACAAAACATTGGACTATTCTGAAGTGGCCTTCTATGAGTCCTGATCTGAATCCTATCGAACATCTATGGAAAGAGCTGAAACTTCTAGTCTGGAGAAGGCACCCATCAAACCTGAGACAGCTGGAGCAGTTTGCTCAGGAAGAGTGGGCCAAACTACCTGTTAACAGGTGCAGAAGTCTCATTGAGAGTTACAGAAAACGTTTGATTGCAGTGATTGCCTCTAAAGGTTGTGCAACAAAATATTAGGTTAGCGGTCCCATCATTTTTGTCCATGCCATTTTCATTTGTTTTCTTATTTACAATATTATGTTGAATAAAAAATCAAAAGCAAAGTCTGATTTCTATTAAATATGGAATAAACAATGGTGGATGCCAATTACTTTTGTCAGTTTCAAGTTATTTCAGAGAAAATTGTGCATTCTTCGTTTTTTGTGGAGGGGTACCAACAAATTTGAGCACGTCTGTATATATATATATATATATATATATATATATATATATATATATATATATATATATTAGCTCAAAGAGCCAGCTGCCCAATGTTTCGATATGTTGTACATATCTTTCTCAAGGGAGCCTGTGTTTGAATCAAAACATTCAAGGTATTTATAGGTTTTTGACGGCATGACAACTACTTCTTGTTGTTTACATTCAAATCCATGATTTATTCTTACATGATGTAATGGTGTTCTATATATTGTGATATCATTTTTACTTCTATCTTTGTTATGTATATTTTAGCTCAAAGAGCCAGCTGCCCAATGTTTTGATATGTTGTGCATATCTTTCTCAAGGGAGCCTGTGTTTGAATCAAAACATTGGAGGTATTTATAGGTTTTTGACGGCATGACAACTACTTGTTATTGTTTACATTTAAATCCATGATTTATTCTTACATGATGTAATATATATTGTAATATAGCGGGTTGTGAGAGACGGCAGGGAGGGGGTTAAAACCTCCCTGCAAGAAAAAAAACATGTGGGAATGCACCTTTTGGTTAATTGTTTGATTTGTATTGCTTTATTGTTTTATTTAATTTGCTAATTGATTTGCGTATTGTTTAGTTTAATTGTTTGATTATTAATTATCCGCACCTGGGCGTTATTAAAAATTAGATCCAGGTGCGGGAGTTTAAAAGGAGAGCAAGCAGTCTGCTCGGGGCTGCTGAGTGGAAGGAGGCAGTAGAGGTGCGCTGTCTCCAAGTAGCCAGAGGAAGAGAGCTAAAGTAAGTGCGGTACCAAACTGGTGTTTTGTGAGGACGGGAAAACAGCTTAGCTGTCCCGTGTTAGGAAGGGTTTCCTGAAGGTTGAGTTAGTGCTCCAAGAGTAGCTAGGTGTTTATTTTGTTTTGCTTTGTATTTGTTTTGTTTGTGTTTATTAAAGAAATAGCGCAAACGCGCTTGAAAAATCCACGTCTGTGTGCTGGATCGTATTTTTAAAGCGGCAACGAACCCGAGCGAGGGTCAATCGTTTACAATATATATAATTAAACCATACCTGTACATTGTCGTGTAGTCAAATACACATTTACAGCACCCTTTTTCTTTACTGACACCATTTAAAAAATAATATAGAAATGATAAAATACAGTGCATTATAAAATAGGTTAGTTTTGTGAACTTACATTTCTTTAGGCCTTATTAACTTTTTATGCTCATACATGGACACTTTTGCAGACTGGATCATTTGCTTTGTTGCGTTCTTCTTCTTCTTCCCATTTCTTGTATTTATGCTTTGCTGCCCCTAAAAGACATTGTGTGCTTTCAAGGGAAATCAAGCTGACTGACCTGGAATGTACTTGTGTCGCCGCACGAAGAGTAAGTTCAGGGTCAGCCAGTTTGATTTTATGTGAACACAAGTGAGATGCAGTGCCTCGGTTGAAATGTCAGTGAGGGAGGTACTTCCAGTTTGGTCGTAATTCCGTATCTTGGGGGGGAAAAAAAAAAAAAAATGTTTTGGGCCCCCCCCCCTCCCCATGAATGCCTAGTTTGCCTATGCATTAATCTGGGCCTGCAACCACCCCCATGCTGGCATTAGGTTCCAATGCATGACTGCATGAAAAGCTGTAGTAAAGCTTGCAAAGTGGTTAAGGAAACTTTCTGAAGCATCATGATGTAATGAATGCCACAGACAGAGCAGAAGCCGAATTGCCTAGTGCATAGCAGAGCTGTCTTGGTTTCTATATCTGGCCGATGTTCTGTTGACCTGTCTGTAAGCAACTTCAATTACCTGTAGATTAGAAAATACATCACCATGGAGACCAGAGTCTGCTAGTTTGACCTGGAGGTGCTGCTTGAGATGCCAGGGATACCCACACCATATTTGAGAACACCCTTTTGAGAAATTTTAAAACATTTTAAAAACAGAAACAACAAATTTTCATATTTTGCAATTCAAAATAAAACATTTCATTCCATTAGCTCTAGTCACACTGCAAATGGCAGGGTTTTGTTAATGGTAGTTATTTCAAATGTCATTTTACATTTCACTGACAATTTATGGTGTTTGTGATAATTCTGAGTAGTTCTGGATTCTGTTGCTCCCATATTCAAAATTATATTTTTTCTCCAACATCTGCTTTTGCCAAGTTTTAAGCTGACTTTGAGTCTGGAGTCCCCTGTGTGTCATGACTGAACAGGCTTCCTCATTATATTCAAATCATGTGACAATATGGTCTTTAAACTCCATTGGGGCTGGCGGATTTAAAAAGTAAAGTAGCGGGGTTCTGAAAAATACAGCACGTTTTGCTACAACTGTTTAAATAATGTACCTGTAATTTTTATTTTAATTGTTAACATCCTGACAGCTTTTTACACTTATAACATTAAAGTCTGTTTCAAAGCTCTTTTCAAAATGGCCGCTCTAGTGCACTGATAGTGTAAGGATTATTGCCCACATTGTGAAACAGATAACACAGCAATAAAGCCAGAACACACATGTTTTTTTTTAATTTATTTTGATTTCATGAATGTGCTTATATGCTGTTAATGCCAACAATATTTGTTACTGGGGTGCATCTTGATCAGCGTGATTGCATGCTGTGCCATGATAGGTTAAAATTCTCATTGAAGTCAGTGATAATATTTATTCTGTATTTCCTGTCTGAGGTAGGTGATACGGTGTGAAAATGAAAAAGATTCTATAGCTTCAATACATTCATTAAACATTCATTCAAGATAACTTGTTGTGAATGTGTGGTTTGCTGTGTTCAGGTGTAGGGGTGATGCAGTGCTCTGGGTTAGAAAAACACAAGACAGTTCACAGTTCAAACAGCTTTATATTCGCTGAGTTGCGTGCCAACAACTCTTAAAATAATAATACGCACGTGCTCTACACAACAATGTGTATTGCACTGTGCTTAAACGGAGGATTACAGTCCCGAACGTAAATCACACTAGAAAAATACACACACTTAACACAGACACTAACACGTAGACGAAACAGCTGTCAGTGCAAGTGGAGTGCAGGTTGACAATGGTGCTTTGTGCAGTCGGAGTTTGCGTTCTGGCCTCAAGCAACAGCTCCCGTCTAACAGAAACAAACAGTAGCAATTAGACATGTACCAAACAAACAAAACACGAGACACTCACGATCCCACAGTCCTCGTTTCCTCTCATTATTCACTGGACACAAGACAGAACTGTATTATTATTATTATTATTTATTTCTTAGCAGACACCCTTATCCAGGGGGACTTACAATTGTTACAAGATATCACATTATTTTTACATACAATTACATTCATTTTTAACACATTATTTTTACATTCAATTACCCATTTATACAGTTTTTTGTGTTTTTTTTACTGGCGCAATCTATGTAAAGTACCTTGCTCAAGGATACAGCAGCAGCGTCCCCCACCTGGGACTGAACCCACGACCCTCCGGTCAAGAGTCCAGAGCCCAGGGCCCTAACCACTACTCCACACTGCTGCCCTGAAGTTGAAAACGACACTTGGCGTACAGATTTATTTACGCCACAAGGTGGCACTGTAGCACTGTCTCCAGAGCACAACCCAATACCAGCAATGGTAAATGGTTGGCCGTTCACTAGCGGTGCACACGCAGATGCTCAAAATAATATTACAAACAAAAGGGCAAAAGTAAAAAGGAAAATAAAACACAGTAACAAAACTACAGATAAAAGGTGCTGCCCTTCCCCCACCGTTCCTACCCGCACGGCTCGGATCTTCAGCCTGTGCTTTGTTATTCCCCTAATATACTATATGGGGTTGCCCAGGGTTTCCCCGCCAATTTACACACGTCCTGATTCAGGCACGTAACTACAGATTCTTTTATTTATTTTCTTCTCTGGTTCTCTCAGCCTCGTTTGCCTGTCCCTTCGTGGTTTCTCCAGACCCTCACGACCAGGGCTGGCACTGTTATTCTTCCTAGATGGGCGGGGCTAAGGAATAACAAAGCACAGTTTTTATTGGTCAGGCACCCCCACAAGGCCTGCCTCCTGACCACTCAGAGAGAGGGAGAGAACACACCCTCACCCAACCACTGTGTCATCACCATGATTGACAGGCGGATCCTACAGGGCTCCTGACCCCTCCCCTACAGGATCATGCATACGCCAGATAGCCTGTACAGATTTCACCCATTACAGGGTGTTAATAAATATATTTGTTTTTATTCCAGTGTTTTTTTTTTATATTCATCAATTTACATTTGTTTTGACATAAATACAGCCCTTATTATCATACCAGTTTGTTACTACAAGAGCTAACCAACCATCACCACGGGGTCTGCTATGCAGCTAGATTGCAGCTCGGCTCCCTGTGCTGCCAGCCTGCTGGCTTTCGTTAGTTCAATCCTTCAGTCATTAATTCAGTTGTTAATTTATTTTATTAAGCAGCGGCACCATGTGGATCAGACCACAAGCCAAAATGCTGCTATGTATCTACTATAAATATTATGGCAGCAATTAGTATGCACATGTAAAAAAAAAAAAGTATTATATATCTATAGTTATCTTTGCATGCATTTCAACATGTATTTTCTACACCTATTTAAAGCACTACTAATGCAAATGACTGTCCCCATACTAATATAATCACATTCAATATAGCGGAACAAATTTTCAGGTACTTTTGCTGGAGACTGGTCATCCTGATAGTGTTCACTAAGGGTAGATTTAATAAAAAAATACAGCCCCTGTGTAACTTTCTTGTTCAACAATGGAAACATTGAATATAACCAGCAGGGGGTGTACAGTATACAGTGCTCCCTCGCTATAAGGCTCTCGGTTATAAGGCGCCTCGGGCGCTCCTACAGCATGTCCCCCAATTCCCTATACTAGTGATTCATGCAGTATTTCGACAGTAAATACAGTACCGGTGTTACTCAAACTGTAAACAACTTCTCAGTGTAACTTCCGTTTCTGTCACTCCCTTTTGATACAGTATCTGTATAAGAAAAGCTGTGCTGGCACTTTATAACACAGACATCTTATTCAGCATTTGTTTTATAACTAAATAAATATTAGGCCTATTACGTGGTTATCTTTCCTAATGTATTATTTTTTGCTGCGAGAGGAGCTGTGGCTTTCTCCGGGAGACAAGACGCTTCTACAACATCAAATGAGTAAATTACATCAAGCTAAAGAATACCAAAATACCAAAATAGATAGAACTCTACTGTGTGGGGGGCCTGTGTGGTTGGCTGTTACCAATAAACACAGCTGTGGGCCAATAACCTAAATTTGGCTTATTTTACTATCCTGCCCTGTAGATGCTACCCATAAAAATAGGAAGGAATATTGTTACAGCAATTACATACTTATAAGCATATAACCATTATTTTTTATCTTTGTAATTCCTATGAAGTACTATTGTTTTCTGATTATGGACAGGACATTGTATTGGACCATTAGAACCACTCTCTTGTCAGTCAATGGAGTTGATGCACAAATTGATAACTGTGCAAGTCAGAGCACATGGAATTGGGTAATCAGATTGTGACTTCAGCAGAGAGGCTTTTGATTCATTTCAGATAGGCCAGTTAGGTAATTAGGTTATTAGCCACTCACATTTAGAAAACAGCTATTAGAGCTTTCTAAATGTAACCTTCCACAACCCAAACCATACAACACCATTTCAATTGGACAATGGTGAGATTAAAATGGCCTTGGTGGGAGATTCTATGTAAATATGTACTATATAAAGAGACACCTGTTTATACAGTTCTAAGTCATATAGTTCATGTGCAATCATGCTTGACGGAACAGATTTAAAAACCAACGACCCAACTTAAATAGTGGCAGACAGGATACAAAATGAATCCCAACCATGTACAGGAAATGCCCCGTATATTGGAAATGCCTGGAAAAATATTTCAGTTCATTTTTTTATCAAGGACATGATGTTTACATTATTGTCATGTTGTTTTACATAATGATGACCATAGAGAGCTCCTGAAGAAGCTCCAAGAAGTGTTGTTTACTAGGTGAACCACTAGGGACCTTCAATACAGCCTTACACAGGTTTGCATAGATCAAGCCTGAAAGAACAAAAAGAGAAACGCCATATTAATACCAGTGTACTTCATTGGTCATGATACAGTAGCATACTACTATAGTCCTGCAATAGACTAATATATTTAGCTACAGTAAGGAATATAATTGGTACAAATATGCTGGATCCAGTGAAATAAAGAAAAAAGCTATGTAATTACACACAAGTGCTGAGTACTGTAATGGCTATTATAAATACAGACACCTGAATGTAAGTTATCTGAACAACCAACACTCAAAGAATACTATTTACATCAATGAAAGGGTCAAGCAGAAATGCTTTGGAATTTCATTTTGTAATAATATTTTGTTCTCTGTAACACTTTCACACTGTGCCGAAAGCCCTTTACTATTCCTGTGTAGAGTGGGTATTGTTTTTTCAGGTAAGAGTGCTGATTAAATGGTTTACCTGTTATTCGGGTGGTCTAACAAGGGGACAGAGATGAACAATTAGAACTACATTTTGTTTAAGTTACATGCATGTAATTGTTAACAAAATGTATACGCCATGTTTAAATGAACTTCCGTGGTTAAGCTGTACATGATGACCTGTAAAGATGAGAGTTACAAACTCTATTCCACCTCACAATGGATATGAGTGATTGTGTGCTCAAATCTGAGGATTCATCTGAGCATGCTAATATTTAACAACTGAAAAGTAGTACATGAGTTGCCTTTGTGGATCCAGTAGGGGACAGTCAAGCCTGTCTCAGTATCAATGTTCACATCCAAAACATCTTATCTAATTCCAGACATAGGTAACCCACACTTGGCAGACACCCATTTAAATACTCCTGTCCCAGTTTCACTTATTGGCCTCTATTTTAAATATCAGCACATTGCCCAGACCAATTATATGCTACAATGTGATGTGTTACTAAAAGTAAAATAATGTCCTGTCCTTCATGTATTCCATAGCTCGAGTTACAATTCCTTGGCAAAGACTATCTATATCAGCCAATGTGTTGTTCAGGCTATTAAAAAAAAAAAAAAAAGATTTAGTTGGCCCCTATATCAAACTTCAGGATGTGTTTGGAACTGTTGCAGGTTTTACTAATACCCAAAGTAAATGCAATGGAATTTGGGTTTACAGCCAGTAGCTTTGTACCTAAAGATCCAGAACCAGCATATTTGAAATCTTTCTAAACTATTGGTTATTTTCCAATCCATTTAATTGTTTATTCTCACAAATTTCACAAAATCTAACATAAGTTTGCATCATCTGAGTTACATACATTCATAGGCCTCAAATGCAAAATAAAAACAAATAAACTGTTCTGTCCTTTTGAAAAGACAACATGCTCAGTACACAGAGTAACATGCTCAGTACACAGAGTAACATGCGCAGTACACAGAGTAACATGCTCAGTACACAGAGTAACATGCGCAGCAGTTGTTTTGAGTGTTCTATGTATTGGTAAATATAATTATCCATTCAGGGTATTTTGAAAATTATATTGGAGTTCTGTCACAATCCTATTTAACAGCGTACAGGCAACTGCAATACTTATGTACAGATGATATTTCCTGCAGTAACCTGTTGACTGTCATTGTGCACTATACACTACACAGGTCTATACACACACACACACACACACACACACACACACACATATATATATATATATATATATATATATAGTATATATATATATATATATATATATATATATATATATATATATATATATATATATATATATATATACTGTATGTTAGAACATGATTTTCTCAGCTGCGTTTTACACCCCTCTTATCCTCCCAAAGTGCATAAGAAATGTGTCAACTGTGTATACCTGTGTGGGATAATCTTTAAGACCATTTGTTTAAAAAAAAAAGTAAATATTTCATTATGTAGTAAATATAACTTACAATTCACAAAATATACACATTTAAAACTAAAACCTTTGTGCTATGAAGTCACCATGCAATCAAAAGATTGACTGACTCATATAGTAACTTGAGACATTTTATTGGCTGCGTAACCTACTTTTTAAAATGAAAATGAAGCATAGCCTTCTCTTCAAAGCCACACAGCCACTTTTAGTTAGAAAATGAATCAATTAGAAGATCAAAGGGCGATGTCAGAAATGTTTCAAGTAAATTTACAGCACATCACAGTGCAGACTTGAGATGCTTATGTTAATAGCAACAAAGGCGGAGAATCCACTCTCAGATGCTAGTACTCCATCAGGATACTATTTATTTTAACTGAAAATCAGCAAAATAAAATATAGCATTTCAGAGTTACAGAAACTAGATTAAGCTCTATTAATATATAAATTAAGCCTTTTTAAGGACTTCCATATATGGCAGTACTGAGCACCAATTAATTGTGACTCACTTCCAAAAGAAAGGCCAAATGAACTATTCAATCCAGTCTGCCATAATGGGAATCACCCACTAAGCAAAATGCAACTCAACAGTGCCTCCCAAACAGTGTGTTCCACCTGCAAAGGACACACCCTATTTTGGTTAGTTTCTCATTTGTTATTGTTGTTTGGATGTGGTGGAATGTTCTGGCTTTTCCTATTAATATAAAGCATTTTGAACGTGTGAGAGGTTTGCAAGGAATATTTGCAGCAACGTGTACAGCTGGTTTTCCCCCTTGGAACTGAACCAGTCTAATTATCCAATGGAGTGTGCCTCATGCTATATACAGTACATCCTAAGAAGAGCTTACTAGAGGCTATGAACTATTCTATTTTTGATAACCTTCACAGAGACACTGTAATGCTAAAAATAAGACAATTTAAAGAAACATGTTGAAGGTAATCTGCATGCAAATATTACAAATAAAACTACTCGTACAAATGGATATTTTAGTAAAAAAAAAAAAAGATCAATCGTATACCAAGAACAGATATTAGGTTAATAGATGTAAATAGTTTTTTTCTCTCTCGGTCAATGACTGAAAAAGAACACAGAACCAAATAATATATTGTAATGCCTGGTCAGATAAGCAAATTGGCAATTTATTACTGTTGACCCTGTTACATAGTACAGCATTTAGTGGCTTGGCAACTGTCCTAATTAGGGTCTCCCCTAACTGGCCCACTCCAGATGGTCAAGCTGGTCCCTAGGCTCTGTCATCCCATACACACTTCACACTGGCCCCCTGCTTACACACATTCATCCCGGACAAAACACTAACCCAATGTCATTTTTAAAATGCAGCACATTATTTCATTTATTTAAAACATTGAAGCTAGTAAAATAAAACATACCAATTGTATGTTATTATCTATCTGAAACAAAAACACAATGGAAATGTGAAAAAACGTCAAGTTATCAAAAGTGCCCAGCCATTTAAAGTGGAGATATCAAAAACACAAGCCAAGTTTCAAGAAACCATTGGGGCAACCTTTTGATGCAAGTTCAATCCGCTTTTATTGTGCCTGAAAAACACAAGCCAACTAAGAAACACAAGGCTACCCCCACCGCTTTGACATTTGTGCCTATTTGCTTTGTGCTGGGCAAGGTTGCCCCAGTGGGTTCTTCTAACTTGTATCAAAAACACAAGCTAAGTTAGAAGAAACAATTAGGGTTACCTTGGCCAGCACCAAGCAAATAGGCACAACTGTAAAAGCGGTGGGGGTCAAGGTGGCCCCAATTGTTTGTACTAACTTGGCATTTTTTCACATTTCCAATGTATTTTTTTTTCAGATATCACTTATTTTTTCACTTAATGGATAATAACACCCACATTACAGGAATAGCAAAATTGTTCAACCTATATTGAGGCAATGTATTGTCGTTTGGATGGGGTAAATGTAAATAGTAGCCTAGTCTGTTGAAAGGGTTAAGATGTGAATGTGTGTAGAGTAGCGGTTATGTAGTTGGAGTGAAAGTATGACTAGTTAGGGTTCAAATCCTGCCTTTATATACAATTTTTATAACCTCAGGTTACAAAATTTGTAAAAACAATAACCGTCCCTTTGGTATAGATGAGCCAGGAATGAGTTCTTGTTATTGCAGCTAGCAAAAGTGTACAAGGATTATAGACATTCAGGGGGGGGGGGGGTGTTCAAACCTTTTATTTTCTGTTCTGTTTATTAAATGCTGAACGCGATCACGCGTTCAGCCTCACCAAAACCCCATCTCTCTGTCGTTTGTGTTCCTGTTTCTGGTCTGACGCCACCCACTCCGGCCGTCTTTGTGACAGGGGGACTATTTTATCATCCTTAAATTAGATGAAATTGATAGATTTTGTCTCACTGAATTAATGTTGGCCTTCTCCCAACAAATATACTGTCTAATTCCAACTATCTGCAATTAGGACATAGCTATGGATTCTCAACAGATTACTCATCAGTCCATCAAACAGTCCTTCCCTGGGTTGATCTGTGGAACTAATTAGGCTGATTTTCTGGCACTCTGCCAGACATAGAATAAAGAACATTTTCATAATTCTAGAAAAGAGTTGGATCCTTGGAACGAAAAGCCTTTAATTTACTCACAGAACATGTTCATTAGTGTAGCTGTAATAATCTAATTAATATATTGTGGAGCCGTATTATATCATTAATGAGCTTTCAGGATCTTCTGAGCAATTTTAAATCTGCTCTTGACCTCTTCCTCTATTTTCTCAGCTCTTCTGGGCAGTCTGTCTCTGCTGTTATGTAATCAGCTTTTACAACACAAAATTGAACAAGCTGCTTAGACCTGCTCACTATTTGTGGATGTTCCCAGTGACCCTGGCCTAATCCTCCACTGTGGTCCCCATGGTAATCTGTCCATTGCAGTTGCGTACAGAATCGGCAGTGTTTAAAACAACTTATTTAGCCAAAATAATATGTTTTCTTCCCATAATGCACAATACTGTTATATTAATTTTTATTAATTGCATTATAAAAAGTGGTATGACCAAAAGGTGGGTTGCTGGCCGTACCCTATCATTCACTTTGTCATACTGTATGGTAGGAACAGCTGAAAATAAATCATATAACTGTGATAAGAATACAAATAAATCTAATTCCAGAAGCATGTCTTCTTGGCATTATAAGGATTTTGATTTGCTATATGGTTAGCAGTAAGTATATTTATTTTGCTATACCATATGTCCCAAATGTTTTTAATTTTAACATGCAATACCTTTACCACTTTAATGCAATGTCTGTCTTCAGAATTATTAGTATAGCCCCTCTTCGGGTCACAGACAAGTTGGTTGTAAACCCTCCTAAAAAGCAGCTAAGTCGAATTTATTTTGGTATTTCAAAGGTACGACAGCAGTGTACCAGTCTGTTTTCTCCACTGCAGCCATTGCCAGTGATCTAAATAGAGAAGAAAGAAGTGTCAGAACATGCCATTTCATATTTAGGTATTGTATAACATATATACTTTACTGTTTACTTTCAAATATTCCAATAAATAAATGTCACTGGAACCCAGAAATAAAATGACAGCCATATACATTATAGTGCATATAGAGGTAGAGTATTTTATTAATAATAGTAACAGGACATTCTATCTCACTATTTCACAATTTCTTCTTCTTCTTCTTCTTCTTCTTCTTCTTCTTCTTCTTCTTCTTATCAATTTTAAATGCAAATTGCACTGCAACATTATGCTGGCATATACAAGGCTAAGCCGAGAGGCTGCCCTGTGCTTTACCATACGCAACCCCAGTAACAAGTAGCTAGGGCTAAAAAATTGAGGAAGAAACTCACCTCTATGTCTGTGTTGTAAGGGTTGACTCAGAAGCTGCCCTAAACACTAGTTCCAAAGCCAGGATTTTGAGGATCCACGATATTTAGTCTGTAGAACCTAGTGAAGGTATGGGGAGTAGCTCACATTTGTCAAAGACATTGCATGTCTTTGACAAATGCACCCTGGAATAAAGCGCACAAAGTTGCCATGCCCCTGGTGGAATGGTCAGTGAGCTTTTCTGGAGGACCAAGTTGACATGCTTATAGGCAGTCCTGACTGTATCTGCTATCCATTTGGACAACCTCTGTTTAGACAGGGCTTGACCATGGGACTTCACCCCATAGCAGACAAAAAATTGTTTGGACTGTCTCCAACTTTTTGTCCTGTCAACGTAGTATGCCAGGGCCCGCACTGGGAACAGTGTATGGAGCTGTCGCTCCTTGTCAGACTGAATAGGAGGTGGATGGAAAGCCACCAATTTCAAGACTGGTTGACATTGGTATGGGGTGTAAACTTTGTCCTGGCTCCTGCAAAACTTAAGCAGGCTTTCGCAAATGAAAATGCCTGCATTTCACTCAGTCACAGAACTCCTTTCAAAAATTGCCTTTGCAGGCGGCGTCTTGTGGGTTCGTGACTGGTGTTGTAGTCACGCTCCGAAAGGGAGGGGGACCATGCTTGAACTGCAGTGAGTAGCCAGTTTCAATGGTAGTCAGCACCCAGATGCCTGTGGTGCACTGATGCCAATACTCCAGGGGCAGGATTTCAAAAAACAGTGTTATTGTATTGAACTTGTGTTATAGTAACGAGAGCTTTATTAGCAAGTGATTTTCAAATGAAATGTGTTCATTAAATCAATCCGTTAATGCTTTGAAATTGAGTCAATGAGGTTGTTAATTCTCCTTAAAAAGCTTAATTGTTGCAGGTGACATACATCACTTCCTGTCTCAACGACTTGACAAGGGGAACTTGTTAATCAAAATGCATGTTAACGAGATCAAGAAAAATGAATGGAAGCATCATTCACTGTGATGGAAACTACTAGCGTACAGGGAGACGGCTCTCCCACCAGCGAGCAGCAGCCAAATGGAAATAAAAAATAATGGGAATATCTATTTTGTGTATCATTTCTAAACTTCACTTAAAATTGTGCTTTTTGTCATGCAGAATGTACATTCATTTAGAACACTTCACATATAAAATGCTGATTTATGATTATCTGGCATGTGGGTAAAAATCAGACGGTACGTATTAAAAAAAATAATAACTAAAAAAAAAATTACACCCCACTAGTCATTTCCCCTCTTTCGGTGGGATATTTTGCCATAGCTTACTATATACAACTCTTTTAATGTGCATTTTGCAATCTTTTTTTAGTTAAAAAGACAAAAATACCGTAAGCCATCTATGTATATTGGTTGGAATTTATTTTCTTCTGTTGACATCTACTTTTGTATGTATTTTAGTATGTACGATTGTAGGCTATAAATGAATACATTTGAGGTGTAATTTGTGTTTGTAGTTGTTAGTTATTATACATGTATACCATGTATGTAACACTTCATTATACATTTATTAAGCTTTTAAAATTACGATAGAACTCCCTAACCCAATACACAATTTGTTTATAATTGTTATGTGAATTCCTCTAATCGTGCATTTTCTGTTACTCTTTGGCCTCTGTAATTACTCTTTGGCCACTGAACATTTACAGTATTAAGAGCATTTTATGTGCATACAAACGTGTGACGGCGAAAGTGTGGGGGGAGTCTGACAACATTACAAATACATCTAGGCAAAATCCTTGTCAATGATCTCAATCACATTCCTAGTGCATCACTGTGTGTCGTTGATGCCTGTTCTTCGTTCTTGTGTGGATAAGACACAGGTGTTATAATTCAAATAAAGTCTAGAGTAGATGTCAGCTGTCATATAATGTACATATGCATAATTCAATACAACAGACGTTCCGTAAGGTTACAAATGGCTAGAATAAGTGATTAAATCTAATTCATATCCACAAGTATAGAAAAGGCTAAAATAACTACAAATACTGAATTATTGAGGTAGTCTGTAAGAAATTAAACCTGGACCTCTGTATCATCGGCATCACAGACGCATATGTTAAATGTCTGTTTCAAGGTGTTAATTAAAACCCTCCTTTTCCAAATGCAAATTAACTCCTGATAAATTATGACAATTAACATGGATTTGCTTTTAAATTCCCAAGCAAACAATTGAAATACTCGCAAGAAGCCCTGCTCATTAAGATATTAACATTATTTCGTAAATCAACATAATTTCGGAAATTACATTAGGATGACAATTTAATAGCAAAATAGGCATAACGACTGCTTGAAAATGCCAAAATCAATGCTACATACCGGTTTCCTGATTAACACTGGAGTTATCATTTACGAACCTTTGGAAATCCTGCCCCAGATGGCTCCCTGAGAAGCGGCCCTGGGCCTATGGCAGCAAACTCCTAAGGCTGCTGCTCGGCTTGTGGCTTAGTCTGAGGCTTTCGTCTCTGCACCGGGCAGCAGAACCTATTAAAGCCTCTGCGGCGAGTAGCTGCGGGCCTGTTCCGGTCTCTGAGATTGCTGGGGCCTTGGGCGCCAGTTTGCCGCTGGTTTGAGGACCGGTGGTGGTTGCTTGCGAAGCAGACAAACCAGCTCTTTCATGGATTCCTGCGTGCGAGGGACCACATAGTTTTGTGTTGAGTAATTAACATGTTTTATTCCATTTAATGAATAACTAACGTTACATTTCTTAAAGGTAATTACTCGAAAACATTCGTTTCAGCACACCCCTAAGAAATGTATCCATTTTTGACTCGCGAAACGATGCACAGGATAATTTGGATGTACTCCATCAAACACTGAAAGCAAATTCAGATTCACTACTTATTCCATGGTTTTGTAGATATAACTTGTAATTCTAACTTGTTGCATTCTATCATATTGTATTTTAGTATTATTACTTGCACGTACTGTAAACTATACTGTATTTAAATATTAATCTTGCATTGTAACCCTGTCCTGACCTGTAACTCGACTTGGATAAAGGATAAAGGTGTCTGCCAAATACATAAATACATAAATAAACAAATAAATAAATAATAATAATGTAGTTATCCCGGCCTACACTCGGTGATAACCCCAATCGCTCACCCTGGTTACACATGCAGTTGTGAGGATTCCTCTCCCTCACCTCCAGGATTACAGAAGACAGAACGAACACCAAACAAAAGAAGAACAAAGAAACTGGCTTTTGAAAACAAGGCCATAACAAAACAAATTGTAACTGCATTTTAATGGGAATTTGTAACTGTTTCCTTTTGAGTCACAGCCCATGGCTTGTGATATAACCTCATTGACTTTTTATTTACATTTTTACCTATTGTATGCTGTATTACACAATGTGTGTATTTACTGGGCTCCTACTCCTACTGTAGATCAAAACAAAAAACAATTGCTTGTTGTAAATACATATTTTCTTTTTATTACCAGTTAACCATAGTCTTTCACAGACTTTTTTAACAACATCCATTACATTTTTTTACTACCCCATACAATTTTTCCCCCAAAAAAGAAACTTTTTAAATAATAAACTGTACAAAGACAGTCATACTGTTACAATAATTTTGTTTAAAAATCTTTTTATATGCAAATAAAGTTACAATAAAATTACAGTACAGGATGAACCTTACAACATTATTACAGTGATATTCAGTGACTCATATTACGAGTGATGGTGGAGTACAGTAGCCTTATATACATGCACTAAAGTGCTAGGAACCCAAAGGCATGCAAATCAAGTATTGTACCATAGTGCACATCTATCTTCTTAAGATGTCCCAGCTTTATAATCCACTTGTCATTTAAAGTATGTCATCTGTCAATGCACAATTTCCCTGTATCCCTTCAAGACTATAATAGACATTAAAGTAAATACATCTTTGACATCAAATTTCACCACCTTTGTTGATATGCAGCAGTTTTAAGTTTAGGCAGTCAGGATACTGAGAGAGACATTCCACTTTCGTAACCTGAAAAAACAGACGTCTCATAACAACATATTAAAAAAATAAGATGGAGTGTGTAATATATATATATATATATATATATATATATTACAACCAAGAAACTACGTTTTTACAGGCACATTTTTTGTAGTTGTTACAGAACACGGCCCATTGTTTGTTGTTTGTGTTTTTCTCCTGTTACATTCATTGTGTTTCTTCCCATCGGTACTTGAACTCTGCTTGAGTGAGTTTGTGGCACTGTCACACAAGGAGGCTGTTTTCGGCTAGTGAGGCTGAGGCAGAGACTCAGAGTAGGTGAGGCTTCATGCAGGCTTGTGTTCCTGGCTCGGTTCTTCTGGTTCCAGTTGCTGCTGCTCCTCTGGGAAAAAGAACCGTTTGGAAGGCCTGGACCACTGAGGCGAGGCTGACGGGGAATGAGAGGCCCACCTGGAGGGCGGGCGGCGGTTTGCTGGCCTTGCTGGTCTCAGGAAACACGACTCCAAAGGAGGAGCTACTGAAGAACAGGGCAGCTCCTTTTGAAAATGAAAAAAAATGAGTTAGAAAGATTTTCCAGGTAGGAACTACAAGGGACTGACTTGAAATAAATTATTATAGAACCAGAATAGCCCGAAATGAGATGCCTCGTCTCCTTTCATATGGAATTGACAACTTTTTAATTTTTTTTTTTAAAACTGTTGTTAGAGGCTTGTATCTTGTTGCATTTTATACAATAAGGTTTTTTTTAAAATCTCAATTATGATGTCCTACAAATCCTGGAGCAACTGCAGTTTTGCAAACAAATCCTGAGGCCAACACCACAACAATACTATACTAAAAAAAAAAAAAAAAAAAAAAAACCTCATTATTCTAATTAGGAATTATTCTAATTAACAATTATTATTATTAACAATTATTATAACTAAGGATTATTATTATTATTATTATTATTATTATTATTATTATTATTATTATTATTATAGCTCCTTAGAGCAGTCTTAACTCCCTTGTTAGATTAAAATGCAACACCAAGCCTACAGAGAGGACATTTTTTAAATGTAGATTGACCTAAAACAGATATATTCTGATTGTTCCAAAAAAGTAAGAAATCGTCTGCCAGTCAGACATTCCATTTACTCTGGGAATCACTTCTAATAGTTGTTTTCTACAGACGTGTCTTGTAATCACTGTAGTCTGTAGCTGTGGGCTATAAGCATAGTATTATTATACAGGCTTAGGTTTTATTTTGTATATACATGCAACTAAATATAAATCGGGATATGCTCTATAAATAGTTAGGTGGTCAGATGCTAGGAAACACAGGAACAAAGACATTGACAAAATGAAATAAAAGGAGTTAGACAAGGTTAAACGGGTGAAAAGTATTGACAAGCTAAAAATAAATCCTTCCACTCAGCTTGTCTTCAGGGAAACAACTATGGTTTACAGAGATGATGTTACATGTAATCCTAATCGTGCACACAAAATATTGAACAATATGCTTGTATATTCTGAATTTTCAATATTTTGCAAACTGTAGTGCTTTCTCCATCTTTACTTTAGCCTAAAATAAATTCAAATGACAGCCCTGCTATTTTAATGATAAACAGAGACAAGACTATGCACTGTATTTGTATTGAACTTCTGAGTCTTGTTACTAAATCACCCCTGGAGAAAAACACCAGTGAGAATAACTCTTTCAAACCTGCAGACCATGCTAGGAGTATGAGAAAGACCAACCCATTCACTGATATATATATATATATATATATATATATATATATATATATATATATATATATATATATATATATATATACTACTGTGCAAAAGTCTTAGACATGTTGCATTTTTCTACTCTGATGCATTATGAGCATCAACAATTTACTCAAAGCCTCCACTAGTGTTTTCTTTTATTTTTTTCTTTCAAATTTAGTAGTCGCCAATTATTTTTTTTATTATTTTCTCCCAATTTAGAATATCAAATTATTATATAAGCACAGCTACTACCCCTGCACTGACTCAGGAGCAGCGAAGACGAACACATGCTGTCCTCCAAAGCGTGTGCCATCAGCCGACCGCTTCTTTTCACACTGCAGACTCACCATGCAGCCTCGGAGCTACAGCGTTGGAGGACAATGCAGCTCTGGGCAGCTTACAGGCAAGCCCGCAGGCACCCGGCCTGACTACAGGGGTCGCTGGCGCGCGGTGAGCCGGGGACACCCAGGCTGACCTAAACCCTCAAGTCCTGGGTTTGTCAATTATAGATGATGATTCTCTGTACTTGTTGATTATGCTGCGGATACCACACTTTGAAAATCAAGTGATGCAAGCTATTTCATTCAATGTTTTTACTGTATGTAAGTCAAGGTTGTTATAATAGTAGAAAACATTAGTGGAGGCTTTGAGTAAATTGCTGATGCAGAGTAGAAAAATGCAACGTGTCTAAGACTTTGGCACAGCAGTGTATATATATATATATATATATAGACACACACACACATTATTCTAGGGCAGCCTTTCTGTAAGGTTCAGATTTATTATAGTTAAATGGCAATAGATCATTAAAACCTCAAGTGCCATGCTACTACTGTATAGCACTTCTGTAACAGCACACTCTTTGATTTCATTCAGACCTTACTCAGCTGTACTAATGGGTTATAAGACCAGGGGTTGTGCTGATACTTGTATTTTCAGAGTAATTACCTTTAAAAAGTATGTGTCAGCAGGTATTTAATCAAAACACATCTATCTATGATGTGTTTCAAAACAAGAAAAGCTGCCCTTCCTTCATCTTTACAACTGAGTACCAATCAATGGCAATTAACTTCAGCATTGGGTATTTTAAAAGACAATTTGCAGTGAATATTCCTCTCACCTGGGACGCTGACACATTTATTGCTGTTCTGCTGTACCGAGGCCATAAACCGACAGTGAAAATATGTCGCAAAACTAGCAAATGCAACTCATTCACCACGTAAACATGACCTTTCGTTAAACCTTACTCAAGCTACCACTGTGGAAACTGGGTTATGTATTTCTTTGACAAATTTAAAATCAAAGATAACAACCTGCCCAGGACTAAAAACCGACAATTCCCTGCAGAGATGATGCATTTCTGGAAAAATACGAAAAGGATCAAAGAAAGTTTTAGTTAGTTTGATCACGACAGGTTCTATATTAATTAAAACTGTCAGATAGTTATTGACTGGTACTCAGTAACTGTGTAAATAAGGGAAGCTGAGGGACCACATATTTCTGTGTTGAGTAATTAGCATGTTTTATTCCATTTAATGAATAACTAACAACTTTACATTTCTTAAAGGTAATTACTCAGAAAATATTATTTTCGGCACACCCCTAATAAGCACCCCATTCTACAAGTGTGGGATAAGCTCCATTATGGCACATTAAAAATCAAAAATGATGGGACAAAATATTTGCTGAAAATCTGTTTTTGAATGTTATATATGTGGACCCTTTATTAGGATGAAACATATGAGGAAGGCCTTTTGTTAAATTACACATTCAGTTTTTCGTGATGTACTGGCAAAATGGCTGCATGCATCAATAATGTTTTGTGGTTATGAATGAATTCTTAATTTCAACATTATGTTAATTATGCACAGGGATAAATGTAAAACAAACTGAACAAAAAACAGAAGCAAGAAATATGTGTCTTCGTTTACAAACACAGCTGAAAAGGTGATTATTGGGTTAAGGATATAGTAGGATAAGAAAGTACAGTTTGATGGAAACGCAAAACAGTGTCACACATGAAAGGGGTTGTGAACCAGCAGTCTGAAAACCTAAAGGGAGACAGTGTAGCCAGGTGGTTAGCACAAAGCACTAACAGCCAGGGCAGAATCCTGACAGCAACTCACTTAAAATCTCTGTGACTCGGTCCAGCCCAGTAATAAAAAGGGGTTGAAGCCAGTCCACACTGAAACAAGATGTTGCATCTCAGCTGGGATACACTGGGTTAAATCATTTCTAAATTGAACAAAAAAGATGCTGGAAACACACGTCACAAGCATACTTCTGCTTAACCCTTACACTTAAGGAGACTCCCGCTTAGAATGACTACGACGTGACGCAGTATAATACAGAACAGCCACTGTACACTGCAAAAGTACAATATAATTCAGTTTAATTTCTATTTTTATTTATTTACAGGTAATTGGATGAACAAACAGCAATCAACAAAATCACAAGATGAATTAATCATTTAGGATGACAGGATTACATTTTGAGCATTCAGTATTTGTTTTGGGCTAAATGTCATCTTCACTACATTATTCATCCAATTGGAGTATGCATTGCAGTGCACTTAATAGTGTGCATGAGTCAATGCTGTGTGATAGTGTTATTAAAATAAAATACAATTATACTGTATACCAGTTAAGATTTACATTTAAACCGGGTTTTAATAAATATGTATTAATAATATTTCCAATCAATACAATAGAAATCATTTGGGGAATCCTTTGAGGGAATATTTTAAAAGGGCTCAATTTATAATGATGCATCATAGCCAAACTGAACAGTTGGCAGTTTTGCTTAATAGAAATATGCATTACATAACGCCTATGAAGGCATTATAGTTTTTCCTCGTTTCCCATTAAGAAAAGAGCTGCGTTATCTGCCTTCGAGATTAAGTCTTACACCTGTCCAGCAGAGTGTGGGGAGTTTGATTAACAAGCAAAGCCAAGAGGCTCCGAGACTATAATAACACAGCCCCATACAGCGCTGTGCACATGGTATTTAGATTGCTTGTTGCACAGTGTTTACATGTTCAGTTTTTTTTTATTCAGAAGGAAGCAAAATATACACAAATGGGTATGGCTGAACGGCTCAAACTTCAAAGCCATACTCTGTGATGACGGTGGTGAGATTCAACTGTATCATTAGCCCTACAGTATGCAACTCTGGATCTAACCACTGGAGATATGACTAAGTGGGGTACTTTGCTGTTTTATAATTACGGCATGCATAGTTTCATGTAAAGCAATAGTCCGGTACTTTTTTTGTTTGTGTATCGCGTGAACGGAGCCAACATAGAGTTCAGAAAAGAGGAATAAAGGAACTTACAGTCGTGACACAAGCAGGGTTAGAATCCCCAGGGAGCGGTTAGTAACACAGTTTGGTTCTGGATTGCGCATACAGAAAAAAAGACCAGACAGATTGGAAAGGAAGAGAAAATTAGAGTGAAAACAATTAGTCTGGAAATTAAAAAAGAAAAAGAGATTCAATCTCTAACAGGATGGACAAAGGCTTGTAGCGATGTGGACTCCACCACTGCTAAAATATAGTGAAAAAGAGCTTGAGTTCACGGAGGGCAAGAGGTCACTGGCAGGTGAACTCCTGTAAAAGCATTTGGGGTGTAATAGGAAGGCATGTTTAGTTGTGTGTCTAGATGGCTCTGCTAACAAAGATCTTGATGCAACAATGCCTTCTTCACAAGAAACAATTTCAGTGGTGGGATTAACTAGATTCTGTGAACTATGATGTAATTTTCAATTAAATATTCAGTGTACATATTACAGTAAGTGGTCCAATGGCTACTTAGTCCTTGCTTGTCGTTTAGGAGAACCCTCCCACAGGGGTCTGTGAACTAGTCTACACAAATAAATGAGCTTTAAATGTGCCCTCACATAACCTTTGAAAAGTATTTCAGTAGTTTGATTTTCACATGCTTTACTTAAACCACGCATTATTCAATATCAAATGACTCATGGTGTTAGTATGCAGTTTAAGCTATCTTTATACCAGGCCTTTCATTAAGCAGCAGCCAAGTGAGAAGTTAATAATTGTTTAAGTGCATCAAGAATCAACTAATCATGCCTGCCAATTAGCAAATATAAGATAATGGGCATTCAGTAGCTGTGAAGAAATTGTTGTTTTAAATGCCATAGTAAAACCCACCCAGCTTTACTGGTACTATCAAATAATACAAAAACATGCTACACCAGCATCTTTATTTCTTACTTGAACTCCTAGCAAGAGATCTGTTTTTGTCCCATTATGTGATTTGGAAAGCCCCAAAAGCAAACCAAGACTTTTTTTTTTCTTTTCTTTTATTTTTTTAAGTATTGTTTAGTTGGAACTGGTAATAAAAAACAAAATGTTCTGGTAGACTTGATATTGAGTGAAATCATAGGGATAGCAACATAAACCATTATGTACTGCTTTACAAAGTCATTGATATGATTACAAATGTAAACATTTTCTTTACAGTTCAGCCACATGTAATTCTTATTTTGACACACTATGCCGGCAATCAATTCCAGTCACGTTTTTTTAAAACTAGAATATTAGCTGGAGAATGAATCATAGCTGGAGTCATTCCGCTTCGGGTGCTAAAGGGTAATTTTTTCCACAGCCATCAAATAATGCATAAAACCATAAACTACAGATCAAAGTCTTGTTAACATTGTATATTCTGTCTGCTATCAAATGCCACTTTCACTTTCTACCTTTCAAGACTTCTCTTCTTCAGGCGTAAGTGAAAATTGAAAGATTTACAAGGTTTAAATTTGCAAAAAATTTAAGATTTTGGAACAATAAAAGCCATAATACACATATTTAATCTAAGAGTGAAACTAGACACATTACATTTTGCAATTCCTACTTTAAACATTATTAATATTCTATTTGGCTCTATATTGTGAAAAGGAAGCCCAATTTGACTGAGCCATTTGATGAAGCACCATTTCTGAATGACACTTTATCTGTAGTGTGTTGCTTACAGATACTCTGTCATTCAGAGACATCGCCAGAATGCTAATCTTGGAAGGGTGGGGGGGGGGTCTGAAATGGTTCCTTACCAATATCACCTACGGTCATTACTAGTCTACAACCAGGGTCTTCCTGCTCAATAAAGCCTTAAGAATGCACACAGGGCCTCATTATGAAAGGGCACTAAACATTATGGTGCACCGTAATTGCAATTAGTGTGCATGTTCAAGATTTCCGTATTTGCTATTGCAATTGTATTCATTATCACATGAAATAGTGGGCCTATTATGCCGCACACTGATTTTATTGTGCCAATAAATGTGATTTGTATGGTAATGCATGATAGTGTATTTAAATGAGGCACCCTGCTCTGAATAATGAGATGATCTTTATTCATACCGTAATTAGTTTGGAAACCAGGCTTTAACCACTGATAGGCGCACTATTTAAACCTATTTTTCTCAGCTGAAATCTATCTGGCATCATGGAGGCATTACTTGCCTTAAAGTTTTCATATAAAGCAGTGAAAATTACATTTAAATAACTGGTTTAAACGTGAATAAACGTGAATGAATGTTATAATTCTCTTAGATTTTATTTTATAGTTCATTACATTGGTAAATAATGGAGTGGTTAAATAAAACACTGGACCAAACAAGGTATTATAATTTAAAACAACCACCATCACCAGAATTTCTAACTCCTCTGTGTGCAGTTTTAGTATACACCTGGACTGCTGGGGCTTTTTATATCACAGTGGTCACGGGTAAGTTTCGGACATGATCGTGCACATTAAATTATCACTCACAATACATGTAGTGTGGTCGCTATGGTAT
Organism: Acipenser ruthenus; assembly: GCF_902713425.1. NCBI lineage: Eukaryota > Metazoa > Chordata > Actinopteri > Acipenseriformes > Acipenseridae > Acipenser > Acipenser ruthenus. Next base: position 13,813,709 of record NC_081192.1, on the reverse strand, counting down.
GTAAATTAGCCAAATAGTGTGCACATAAATGAATGCGTTCTCTGTTAGTAAATGGGACAGTACATTTAGATATATGGTGCACGTTAGGCTCACTAGTTAATGTGCATGTTACAGCTACATTTAGTGCCCTTTTGTAAATGAGGCCCATGTTGTACCACTTCACAAACTTTATTCAGTCTGTTTGAATTTGAGATCCTATAAACTGTTTCTTTAACAGCTAGTACAGCTGCATGCACAAAACAATATTACCTTTAGCATGCTATTAATATACATAAAAAATACCATATTAATACGTTTTCTTTAAAACTATTTTATTTTAAATAGAATAGCTTAAAGCAAAATAAATATAAAAATAAATGAAAAATGTACCTCAATGGATCCCTGTTGAACTTTGTCAGCTTCCACTGGCCTGCTATCCTTACTGAGGTTTGTTTGGCAACTGGAAGGAAGCTTTTTTTCATCTCTGAAGGCCTGCTCAAGAAGTCTTTTATTAAGTATTCTGGCAGCGTTTTCTGCAATGGTATAGCCTGGAGGAGCAGATAAGTCCTGTCTAATGCTAATTACCTCTGGGGTTCTTTCCCCTTGAGACTCTACAATCAGTTGTACAGGACTGGGAGACCTGCCCTGGGCATTCTTCAGGTACTCCTGAACCACCCCGTAATTAGACTTGAGCTCCTCAACTTTGGGCTCTTCTGGCCTGGGCTCTGCAGACCTGGAGCAGCTAGGGGACTTTATGAACTTCTGCAGGGTGTCATACACCACAGGCGTGTGATCAATGATGTTGAAGAGGCTGGACAGCCCGTCGTTGATGGTGGTGTGGACGGGGCTGTCCCTGGTGGTGGTTGACCGGGCCCAGGCTGACTCGCTGTACCCTTTCTGAGGTGTGGTCGGCATGGCAGGCTTGTTGTTGGGCTGGTCCACTTTGGCTGGAATTTTGCGCTGGAGCTTTGGGGAGCCGTACTTGGGGGAGCAGCAGGGGCGGTCAAACTTGCTCTGAATGACTGGGGAGAACTGCATTTTCCTTAAGCTCCTTGATGGGGATGAGACAGGGGTTGAGCCTCCCTTCGGTGTTAAGCATTTGTGAGGACTGCTGGTGATGCTTCTCAATGTTTCCGTCTGGAGGCTGACGCTGATGGTTTGGGTTGTTTGGGTTCCCCTAGTACTGAAACTATTGGTCTGGCAGGCAGTGTCCTTAAACTGGCGCTCCACGGAGTTGGAACGGATAGCATTCCTTACAGAGAAAGCTACCTCCTTCATGTCATCGCTCAGGTTCCTAGACAGCCCCAGGTCGTGTAGAGAGGAGGCAAAGCCAACTGTAGAACAGATAGGGTGCTCTATAGGATGGAGTCCACCCTCAAGGAGTTCTTTGTGGTGTTTGGGCAGCTCACAAGGCCACCTCCGAAACACTTCTTCCGACCCTCCTTTGGCATCACTCCCTTTGGCCACAGAGAACATGGAGTCGGGGTCCACCACAGGCTTTCCCTCACTTTCGGAAAGTACTGTGCTGTCAAATTTACGAACAACCGGGGGGCTGTGGAAGACCCGGACCCCAATTTTTTCAGATTCCATGCTGCTCCTCAGTGGTTGCTTTTGGCAGTGCTCTGGGCTGGTCGTAGTGTTTGTCGTCATTGTGACACTCGTAGTAAGGAACCATGATGAAGCTTGGAATGGATTTGAAGTCTGTTCTATCTTCCTGCCCTCTGTCCTTTCTGCCCAGGCCTCAACTGGCTTCTCAGCAGGTCCACTTTGGCCCAGCGCAGTGTAGTCCCAGCTCTTGTTATGGAACTCCTCAATGTACTTCAGGTCATCTGGCGACAAAGGAGGAGTCACCTCACCCTTCACACTGTCCCCATGCATGCTCTTATCAGGGAGGAATGGAGAGCTGTCCATCAGGCTCTGGAACTCAGACATGGAACAAACTGACTTTGCTCTGAAACCAAGGGAGTAAAATAAAGATAAACCAATACATTCCAATGTGTATGTCACCAAAGGGTATGGAATAAGTTGCACAAAGTTAGAACCAAGTATCCCACTATCAAACTTATTAACCTTATATTATATTAAGCATTATATCCTCTTGCTTTCTTGGTACAGTATAACATGTTTTATTGGCCAATATAAGCCTAATACTCCACTTATAAATAGTTTATTGGATTATTCAAGTGTCACTTTTTAGTTAAATTAGTGTAATGTGTCCGTTTACACATAGGGTTAAGTATGTAATCGAAATCTTTGACATTCATATAGGAGGTTGGTGATCCAGTGGTTAAAGAAAGGGGCTTGTGACCAAGAGGTTGCCAGTTCAATCCTAGCCACTGACTCGCTATGTGTGACCCTGAGCAAGTCACTTAACCCCCTTGTTCTCCGTCCTTCGGATGAGACGTAAAACCGAGGTCCTATTGTAAGTGACTCTGCAGCAGCAGTTGTGATGCATAGTTTTCCCCCCTAGTCTCTGTAAGCAGCTTTGGATAAATGTCTGCTAAATGACTAATTCATAATAATAATTATAATAATAACTAACCCCCAATGTGGCTTGAAGAAAAAAAAAGACAAATCACTGTTAAAATCAGAACATAATTAATGAAGGGTGATACAATACTACAACAGCAATGTGATCATAAACAGCAAAGTAAATGACCCCAGTAGAAACATTCATTGGGTCAGTGAGGGGAATGCTTAATTTAATGTTCTGCAGTGCTTAAATTAAACCTATTTAATCTGTTCTCCCTAATAAGCACTTGGGTTACAGAGAGATTATCCATTTCAGGATGAGTGGATTCAATAAGAGATCTGAGTCAAGCTGTCAATTAAAAATTATTTTACCTTAGAAGATTTCCTGTTGGCATATCTTCTTGTTGATATGAGGCTAGATCCTTTGCGTCAGCTATTTCATTCAGAGCCTAAAAGGAAATCACAACTTTTTAAATCATTGGAAGCCATACGTTTTGACACCCTGGGCAGGATTTTCAAAAAACAGTATTACTGTATCAAACGCGTGGTATAATAATGAGAGCTTTATCAGCAAGTGATTTTCAAATGAAATGTGTTAATTAAATCAATCCATTAATGCTTTGAAATTGAGTCGATGAGGTAGTTAATGAACGCACTTCTCGTTAAAAAGCTTAATTGTCGCAGGGCACGTACATCACTTCCTGTCTCAACGACTAAATAAGGGGAACTCTTTAATCAAAATGTACGTTAACGAGATCAAGAAAAATTAATGGAAGTATAATTCGCTGTTATGGAAACTACTACCATATAGCCAGATGGCTCTCACATGCGAGCAACAGCCAAATGGAAATGAAATAAAAAATAATGGGAGTATGTTTGTATGTATGTATGTATGTATTTAATAGAGAGAGAGAATACATGCATGTTTCCAGTCATAGGTGGGTTTCACAATCACGTCACATTAAGTTCTAGCCAAAATTGTAGATATTTATTACTGCCAAAGCTTTATCTTTTCACCTATTTATTCTCCCCATTGCCACTGTACTATTCATGCACCCCTTCCTGTGATGTCATCAGGTAGTGTGTTCCGGGCTTAAGGTTACAAATTGTTAAAACAAGTGAACAAATCTCATTCATAACCACAAGCATATAAAAGTCTAAAATATTTTCAAAACTATAAATATTGAATTATCTAGGTACTCTGTATCGTGGGCTTACTTATTTAACTTGGCTGGCTTCACAGACACCAATTAGCAGTAATATTGTAAAGTCAAGATTAGTGCAAATCAACTTTCAAGGACAACACATATTCTTGTATCATTTACCAAGACAAAACTTTAAAATACACTCAAAACACAAAGTTGTGAACACTTACAAATTGACCGGCCAACCAAATGCACCACCAGAAAGAGGGATCCTGGCTATTGTACATAACATGAAGATCAGACACTGACAATTCTACTTCCTCAAAAGGACCAGATAAGTCCTGTCTAATGCTAATTACATCTGGGGAATTTTACCAGAAGACGTTTTGTTTTCTTTTTCTTTTTTTTTTTTTTTAATAAATTTAGTCGTTGCCAATTATTTTTATTATTTTCTCCCAATTTGGAATGGCCATATTTTTATTATGCTCAGCTCATCGCTACCACCCCTGCGCTGACTCGGGAGGGCGAAGACGAACACACACTGTCCTCCGAAGCGTGTGCTGTCAGCTGACCGCTTTTTTTCACACTGCGGACTCACCATGGAGCCACCCAAGTGCTACAGCGTCGGAGGACAATGCAGCTCTCAGGCAGCTTACAGGCATGCCCGCAGGCGCCTGGCCAGACTACAGGGGTCGCTGGTGCGCGGTGAGCCGAGGACACCCTGGCCGACCTAACCCTCCCTCCCCCCGGGCGACGCTTGGCCAATTGAGCGCCGCCCCCTGGGAGCTCCCGTCCTCGGTCGGCAATAGCCTGGACTCGAACTCGCGACGTCCAGACTATAGGACGCATCCTGCACTCTACGCAAGTGCCTTTACTGGATGCGCCACTCGGGAGCCCGACGTTTTGTTTTCTTAATATTATTCCTCAAATTACATGTGTTGACCTTTGTGAATAAATGAAATCACTGGAAATAACTCGTTTTAGACGTATGAACACGGTATTAATATGTTCTGTATAGCGATGTCCTGATCATGAGTCTCGATGAGTACCATTTGGTGTGTCTTTTTTCACATGTGGTAGTATGACCTCCTTTGGATTTATCACAGCTTCTAGATCACTTGTTATATAATGTACAAGCTGGTTGCACAAGTCTGGGGGATATCATTGATATCTGTTGCCACATTTATCAACACATTTCACCTGCTCCTTGCTAGAAGACTTCTTTTTGCCAACCTCTTCAACTCCAGTAATGTTTGACTGGTTTCAGAAATGGAATCTGGGATTTGGACCAAAACCCTTTTCCACCTCATTGTTTCTAGGCCAACATTTTGCAAAATTATATTATTTAAAAGTGTTCATGTTATGGAAGGTATTAACTATATATATATATATATATATATATATATATATATATATATATATATATATATATATATATATATATATATATATATACACACACACAATCTAGATATTGTGTCCAAATATTCTGCATACCACTGTACAGGAAGCTGATATTTTTGTATGGATTTTGAGCTGCAGTATAACAAACACCTATAACAAAAGAGATCCACCTACTGCACAGTATAAAGTGTACATAGATAATCCTGATATTGTACCTCATTCAAGCAAGGAAACTTCTTTTCACTCTCCAGCCTAGACAGTGGGGGCACCTCACTCTCACTTAAAGAATCGAGGGACAAGGCCTCCAGAAACAGGTTTTCAGTGGCACGGAACCTGTCGCTTTCCTTCAGATTCATTGACCCTGAGTCCCCTTCAAAATGCTCGTCTGAGTCCGAGTATGACCTGGAGGCCACTGGTGGATTCCTGTGGGCACTGTCCTGTGGAGAAAACACACTCAGCCCAGCCTCCTTCTGGTCAACTAAGAACATCTCCCCTTTCCTTGTATTTGGTTCTTTCTGCAGCTGCAAACCCAAAGCAAAAAGAGAACAAATACAGGGGGCTGCATTCAGAACAAAACATGGTCCACCATAACTTTTGTTAAATGCCAGAACAAGAACTTTAAATGTCAATTATGCATTTAAAAAAGGTGCAATCATAAACACAAATAAGGAAGACCCCTGGTCTTTCCACTGTAACAGTGGTTCTTAATCTCTACAAAAGTGCAATGCATATATGCTAAAATGGAATGTTAAATATTTACTATGAAAAAACTGACCCTCCAAACATTACTTACTGGTATTTGTAGTGAATGGCATGCAAAATGTAAAGAATATATAATTTAAATCGATTAAGCACATATATTTTATATAGGGCTGTCAATTAATCGCAGTTAACTTCTGCGATTAATGCGTACATTTTTGGGGAGATTAATTTTAATTTTAACGCTCGTTAATCGCATTGCTGTGTCTTGAGACTTTCGGCACATCGTACTTCAATCCTGGCCGCGGCAACATTGGATTGAGTGCCTGAGTGCAGTTAATAATATAGAAAGTTAGTCACTGAACCGCGTAATGGAGTAAAACACTAAAAATGAATGGCAGGTTTTTTTTTTTTAATGTTTTGACGGCTCACTGGACAGAAAGACTCTTACTTGTCTACTGTCGAAGTGAGTTCCAGTATCACGCACAGTATCACACATGAGTACATCTAGTCTGCTGTGTGCTGGACACGACTTCACTTCTCAGAATACACTAGCAGCTCTTCTGCTACAGAACAATACAACAACAAATGAAACCCACCAATCTTCAACGGAAATTGGTGCAAGCCCATGACTTTTGTTTTTAAAGGAGTAGGCTGTGTTGCTGCTTTTTTTGAGTGTACTATGTAAAGCCTACTAATTTTTCTTGTTTGCAATTTTTGGATATGATGACATTTCCTAGAAGGGCTTGCTTTATCTACATATTTATAATTTTATTAAACAAAATAAATTTATTTCAATCCACAATTACATTTAAAAATAGATATCCTATTTATTCTATTTTCTGATCTCTGTATACTGCTGATCAAGTTTGAACCGCACATTTTATTGTGTTGGTTGTATTTGTAATTTCAAAATGATTGCCGTTAGTAAACTTTAGTGACTGTCTCAATGGGTACATTTCCTGGTTAGAATTTTTTTAGTTTTGAAAAAAAAAAACTGCTGAAATAAATAACTGTAGACATCTGTTTCTTGAAACTTTTTTTCCACAGCCACAAAAGCAAAACTTTTGCTACAAAAGATTATTTGTTTTTGAGAAATTTCTAAAAATTATGAATTTCCATTGGGGTATGGAAACTGTATCTTCAAATACATACAGTATAGAGTCAATGCATTTTGGTCACTAACCATTGTTTCTACTAGGACTGCTACTACAGTTAGGGTTTCCTCCTACAGTTCTACCAAACCTTTTCAGTCTTTTTCTGCATCTCCTTCATTTGCCACTCCCACTCTTGCCTCTCCCTGTTGAACCTGTCCAACATCTCCATCTTCTCCCTGCTCCAGTTCTTCTCACTGTGCTGCAGCTTCCAGCGCAGGTCCATTGCCTCACTGTGGCTCTCTGCCAGGAGCCGCCGGTGCTCCTCCCTCTCCCGCTTAAATGCCCTCTTCATGTCGGCTGAACTCAGATCTCCAAGTGCCTTCTCACCCTTTTCTTCCAGCTGTGTTGGGAAAGAGCGACAGATCAGTACCGTCAGGGGTGGTTCTACCATAAACACCCCCACTTTTTTTTTTTTTTACACCCATCGCGCAGATTATGTAGGCAGCTGGCACAATCCAGATGACAATCGTAAAATCAACTCATTTTTGACTAATCTGCACTGTCACCACACACAACTTCATTGTTAGTAATTACAGGCTAGCAAGAGAGAGACCAGTCCTTTTTTCTCTCTCTGGTAATTTGTAACAATTGTAAATGTTAATGTCATCACTAGTAACCAGAGAGAGAACACTCCAAATTACACTTCCGATGTGAAAAAATGTTCAAATTCAGTGTGCGTTCGTCTAGAGCAGCAGATCACAAACCTCATTGTTTGCAGACTACCTTATTTACCTTACTGAAAAAAGCACAAAAAATGATATATATATAATGTAGCGTCAGAGTGGGTCATAATATCATTCTGTTTATGAAATTAACAGAATTGTAATATACAGAGGGGGATCCTAAACCATTCTCTGTGTCTACTTGGTTTCTTGTCACAAACTCCCCAACTGACAAAGCATACTTTTATAAAGAGTCATAAACTAAATACTGAACAAGTGGTTTATCTTCACCAACATTGAATAAATCCTTTGGCGCCGGCAGTGTCTTTTAAAAGGTGAAGCCTGATGGTTTTGAATGCCTTGACACTACTGAGAGAGAACAGGACACCTCATAAATACAGCCGTTAGGGGTCGAAACAGTGGACCAATTGAGAATACTGGGACATCTCGGAATGAGAACAACCAATGGGAAACACCCCACGTGGCCTCGGGCACAGTCCACAATAAACAAACTATCCAATCACAGGGGTGAAGAGAGAATTACAAAATAACAAGCGCAACTTTCAAACAGCAATCCTGGCACGAAACCCAAGGCTCTTGACACACAAACAAGTCTCTGAACTTTGACAATCTGAAGACCCAGCCTGCGACGGACTTGAACAGAGATACCGTTTTCAGAAACTCTGATACAAAATAACTACTCTAGTATTTGCCTTGGTGTGGGAGTCTGTAGAGTAAGACGTCTAAAATCCTAAAAGTACTTGTAATAAAATCTCTAACTAAGCTCAGATTGATCGCCAGAGAAAGAGCTGGATGAACATTTGAAGTCGACAGAGATTGAAATATATTCAGTCTTGTATTAGCTAGCAGTGCTGGAGTTTGTGGTCGAATATCCCAGACATAACCGGATGAAGAGTGCATGTATTGGTGGAGGAATTGCTGTTTCAGTGGAATACCTAAATAGTTAATGACTCTTGTTTTTGCAAAAACAATTATTTAGTCCCCTGGTAAGGAGACACAAAAAGCAAAGACAGACCCCGGAACCTGGAATTTCTCTGCCAACAGGAAAACCTTCAAGCGCCTGTTTTGCTGAAGACACAGATCAGCTGAAGGAGGAGCAAAAATCCATTAAGTATTCAACACATAGTGTTTTACCCTCTTATGAACTCGAGAATAAGCCAACCTTAAAATAAAATTAACGTTTTGTTTGAGGTAGAATGTAAGAAAAGCATTATTGCTTTCAATTCATGCTCTGAGTTAATGAACACTACAGTATGTTTGTTGTATTGATTTATACAAATTGATGTGGGTTTTACAAGGCAATTATAATTTTGCGTTTAAAGCTAGAATACAAATTAGCTGTCTTGATAGTAGACAATTCTCGTAAGGTTGTCTGAACGATAAGAGGTTATCTGACAAGAGTGAGAATTGCTTTCTGAACCAAAACCTCGATATGAGACTGATTTAACAATGCTTTGATTTTAAATATTAATGAAAGCAAGTATTTGTGTTACTAATGATACCCCCTTCGTCTTAAATAACTGTCAGGAGTGCAGTTGTAACCTTTAAGAGAATCTCCCATAGATTGCTTTGGATCACTAAGCAACTATCGGGAGTGGGGTGTCGTTGTTTAAACTTTCTTTTCTGTACTGTTTAGTTTAGTTAATTCTTCCTTTCTGTATTACTTTAGTTTAGTTGTTGCACCTTTAATTGTTCCTTTATTTAGTTTTATTTCTAATAAAACTGTTCCTTTATATTCACTAGAAGTGTTGTCCAGTCTGATTATTTCAATAGAGGTGGGTCCTACATGATTTTGAATTCAAATAAGGTATATGATTACAACTTAAAACTAGTCCAAATACAAATATACCTTGCACACTACAATAACCATAGACTTACCTTTGTTTTAATGTGCTGGTTGGGCATGTTTGTGTGAGCAAAGTTATTTTAAAATTGGAGTTTTAAAGAATGGTTATAGTTTACTTTTCATAATGAATTTAGAGAGAGGGAAAAAACAGATTCTATGCTCCAGTGTGTAATTCGGCTGGTCAAGTGTAGGCTACTCAGTTTTGTTATGTTTGCCTCTGTGCTCCATCTCAATCGCTCCGTAAACAGTGCTGACATAAACCACAACGATAGCCTGTTAGTGCAAGCATTTAAAATGCCAAAAATGTATTTTTGTAATGCGTGGATAGTGAACGTTGTCTTTGCATCATTTTTTATATAAAATAATACATGACTGGCATTTTTAAACACTTGGTCACTAACAAGGCAAACACTGCGGGTTATGTCAGCTCTTTTTACAGAGCGATTGAGACCAGCACGGAGGCTTCATTCATTTTAATTAATTACAATAAATGTAAACGTTGAAAACCTCCAGTTTAATGTTTACAACAAATAATAGAACCTTGTTTGAGGGACTATTTTTTTCTCCAAAGCAAAAGGATATATAATAAAGTTGTTCATTTTTTTAAAATATAAAAACTGTATTTCATTTTTTTTATTGTATCCGTTTTATAAGCAGGATAAGACAGTCCAGGGCTTGTGCATTGTGTTGCATTAACATATGGCTTTGTTGGTTGAACTACAGCCGTAAGTTAATGTAACACAATGCACGCCGTTGTGTGTTAACCCTTACTTTACAAGCTGCTGTGCTGAGTGCACGTGAGCGCAATACACAAAAACTCCCTAGTAACAAATACATTTAGACACTCAAAAACTTAACTTGGAGATATTCTGCAAGCATGTATTTGCTTCCTGCTTCTATAGCTGAGTTTTTAAGGTCTTAAATTTGGCGTTTGCAACGGGATCTATAAACTGTGCTGCCGTTTCCTTTCAGTAATTATGTCATCTTTCCACAGACCACCTGAATGAAGCAGGCGGACCACCAGATGTCAGCGGACCACAGATAGAGAACCACTGGTCTAGACAGTAATATCTTCAGGATGTATATAAATAAATGAACCAGACAATGGGAAGAACTCACATTTCATTTTAAGAGTCTGATTTTATCAGGTTCATGTTCTGGTGTTTTTAGCTGATAAGTTTTGTAACCAAAATGTGTATAATGCATTATACGTACTTAAGTGAAACACGTTTTATGTTATGTTGTGTAAGTGTAGTAGATAGACCTAGGCAAATCATGCAAAGCTATTCAAGCAATACTTTTTTTTCTTTTTGCTTTGGACAGTTTTTTTTTCTTCCAAACGGGACATCATGAAGGTAGCACTAACACAACAATACAACATGTGTTTTGTTCTTCGTTTAATTTAGGTTTAATATGGTAATATAATTAATTCACTTGTAAAACAAATTCTGTCTTTTTATTTCTCAAGTGTACCTTGTGTGGCATAACTTAGCATGTGTTGATTAAAGTTATTTCTCATATAAAACACTCACAAGAACACAGCACAATATACACGATTAGACAGATAAGCAATGTATATACTTATATTACAGCTCAGTCATGATCATGACTTCAGAGTAACAACGGCTACAAAAGCAAAAATTAGTTTGCCCTAGGTTGTCAGAGCTTATTAACCCAAATATTCTCATTGGTTCCACTCCCCACGGGCTAAGCGCCCCCCTAGTAATTATTTCTGGAGCCACTCCTGAGTACCGTAGCTTGTTACTCAGTGAGAAATAAAACACCACATCTACTCATTTGCATGGTTAAGAATGTGTAAACACATTAGTAGCAAAATTATATGAAATGAAATATACACCAAATAGAAAAAGGTTTATCTTACTTAATTTTGTTCCTATTGTACATAGTTTTTTGTGAAAATATTTAAGCAACATAATATATATTTTTTAGTGGCTTGTGAAATGTGTTAATAATAGCCTTCTCAGGCCCTAGATTTATTACATTTCTAGAGAGTACATTTAAGTAAAGATATCACACATTCTAGGCCCCTGTTCAAAAATGTTTATGACATTAAGTACTGAAAAGAATAAATCAAGTTGCTGTAGTTCTTAAAAATAATTTTATTAACTTGATCAGAAGATGAAAAAGTCGAAGAAATTACAACTGTATTTTTTCATGGTTATTATGGATGTCATGATTTCTGTCAAACTGCCCCACTGCTGTGTAATATACAGTTCCTTGTGAAAATTCCCACTTCTGAAAGAATAGTATACCGGTATATATACATTTTTTTTTAGTACTTACAAATAAATACTGCAAATGTTTGTCTGTCACATTTAGGAAACTGGCAGCCGGTTTAGTTTGTTTCCGGGTGGTAAATGATTGAACACACACTGCATTGAACTGCACGATTTCTTTAAAATGTCTTCAACGAAAAAGACACCAGCTGCATCAGAGATTGGAAATATTTCTTCTAATGATTGCTCTGTCCAGCAGAAGGGGATATTTCACATGTCTGTTATTTTTATTTATGTTCTTTTGTTGATAATTGACTAAAAATATAAATGTCTTATCCCGTCCGCTACAGTGAAAATCCTACCTGTTTGAGGTCTGACACATAACTTGACTTTCGGCTTGTTGTGTCAGGACAAAAGATGTACCATATTATAGCTTTCTAAACAGCTGTCTGAAGATTATTAAGAGAATAACATTTTCCCTCTATGATGAAATGTATCCTACGGTTACCTAGTTTGAATGTAAAAAAAAAATGTATTTGAAAATTTATTTTTATTTAAAAATGTCCTCATAAGTGTCATTTAGTGATCTCCTATCTAAAAACTGTTAAATTACTAGTGGTAGACCCAACTCTTAGGGACTTGGATCAGAAATGATTTTATAAATACCATGTATGGTTTTGATTTCACACCAGATTGTTTGACGGGTGTGCAGGCTCATATACTTCAGATTCTTTACTAGAATCAGTGCGAAGAAGTTCACCATCACAGAGATCTGTCAACTCATCAACATCTTCTGGAAAAAATTATGTTTTTCTTTTGTACAATAAAAGGTATCTCTATTGGTGTGGGGCTTTAGTGAAATGTGTTTTGATTGGAGAGTCATCCCTGAAGTTTATCCTATGAATATTTCACTACAGTTAATATGTTCTTTATTTATTTTTTTTTGGGGGGGGGGGGGGGGGGGGGGGGATCTATGAACATTTTGGACGATTTAGTATGATTTCTGGTAAGCTTTGTACTTGTGATCGCTGAATCTCCTGACAGAAAACAAAAACCAAAAACTCACTCATCTAGCTTTCTATCTATCTAACTACTTTCGTTTTCAAAGTAAATAAAATCATCCCTGATTGGTTTTTAGAGTCTTTGGAGATGTCAGTCATTTGGTAAGCAGCCAATGGTTGTTTAAAAGGACGTCTAACATCACCATTACATCATCGCTCGTATATGAACGATTTATAGCGAGGCCGTAGCGGAACGGTTAAAAGGTGGACATAAAAAACGAAATATTATACAATTCAGCATTTACTACTCTTCAGGTAAGTATTACACATTTGGGGAAATTTGACTGTAGAGAAAAATGATCAATTTTGGATGTGACAATGCTATTTTTTTCCTTTTGCTCTAATATTATATATATATATATATATATATATATATATATATATATATATATATATATAATGTTTAATTGTAAAATATTGTGAAATACCTATTTTTAGACCGGAATGTGCCACGAAATAAGCCATTTTTTACCATTAAAAAAATACAGCCCAGATTATAAGGTACAGGTCCGTCTCTTGAAAGGCTAAACACAAATAGTCTAAGGCAGATACAGTATCTGATATTCTTGAGTAGAGGGGCAAACCAGATCTTGGGGTTTGAAGAAGACAGCAGATGAAATGAGTGAAATAAATTAAAGAAAATAAAATGGAGTCTCTTTTCCTGAATCTGCACTTTCCCAGTTGCTTTGACAGTTGAATTCTCTACTAAGTCATTTTGGCAGATACATGATTTCATTAGTCATTAAACAGATTTATGTTCTAGGCTGTTTCCCAAATTCTTTTCATTTTCTGTACTTTACACATCAGGGCAGTTTGACAAAAAGGATTTCAAGGTTTTTTTCCTTGAAGTGTTAACAGAGGATAACATCACTATAATATGTTCCAAAATCAACACTGCCTTAGCAGGTGCCACGCAAAATATACTTAGAGAAAATGCGCAGTGAAGAAATAACAGAGATGCGAGCTCCTCGCAACTAGTGAAAACTGGTCTTTAAACAATACGGTTAAAAACAGTGTGTGTGTCAGTACAGCAGACCGTTGCATATCCGACCTCCTGTGGACTGGGGCATAGGCGGATATGTGAAAAAGTCGGATTTGCGAACATCTATAGAAAATGACATTTACACATGCATAAATAGGTTAGTGAACAAAAACAACACGCAAACTGCTTTAAACACGGGGAAATTATTTGCTTTAAAAGTAAGCAAACGTAAATGAAATTAATTAGGCTACAATACACAGTGTTGCTATGCGGTTTACTATAAGCCATCTCCACACAGTTTTTAAAAAATATACAAAACCAACGTTAAATGTACAGTAACCTGCAACTGATGGCTTCTTTCTTAACTGTAGAAGTCTCTGCCTCCCTGGTTCTGCTTTCTTAATATCTCTGTCACGGTACTTTGAGTTCTTTTTTGATATTGTCAACAGTCGATAAGAAGCTTGGTTTAAATATTGTTTTGGCTATTTTAAACAAACGGAAGGTAAGCATTGCGTTTATGAAGCTTGCTTTGTTTAATTCAAATGCATTTAAAAGCTACAACAACACGCTGCCAATATCTGCAACCGTGCGCTCCATCATATAAACACACTGCACAAAAAAGATTAAAACACAACGCTTTCTCAACTGGTGTATTGAAACGTCACTGCTACACAGAGCTGACTGACACATGCACACAGCCCGCCTCTCTTAAAGGGGAACGCACCAAAAGGCTGATTGCTATAATTCTTTCAGTTTCCATCGCGGATTCTGCACTTGCTGACAATACCATTACTCGTGTAGCCTAATTTGAATATTTATTTACTGTATTTAGCAAGGCGGTTAATTGATCAGGGCGGTTATGTGATGGTCGGATATGCGACGTTCCACTGTAATTACAATGGACTCAATAAATTTGGTAAAAAGTTGAATGCAAAAATAGCCACCTCCTTTTAGTTCATGCTTTAAAGTCTAATTAGCCATGATGATAACATGAGATTTCTTCTGAAGGGAGGCTGTGTGGTCCAGTGGTTAAAGAAACAGGCTTGTAACCAGGAGGTCCCCATTTCAAATCTCACCTCAGCCTCTGACTCATTGTGTGACCCTGAGCAAGTCACTTAACCTCCTTGTGCTCCGTCTTTCGGGTGAGACGTAGTTGTAAGTGACTCTGCAGCTGATGCATAGTTCACACACCCTAGTCTCTGTAAGTCGCCTTGGATAAAGGCGTCTGCTAAATAAACAAATAATAAAACAAGACTTCTACGGCACAGAGTAAATTCAGGATTTACTGCAAACTTAATTGATAATGAGACACATCTGAGTGTGCTACAGTACAGTACAACAGGGGATAGATCAACCCACTATGCGATGGGAGTCTTATTTAAATCCCTGATGATGTAAAGTGTCCCATGAAATGACATTTAAAAACAGGTTTAAAAGATAAATGTGTGGAAAGGTAGCCCAAAGGTTGACTGCTAGAAATCCCTAATAAAATCGGACCGAGATGCAGAAGAAATTACCAGGTATTATATTCCTGAGTACCATCTGCAGCAGAGATATACTTTTTTTTTTTTTTTTACCAAATCTAATGTTTTGGGGAATATTTATAGGGTAGGGTAGTTTCTTAAATGGATGTCTGTGGTATTTCATGGTTATTATTATTATTAGAATAATCACATTTATTATAATATGTAAACCTTTTCTTGCTATCACTCTCTGAAAAGGGCACTAGATTTACATGTTATTATAAACTCATAACTGCTTCCTCTAAAGTAAAGTGCGTACATCGTGTTTCTTACACAAGTGAATACCAACTAGGAATTTATTCAAAATAACGCAGAATTTATTAAACATGCAATCACACAATACGTTCTGAAATGCAATAAAACATGCAATAACACAATAGTTAAGAAAATCAACCGAAACAATTGGACAGTCAATATTACAGTAAAACAACATTACAATAAAACCCAAAGGCATTAGGAAACAATTAATCAGTGCAATGTTAGTTAAATTAGCCTTAGTATATACTGACGATTAACAACGCATGCACAAATCACACCAAACCCGCGATAATCTATCTGACAGAAATTAAGAATTATACTTAATCCGATGATATGGTAGGGAGCCTAAATGTCAGGGCTGCAGCAATCTAATACCCCTTTCACACAGACGAGTTATGATGACTTTGGTCTGTGTGAATTGCCTATACCGTCACAGAGCCGTCATATTTTATGCTGTCATAACTCCTGTATGAAATGCTATGCCGGCACTGAAGCGCTATAGTGGCTGTGGATTGAAAGTCAACATCCCACGTGACGGAATACTGGACGCGTTGGGTGTTTTTGTCGTTGGTGTTCATTTTTTTCAAATACAATGGCTGACCAAGAACGAGGTAATAATTGCAGTCTGGAATAAGTTAAGGAATTGTTAACTTTACGGGCTGACGAGGAGGTGAATTCACAAATAGAAGGGACGGTGCGTGATGCTGTAATTTATGGACGAATCACCGTTACCATGACTGTTGACTGACAGGTTTGAAAGTTGTACTCACATGATCGCTTTGGCTGTGTGAAAGGGTTATGATGGTATTATACCAGCATAGATTGCGCAATTTCGTGCTGTGTGAATGGGTATTTTAAATAATTTTTTAAGCGGGGCTCCCGAGTGGCGCATCCAGTAAAGGCGCTCCACGTGGAATGCAGGATGTGCCCTATAGTATGGACGGTTCACCATTATTAATTCAAAGACCAGAACATCTAAATGGAGATTTGGTGTTGGTTGGTGTATTCTAAGATATACAGAAGACCATACCCATGTCTTCTGGTACAGTCTGTCTCAACCAGCTTGGAAAGATGGCTTATGAAGGATATTATGGTGTTATGTAACTGTAAACAGCTGTGGTGTCCTAGGGAAGTCTTTTCCAGTTGTTATAGTGAACCCTTTGCTGCCTTCGTTTCTTTTTACATTACAGGATCAATTTGCAATTACCAGTAATAAACAATTCAGCAATTCAATAATAAGACACATGTTTCCTCTACATGTATGAATTACCCATGGATTTTTTGTTGGAGTTCACTACTTTTATTTTAAAATCTAACTATTAGTGATTAGTGATAATGTGAACTGTTCATGTATTTGGTAATCTGTTGCTAACTGCATGAATCTGTTGCTAACTGCATCATTCCGTTTTCATATTGATGGTTGTAGGCTATACAGTACATGATTTAATGAACTATTACATACATTTACAAATGTATTACATACATTTAGTATACTCTTTTTATAAGGGTTATTTAATTGTTTCATGAAATTAAAATATACTTGGTTTAGTCTAAACATTGTGTACATTTCCATATTCTGTATTTCACTTTGATTTAAATTCTTAAAAATCTAATTCTCCATGACCATGACCATCTTCCTATGTTTGCTGGTTTCTAAACTTTGTACAGCGAGGCACTCAAAAGACTCAAATAAATAAACCTGGTACGTGTTTGTGGCAATGTGCCCCGCCCCTGTGTGCATATTATGTGTTGTATGGTGCGTGCGTGTGTTAATGTTGGTGTATAGTCATTGGTACACGGGATATAAACGGGTCTGTGTTTCACGTGTATTTAAAATTGTATAATTATATTTAGGCACGGGATTGCACTATCACTTCACGTGCATTTAAAGTATGTAATAATATGTGAGCACGGGGTTGCACAGAATTAATTCACGTGCTGGGATTCAAGTGAATAATTAATTAGTAATTGAATCCCAGCACAACAGTATATATAGATGCACGTTTCTTTCACTCGGGGTTGGGTGTTCAGGGCGAAAGAACGGGAGAGAGAGGAGGTAAAAATAATAATAACAACAAGAATAATAATAAGTGTTTCTCACCGTGTTTGTTCGTCCCTGTTTGTTAGTGTCTGTCCGTTTTGTTTGTCTCTTTATTTTGGCTACCAGTGCCGTGCCCTGTGTTTTTGTATGTTTACAACCTTTTTATTTTCTGTTTAATTATTAAATTAAACGATCACGCGCTCAGCTTCACCAAAACCCCAAGTCTCCGTTGTTTATTTCCTGGCTCTGGTCTGACGCCACCCACTCCGGCCGTCTTTGTGACAGTGTTGCTAAGGCTTTTAACCACCTGTGACTTCTGACCTAGTCCCTCCCATAGTCTCTTACAGATTTACCTCACTGATAATGAAAAACAGTGCAAGGACTGAAGTAACGACCCACATAATACTATTTGAAGGCATTATAAGCTAATGGAACAATACAAAATGAAAAATGCCAAGCAATGTTAGCAACAATCAATATACTGTCAGTGTCCAACCCTGGTTTCCATGACAACTTATCAATTATTCAGCCACTCAAAGGTAGTTTTAATCTGGAATGTCTGAAAACCTATAAAAAGGGCTGATCAAATTAGCCTTTTTAGGACATGGACAAGAAATCAACCAATGAATGAGTTCGCCAAACATATTTTTACCTATTTAATGCTCTGTATAAAATGAATGATAGTTGAACCTGGCAAATACCCCACATATATGCATGACTCATTAAGCTGGGAAGGAAGAGTAAACCACCTTTTTATACTACAGTACCAAACTGAATGACAGCCATCACTGCTGCTGGTAATTTATTCCAAATAGCAATTCCAAAAATAGTACTACTGTAAGAGACTGCAGCTCAAAAAAGTTTAATAGTCCATATGCAAACGACCATACGCATTCTACTAACTCTTAACTTTATGCATCTTTTTTTGTCATACAGCATGAAAAAAAGTCTGTAATTGTGTGTAGGATCTTATGCCAAAATACATATACATGTACATATACATGTGTTTGAATTTGTAAATCCTGGTTTTTGACTCTACTTATTAAAGGTATTTGTGTCAGAGGTCTGTGTAAAAGCAATCCCACAGAAACTATGCCAACATGGATGTGTGAATCTGTCTGTGTTTTCAATACATTGTGCATATAATGTTAATGTCTTGTTTTAATTTGCCTGTGTATTCATTAATATGCGAGTGTCTTTTGTGTGTATATTTGTGTGTATATCCTGAACTGCACATATCAAAGTACATTCCTTTTTCACTTGATTTTAGCACTTGAACGCACTGGAAACTAAACATACTCTATGTATCCATACACAGTCCAGCCCTTGACCCCCTGCAAAGGTTGTGATGATGGTGTTTATCATGTGGATTCCTGTCCATAAGGAACTGGACTTTAGACCACCAGAACTCCTTCAGGTCCCAGGCAGCGTGAAGTCTTGGCCAATCGGGTTTAACGAGCGCCCCTTTACAGAAGTCTCAGATGCTGGGTAACTCTCTCTCTCTATCTCCTTTATGTTACAGTCTACCTGAGGGGCGGCTCCCCGAGTCATAACCCTCGTATTGTGTTTTAGGTCGCTTAGTCCTTTGTCCCTGGGTTGTGTCGGCATTGTCGCCCTCAGTCAGCGACCATCTTTCTATCCTGTTTTGGTTGCTGGGTCCTCTGCCCCTGGGATGTGTCGGCATCGTCGCCCTCAGTCAGTGACCATCTTTCTATCCTGTTTTGGTTGCTGGGTCCCCTGCCCCTGGGATGTGTCGGCATCGTCGCCCTCAGTCAGCGACCATCTTTCTATCCTGTTTTGGTTGCTGGGTCCTCTGCCCCTGGGATGTGTCGGCATCGTCGCCCTCAGTCAGCGACCATCTTTCTATCCTGTTTTGGTTGCTGGGTCCTCTGCCCCTGGGATGTGTCGGCATCATCTCCTCTATCCTAAGTTCGGTCCTTTCTAGCCGGCACCCTGACCTAACTGCTCCTTTCTGCTTCTTCTGCCCTATCCTTACACCCTCAGCTCATGTCCTGTGAATTTACAGATATTAAACGTTTTAGAATAATGGCGGATGCAATTTAAATTCAAAGCTTTGGTGATGCGTCTGCGTTGAAAGGTTGTGGGGGATTAATGTATGGGTGATAGAATGCAGCTAATCAATCAGATTTTTCCAAGCAGGTTTATAATGCAGCATAACGCAGTTGATCGGCTGATTAAGACTCAATTTTCCACACTAGATTATACTGAAAAACTCTGAAGGGAAGCCATAACTAAAAATTGAAATTGCTAATAAGAACAAGTCATTTCATTTGGCAGTAGAGCATTACGTTTGAGATTAAATGTGAAACTTTAATTGTCACGCATACTAGAATATAGGGCAGGGAGTCTTGGCTAAAACAAAACAAAAAAATTATGTTGCTGGTTGTTGCTATGGTAACTTAAGGCGAGACGCAACGTACTGTGTGTTTTTTTCACTGTTAGCAAAGATACCTCATACAGTAAAAGCCTTTCAAAATGTAAAAAATGACTTTTACAACTGGAAAATCCTCAGCTAAAAGGCTTAGAAATGTAAATCTAAGTCTAAAGTTGCAAGAAACTTTAAACTTATTTATGAACCTGCTTTTTATTTTAACTCACTGTCAATGTTAATTTGTGAAGTTAAAGATGAAAATCATGTTAGAAATCATGTTCAAAATCCACATTTCTGTAATGCTAATAATACTAAATACTGAAAAATAAAATACTTTGTTTAAATGTTCAATATTATTGTAAATGTTATCCCTTTACAAGAGATTACTCATGATCTTAGAATGCTATGGGTAAGACCAAAAAAAACACAAAAGATTAGATACATTGCACATTATGTGAAAGAAAGTTTTAACCCTCCCCCCCCCACTTGTCCCTCCCCTGACTCAGAGGTCACCAGCCGCCACTGCTTTCTACAACCGACCTTTGCAGGACCTACTGACCACGCCAAACCTATGTGCTTATCTGTGACAAAGCCCTTATAAATATGGTTCTTCCCTTATAAAAGTTTCCTCAATAAAAGTGTAATAAAACATGGTGAAAGCATGGTAAAGTATAGATAAGCATTGTATGATTAATAAGCATTGCAAACCAGAGTAGACCATGGTAAATGTATAGTGTAACCATGGGAAAACTAGAAATGCTGTGCAAGAATACCATGGTATGAGGGTTGCTATAGAGCGTGTGCAGTACCTGCTCAACGTGGCACTTCATTTTTGCCCACTCCACCTCAAAGGCAGCCTTCTCGTTGGAGTGAGTCTGCTGCAGCTCACAACGTCGCTGCTCCTCGTCCCGCAGCTCAGAGCGGAACTCCTCCAGCAGGGTCCTGAGAGCCTGCAGCATCTTGCGGTTCTCATCATCCTGCGGGGGACACACAGAGCTCAACATTGCACTCTCAGAGATCAGATAGCAGCAACACGTATCTCTGGTTTGGATATTCCAGGGCTGGCTTCAAATCATACAATGTACTGAAGTGATTTAACTACTGGATGCACTGAGTCGAAAAGCTGAGTTAAAATGTGTCTAATAAGTCGACTGGTCACCACTTAAAATAATAAATAAATAATGTATTTGATAATATCTGGTGCTCTATTTGTGAACATACTGTTTCAGAACATTATGCTGTTTTGTGCATGATACTTTAAAACCACTTGAAATCAGGGATCTCGAGTGGCGCATCTGGTAAAGGCACTCTAAGTGGAGTGCAGGATGCGCCCTATAGCCTGGAGGTCGCCGGTTCGAGTCCAGGCTATTCTATTGTCGACCGCAGATGGGAGCTTCCAGGGGGCGGCGCACAATTGGCCGAGCGCCGCCCGGGGTGGGGGGGCTTAGGTCGGCCAGGTTGTCCTCGGCTTACTGTGCACCAGCGACCCCTGTAGTCTGGCCAGGCGCCTGCGGGCTTGCCTGTAAGCTGTCCAGAGCTGCGTTGTCTTCTGATGCTGTAGCTCTGAGGTGGCTGCACGGTGAGTCTGCAGTGTGAAAAAAAGCGGTCGGCTGACGGCACACGCTTCAGAGGACAGCTGACCCTAAAAATAATTGGATATGCCAAATTGGGAGAAAATAATGAAATAATTGGCAATAAAAGCTTGACATTTCTTTCATGTCATTTATATTTTACTAGTTTGCAACTGCAACTGCATGTCTGTCCACCTGAAACTGCACACTTCACAATCACATGATGTGTGACTAGTCGACTACCAATAGAAATATACAAAAAGGAGAGTGATAATTAGCTTTTTTATACATGGAAATAATGAATATAGTACATAGCAGTCTGTTTCTCTAATTGAGATGGAACTTCTCAGCATGCTAATGACAGGAGGTCTATTAAAAGGACAGTATATCAGCTTAATGAGTAAGTAGCGGAGTTTTGAAAAATATAGCGTTACACGTCCCCACATGTTGCTACAACTGTTTAAATAATGTACCTGTAATTTTTCTTTTCATTGTTAACATCCTGACAGCTTTTTATACTTATAACTTTAAAGTTTGTTTCAAAGCTCTTTTCAAAATGTCCGCTCTAGTGCACTGGGGTTTGAGATCTGTCCACTAAATCACTGCAGGAAGAGCGATTAAAAAAATAAACCAAAAAAAACCAAAAACATAACAACAAGTGCTCAGGCTTTTCTGTTCCGTACCACATCATGGATCGTTATTGCCGTATTACCTGTTTGTAGGGCTGTGTCCGAAGGTTCGAAGATTTGAAGGTTCGTTCGCTAGCCAGGGATTCGAAGATTGTTTTAAACCTTCGAAGGTTCGTCAGACGGGTTCACGCACTCTATTGTTTTTTTTTTCTTCCTATTAACAGAAACTGTTTGACAATGTGTGAATACTATAAATCACACATTACATGTCACTCACATGCAAAATTCGATCTTTTGATTTGTATAATGCATATTAAGTAAACAAAAGTTGTTAATAAAATCCGTTACCACATCGTTATACATTACGTACAACTGGAGCAGGGTATAGTATCCAAAGCAGTGGGCTCGTACCTCTAGTGGCTGTATTGCATCAGTAAAATATGTACTGAATACCTAGTGTACAAGACAGTGTAAGAGAAGTGATATGGTAGAATATGTTTGAAACATACAAAATATACGATAACACAAATCATTTTAGTTTTGAAAACTGAGCACCGTCCGCCCCTCTCCGCACCAGCTCATGTTATCCAGAGCCAAACCTTTAATTTCTTCATTCACCATGTCGACGGCAAAGCGCTGTATAGCGTAAGCTGTATTTAAAGAAATGTCTCGAAACCCCTCTGCTATTTTGAGATTTTTTTGTTAAATACCCAGACGACCAAAAACAAAGAATGCAAACTGTGCAAGCGACTCATGCCATGGAAGCATAACCAATATCTGGGGTCACTTGACAAGCATAAGTTCATATTATTATTAGTACTGTATTATTAATATTTTTAGTAGTAGTAAAATGTGACTGATAACCTGCTCGGAATGGTGACTGTTAAATAAAGCTTTGTCTGCAGCAGTTGGTGCTGGTGCAATGCAAGCTTACTGTATATATCGTAAGGAGGTAGCTATAGTGACGTCACGAATAGATCATGCAAATGAGTACCATCTAAGGTTCGAACCTTCCTTTGGTAATGTGTTCTGAACCTTCAAAGGTCAAAATGTACCCTTTGTTGCAGCCCTACCTGTTTGACAATGTGGGTAACAATCCTTAAACTATCAGTGCACTAGAGTGGCCATTACAGGTGCGTTATTTTAACTGTTATAGCAACTCCTGGAGACGTGTAACGCTATATTTGTCAGAACCCTGCTACTTACTCATTATTTCCTGTAAGAAAGTACCTTGTTCTGCAGATGTCCCTCCCTCGTTCTTGTGACTCGGTGCTATTACATCATTAGCACCTGGGTATTTATTTACTTATTGACTTATTGCTGCAATGTTAGGATAACCAGTGTGTGCTACAATTTTAACATTTAGTAGTCCTCAGGTTAGTTGTCCCATATGAACTTGTTTTAAACTGTCTATTACTTGAGGCAAGCTTTGAACATTTAACTTAAATTGAACCACAATTAAAAACCACTTACATAGAAAAAAAAAACATTGCATTGACATTTGTCTGTTTTCTTCCTGTTATTGAGAGGGAATAGTTCCACTTAAGCCCTGATAAGTGTCCTCATTCTGCTCTTCACCAGTAACACTGATAGTGGTATTGATGTATTTGACCTGAAAGTGCTTTTTGTGGTAGAGGTATAATTGTGCATACAGTGTTTCATGAGAAGCTGTTTCCCAATAGCTGTCACAAAGGTTTCATAGCAGGAAGTCTGAGTGCTCAAAGCAAGCAGAGCTTCCCCTGATGCTGACAGAGATACAGATGCAAACTCAGACAAGTTCTTCAGCTGCAGAACGTCTCTATTATTTTAACTCACTTTTCAGTCTGTTTTGGTGTGTGTGTGTGTTTTACTTTTCTTTCTTTGATTTTCTCTTTCTATTTCAGTCGAAACGCACGCAGTTGATACTTAGGACTACTTTGCTTTTTATAGTGTGTTCAATTGTTAAAGTTTCTGATTGCGCCATTCAATAAACCTGGTTTCAGCGGGTCTTAACGCAGTGCTCAATTGTCTATTTGGGACCCCATTGCGCTGTCATAAGAATCACTTCGGCGAATATGTTAAAGATACCACGTCCCGAAATTTATGCCGACCCATGGTAATGGGGCAGGTGCTCTATAACAGCGGAAGACATGTCTTCAGAATACCATTTCAGCACAGCGGGTTTTTTTACGTCTTCTCTCCATTTATGTGAAGGCAAAGTGGAGGCAAGCGCCGTTTGCACTAGTACTCGCATTTGCGCTGTGATTAGAATACAGCCCCATGCAATTAAAGAAACTACAAAATCGTATTGCAAAAGTCTACCGGAAGCACACACACGCACACACACACACACACACACACACACATTATGGGAATTTGTTCAACCTATATTGAGGCAATGTATTGCAGTTTGGATAGGGTAAATGTAAATAGTAGCCTAGTCTGTTGAAAGGGTTAAGATGTGAATGTGTGTAGCGTAGCGGTTATGTAGTTGGAGTGAAAGTATGACTAGTTAGGGTTCAAATCCTGCCTTTATATAGGTGTGTCAAACTTTCTAGGGGGGCGTGGTGAGTGTTCTAAAAATACAGTAATTATAGTAATAATAAAATAGTAATAATAAAATATTACAAAATACAATTTTACACATGTCTCAATGTGAATTTACAAACTCACATTGAGACATGTGTAAAATTGTTTAAAGTAGTTTATCAAGAAAGTTAATAGGATGATCCATTTTACAAAAGGTACCAGGTGTGTTTTTTTTTCTTTTGTTTTTATTTTTGATTACAGGAATTAGGTATGGTGTTCCATGCGTGTGATGACATCTGTACACAGAATAAGATGGGAGGTGGGGCATGATCCAAAAAAGGTTGAGAACCCATGGTCTAGCATGATTTCCTGAGCTGAATTTGTGCCATCTAGAATTTTACTTTTTGGGCTCGTCATTCCTGTTGTTTCCCCAATTCTTCTCATGTACTGATGGTTCAGGAAGAAAGGTTTGGAAATAGCCACGAGGTGCAGTACAGTACCTGCTTCTGATGCTGGATTAGCTCTGGGGTTTGCAGAGGAGGTCCCTGAACACCGCCCTTCGCAGAGGCCTGCTGGAGGAAGCTGGGCTCTTCCTGGTTGGGCTCACTCACTGTGTGGTCCATCAGGAGGTTCAGCTCTGGCATGCTGTCAAACTTCTCATACTGACAAAAGCAATAGCAGACAGTGTTTGTAAGCGTCATGTTTGTGTGGTTTACAGGTTAAAACCATGGGCCACAAAGAAAACTCAACAGCTATAGGCCGAGGAACTGCTCCCTAGCAACTCTCTTGTAGCCATAGCAACTGGAAATAAATAAAACCCAAAGATTTATTGTAGTTACAACCCTGGGTAGTATCCCCTAGAAATATATCTTGCACTGTTTTTTTTTTTTTTATTTAAAAATATGTCTGATGAAAACATTACCCTCCAGATAAAGTAAATAAATAATTCAATTGGGTGCTTTTTGTTTTTGGTGTTACGTAGCAGGAAAATACTGTTTTAACAACAGTTAAAATACAATGTTCATTATCTTTCCACATACACTGTGGGCTTCTCAAATTCGCACAGCTCTTTAATCTATTGGAAAGGAAAAACATACGTAAAAAAAAAAAACCCTCAGACATTAATATTAGGCTATATTGTTATTTGTTGGGTGTGATTACAAACAATTTGGAATGCCTTCAATACGCCCTCCTGAATGGATATCTAACCTCCATAAGATCATCCTCCTCATCATCATCCATCTTCTTTCCCTGTCTCCAGTGCTTGAGTAGCCACTTGAGCTTGACGCAGAAGACAAAGGTGTTCTGGCGGAAGAGCCGCACCTCCTGCTGGAGCAGCTCCTTCTCCTGGCTCCAGGATTTCTCCTCCAGCTTGTTCTGCAGTCTCAGGCTCTGCACCTCCAAGTCCTTCCGCAGCAAGCTTTTCCGGCGCTCCTCCTCCAGCTGGGATGAGTAGGAGAAGAGATTATGGTTAGGTTTACTATGAAGATGCAAGCATCACACTAGGATAGAAGAGTTCTTTTTTTTCCTGAAAAAAACAAAAGAAACCCCACCTGAACCTTGTTTATAACAAACGTCAAAGTGCTGGACCAGTGGGTGTCATTTTATGGTGATTAATACAATACAATATAATATAATAGGAATTTATAAAGTGCCTTCTGTGAAACACCTCAAAGCGCTGTACATATAATAATAATAATAATAATAATAATAATAATAATAATAATAAAACCCTAAAATTACTTCTCAAACAAATAGTTTTTTTTTATCTTGATTCAAAAATTGCCACCAATGCTGAGAGGAACTACTGTATGCTAATATTTTGGATGCCATGCATTGTAAGATCTGAACTATTTATTAAACATGCATGGGTTTATATGGTGTTTCCATCAACTTTTATAAGATTTTAGAATAAATTTACAGGAGTAATATCACCTGTATTCCTAGCATTTTTCTATTTTTTCCGAATGCATAAGTATATGTTGTTGTTTTTTTTTTAACAGTAAGACCCCCTATAGCACAAAACTGATTGGTGCTGATTCTACCAATTCCATTAAAGTTGAATTCTAAACTGCATACTCTAATTATGTGTTTTGTTCAGTTCAGTTGTTCAGTACAGTTTTAGCTCCCCCTCAGCTGTTGCAGCTACTAGCATAAATGCTTTCCTGCAGCAGGAGTAGCACTTGTATGAACAGAGACTTCTTACAATAAAATGTGTCTGGTAAATGATTCATAATTCTTATCTTCAAGCCAACTGGATTTTTCAAGAAAGAATATAACTACTTTATTTAAAGAATATTGTATTCAAATACTAAATAAAGAAAAATGAGATGGTAGTTTTTACAGCTCGACTGATTTCATGAACCTCAGTGGATCGTTTATATTTATAATTCTGACTTAAGCCTCACCTTTAAATGTAAGCCGCAATGAAATGCAACAACAAACAGTTGTTTTCCAGTGTTGCCTTCCTGTGAGGCCCCGCCATGTTACTGTATAGTACCTGCGTTATCCGGGTGTTGAAGGTGTCCTGCTCCTCCTGCCGCAGTCTCCTCTCCTGCTCCAGTCGAGCCTCAATCTCCCTAGCCGGAGTGCTTGCCTCCAATAAAACATGAGCATCCCTGAGCTACCCACCAAGACAAGGAGACAATGTTAGCCTCAGAACAGGTGGTCACTAAACTAGCACTAACTTGCTGTTAACTTCACCATTTCTGACCTTTGTTTCCATGCATGAAAGATGTTATAATTAGGGGTTCACATAAAAAAAAAATGCAGACTTCCATATGGTTGTTAAGATGCAAAGGCGTACCGTCAGTATGTTAACAGGAAAGCATTTTTCATGAAGGCAGCAAGGTGCTCACGCTTGCAAGGTGACCCATACCTGCCTAACCTCTGGATTTTTTCCTGGAGACTCAGGGTTTTCTATTCAGTCTCAGGGTCTCTGGGCTCTGTCAACGATCTCTGGGTAGCTGAGCTGATCATAATTAAATACCAGTCCCCATATTTCACTTAAGACCGAAGGGTTCCAATTTAACTACAGTCCCTCCCTGCTAGCGCTATTTAACCACAGTGCTTCCCTGCACGCAGTTATGGGGAGTGGCATTGTGGACGCTCGCGCTGACGCTTTGTTTCCCAAACTGAGCACGGATGAGACGGGTTGGCGTTTGAAAGCTGTACATTTAAATATGAGTCCATTGTACAATTTTTGCCTACACCTCAGCCTTATAAACAGAATGCTATTATCCAAAACCTTTGGTCTTGCATGTTCTGTGAGAAAAAAAGTGATTTGCAATAAAGAATTTGGTTTCAGGATAATTGCATTCTGCCCTTCCCTTTTAATTCTGATTAAGGGATGGCAGAATGTATTGTATTTATGCATGGTAACAACACGATTGGAGGGTAGATCCCAGGTTTATGGGTTATTCCTTAAAGGGAAGTGCCAAGAGAACACCTGCAATAGTAGCAAATAACAGATATTGTGAAAAAAAAAACAATAAGCTGTGGCCAAAAAAGTTAGGGGTTAATTGTGAGGGAGGAACTGAAAAAATATAGGAATGAAACTGAGCAGTTCTCTACCTTTCTTACTCAACACCCTGACATGTATTGTCAGTTTTGTGGTTGCAAATAACTATACTGAAGATCCTAGTGATAATTAATTATTATCATTAATAATGATAATATAAAATACCATACTAAACTAGCTCAATTTCATTTTAAGAAAGGGATAATGCAACATCCTTACCCAAACATGAAATGTGAGTGCATTAAACTGGGCCAAACATTGTGATAGCAAAATATAGAACTTAAATCACAGTTACAATCCAGCCATATTGATGTGAAATTATGTACTTACAGTGATTCTAAATCCCAGAAACATTATTTTGTGCTGTACTGTCCTATGCATGCAGCAGTGTGGAGTAGTGGTTAGGGCTCTGGACTCTTGACTGGAGGGTCTTGGGTTCAATCCCAGGTGGGGGACACTGCTGCTGTACCCTTGAGCAAGGTACTTTACCTAGATTGCTCTAGTAAAACCCCAACTGTATAAATGGGTAATTGTATGTAAAAATAATGTGTAAAAAATAATGTAATTGTATGTAAAAATAATGTGATATCTTGTAACAATTGTAAGTTGCCCTGGATAAGGGTATCTGCTAATAAATAAATAATAATAATATGCAATGACATTTTTGTACTAACCAGCCCTAAATCCCTATCCCTTTTCCACTAATGTTGGCTCCTGCCTCATTTTGGTATTTTTGTCTATTTCAGATCTCTTGTGTTTTTGAGTTTGGGTTGCAACTACAAACTATTTACCATTTACTTGACTGAGACACAGGGGATACAAATGCCTCTTTTTTATAAAATGAAATACTGATGAATCACTGACCTCTATACTTAAATATTGTGGCCTGTAGTACTTATTGTCTCCATCGGCTCGTCGGCTTTGGTCTGTGCCCAGGCGAATGCTCTGGGTTTCTGGTTCCTCTCCATGCTCCTGGCCTAGCTGCCACTCTATCTGATCCCTCAGTTTGGACTGTGGGGAGGGGGAGGGGGAGGGGGAGGGGGGAATTTCATGGCCGGTTGGTAAACGAAAACGAAGAACAGGGAGGGAATAAAGAAAACAAAAATGGGTAAAGTAGATGACTGAAAAAACTACAAGACAAAGAAAAGCGTGAAGAGAAAAAACAACTTAAACACCGTGGTGTAAGAGAGTGACGAGAACAGAACCAAAATGAAGATGAGCAAAATTATGGGCTGAAACATCTGGGAAGAAAAAAGAGAAAAAGAGAAGAAAAAAAGAATGCAAACACTGGTTATGAGGCGCATGCAATGAGCGATGCAGGAGTCAAAAACAACAGCTGGCGCATAAGCCATGAAAAAATGAGAGACGCAGGACTGCCGTCCTCCCGTCGTACGCCATGCAAACAAAGCCGTGCTCAGTGACGGTTCTTCTGATTCAATTCTTATTCCATAAAAAGAAAATTATATTCTGAGGACATGCAGCATCCTGATGATTCTTAACAGTCATGTATACTTTTCCTGATCTAGCCGGAATGCCTTACTATCCGACAAATCCCTGCAACATGTCAAAGCATCTTTAAGCATTACTCCCAAGTATGTTATTCTTCATGACCACTTTTTGTGTTTGGCAGAGTCTGCATGTACTACAAATCACAAAGTTACAAAATAACAAAAACATATCTGAACACACAGAGATATAAAGAACTATGACAAAGAGAATAATAGGGCACACTAAAGACCTGTAAACATTAAGAAATATTGCCAGAACTAATACATTTAAGATTTGGTGAAATACTATAGCCCCCTTCTATGCTGTACACTACATAAAATGTGTGCTCAGCTCAGTACTATGCTGGTTAATCTCGACCACTTTAAATCAACCTGCTTCACTCCTCTTCTATGTTATGAAATTAACTAATAACTCCTGCAGAGGCACAGTGCTATGGTGCCACATTGTATGAAAGAGAAAGGCAGCAATTTGGCACTGGGGAATCTTCAGCTGTGTTTTTCAGTTAGTTCTTAAAGCGGCAAAGAGGAAGAACCATAAACAAGCATTTACATGGATATCACAAAAAGACAAAAAATAAAATAAAAGCAGCAGCCGCAGAGAAAAAACAAGGCAGTGAAGCTCAGTCTGCGTGCCAGCAGTCCGCAGGGTGGCCACTTCACTTGAAGGTTTGAGTAGGCTTCATTGCGTCGGCACTGATGGTACAGGGACACAGTTCAAATTGACTTCAACTAAAGTTCCTTAGGGTGCAAATCAACCTTGCAACCTTGCAAACTGATGACAAAACTGACACTTAGGCTGCAGTCATGTTTGAAGGCACTGGAGCTCAATAGCACAGTGTACCAGATTCAGCAGCTTAAAAAATTATTTACACTAATTGATTTATGCTAATTTATTATAGTGGTCCACCTGTATTATACACAGATAAAGGTGCAAACTTAAACACTACAAAATAACCCTAATTCATCTTTCTGAGATTAATTTTCTTTCCACAAACGTTTGGCTATTATACCGAGTACAAAACAATGACAATTTCTAACTTTTAGAATCTGAATTTTGACAAAAATTAAATATTTATTATTTTTTTTATCTCAAGATATTTCATGCATATGTTTTTACATGTTACACTTCACTGGGCATTTTCAAGCAATATTAAAAATGTAAATGAAAACCTGGACTGTTTGAACTGGAGTTCAAAATGCCAGGTTACTGTATTAACAGATCAACATCTGGGAAAGCCAAAGTTATATTCAGTACAAACACTTTGTCACAGTTTATCATTTTATTTTTTAAGGTATATAAAAAAAATAAAGTTGCAAGGTTGAATATTGTGTATTGAACTATCACTCTTTTTTAAGTCTAGAAAGGATGGGTTGATCCATGACTTCATGGCTAATTATAAAATAGATAAAAGAGCAGCTGTCAAAAAAAATAAACCTAAATTTTAACAAAATAAAAAGCAGCATGTTTATTAGTTTTAATGTAGCTGTGGCAGCAATTCTCTTTATTTTAAGAGAAACCAGAAGCCTGTGCTTACCTGGAAGTCAGTGATGAGGTCTCTCCCTAGGGTTCCTATAGGAGAGTCCCGCGACATGGACGTGATGCTGGACAGGAAGCTGGCAGATTCTGTGAGGTTAGGCATGGGAGAGAGGTCGTCCACCTGCTCCCTGAGTCCCTCCCCGAGGTGGTCTACCTTTTCCATGAAGGTATGCAGCTCCGTTCTGAATGCCTTCATGCGGGTGTTGATGGTGTCTAGCAGCTGGGGCTCGGCTTTCCCCTCCGCCACATCCCCGTCCCCTCTGAACTCCTGCTCAGGAGAGCCTCCACTGGTCACCAGCAGCTTGCCATCATAGATTAGGCTGTCGGTGTCAGTGATGAGCCGCTCAACAGTTTTCCCCAGCTGCTCCGCCTCATGCTTCACATTGGCCAAAGTGTCTGTGTCCTCTTTCTTGCGATGAGCCAACTCAACTGAGCTGAGGTCGCTCACCTCTGAGGGCTTTCCACTGCCAAAACCGGAAGTCTTCTCACAGAGATCCTCAGAATCACTCTCCCCGCCAATGGGTCCTTCCCTCTTGGGGTGTAGTGGCATCAGATGACAACCGTCATCATCCTCACCCTCTTTTTTTCCGGCATCACTCTCAGCATCGCTATCCCTGGGGCTGGCTGTACACATCCCCAGGTGAGATGCTAAGTCGTATCTCTGCACGTTAGAGATCAGGACCCGGTTCTCGTACTGCAGCTTCATCACCTTACCGCTCAGATCGTTGATTTGCAGACGGGCGGCTTTCAATTCCTCCTGCAATCCTCCCCCACTATCACTGCAGGCACTGCTGGGCTTTAACACCCCATCTTCCTCTGCCCAGCTTGCTTCCTTAACCGGCCCGAACTTGAATCGGTTCAACTCGCTGGTCAGCAGCTTGTTGTGGTCCTCAATCTCAGAGATTGAGCGTCTGAGCAGTTCAGCCTCTTCTTCCACAAACTGCAGGTGGCGCCTCAGCTCGGCAGCCGACTCCAGGTAATCTCCATAGGGGGAGGTGGGAACGCTGGAAATGTGCTCCCTGCCCAGGCAATCCTTCTCGTACTGGAAGCGGATGTCCTCGTTCTCCGCTTTCAGACCCCTGTTCTCAACCTCCAGCTCTACAATCTTTCTCCCCAGGATGTTGGCTTCCTCCTCCACCAGCTTGAGTCTCAGCTTGAACTCGGCTTCGCGGGTGCTGGGTGGCCCCCCACACTCTCCTGTCGGCAGGGGGCTGTCCACATCACCGTACACCGACTTGTACTTCTGCAACTCCTGCTCCAGCTCATCCTTCTCCCGACCCAGCTTGGCCATCTTCTTGCGCATCAGGGCTGACTCCTCTTTGGCAAACTGGAGCTGACACTTGATGTCGGCGCTGTCCTCCTGCAGAGCAAAAAATAAATAGGACAGGAAATATGTGACAATGCTGTATACATAAAGTTTGAAGCCCCAAACCTATGCCTAAGGCAAGTCCTGTTTGGTGGTGCTTTGTGTCTGTGGTTCACACAAAACAGCATGGTGAATGTGTTTACAGGACTAAGGCTGCCTCCTTTATAGGTGTACACTTGTTATGAATGTTATTAATAATAATAATAATAATAATAATAATAATAATAATAATAATAATAATAATAATTTAAAACAACAACAATAATAATAATAATAATAATAATAATAATAATAATAATAATTTAAAACATTAATAAACTATAAACTAACATTGAACAGATTTTGATTGTATCACTTATCTCTTTTTATGTTTGTGAGCCATTGCAAGTCACAAAATGATACTGACTGAATGTCATTTAGCTGTATCATGTTTTGCATGTGAGTCTCTATAAGGAACTACTTTCCCCACAATAGGGTAGTTTACATGTTTACAAAAACTGTATCATTGATATGGCCGGAGTTTAAAGCATTGAAGCATTTCTTATTGGACAACACTGGTAATGGAACTTAAGAAAGAAATACATTTCAAGAATACAGCTATTTACCAAACATTAAAACAATAACACAATGTGCTCTCTATGCAGCTGTAACTTTAAAAGTAACATGACCTCAGTATGGCAGCCATATGAAGTCAGAAGTCAATTTCATGGGCAGCAACACTTTTAGCATTAAGGGTTTATGTAACCCTGCAAATATGAAGTCAGTGCTTCAAATGGTATAGGAGTTACAAGGCTTTGACACTGTGGTGGTGGCAGCTTTGCAAAAACACTTGACATAGAGAATCAGACAAGCTTAACTAACCTGGCAGCCTTACCAAGGAGCCAGGAGACTCAGGGTTGTCATTCCAACTTAGCCAGGAAATAACAATGTGGCCTTAAGTAGGTCCACTGACCTTTAATTTGGTAAAAGTAGGAGTCTACTGAAAAGTAATTATCATTTTCTTGTGTTAACTAAAAATCAGCTATAGATCACAGAAACTGGAGTTCATAGAAGCATTCTTTTTTTCTAGATGCTGTGTAGTTCTTATATGTTCTGATATGTCCTTGAGTTAAAGTCTACTGCAGTATCAGCAAACTAAATATTGCATTGTTGAATATAGTTGAAGGGAACTGAATTAAGCGTTAGATCCACCTGAGTTGAAGATTTCTTTTCCTTATACATTTCTCGACTGCCTCTTCTCTTCAGGGTACTCTGCATAAATAGAAAACATAACATGTCACTTACACAACAGAAGTTTACTTGCATTACCGCAAACCCACACCTCTTTGCAGAGAAAATACTTAATTCTTTTACTGAGAAATTAATCCAAAGGCACTATCAAATAATGCTAGACAACACAATTCCATAGTAGCCCAGCCTATAACATGTGGCTTGGGATTTATTTACAAACTCATGTGTTTACGTTAACCTGTTTACTGTTATATCTACATGTAGTGTATTGTAGGTCGAATACAAAATTCAACTGCATTTGCCTAAGGGGTGTGCCGAGTAACAAAAACAAAAGAATATTCATAATGAGTATGGCCTTTTACCAAGTATGAGTAATACACAAGTATTTTTGTATTACTCGTTAGTCGGAGAGAAAAAAAAAAACACATGTAAAAAATACATTGAATCAACTCTGGCTCCAATAGGGCAGTGATGACTGTCAATCTCAAATCTAGAGATAGAGAGCCAATCCAAGGGAGAAGGAGGAGGGACCAGTGTAACAGTCTCTGACACACTGGAACTAAGCATCATTCTTTCTTTGATGAATGAGTGAGGAGGTTAGACAGATTGAAATCAAACTCTTTTCAGAGATATATTTCACTTTGAAAAAGGGATTTGTTAACAACTTTTCTAAAATAATAACATTTAATAAAATATACTTGAGTTGATATTGGTTAACTTGGTGATTTTAGTCATTTGCAAGGCTAGTCCTTCAGTTTGTCTGTGTGCTCGATGGTGTCATTAATAGTATTTTCATTTTTCAAAAAAAAAATCTCTATCATTTATTTAAAGGTGTTTTGTGTTGGATTTCAGTGTTTTTTTTGTTTTTTGCAATCTTTTCTTTGTCTCACAAGAAAAGCCATTTTGTGTGTTAAAAAAATAATCTGACTGATCGCATCATACTTTACTACTATGTACTGTAACCCCCCCCCCATCAGAATAATCCCTAAAATAATGTAAATAAATAATAAAAATGAAATACATCTTGCAGATTTATAATCTGGTCTAAGTGGTTGACACATTAGGACATCAAAACAATATAAAGGCATTGTTAAATAAACATTAAAACATTGGTCACTTTCTGAATGAAAATCAGGGCCAAAGAAACATGTTAATGACACTTCCGGTTTTAGCCCCACCCATGTCCGAGTAAATCTTAACTTTGTTTATAAGTGGGGGGAATGGTAAAGAACAACTTCTGAGCGACGCAAGGCATACATTTTTTTTTTTGCTAATAAGCGCTGGTAAACCTAATTTTTACTGTTCAATCTTTTTCAAGTTACTGTTTTTTGTAATAGTAAACCCCAAAAATTGGGCAGGTGTTTCAGCATAAAATATAGAATATTAACTAACTAAGCATTTATTAAGTACAAACACAAGTAGCACCAAATGACATAACCAGTTCCAGTGGCATATCTGCACAATGCTGTACAGTATCTAGAATTGCACATGCAGTTTATTAACACTAGAACTACCGGAGCAGTCTTTTTGACCAATGGAGGTTTTTAAATGCATTTTTCTCCACTTATTTGGCAGCTAGGCGCCTGTGCTTTTTCTTTTTAACATTTGAACAATGCACATTTTTAAGAGTTTTACCTTTCCATCTTTTGAACAGTTGAACAATCCACGTTTTTAACAGTTGTAAGTTACATCTTTGAAGAGTTGTAAGTTCCATCCTTTGAGCTTTTGAACACTTTTTAATGTAGTCCTGTTGTGCATGATTACATTACAAAACAAAAATAAAGTTACGGAATAACAGTGTAGCAAACCAGCTATTGCAAGACGCAAATTACCGTTGAATAGCAGGCTGCAAAAACGGTGTCCCAAACATAATCCTGAAGGAAAACAAAGAATAACGTCAAAAGCAAAGTTTTTCGCAACCCTGTTCTTCATGCTCATTTGCACTCCAAATATCACAGGATAGATGGGGAAATGTCTGATTATAGCAGTGCAGCAATAGCCTGTTCTTTATGATAAGCAACACAAGAAATATCTCAATAAGGAATACAAAGAAATTATTGGAAAATGTAAGTGAGGAAATCAGAATTCCAGGTAAGCACTATGTTTGGCATGTTAAAAAAAACCACACTGTTATGACTACAGGTTTTCAAATGTGCGGATGTAGCATCTAGAAAGCATGCATGAGATACCGCCCCATTATTAAATATAGACTGAACTATAAAACAAATCATGTATCTAACTATATCCAGTAACTATATCCAGTAACATACACAGGTAAGTGGTATGGTATTTACAGCAAATTAATCTGTCTAAAACTGTTTTATGTCAAGCATATATGTTAGTATACATGTAATTTTTCCCAATAATGTAAAACTGTGCTGTCTGACATTTACTTTAAAAAAAACCATCAGGATGCATCGAAATAATTTTGTTTGGTAGTCCTATCTGTACTTCTAATTTTGTTTGCGATGCTGCAGTAGTTTTATATGCATTTTTATATAACGGTTAAAAAAGACCGCTCCGAAGTTCTAGGCATATTTGTACATCCGGTAGTTCTAGTGTTAAAGGGAAGTGCTAAACAAACACAAAGAATAGCATGTACAAAATGTTATAATATGGCTTGTTTACTGATAGATATATCGGATACTCCACCCCCCCCCCCCCCCACCCCCCCGGACAAGGCTGGGAGTGAGGTGGCCTGCTAAGTTCACATTCACTTAACAAAGTTTTGACCTTGGGTCAAACCAATATGTTTGCGTTGGGAGAATTTATTGTGATTGTTTATAAATATGGCCCATTCTCTGAATACTTTTCAATTTTTATATTTTATTTTAAACTTTTTAAAGACAAAGCAATGCCAAACACAACCAGGTATACTACATATTTAATGAACGAAAAAAGGGGGAGGGGCAAAATATATAGTTTGACCCACCCATATTCAAAGTGGTGGGGGCACATGCCCCTTCTGCCCCATGGGTTAGGCGTCTATGCATACAAGTATTGGTTACCGAGTATGAGTAATGGGTTCTCTGCACACCCCTAATTTGCCTTTCAAATCTCAAAGTTGTTTATTTTTAAACACATTCTCTTTCTTTTTCTCTCACAATCACAACAAAGAACACAAACACATATATATCAGCAAATACATTACTGAACCAAACATATTGTGATAGAGGCTCATGTTAAATGGTGGGTTAAGTGTATAAGGGAGAGAGAGTGGAGGCAAAAGCCTAATTGATCTGCACTTACTGTGTCGAAATAGGATTTTTCATTCTATACATTTCTTGAAAGGGGAGCTGACAGTTACAGTTGGCAGCAGGTGATTAGGAAGGTTGAATGGGCAATAATGAGGGAGACAAGAAGTCTGCAGACCATTCTGCTGGGAAGCCCTTCTATAAATCTAAATTTTCAACAGATGAAATTACAAAAAAATATATAATAACCACTCTAATTCTGGAGCAGCTTGAACCATAATCACAAATTGTCTCTACCTCCCACTGGGAGATTAATGTGATGTAATTTCAATGTTGATAAATCAAGGACAAGGAAACTTGTTCAACCTTGTGGAATAATTTACATGGAAAATGTCAGGTGACCCACTGAGTTTGTGTCAAATATAGTCGAGTCACTGAGTTTGTGTTTCTTGGACATTATTATTATTATTATTATTATTATTATTATTATTATTATTATTATTATTATTATTATTATTATTTATTTCTTAGCAGACGCCCTTATCCAGGGCGACTTACAATCGCAAGCAAAGACATGTTTTAAAAGATGGCTTATGATAGGAACATTTTCCTCCAGTCTCTAACAAGCTTAGTTTCATTGATAAAAGGTCATTTACATTTCACAAACGTGAGAAACAAATAACTCCATAGAGTACTTAAAAAAAAAACATTGAGTTATATTTATCAGTTGTTTGTTGTAGTTTTGTAAAATTACCTGGTGTACTTCACCTTTCAAAAAAATATGAATTCATTACAGTGGAGGAAACACTTTGAAAGGATTGTACTAAAGGACTTTGTTACAGGATGCTTAAGCCATGTTATCTGGAACCAGATTTCAGAAACTAAGTAAGATTTGACTTGGTTTGTTCTTGGATGAGTTATCTCTGTGGTGCAGCAGGATATGGTACAGGTGGTTTAGAGACTCTGCCCTCTGGGCTCCAGCAAATGCCCTTATAAATGTTTACCACAATAAACTTGCACAGTAATTCAGCAGTTTTCACATGTTTTTCCCATTATACTTTGCATGTTTAATGGTGCTTACAATGAATACTGATGCTTTACCATGCATTCGCTATGCTTTATTACATTTTGCTACACTTTTACTATGGGAAACTTTTATAAGTGGGCACTGTGCTAAGTGAGTTTACTATCCTTCTTATACGTGTTAGAACTCTGTCTTGGATAAATTACATCAGTGGGGAATATAATTTGGATTTTTAGGGGGAATTTAAGTTTTTGAGAAGAGAGCTGCAGATATTAAAACTCATTAAAAACCCAAGGTTAAATGGATGAATAACTAAGTCACAGTTTATCTACAGCAATTGATAATGAAGAAAAACAGATGACTTTCAGATGTTTCTGAACAAATACAACAGTTAACAGATAAGGATTCTTACCACAAAATAATTTTAAATAGCTACTTAACTAAAAGAAGAAGCATGCAGGACTTCATGACCTACACACTTCACATACACTCAAAGTTACATTTTGCTCAGGTCAATAAAATAATTACGGCAAGCTTATTTCTTGTTAATCCCGT
Organism: Acipenser ruthenus; assembly: GCF_902713425.1. Lineage (NCBI taxonomy): Eukaryota > Metazoa > Chordata > Actinopteri > Acipenseriformes > Acipenseridae > Acipenser > Acipenser ruthenus. Next base: position 13,775,188 of record NC_081192.1, on the reverse strand, counting down.
TGATGGTACACATAGGTTGTTTTTTTTTTGTGCAGAAACAGTCACTGTTTATTTTGCACATTATATAACACAAACAACTTGAGATTTGACATTTAGAAACATCTTTTCATGGGCTCAAACAGATGGCTTCATTTCAGAAGCAAGAGTAAAAAATAGGTGAAAAGTGTTACGAAACTGAATCTGACAACTGATACTGAACATCTGCCAGTTTGTTCATGTAAAATCTATATTAAATCAGGAAGGATACTTTAAGTACCAACGTATGCATGTCCCCAGCAGTTCCCTGACCTTATTGTCACTTTTTATTTCAATGATAAAAATACATGTTTGCGCTTGTTTGTGTTTCTTTGAATATAGACGTGAACAGGTACTATTTAATTAGCTATAAACCCTTTATGTACGTTAACTATCATTATATTTATTTTCTAACTAACCTATGAAAATGAGTGCATGGAGAACATTGTGCACTCCTGTCAGGTTTACAACCTGCTTTAGGCAAGTTTAAATCATTTACAACCACACAGCTGGAAACCAGTTTCCATGACCTGAATACCATGAAATTAAAATAACTGCTGGTTGGTGACACAGGAATGTTGACTGTATGGTAATATGCAATAATGTGTTCTCTTCAGTGTAGTACTTGGAAATTAGAGGTGTCTTGTCAGTGCTGAATTTGGACCAGGCTATGCAGTAATTCATTATCCCATTTATTTTATGATAGGGTTCTGTTCTCAGAAGGATAACATTTCCTCAAAGATGAGACATTGCTGCTTCCCTTTTGGTGGAGCAAAAAGAGATGATTTATTATAGTGATTTAAAAGTTTTCCAAGTATAAAAATTAACCTAGGCAACGCTTGATTAAAATGTCACTGTAAAAGCACAATATGTGTAAAATGTTTAAAAAAAAAAATATTGAAATGTCAACACTGACATAAAAAATGAAAAGGTATGAAATCCTAGAGCTTATTAAATGGCTTGACAATGTCGTGCATCCTGATTGGATGCTAAAATTCCATTGCCATATAGTTAAAAGAGTACAACCAAGAGTTCAATTCTTATTTGACTACAATCAGGATAAGCATAGTTTCAATAACAGTTTCATTCTATAACCTCAATAACACACTTGAAGGAGTGGGTGGTACTGACACAATCCACTTTTACAAGTGGTTGAAAATGCTCAACTGCTCTTCATGTCTCACAATGTGTGTTATTGATTACATAAAAAAAAACTGCGATAGAGAAACGTGGTTCACAAGTCCTCTGCTGATTCCTTTTAAGCCATGCTTTTCTGTTTGGCTCACTAATAAAGCTTCTATTGTGCTGCACATGGTAACATGTGTTTCTTGCACATGAGACCCATCCTGTAAAAGGAGGAGTATTCTGTCTCACTGAATACCGTGTATATACACAGTGAGTTTTCGTATATGATTGAAAGAGGCGCCTGCTGAAGAATAATCTTTTCTCTCAATGACCCTTGTGAGTGTTGGCAGCCAGATGGCAAAATAGGAACCTCACAAGAAAAACTAACTGCAGCAGGTCAGCATGTTGATTATAACCAATATTGGCTTAGGTTTTAGGTTTTTAAACAATCTAGAATGCTATAAATGACTCATTTAAATTTAATAACACTCTCTCCTTTGAAATCTCTGTAAATGTATGTTAGGATTCTTGGTTTAGTATCGTATCCATTGACCTGAATAAAGCTAAGCTCTACAATAAGAAGTTTTTTTTTCTTTTTTTTTTTTTTTATTACTCACTTACACATACGCTGTTCTCAAGGAGGAAGATTCAATCCTAAAGTGAGATATGGCTGACACCTTCCTTGGCAAAGGGTGCAACATTTTGGATAAAATTGGCTAAATACAGTAAAAACAAACATACCAATTAAATTACATTTTAAATGATGTACTGTACAACAGAGTTTATAAGTTTTCCTCAAAAAAGTTACTCACATACATTACATCCAAGGTGCTGTAGTGATTTAGAGGACAGATCTCAAACCCCAGTGCCTTAGAGCGGCCATTTTGAAAAAAGCTTTGAAACAAACTAAAGTGCAAGAAGTAGTCAGGATGTTAACAATGAAAAGAAAAATCACAGACACGTTATTAAAACAGTTGTAGCAACACGTGGGGGCGTATAACGCTCTATTTTTCAGAACCCTGCTACTTACTCTTCAAGCATTTTTGAATTGTGAATACCTGAATGTGAAAAACCCTATGCAAGTAAGTATGTAACTGACAGATCTGCAATATGTCTAGACTGCCTAAAAACATGACTATATAATCCTACACTGCTACAGTATAGATGTAGTTTGCAGTACCTTTGATGCACGGCTCAGAGCAGGGCGTTGACGTAACAATGCAGTAAGAAGTATGATCAGCCCTTCAGAGCTATCATGACGCTTAACTTGAGGATCGATGGATGGAGAACTGTGTTCATTTAATAGTTAAATATAAAATCTGTACATGTTTTTAAATCAGTACAGAAAGCCTTCAGTGGCCCAGGGCCAGGTTTATGCCAGTAAAAGGACACACTCAAGCTTGATAGTGAAAAAAACTTGAAGAAGATTCCACCCCAGAGTTAAGAAGGAAAGCCTGCAGAGAGTGAGCGGCTGTACTGAACAACAAAATAGGAACATCATCACCATTCACCTCTGTACCAGTAATGTGAAACACAGAGGCCACAGGTAAGGTGCTCATATTATAGCAATTATCTTCATTGAAGTGAAACCTTGCAGTGGTTTGATAAGAAGGCTGCCATAACTGTACCTGTTGTGCTTCTGAGTCACAACCCACAGCTCTGTAAAAATCTGCAATACATGATAATAGCTGGCATTTGCCTGTAATAAATTCCCTTTCCAACAGGAGACAATGGCTTTTGCAGATGGCGTTCTTGTACGTCAGTTCATTGTGAACTAGGACTAGGAAAATGGGTATCGGTAAGACATTTTGCACCTGCTATGTGTTAGCTTGTTGGAAGCAGACAGCCCTGGCTAATGCTATGATTCCTGCTAAATACATCTAATTCTTGCCCTACTAACATTTGCAAGTTTACAATGTTACCAGACAGGATGAAATACCACATGCTGGGCTAAATATTGTCTATTGGTACTTAGTACTGGCATTTGCACACAGACTTAAGAAATGATTTCACTCACTGTCTCTTTAAAACGTTCAGTAAAATGGTACAAAAAACAGTCTCTCACCTGTGCTTCTTTGATAAATACAGCGCCTGAACTTTAGTAAACGCATAGGAAGTTCTTCATACATTTCAGGGAATCTCGCTTTCCAGTAAATATAAACTTGACTGAAGTACTTTTTATTATTTTTATTTGTTTCTTTTGGTGCTGTTTTGTTTGGTCTAGACTAATTTTCCACACTGTGCACATTCATTTACTATATAGGTTTTAAATATGTAGGATTGAAAGAAATCTGTGTTAAACACATGTACAATCTGCCCCCACCCCCCCACCTCTTCATGGACGCATTGCCTGTTAGTGACCAACCAGCTGCTTCCTCTAATGACTGCCATGCTTTGCAGCCAGTTAGATGCTTGAGCCCGAAGACACTGCTGATGTGAAATGAACCAGGAACAATTGCTAGTCTAACAAATGTCTTGGAAGGGAAGGCAGGCAGACTGGGAACTTTCTTTTACCAAGTGTAGTACCAGATGACAAGTTTTAAAATGGAAATACGTGTTTGCGATATCATGTTTATTTCAAAGCTGCACATTTGTAGTGCATGACAGGTACAATTTATGAAAGCATTTTAGCCACTTTAAGTGTAGCTTTAAAATATACCCACTGGCTCCCAAGTGGCGCATCCAGTAAAAACTCTCGCTAGAGTGCAGGATGCGCTCTATAGCCTGGATGTCGCGAGTTCGAGTCCAGGCTATTCCACAGCTGACCGTGGACGGAAGCTCCCAGGGGGCGGCGCTCAATTGGCCGAGCGTCGTCCGGGGGGAGGGAGGGTTAGGTCGGCCAGGGTGTCCTTGGCTCACCGCGCACCAGCGACCCCTGTAGTCTAGCGGGGCGCCTGCAGGCTTGCCTGTGAGCTGCCCAGAGCTGCGTTGTCCTCCGACGCTGTAGTTCTGAGGCGGCTGCACGGTGAGTCTGCAGAGTGTAAAGAAGCGGGCGGCTGACGGCACACGCTTCGGAGGACAGCGTGTGTTCATCTTCGCCCCTCCGGAGTCAGCGCAGGGGTGGTAGCGGTGAGCTGAGCCTAAAAATAATTGGGCATTTCAAATTGGGGAGAAAATAATAATAAAAAAAATAAATTAATAAAATTAAAAAAAAAAAAAACTAATTGGCAACGACTTAATTTATAAAAAAAAAAAAAAAAAAAAAAAATATATATATACCCACTGAGTTCTGAATTAGATGTTCTTGATGTGAAGCTAACAAATCACTTTGCCTTGAACAAACTGACAGTTTCATTAATTCCTGGAAATAAACCTGTTTTCCCTGCACTGCTCAGCTTGGCGACGTGTGACATTTTCGAAGCATTTTATCAATCCGCAGCAGTAAACATTTGCCTGCAAAAATGAGCAGAACCTCATGAACAACGTTCATACACACACAAAGAAGAACATGGAGCTATTTCTGAAAAACTATTTCCTTTGTAGTACCTGTTTAAACATACCTTAATTATATGTTAACAATGTGAGATAATTCACAGCACACACACACGCATAGTCACTTGGTTCTTTGAAAGGATATTTAAGGAATAATCTTCCTAGCCTCACTTGAAAGCTTCTTATAGATATAACCCCCTGACAAAATTTCTATTTAAAACATTCTCCATAAAAACTTTCTTTTTCTTGTCATTCTTTTTTGTGAGCATTGTTAACTCCTTAGTAAGAGACTGATATGACAAAGAGAAATGATTTCAGGAAAGTTGGTATTATGCAATGCTTTTTAGGCTGGTCAGGTATGCCATTTCAGTGATCATGGACAGCAAAGTGCAGTAAAGTGTGCAAATAAATACAGCAGAGGTTATCTAACCCCTGTATGTTATATATGGAAAAAGAGAGAACCCAAACACCAGGACAATATGTTGAAAATATGTTGATCATGAAAGGCAATATTAGCCAGCTGTTTCAGCCTCCTGATGAATGACTGGTTGTAACATCCACACTGCTGCCATCCCATGACTGCTGTGTTTCATTCTGACTTCACTTCTGACACTGCGCCGGGATTCACTCCAACTTGGACATCTACTGCAGGCGTGGTACTGCACTATGAGGTCAACAGACAGCCCACACATTACTTCAACCCCGAACAATCACTGTTAACTAGTGTAATAGCAGGAGCTGGCACTGCCCCACTGGCACTACCATCCAGCAGTCAGGGTTATTGGCTCCTGGCAGGGCTGATTAAAAAGGAGTCGACAGAATGTAAAATAGGACAGACTGTATATCAGTTTCACAGCTACACTTTGTTATTAAGATGCCAACGTTTTTTTTTTCATTATCCAAAAGCCTGTATGTAAGAGTTGCCTACCAGTAGCTTAGGCTCATAGGTGTAATATTGTTGAAACAATATTAGTTGAGCACTACCCAAAGAATACAATTAATGGTTCTCAGTCAAATTAACCTAATAAATAATAAGCTATAGTTACCATAAAAACAGGGACTGGTATAATACACATGGCTACCACCACAGAGTTCATTGAGGTTGCAAACAAACAAATATAAAGTGCTTTGTTAGTTAGACACGGCCAGATATGGTTTAGGCGCATAAACAGCAGTGGAACTGATCTGCAGTTTTGGGAGATGAAAGGCAAGTATATTCTCACACTTTTAAAAAATCACTGTTCTGTGAGCTGCCACGATTGCAGTCATGGGAACTGGAAAATCACAGAAATCAGACACTTTTCACATGACTTGTAATGTCTGTAATGTGCCCACGAAACACTGCTTAATCTCCATTTCGGAGTCAAATCAGCGTACTTAAAAGCAACAGTTTACTTAGCATTTTCCATAACTACGATGACTTCTGTCACTGCATGTCCTTTTTTAAGACGACTCAGAAGAAATACAACTGAAGACAGCTCCACGAAACAGTCATTAATGCAGATCAGTGATGGTTCTTTTCTGTACTGCAGCAGTCCATTATACAGCTGCTGCCTATACAGAGTGGAGGATTCACTGCACCCGTTTCCAAGGTTCAGACTGCAGTTTAAGAACCTGCACTGCATAACACAATTAATTAAATGTACAGTTTTAAGGAGGATTTTTTGTGTATTATTGGTCATTGGGAGATGTACTGTAGAATTTGATAATGTACTGTAAAATTTGGCCCATTTTATTGGGAGTTCATGACAGATTTCATTTCCCAGGTCTGTGGTTGCTTTCTCAGACACTAAATATAGATTAAATCAGGCTGCCAGGATAAAATTCAAATTGCTCACACAAAGTGTCTTGAGAATTAGACTCTGTACTGTATTACAATGACCTGGAGAATCTATATCTATACAAAACACATTAATGAAACTTTACAAATCAATTACCAAAAGTGTGAGGTAATACAAATATTTTTTGATGTACAGGAGGCACAGTGTGATCTTTTTGCTGACTGGAAATGACTTGTACGTATCTGATTACATTATATTTTAAGCAGCTATCCTTTCAGTTTCAAGGATCTCTACATACTGTATGATTAACACAGCAAATACAGAAAAACTAGTCTGTTTAATCATTGGTTAAAACTGTTAATAAATATGTATTATTGTGTGTAGATAGCTGTCTCTTAGTGTTATGGAATTCATATCTATACCTAATTCAATTAATGTAAAGTGAACTACTCACCACTACTCACATACAAAGAATTGTAGACATTTAAGAAGGAAACAATCCAACCAATTACTGTACTCTTCTGTTGTAAATCGTATGTGTATGTCAGTTTTTGACTTTTCCTAAATATATGAAATAAATATCATGACGGCGTTTGATAGCCAGAATCGCAAAAATGATAAAGTTATAAACAGTTCTACCTAGAACTGCCATGTGGGGGGCTCCCGAGTGGCGCATCCAGTAAAGGCGCTCCTCGCAGGATGTGCCCTATAGCCTGGAGATCGCAGGTTCGAATCCAGGCTATGTCACAGCTGACCGTGACCGAGATATCCTAGGCAGCGGCGCATTATTGGCTGAGCGCTGCCCGGGTAGGGAGGGCTTAGGTCGGCAGGGGAATCCACGGCTCACCGCGCATCAGCGACCCCTGTGGCCGATAGGGCGCCTGTGGCTCTGCAGCGGAGCCGCCAGATCTGTGTTGTCCTCCGGCACTATAGGTCTGGTGGCGTTGCTGTGGATCTGCAGTGCGAAAAATGACGGCTTGGAAGGAGCACGTTTCGGAGGACGCGTGTTCCAGCCTCCGTTTCCCGAGTCGGCGGGGGGGTTGCGAGCGGTGAGCCAGGGATACAGATAATAATTGGGCATGCTAAATTGGGGTGAAAACCGGGGTAAAAATAATTGGCGACGACTAAATTAAAAAAAAAAAAAAAAAAAAAAAAAAAAGAACTGCCATGTGGGTCAATGTGACCCGTGCAATACAATACATGTCTTTTTTTAATATGATGTAAGATATTCTATTTTTTTTTTTTGTAAATGCAAACAAGACCCGCCTCCTCCTCCTAGTTTTTTTATTTCAAGCCTTTCTTTGTTTGTAGACTACGAGACAGAGATTGCTATGATTGTGGATTTGTCAAGATGCCAATTCAGTGAAAGTCTAGTTGCTTTATTTCTCAATGTACCTGGGAGACAACAATCCTTTGTTTTGTTCCACAAATGCAACTGGGAATATATCAGAAGGAAATATTTAATCTTGAAAGTAGTCACTTGGATTGGAATATGGCAAGCTGCACTCAGATGCATACAGCAAACTGAAAAGGTAGGATAACAACTTATGTGCCTAATATGAAATGTATGTTATATATTCTTTTTTATATTACTTTTAGAAAAAAAAAAACATTTCGGTTTTACAGGGTTGTACGTACCAGTTTACATGTGTTTACAATAGTGTTCAATGGAACTGCGTCTGTGTTTACAACACAGCTCCTGGATGCAGGCACAGTCAGCTGGCAGATGCGTACGCTCCTCCATAGAGTACAATGCAGCCGTCATACCAGAAGTGGTGTTATATTTTCTTTTTATGTAGTATTAGAAACAACGATTTTGGTTTTATAGTTTTGTGTGTACATATACCCATTTACACCTGTACACAGGGATATGTACGTACCCGTTTCCTTGTAGTCATGCTGTATATGCGCTCATTTTAAAAATAAAGCCTTTTATGTTTATTTTTCCATTTAAAATCGGTGTTTCTGCGATGCAAATGTTAGATATGATGTTCATGAATAAAACGTTTTAGTTGTATCCGATGGTATGTCTTCATTTTCATAACGAAGCAGTTTAAAAATGTATGGGTCAAAGTGACCCACGTGGCAGTTCTAGGTAGTTCAAAAATCTGATAGCGCTGTGGTCCCAGATGTTAGTGGCAAGAAAGAGACAGAAAGCTGCAGTTCAAGCACGTTTATTAAACACAAAAACAAACAGGAACAAACAAACAAGGCACAGTGGCCAAAATAAAAGGCTTAAACAAAACAACACTTGCTGCAAACACTAATGTCAGGCTGGGCATTCGCCGTCAGTAACCAACACAAAATACTGAGCACAGTGAAACTCACCTACACACTAACCCCCAAAGGACTTTCGCTTCCTTAAATACCATGTGGCTGGAGCCTAACTAACCATTAATTATTCATTTAAGGCTCCAGCCACATCCTCCCATGTTTTCTGGCAGGGATGATTTTAACCCCCTCCCTGCCAACCCTATATTCACAACACCCACAATTTACAGAAGCAGGGCTTCTGCCTTGCCACAATCACTATTATGTGTGGCTTGTGGAGTGGTTGTGCACAATACTGCAACTGTATTAACAACCATTTTCCTTACAGACCAATCACTCTTTAAAAGAGGTGCTACACCCCTTCACGAAGAAGAAATACAACTATATGCAATCTGCGCCACAAATTCATTTGAAACGACTTGCATTTTAATAAGGTACATTTCAGACAAAAGGGCAATAGTTGAATTTTATATTAAGCTTCAACTCACTAGTTTTATTACTACACCCTCTCTTGTGTTGAAGTTTGTAGTAATTGCTCATTTACATCCATCAGGGAGGATATATTAGATTTATGTAAATGTTTGAAATGACTAGTCAAGGTGCTATCACTCGCTGTAAAACAAATTGCATTTTCTTCCATTAGTCTTCAGTGTGTGCTAAAAAAACAAATTTAAAACAACAGCTGCTTTAATGGAACACACCACATAAAATGATGACAGTTTAATTTCATGAACTTTGCTGGTTTTTGTTATTGAAGCTGCTCACTTTTGTTCATTAGACTTTATATATTACATTTACACAACGTGCTTGCAAAGAGAAAAGGGCTGAAGTATATTCTTTATAGGCAGAGCAGCTTAGCAATGATACGTTCAAAAACATTTTGGAATGAGGCTCAGAGGGCCGTTATGCCTAACAAAGCTGCTACTTCTGCAACAGTGCAGATTCTAACCAAAACAAAAATGATTTCTGCATATTTTATCAGGCACACAGAAGAATATACATAATGCACATGTTATACCCTGGGTATGGTGTATACAGTTTAGTCAAATTATTTGTTCTCTGGTATTTGCCTAATATTTTTTGTCAATTTAAGAAGTGAAGTATGAATCCACTTCTAACATCTAAAGATTTACAGTAGTACATTAACGTACATTCCATTTAATACATTCTACTGTAAACACATTTGTCTAAAAAAATGCAGAAATTGAGCACTGCTTTTTTCTCTTTAAACACACACACACTTCTGCATAGTTAGACAATTTAATGTTTTGCTCTTTTTACTGTCAAGTAAAAAATGCCAAACCTCTAATGTCAAAATTTTGTTAGTAATTACATTCAGAAGTGTAGATCCCTATGGTACACAACCTGGTGAAAAACGAGTGCAGTGGTGCTCAGCTGGTTTCAGAGGATATGCTCCCTTTCTGAACTTTAAATAATCAGTGAGCTAAAACAGTGTAAATATAATAGCAAAAAAGCATGCATCATCATTGCAAAATGTCAACCAACATACCAATGCATACCAGTTCTTTATCAATGCTGCTGGAATAACGGTAGCCATACAATATTTCAATACTGAAGAGTTGCGGCTGTCGCAAACCAGTTGCAAACAAGTCAGAAGTCTGGAGATTCACCTATTCTATTAATGTGCAGGTGGTTTGTAATTGTGCACAAGTTAGCACTGCACCTCTGACTAACTTAACTAAAAAATTACATTTTACATTTGGCTTATAGGCTACTCACGAAAATACGAATTAGTGGTACAATGTTAAATTTGTTGCAGATCCCTTGAAAATGTATACTTGTTGCAACAGAAATGCAAATTGTGGTATGTTTGTGCTGCAACTGGCCCATCTTAGTAAAATCTACCCATGAGTGTGTATGCTCACTGAATTTTCAAATACAATTTTGTGTCTAATTCAGATGAGTAAAATATTTCAGCTAGGGAGGACATCATTCATTCCAAGCCAAATTCTCTCCTGGAGACAGTTTCTGTTATTGTAAATTGCACTTTTTGCTATCATCGCCTGTTTATTAGACCTATTTCAATTCCTCACATAACTGTGTACATGAAATGACCCTTTAGTTAACATTCAGTTAAACTTTTAGTTTACAGAAAGCTTGTAGGCCTGTAGACTTATTTGGAATCCATGATATCTTAATTCACACCTAGGATTCCCACAAAGTATTTTAGGAAATCTGTAACTCAGGCTTGCTGGAATCTGTATTGCTTTAGTGTTTTGTTTGTTTTTGATGCCAAGCTGTAATTTATACAATAAAAAAATTGAGGTTTACTAACTGTTCATAACATTAGTAAACTGTGTCTGATTGTTCAGTCCATCTGATTTTTTTTTTCTAAATCTCCTTTAAGTGTTAAAAAGCAGCTTGGATATAAATAATTTCCTGATAAATATAGAGCTTATGAATCTTGCCAGCCTGACAGTGCTGTAGACTGTTTATCTGCAGATTAGAATCCCAACACTTCTCTGGCTCAATTCCTCTAAAGTACCCAGGCCAATCTTTTACCTTTCCAACAAGTGCACCAATTTGTATGAAAATGTTTGTTGATCTATGATGTAGACCCTTCGTATCCAATTTTCCACTGGTCACTTTTAAGATGAAAACAGACGGGGAAGGGGTATTTATAAAAACTGTCTGTTTATGGATTGATGTGTCCAGGAATGCTGATTAACAGGTGTTGCTTAATTTGAATTTCTTTCAGAGCCATTTCAGACTCAGTGGGTTTGTTACAAATGTGCATACTAGTGAAGAGTATGAGCTGTTCTCTTACCTGATGATGTTTGCAACTATTATTCGTGGTTCTTATTGCTATTACTCAAATATTGTGTTTTTTTGTTATTGATTTGCCTGTGTGAAGGTGCTTTGACTGTGTGTTCAGGAGCTGCTCTTCAGTCCAAGTTGTCTGTCATGTACCAGGCATTCGGATCATGTGGTGCTAAATGAAGTCATCAGCAACTCATTATTCTCTGAGGGAGGCATTCACACAGTTTGTGCAACAGGATTGAATCCATTTTGGCTTTTATCACCAGCTTGAGACCAACCTAAAACCGAGCTATTATACGCTGCCAGTGTCGCATATAATAGCTATGCGCTAAGGCCAAAAAGTTCAGGCCAAAAAGTTCAATTTTGGTCTCATCAGACCAGAGAACCTTTTTCCACATGTTTGCTGTGTCTCCCACATGCCTTTTGGCAAAATCCAAATGGGATTTGATATGGGTTTTTTCAGCACTGGCTTTCTTCTCGCCACTCTTCCATAAAGCCCAGCTTTGTGGAGCGTCCGGGAATAGTTGTCCCATGGACGGTTTCTCCCATCTCAGCTGTGGATCTCTCCAGCTCCTTCAGAGTTACCATTGGCCTCTTGGTTGCTTATCTGACTAATGCCCTCCTTACCTGGTCACTGAGTTTAGGTGGACGGCCTTCTCTAGGCAGTGTCGCGGTTGTGCCATATTCTTTCCATTTTTTAATAATGGATTTAACGGTGCTCCAGGGGGATGTTCAAAGTTTGGGATATTTTTTTATAACCCAACTCTGATTGGTGCTTCTCCAGAACTTTATCCCGGACTTGTTTTGATAGCTCCTTGGTCTTCATGATGCTGTTTGTTTAGATATGCTCTCTAACAAACTCTGGGGCCTTCCAGAAACAGGTGTATTTAATCTGAGATCATGTGACACTTTAATTGCACACAGGTGGACTCCAATCAACTAATTACGTGACTTCTGAAGGCAATTGGTTGCACCAGAGCTTATTTAGGGGTGTCACAGCAAAGGGGGTGAATACTTATGCAATCAAGACTTTTCAGTTTTTTATTTGTAAATAATTTTGAAAAATATGTTGATTTTTTTCCCCACTTTGACATTATGGACTATTTTGTGTAGATCAGTGACAAAAAATCCTAATTAAATCCATTTTAATTCCAGGTTGTAACACTACAAAATGTGGAAAAGTCCAAGGGGGGTGAATACTTATGCAAGGCACTGTATATGTGTGTGTGTCCCTCAGAGGAATGTGTCACTGAAAGAGTGATATGAACAGATATGGAAAACTATTGTCAACCTGTAATTGTTCTCTGCATATCCAGGATGAGGCACTGGCATAAAAAATGTCTCGCTCCTAAAGGGCATTACTGCAGAAAGGTCTGATAAAAACTGACAAATGATAAATGTCGGCACATCTTGCCTTATAAATGTATTGTCTGATTTGTATATCTTATATGCCTGTTCAAGTCAACCTGCCATCAGTAAGCCAGAATAAAGGCATACATTTATGTCTGAGGTTACTGAGACAGTACAGGCTTTTTACATTTACTGTGTGTTTTGGTATGCCACCTGCTAACTGGAGGGAAGATGAAAAAGCACAATTAAATTTCACCTTGAATTCCTTCCAAGATCTTGTAACATTTAATTCCTCAAAACCACCACATAACATATCTATAAAAAATGTACTTGGTACATCTATTCAATAGCACAAGTTAGTTACAGAAAAGAGAACTGTTTCATTTTATTATTACAACACCAGTGATACCAGAAAAAGGTTTTTAGTTCTGATTTGTAAGTTCTGTAGTGCCATCATGTCTTTATCCATGAAGAGGAAAGTGTACCAAGAGTTCTGTGTGTTTTAAATGGGGAATTTCGTATTTCTTTGTGGACATGAATGGAAAGCCAACGTTCTTAATTTGTAAGAAACATGTGGCTGTTGTGAAATAATACAATATTAAGAGGCACTGTGAAGCAAACCATGGCAAGAAATACACAGGAACGGTACGCAGCAATCAATGTTTACTGATGCTTGTAGCATAAGTGATGCTGCTGTTAAGGCAAGCTATGTGATTGCTCACAAAATAGCTGTTTCTTCAAAACCATTTTCTGATGGAGAGTTTTTGAAGAAATGCTGCTGAAGTAGTGTGTCCTGAAAAGTGGCAAGCTTTCTCCATCATGAATATTAACAAATAAAATTCTCAACTAACTGACACACACACCTTAACTAGATATCCTCAGCCCAGTCATTTACTCCAGATGTTGATGCGCTGGTTCAAACAAAGGTCTCAGGTATCAGGAAGCAGCACTATTATTCTTTGTCTTTATCTTTTGGTGAGTGTTAAATCCGGCCCACAGGCCTTATATTTGACACCCCTGCTCTAGTCCTTATTCAAAGCCAGGATTGGTTATCTCAGTGTAGGGCCTGGTACCATCCTACTTGAACTTCTTGGTAATACAACCAAATAACAATATTATTAACTACAAAATTAGATTTACAAAATTAAAGACGGAAAAAAACCCACTGGGTAACAGATCATACAAATGTAGCTGTTTCTATATAAAACATAAATAAAATAGCTGCCCTCTTTATGGAAATGTACTCCAAACAGCCCTGGTGCCACTACTAGTGCAAGCTATCCCAATGTCTAGCTTATCTAATTTCTGCACATCCCACCCGACTGTGTTTGTGGTTTACTAACACATAGTACCACAGGCAGTTAAACAGCTTAAGGAGCTGGCCTTTCTTTTGTTTTCTTTTTCTTTTAATATTTATTATAGTATTGCTGTAGAGGGAATAATACATACTGTACACAGTGGGTCAGTTTAATCTCTTCCAAAGCAGCTCTTTCCCTAAAAGAAAGCTTTAATCTGAACTTAAATATCATTAAAGGAATTGCTTGTATTGTCTGGACTGCTAAAAAAAACAAAACACACAAAAAAGCTAGTTGCCAAGTGAACAAGGCGTGGTGCTTTCCTACAGAAAACTAGAGGGAACGCTGCACACTCGGCTGCTGCATGGTGCTGCACCAGCACAGGGCTGAACCATGCTGTCCTTTTAATTCTCCTCCAGCCTGTCTAGAGAGAGAGAGAGAGAGAGAGAGAGAGAGAGAGAGAGAGAGAGAGAGAGAGAGAGGATACTAACTAGGTCAAATTCCTTCATCAAGCTCTGTTGAGCCAACAAGGAGAGAGGGACACAAAGAGAGAGCTCAGTGTTGCTTTCTGTTCTCCCAGATTGGTGAATCTGAAAACAATAAGGATCTGGTTCTAGAGATAAATAAAATATTTATTTTTTCCCAGTGTCCACACAGATAAAACTTCCACATATCAGTTCTGCTGACTACAGCAACACATGCTGAGCTGAGCACATCCCACACTGGTCCCCACCCTTCTGGAATTGTGTACTAAAGTTTTCCAAAGGAGAAAAGGGAATGAACTTTATCTCTCCAATTATTATTCTAAGCTTCCTTCTGGTTCTGAATGTTTAAAACAGGGTGATGTGTTTCCAACACTTATTTTTTTCAACAAATCTGTTGCTTCATGACACTATATCCATGGTTTTATGCTGTAGCGGGAAAGAATATTAGATTTACTGTATCGCTGTCTGTGTGTCAGTTGTCAAATGAAGCAAGACTGAAAGAAGCATTAACACAGGTTAATTCACGATGCCTAAAACTCAGTATGCTAGCCAGATACTGTAGGAATGTCACTGTCAAATAAATGATGGCTTAGTATAGCTAGAATTATTAGGAAATAAAAAGGGGATTTTACTTGGAACTGAATCTCAATTCCATTGACAACAAAAGTGAAACTATCACTTTCTCACTCTGAAAACAATATTATTGTGACAGATTGAAAATTCTAAAGCTGATTTACTGAATGACTGTACTTAGGTTTGTGGAGATTAAACTGTTAAATATTCTGCACTTTGTTTACAAACTTTGTATGCGATGTAAAAAATCTAAAGACAATAATAATAAATCACCCCCCTTTCTTTCTAAAACAGAATATCAACAGTGCCAAGGCAGGAACGACAAGGAAGTGCTATTATCGTCTAACTTATAGTTCAGTTTGTCGGTCTCAGACAGCAGTACTTTACACAGCTTTAATATTTAAAATAAACATTATTATGTAGTATTTGTTTTTGTATTTCAGTGACTGATTTAGTAAGCTTGCCAGAAAAAGCCTCTTTGCCTCAGTTGTCAATAACTCAACACGCTAGCTGAGTTAAAAAAAAAAAGTTATCCTCATTAACATATTCTGCGAAAAACATTCAACATTCAGTAAACACGGTTTACAATTTTAGTCATCGATATTTCATACAGCAATGTAGTGTATACCCTGGCTGATAACATTTTCGTAACGTTTTGCAAGCTGGGTCTCAGAGGGACAGAATTCAATTAAATCCTTTAATCCTGAGGCCAGACTTGGTTGCCTATCCAGGGAGTATGTTTTAATTCCTGGTTGATTAAAATAAATAAATAAATAAAATCACCATGGCTGCCTGGTGAGAGAACTTTCCATTTCCCTTCTGGTCCTGGCCTGGCCACAGCCGTTGTCTTGTTTACAGGGATGAGGCCTGCAGTTGTGGATATATTCCAAAAGAGAACCCATTTACAGGAATGCTGATGTGAGTTTGTTAAATCAACTGAACAAATGGACTAACTTGTTTCATGCTAGGATGAGAGGCTCGTCTAGCAGCTCATTTTACTGACCACATTTTTTAAAGGTGTAAAATCTAAATTCTTTGAAAAAGGAAATTTGTTGACTGCTATTGAGAGTTATTATATATACTACAGTTATTCAAAATTAGGTCATCCCTGAATCAAAGTCACACCCATATTTTCAAGAGCAAAACAGAAAGGAAGACAAAAGACCCTGAATCAAGTTTCATTCAACTCTTAATAAAAACACTATTATTACTGTTAAGGTGACTCTGTGAAATACAATACAATATACAAATCAGTAGAGGTTTTAGCAGAAGCATCAGCATAGTAATTAATAACAAAAAACAGGACATTACTGCTATTCACCAGAGTACCAGTCTTTGTAGTTTAGCTTTCAAATAGGAAAGGGTGAACAAAAGTTCTTATTATTAGGGATGTGATGGCAGTTGTTGTTGGTTTTATATACAAATCTATGACTCAAGGTTATGACTTTTAAAAGCAAACCCAATACACCTGCTCCAGGCATTCTAAAGATGATTGTGCCATTTCTGTGGTGGTGGCTGGCGAACTATGTGAATGTTAGAACCCCGGAAGAAACAACACCTACAAAATTTAAATAAAACCCTGATTCAAACTCTCCCTCGAATTCAAGTCGCTCCCTCTAAATTGCTACTTTCATTGATGTTGAAAAAGTGCAACCTGGATAAAAAATAAAAAACACTGTATGTTATAAATAAATAAATAAATAAATAAATAAATAAATGCTTATTGAGGTTAAAATGCAATGCTGGGAATATATAAAAGACAGATGGATTAACCACCAGTTTATACAAATTCCCAAAGGACTTCCATTCATGAATACTATCAGCCTTTTCACTAGTGTGAAAGAGAAGTGTGAAAAAAAGACTGGATTAATAGGCATACAAAAGCAGCATGGAATAAAAAAGCAGCTGTCCATCTCTCTCGCTCAGCGCTCAGGTTAAAGTATAATGCCTCCATTAATGCCTTTCCACAGCATTAATAAAAGTATCAGCTGTTTCGATATGGCTATACAACATTTTACAATCCAATTTTTTCTTCCTCCTTTTAGGACTGCCAAGTAGTTTCATAATGGCTCTTGTGGGAAAACTCCCAGCAGCTGCTGCCTAGTTCCTTAATCCTCATATTGCTTTATGCTATTCAACAAGGCCAAGCCTTTTCTTGGGGACTCCAGTCCTTTCTGCCACTCTAGCAATCCTATCTGGGCTCTATTCTTTGACTCAGGCTGTGAGCTCAATTAATGACCTGATTCACAAGCACACACATACACCAACTGGCAGCTGCAGGAAG
The DNA here is from genome assembly GCF_902713425.1 of Acipenser ruthenus. Classification (NCBI taxonomy): domain Eukaryota; kingdom Metazoa; phylum Chordata; class Actinopteri; order Acipenseriformes; family Acipenseridae; genus Acipenser; species Acipenser ruthenus. The sequence goes on along the minus strand of NC_081192.1, from coordinate 13,757,796 downwards.
GGGGTTTAAGCAGCAGACCATCTTTTAAACACTTTACAAAGTGTTTAAAAGTCCCTTGTATTGCAAATGGGATGGGAAGTGAATTTGACATATATAGATTCAATCAAATAATACTGCACTGCTTTATTGTTTTTTTCTGCTTTAAGGTGCTTTTGAACCAACTTCTGGAGGACCCCCCCCCCCCCAAAAAAAAAAAAAAACTTGATTTCAAACACATGTGTTATAAAAGTTTGATTGAAATGTATAATTTTCCCTGCATTGTTGCATTAAATCTTTATGACTGAATCATTCAGTGTTTCTTTTTTTAATACAACCTCTTTCCCTCCTGGATTTATGACCAGTCAATACGAGCCCTGTGCAGCGTCCAAGTAACATTGTAACTTAGCTGACTGAGATCATTCTCCTACAGGGCATCCTCTGTCTTTGTTAATAAACTTGAAGCTTGAGTCATGCATTCTTTGTCAAATCTTCCTCTAAGATCTCACTCTCACCCAGCAGTGATGTGGTCACAGATTAAGACTGGTCTAGTTCATGGAGGCTCTGATGACACTGACACAATTCAGTCAAAGTGAAAGAGAAGCAAAGCAGAACATCAAAAAGGTAAATAAATCTGTAAATTAGAGATTCAAAATGACAATAAAGGCACTGTTTACTGGTAACTAATTGTAATAAATCCTTCCCGGCACGGTCCTCTATCAGACACAATGCTCTCGAATCAGAGTTTGAGTGCTTAAGGCTGAATTACAGTGTTGGATTAAATGTCTGTCTTTGTACCCCCTTAGCTTGTCCTGACCCAAATAAGCAAGCATTGCTGATATGTATACTGTTTGGATCAAGGCATCAACAGCAGTAGCTTAACAGGACACATGCACAAAAGAGTTGAAGCTGAATCAACACTTACATCTGCCCTAAATGTAAACCCATGTGTCCCAGTGTACAAAGTGTAAAAATAATACTTGGAACTTTCACTCAGCAATTAAATATCACTCAGTTTGTACATTTTAAAAGTATGTTTGGCAAGTTAGTTTTCTGTTTAAGCAATAAAAGACACATAACCTTATTGCATGTTAATTAGAATATATATATATATATATATATATATATATATATATATATATATATATATATATATATAGTAAATATGGACTGGAGAGGAGGCTCATAGTGGAAACTATGGCCTCTGAGGGCAGAACTATAGTTACCAACAGGGGACTATAATGCCTGAAGCCACAGGGGTCTTTAATTTCCCACTATGAGCCAAGGTCTGCAGTCCATGTTTGTTTCATTCAAGAAAGAAAGTGAGGAAAATGTTTTTGAAGTCCAAAGCGTACAGTTCTTTTAAATCGCTGTCCAGGTTTGTCTGCCATTTTGCTTTGTTGTGTGAAGAGAGGAAGTCTGGCATCGTGAAGACGTAATTTGAGGAAGTTTGTAAAATAAACTATACACCATAAGCAGTGTCACGTGGCAATAGTTGGATCTACTTTTGGTCATGTGGTGAGGTTTTAACCAATCACATGCCAGAATTTCTAAGGATCAGTTCTCGATATTATCCGAATCCATTTTCAGGATTTGATTCCTCTTCGAATCCCTTTTTTCTAAAATTGAACGTCTCAGTTGTAGCGGAGCCACTCAACTTGACTGGCTAGACCAGTGGTTTTCAACCTGTGGTACGCGTACCTTTACTGGTATGCGACAGGCTTGCCACTGGTACGCGCCGACAGTTCTTAATGACGATATGATTCCTCAAAACACAATGCTCTGTCAATCGCACTATCCTGTATCAATCTGTTTGTTCCACTGAAGCACAGAGAAATGAGAAATTATAATGCCGAGCTCCAGACTGCGATTAAAATGGTTAGAAATGCAAGAACAACAACAACAACAACAAAAAACATTGACAACTTTTTCAGGGGTTAGGCACAAAAATGCTGCATCTCCCTTTAAAGTGTCAATATTTACGAATGCGAGATGATGTCGGTCTGATATATATATATATATATATATATATATATATATATATATATATAAACACAATAAAAGTCTCTACGGCAATGCAAGCATTCAAATTTCTTTCATCCAAACTATATTTAATTGGCTTACCAAACGAAATTCATCATTTTGCTTCAAAGAGGTTTAAATACTTGACTCCAGCTCATTTATATTCTTCATCAAAATCTCTTTATTGATTTAAAAAAAGGACACAGTAAAACAAACAATGCGTTTCGACACTAACGTGTCTTCATCTGGTATATTAACACCAGCAGAATACATGAACCCCAGTTTCTTGCAACAGTTGTGATGGTGACCAAACATGTGAGTACTGTTGTGTAAAAAAAGTAGCTTAAAATGAACAGTTGTTTAGGAAATGTAGAACAAGAACAGCAACAAATAAAATACACTTAAGGTTTGTGTCTTGCACACGTGCCATTAACAAAATGCCCTGAAAACGTAACGTAATTAATGAGGGGCTGTAATGCAGCAAAAAGAGCAAGAATTAAACAAACAAGGATGTGAAAAGGTTACCGTACCAAGCTGAAAAAAGCTGTCTTTGTGAACTCCAATAAACCAATGTTATCTTTCACCAGTCAAATCGTAGAGTGCCTAAATTAAGTTTTGAGTCAACACAAATAGATTTTTTTCGTCTCTTGCGTCTTGCATCCCAGTAGATTTTATTACATTGTTTAACGTCAGGAGTTTAAGTGATTTAATTGCACAAGAGCTTTGTACTAAAGCAGGGTCAGCTGTTGAACAAAGTTTATTTCTCAAACTGACCATTTAAAAAATGTGAAAGCAAAACACACAGAAATGCGTGCAGTCAGAAATGCGCGCATTAGTTCGTAGTGCTTTAGGGGCAAAAACAGTGTAATTTCCAGGAATCGGGTAACCTGGTTCCTAGAAGGCCTAGAACCGACTCCGAATTCTTCTACCCAATGTCATGCTTAGTTCATATACTGTATATATATATATATATATATATATATATATATATATATATATATATATATATATATAGTTATGTGGTTAAACTATTTCTGAAACAGGTTGATTATACCTCCTGCACTCAGGATTCAGATCAAACTATTCACTTTTAGTTAAGATATTAAATAAATCTGGCATGTGTAGCTACAGTGTTCAAGTCAGACAGATTCACCAGTATTTCATTTCTTACCTTCTTAATATTCTAGTATGTGTGTTCTCTAATATTATATATTGCTGTTTCTGCCTAGAACATTATTGATATTGCTTACTAACTATTCCAGCACTAAAAGCTACATTTCTGAAACGAGGGGATTTGAAAAATGACCACTGAGGACTTTTAACTAATTTCTTTCAGCACTGAAACTATGGTTATGCATATAGACTGTCTATTTAGTAACTCATGTTGCAGAGGGGACAGAAATTACAGTTGCACAGCCCTAGTGGGCATGGGTAAAACCACTTCACTTTCAGCTTTTAGAAATTGTTAAAAAGGGGCATTCAGCTTTTAGAAGTCGTTAAAGGGGGCATTTTTTGCTGGAATAGTTAGTAAGCATGAGAAATAATGATAGAAGCCGAAATAATAATAGAGAACGATACAGAACAAACATTATAGGATAGTAAGCATTTAACATAATTGTAGCTAACAAAATGTTTCCATAAAATTGCTTCGCCATGCACATTTGCAGTTTTGAAAGAGACACATTATAGCAAACATGTATTTTATTACAAAACTTGGTCAAAGAAAACTGTTTGCAAGCCATTCTTATTTTAAAATTTAAATACATGTGTGTTTCTTTTAAAACTGCATATTTGAGACATGCAGTAGGTAGCTAGTGGAAGTGCAACATGGCTATGATTTATGGAATTATTTTGTGACCTACAATTCCTTTAAGAAATCCAGCCTGTCTGGCTGTTAAAACAGATACCAACCATTTTCAACCTGCTGAATGTGTACAGTATGTTTCTGCTTGGTTTCTTCCTACATCATCCTCCACAATGATGGCCACCACCTGGGCTCCATCAGTCAAGACAAACATTGCTTCCAGTAGAAGGATGTCAGAAGGCCCCACTTACCTCTTTCATCCTGTCCAGCTCGTTGTGCAGGGCCTGTTCGGATATCTCCACCTCGATGATCTTCTGTCGGAGGAGCTCATTATCATCCTCTGCTTTGCTACGCTTCTCCTCCACACTTTCCAGCTCACGGTGCAACCTGACGGAGACGTCTTTGGCTACCTGATCACAGAAACACAAATGGATGATTAGGAAAGATCCCATTTTGTTTCAGCCATGTCCTTGTTTCGGCCCTGTCCTCCAAGATCATCCCAATTGCTGTTCCACACGACTCCCAGCTAGGGTTCCAGTTAGATGTTATGTTGATGCTTTTTGTGCATCACCCCCTCCGCCAGGATTTGAAGGAAAATATTCTTTCAAAAATAAAGAATTACTCACCAACCATGATTAAAGAACTCTCCATTCATTTCTCCAAACACATTTGTACTTCTTACAGAGTATCCTGCCCTCCTGCCCCCACCCCCCAGTTTTAGTCGATTTTAGTTCCAAACATGACTGATCTTATTAACGTCTATCATTAAAATGGTTGTATCTAACAAAACAATTCCATACATCTTACCCATTAGCTACATATGTCTTAAATATGCAGTTTTTAACCCTTCCTCAGTGGCAAGGGGCTTACAAACAGAGATTTCTTTAACCTAGTGTAGTACCAGATGTCAGGGTTTTAAATGAAAATACATGTTTGCTAAAACGTGTTTCTTTCAAAACTGCACATTTGAGACCTATATAATGAATGGATGTGCATGGCAGAATAAATACATTTTGTTAGCTAAAATTACTTCAACTTCTGAATTCGGCAAACTTTTTTTTTTTTTTTTTAAGGTTAAACAGTGTAGAGAAAAACAAGCCTATTTCCATAGTAACCCTGGTTACAGTGAGTTTCAGAGGTCAATCAGAGCTTTGATATGCACCATAGACAAACTAGGTCAAAATAAATGTCATTCAATCACTATCTCAAAGTTATGAAACATGAATTTGCCCTCTTCAGTGGTGAGACTACTTAACAAAATGCTAGATGAGATCAATAAAATGCCAAATAAAAAATAACTGTAAAGAAAAAACGAATAAAGGTAAAATATACATAGTTTTAGATTACCCCCAAACACAGATATAGTAATTAATAAAAATAATTCCAACTGATAAGAAAGAATTCCAGTGTTTCCGTGCATGTTTCCTGTAAAACCTGAACACCACAAATTACCTTCAAGTCCTGCTCCAAATTTCTGACAAGCTCCCCATCTACTAGGCCGGTCTGTGCCACCTTCAAGCTCTTTTGCTCAGCTTTCCTGAGGCGGTACTGCAGGATCCGACAGTTCTTGTTGGCACGGTCCAGCTCCCGTCGGAGCTCCTGCAACTGGTAAACATCCTCCTCCAGGTAGCTGTCCCGCATCTCCTCCATCTCGGCTCGCAGCTCATCCACTTCATCCTGAACAAGACAATTTATTCACACGACTCCAACTAAACTGAAAGAGGGCCTTTCGCACTTATTGACAGTGCGAGTTAGAACAACAGCAGGCTACTGTAGATACTAGGGTTGGAACAATAATCGATCATATTAATAATCATGATCATTTTTTTGCAGCGATAATACGCATCATACACATGGGAGGGGTCATACGCAAAAAACACGCATTATCATATAACAGACATATCCCCCCAACTCAACACCACACGACCATCATGACAGTAAAAACAGACATAATGAAGCGTTCTTACCTTTGTATAAGTTATTGATCAGCAGATGTGTGAGCCACACGAACAGCACAGCGTGTGGTTTTCACCCACTACTCTGAAGAATAAATGATTTTTTTTTTTCTATGGGTAAATATCGGGACTTTCTTCGTATGCATCGGGACACGGGACATTTGCTAGGAAATCTGGACTGCCCTGACCATATAGGGACTGGCATGTATGACAATATGTTTTTAACTTTACCCCATGGTTTCATTTTGAAAATAATTTGTACACTGGCAAAGCACGACTGGTTTTCTAACATAAAAACACAAATACTGTTGTTTTTAAAATAACCGCTAGCTCACTGTAAAATTACTGTAGAAAAGTGGAATTTTTGACTATTAAACATTTTGACACAGGATAATTTTTTTTTACGTAAATTGAATGTAATTGAAAAAAGAAAACAACAAAAAAACACAACCATATGGCACACGTGTAATATAGCCTGAACAACTGTGTTGCTTCTGTTGCTTCTTTATTTTAAACTACAGTAAAGACATGAGTACGGGTGCTCAGCGCCCTCGTATATACAGTTGTAGTCAAAAGTTTACATGGAAATTTATAATTTCTAGAAATTTCTCGAAAACAAAGAATTTTAGGAAACATCTTTTGTAGCAAGTTTTGCTTTTGTGGAGGAGGAAAAAAAGTTACAAGAAATAGATGTCTACAATTATTTATTTCAGCAATATTTTAGCAAAACTCAAAAAATGCTAATTCAAAAGTATTCATATCCTTTGATGCTATAACATTATTGTCTACAAGGTGCTAGAAATTTCAATAATGATAATGCAGAACCTAATTCTAGAAAAGTCTAGAAAATGCTGGATTGTTGGTGAACATTCTTACAGAGTATAAAAGGGTTAGGCATAGGATGATTGTTGTCATTACCAGTAAGTCAGTATGGGGAAAAAGTAATGAGCTATCTGAAGACCTTAGGCAGAAAATTATTTATTGACATAAAGCTGGATAAGGATGATTTCCAACCATTTGAGTATCCCAATTTCAACTACTGTTTCTATTATCAAGAAGTAGACTCATGGTACTGTCACAACACTCCTTCGATCTGGAAGACAGAAGGTTCTTTCACCAATAACAAGTAGAAGAATTGTGAGGAAGGTTAATAACAATCTGAGATTGACTGCCAAAGATATTCAAAGTGAATTGGCTACAAGTGGGACTGGGGTTTCCATTTCAACCATAGGTCGAGTACTGCATGGTGAAGGTCTCAATGGTCGCAGTCCAAGGAAAAAGCCACTCTTAGGAAAACGTCACAAGGACAATTGCTTTAAGTTTGCAAAACAGCATTTGAATGATGGATATGACTTCTGGTCAAAGATTTTGTGGTATGAAACAAAAATCGAGCTATCTGGTCATGCTGACAGTCGTTACGTTTGGAAAAAGTCTGGTGAGGCGTACAAAGAAAAGAACACCATACCTACTGTCAAGCATGGAGGTGGTAATATCCTTCTATGGGGCTGTTTTTCCTCTAATGGCACAGGAAATTTAGTTCCAATGGTAAAATGTATTCCATAGCATACTATGAAATCACATTGGCCAATCATCTGATACCCTCCGCTACAAAACTTGGTTTAAAGCGCAACTAGACGTTCCAACACAACAACGATCCACAGCAAACATCAAAATCTACTTCAGAATGCTTAAAGAAGAAGAAAAAAATCAAGGTTCTAGAATGGCCTAGTCAAAGTCCCAATCTAAATCAGAATCTTTGGCATGAGTTGAAGAAAGCTGTGCACATAGAAGTCCTTGGAATTTGAATGAACTGGAATAATTTTGCATTGAAGAATGGTCAAAAATCACTAAAGAATCATGCCAAAAGCTCATTGACAAATATCCTAATCGTTTAAAATAGGTTATTATTGCTGAAGGTGCCTCAGCTAGCTATTAATTTCATTTTCCTTGTCAGGGTATGAAACTTTTGAATTAGCATTTTTGGAGTTAGGGGATTTTAAATTCGGCAAAAGTATACAGAGGGTGTGTCAGCATAGATTCCTGCAGGGTACCTCCTGTTTTAGTGGGACCAGTGCTGGGTCATTTATACTGTAGTTATAGGCAATGTTTTATTAGCTGTTTTTTCCCACAGTGTTTTATTTTGCATTTTTGTATCTCTTTGTTTACAATCCAAACTGTGTGTTCGCAGCCACGTGCTGTACCATTGCTGGTTCAGTCACATGATTTTGTTCTGCTCGACCCCGCACAAGGCGTTACTATTGTTGGAAGTTCCTAGTTGCTGCTACCTGCAACTACAATTACAAATCTTAATCTATTGTAAATAAATCTTGGGCGTTGGAAAGTCAATTCCTGCGTTTCTCCCATCTGTCAGTGAATACCCACAACCCCCTTTCACAGTAACACATACAGCTTCCGAGAAAGACAACACCACTTCCCATACCTATTGTGACAACTCGATGCTCAGGTAAATTATTCAATTTTATGTCTGGTCTAGTGATGGAGAGTTTTTCTAAAATAATATTCATCCATTCTCAACAAGATCTACTGTAAAGTGTGGACTATAGCCAACACACCATGCCAACATATTATTTGTAAACACCCTGCTTTTCTGTACATATGGTGTTTATCATATAACAGCTTGCTCCTGAACAGTTTGCTGCCTCTGTGTACTTCAGCATATGTGTCCTTTAACAAAAGTTTCCAAATACCAAAAAACAAAAATTATTGAAAAAAATGAGAGCCATTTGTTTAGTTTTCTGTTTTGTAAACCAACCCTGTTTTATTAAAGAGACTTCAATCGTCTTTTATGCCAGAGGCTGTTTATAAATAATAGTGAAATGTTGTTAATATCAATGTCTCCAGCAGCATGAGCCCAGCAGAAATTCCAGAGCCCTGTGAATTAAGGCTAACTGTATGTTGTCTCCAAAAACATAATGGCTTTGAAAAAACACCAGACACTGGAGGCCTGAACTCAGAAGAGATACAGAACATCCTGTACTTTCTCATTTGATTAATTTCTAAGACAGCCATTATCATTATCATTGTAGTTTTTGTCCTGACATTCATATAAAATTTCTTGAGATTAATTAAAAATAGTGAGTGCGGTTTGGCCCGTTTGTTTTTGGTTACATAAGGCCGGGCCAGTGTCGGGGGAGGGGATGTGTGAAATAATTAACCCAGCTTTTGAGTATTTTGTTTTAGAATATCAATAAATGTGTAGCTCTGAGTATACATTGAAGTAAATGTCATCCACATTCAGTCAATAAAACCCAATTTATTTCCAATTTATGGTGCAGGTATTTTATAATGGAAGTTGTTTGTAAGCCATTTCACTGCACCATTTGTTTTATTTCAGAATGTGTTTGTTAGTTAGTTTGTTTTGTAACCTCTTTTCTCAATCAAGGATTGCATAGCTACTCAGGATTGCACAGAATACACAATGCGAAAATCTATTGTGGACTAATGTCAATGTGAGCTTTTGTCATTCGTTAATGGATTATGAAAGTACATTCCATTTGATCTGTTTAACCTGCCGGAGACAAAACCGAACCAGGTAACTACAGACCAATAAGCCTGACTTCTATTATATGTAAACTTATGGAAAATATAATAAGATTCAAAATGGAAAGTTACATATATGGTAACAATATCCTGGGAGACAGCCAGCATGGTTTTAGGAAAGGGAGATCGTGTCTAACTAAACTACTTGACTTTTTTGAGGATGCAACATTGAAAATGGATAACTGCAAAGCATACGACATGGTTTATTTAGATTTCCAGAAAGCTTTTGACAAAGTCCCGCACAAAAGATTAATTCTCAAACTGAACGCAGTAGGGATTCAAGGAAATGCATGCACATGGATTAGGGAGTGGTTAACAGGTAGAAAACAGAAAGTACTGATTAGAGGAGAAACCTCAAAATGGAGTGAGGTAACCAGTGGTGTACCACAGGGATCAGTATTAGGTCCTCTGCTATTCCTAATCTACATTAATGATTTAGATTCTGGTATAGTAAGCAAACTCGTTAAATTTGCAGACGACACAAAAATAGGAGGAGTGGCAAACACTGTTGAAGCAGCAAAGATCATTCAAAATGATCTAGACAGCATTCAGAATTGGGCAGACACATGGCAAATGGAATTTAATAGAGAAAAGTGTAAAATATTGCATGCGGGCAATAAAAATGTGCATTATAAATATCATTTGGCAGATACTGAAATTGAAGAAGGAATCTATGAAAAAGACCTAGGAGTTTATGTTGAATCAGAAATGTTTTCATCAAGACAATGTCGGGAAGCTATAAAAAAAGGCTAACAAGATGCTCGGATATATTGTGAGAAGTGTTGAATTTAAATCAAGGGGAGTAATGTTAAAACTCTACAATGCATTAGTAAGACCTCACCTAGAATATTGTGTTCAGTTCTGGTCACCTCATTACAAAAAGGATATTGCTGCTCTAGAAAGAGTGCAAAGAAGAGCAACCAGAATTATCCCGGGTTTAAAAGGCATGTCGTATGCAGACAGGCTAAAAGAATTGAATCTATTCAGTCTTGAACAAAGAAGACTATGCGGCGATCTGATTCAAACATTCCAAATCGTAAAAGGTATAGACCATGTCAACCCAGGGGACTTCTTTGACCTGAAAAAAGAAACAAGGACCAGGGGTCACAAATGGAGATTAGATAAAGGGACATTCAGAACAGAAAATAGGAGGCACTTTTTTACACAGAGAATTGTTTAGGGTCTGGAACCAACTCCCCTGTAATGTTGTTGAAGCTGACACCCTGGGATCCTTCAAGAAGCTGCTTGATGAGATTCTGGGATCAATAAGCTACTAACAACCAAACGAGCAAGATGGGCTGAATAGCCTCCTCTCATTTGTAAACTTTCTTATGTTCTTATGTTCTTATGTTGTTATTAAGGTCATCTCTATAACCCATTACACTACCCACTACAAGTATTGATTGGGACAACTCATTTTTAATACTTTTTGAGGGTGGTATACATAGACCCAAAACCTGACTAAGCAGCCATAATATATTTCTTAATGCACACCATTCAATGAATAAATGCATGAGGGTGGAGGGTCTTACTTAATGTCAGTAATTTATCTGTTGTTAACAGTAGGCCCCTATGGGATTTTGAATGCCAATTGAAATTCCAAGTTTAGTCACACTATCAATGATCTACTTCTTTTTTTTTAAAATTTAGAGTGACCAATTATTATTTTTTTATTTATTTTCCCCCAATTTGGAATGTTTTTTCTCCTCACCGCAGCGGGTTCCCACACAGCACAGATGTTCTGAGGGCGTGTGAGCATCCTCCGATCTCACAAGCCTAAAGCCAGAATCGCTTTGACGCTGAGCAATCCAGAGCAGAGGTGGACGGGCTACTGATCTCGAAGAACAGAGATCAGCTCTGCTTTTCATCCACTCGGAATATACTTGGTGTCTGGCCAGTAGGATTCGCTGTTGTGTGATGAGGAGAAATGATCCCTGCCGGTTTCAACCCCCTTGGGGTCCCCAGCAAAGGCGCCATCCAAGCTGTGTGACTCATCCTTCAATGATCTACTTCTACTATAGACTTGCACTAAGTGTCTAAGTGTCACATTTTCATGTTGTAATTCAAATCTCATAAAAGGCTGTAATATTTATTTCATTTAATATGACACATGTGAGGTGTGGTATTACCAGACTCATGTTTTACAGTCACAACTAGACAATAATTCATGTTAATTTGCTGATCCTAATGACCCTCTCAGCTTTTCCATAAAAACAAAATAAATAAAAATGTCTTAAAAGCAGCAGGAGTTTTTCCATAAATGTAGTTAGACACCAACAACATAAACTGTAAACACACTATTCTAGTAAGAATCAACTAAACTGAAAAGGGTTTTTTTTTGCATTCTGTTGCTGTTTCAAACCTACATGGTATGTACTTTAGTGTTTTTATAACCAGAACTAAATTACTGTAGTTTCCTACTGAAAAGTTTACCACAGTAAATATACACTGTAATTAGCAGTGTTCCTATGCGTTTACAATGGTTATACTATGCATTTACAATAGTTTCCAATGGTTTCCCATGTTTGCTTAATATAGTTTAATATACCCCTCTTGTGCTTTACAATGCTTACCTATGCTTCACCTATGCATGGGTTTCACTAGTGTTTTTTTTTTTCATAGCGACCCCTAGAACTGTTGCCCTCGCCTCTGCTTTTAACCATCATTAAAAAAAAACAGCTGAATGTTTTTGCAGATCCTTAATGTTACTCATAAGTATCCGTCCAATTGTGTTTCTATTTTAAAAACTCAACTACAGCAACCAACAGACCACGGAAATAAGCAAATCTAATGAGTTAAAAATAATGTATTCAGTCCCATTATTCATTCAATTTTATTTCTGCTAAATGTTAAGGAAACAAATGGTACTTTGCAGGATCAAGGAAAATGCAATGTAGTGATTGAAGATCCCTGTCATAAATCTCAAAACCCATACTGGCTGCTTAAAGGAGTGTAAATCAGTGCTTTAATATCTATTTACTTACATTTAATTGGAATACTTAACATTGTTATTATTAATCCCCTTTTTATTGTGTTGAGAATCTTTTGTTTTTTCACTTTTTACATGAATTCAGGATTTGAAAATATTCTAAATGCAGGGCCATGGATATGCTGAGGTATCCTGATACCTGTGCAAGTGATCACATGATCTGATTGCTGATTTCAGCTTACACTTGACGTTACTAGGTACTACGAAGCAGCAGCAAAAATAGTGTTGCAAATATTTTCATATCCGCCCAAAAAAGAAAGGAAACAACAAGCAAATAACCAAACGATATTGAGCACAAAAAGGGGGGCAGTGACCATTTTGCCTGTGCTAATTAGATGCAATTATCACTTCTTTAAAGATATCATGTGAAGTCAAAAGTTTTAAGCAAAATTATTCTGTGGTATACTTGAACAAATATGTTAAAACGAATCTTGAGATAGTTTAAAAAACGACAGTGTTGACAGTGTAAGTATAGTCCTACACAGGGATGAAGTTCACAATAAAAAAGTGCAGGTACTCATATGCACAGCTGGGTGTAAACATTTTAAAAATGGAGACAATTTGAGTGCCAATGAATAAATACTTTTAAAATGTATACATATCGGTACACGATATATTTATGAATACAAAATAAGCCTTAAAAAAGAACTGATCAATTATAACTAATTCACCATAGACAAGGAAGCTGAAAATACTGGGAGCTTTGTATCCTCTCTATCTGCTGAATCACTCAGTCATGTACTGTAAAATAACATTTCAGTTAAACCTTAAATGACAAGCATTAAGAAATATTACACTATGTGGTAACTGCTGTAGAGAGAGAGTTTTGTTTCAAGATATCCTAAAAAAGGGATTATGTTATAAAAATGGTATTAAAAAAACAACTGTGCTATGGAAAAAAAATGATCTAAGTGAAACAATGCACAATAGGGGCTGACATACCCCTAATTTTTTGATGTAACAGGCACTACTACTACTAATGATGTACTTGACTTGGCCATTTTAATCCCCACACTTTCCAGACCCTGGGTACTCATCTGCAACCGGGCCTGGCCATGCTTCAGTAATAGCCTTGGATTATAACATGTTTCTTTTATGTATTTTTTACTTATTACTTATCCTACAATACTATATTCTGTGTGTTTCTCTGTTGTGTTTCTGCGTAGATTAATTACCATGATTTATTCCATAAAAAGATTTTCCAGGCAGAAACATTATAAAAGTAGACTTAAAAAAAAAAAAAAAAAATATATATATATATATATATATATATATATATATATATATATATATATATATATATATATCCCTGGTATTATGGTTTCTGTACAATAAACAAAGTGGCAAAAGACACATTTTCATAAAGTAATGTCATTACTGTGGTTTACTTCTGCCTGTTTTTTTTTAGATGTACATGCAAGTGAAAACTCTTCAAAATGTTTTAGAGAAGGAGGCATTGTACAAATAAAAAACACCTCACCATTTTGTTTTTTGTTTATTACAGTCCTTACAACAGAAAATACTAGGATCACAACAAAACAAAATGTTGATCACTATACTTAACATGTACATTGCAAGTTGGGCCCGTGTTTGAAAAGCGTGAAGCACACCTACATCTGTATCCTGATTTTTCGCTTACCAAAATCTGAAGCAGCACTTTGTTGATCCTGTTTTTTTAATGTTAATCCCTACTGTCCCACACATCACTTGCCATTTTAGAAACTTTCATGCAAATTCTGTCAATGTGGTAAATCGGTGCAAGGCAAAACGCGTTATGATAATTATTTCTAATATTTAACAACTATGTAATTTATGGCAAACACTGATGTGGATTTTTACCTTCAAATTCATGTGCAACAATGGTCATTCGAATATTCAGATAGTTTATCTGCCACACTAAAGAAAATACTTATTACTTCACAATGATAATTACTCCACACTGCTGTTTTCACGTTGCACTGCTAAGGTCTTCTCTCATTGATCAACGAATGAGCACTGACACAAAGTGAAATGGGCGGAGATTTGTGACTCATGCCAAAATGAAATCTAATCAAAATGAAAGCTCGGCCAATCAGCATGCAGTGATTATACTGACGTTAATGGTGGCCAATAGCAGCTAGAAACAGAAGCAGTATGAGGAAACAGAATGCAAGCAGCACAAACTGTGCTGAATGAAAGCGCATTTGAGAAACGTTGTGCTAGTGGACTGTGTGAGTGGATGGAATGCATCTGCATTGGATGAAAAACAGATTCAATAAGTCCCGGTACCCAGTACTGGCATCAAAATAAGTCCCGGTACAGAGTACCGGTGTGTACCGGCAGAATTTCACCCCTGGTCCTACAGGAAGGAAAGTGCTCTTTTCTACTGCAACTGTACAACAAACAAAACTGCAGACCAAGGCAAATCTATGGAAGAATAATGAAGCTGAAATGCTGTCAGGGATGTAAATAGTCTGGCAGTCAGCTGCTCACAGTTGCACTTAAAGAATCTATAGAAAACAGTAGGAGGAAGCTATTGTGTGCCACATGATACAAACAATCAAGATCAATTGCCTTTCAGGCAATGTAAATAGCTGAGACACAGCTGGCGAGCAGGGCGCACAGCTATTGTCTTCTTAGCTGCATCTGCTAGCAGTGGACCATTTTCATGTCTTCAGGGAGCTGGTCATTCTAACAACTGTAATTGCATTGTTTGATGTTTCTGCTTTATTTATTAGTACTTCTTTGACAAAGAAAAACAACAACCAACTCGTTTATGTCTTTCTTAGGTGAGTCTGAACCATCACTCATTTAAAATAGGGTATTGTGCTTTGGTGGCACTGGGAGGACACTATTAAACATCAACCAATCCTCACTATATAGCTTTAAAAAAAAAAAAAAAAAAAAAAAAAAAAAAAAAAGTAGATTTTTAAATATTACAGAGAAGTTTAAAATCCCAATTTACAATCCCAATTATTTAATTATGTTATCTATTTGTTTATTGATGTATTTGTTTGCTTTTTTAACATACCATCTTTTCTATCATTCACTTGGAAAATATTATATTGAATAATATATATATATATATACTGTATATATATATATATATATATATATATATATATATATATATATATATATATATTATATATATATATATATATATATATATATAAAGTGTGCACTGAATTTAAGTTTTATTTAGGGTACCTTAAGAAAGAAAGTATATATTTGATGATGTGTTGACGACTGTTGAGCATTGAGATGAATCTGAACAGCAGACAGCAGTGTTACTACTACTGTACCCCCTCAGTGCTTTCAAAACATTACGCGTCCCTTCCTGTGCCACCTTCCCTAGGGAATGGCGCAGTCTGGTCTGAAATGCCATCTGGACTCTGGTTTACAGGATGTGTGAAATCCAATTAATAAACATTGAATAAAGTAACACTATTTAGATTGTGTTTTAGCCACATTGTAAGCGCTTATAACACACACACACACGAAGCACTGTTGCAACCAAAAAAAGGTTTGCTCCAGTAGTGAAACACTACTGGATTGTAAATGCAATGAACGCATCTTCACTGGAACAGAGCCGGATTAAATGTATTACTAAGGACAGATATTTTATATTTTCATTTAAAATGCACAAGCAAAATAAGGGTTAAATATATTGCAGTGTGGTATATAACATCTGTCATATGCGTGTTGTGCAGCAAGGACGCAGCGCATAAAACCACTGCAATTAGTGCGATGTGAAAACACACACACACACACACGTTGTACACACATTCACTAAGCACTGAGTGTCCTTCATTGAAAAAAAATGTATCCTACTGCGGTAATCTGAAATGATCAGTGAAGCTATGTTACCAGCCATAACTATGGTTATAAAATATGTATGCTAGTATGCCCATTCTAATTCATATATCATCACTTTAAAAAATAAATCATGCCTTTTTACAGTAAATGCAAATTGATACTTGATTCATGACTGTACTATAAGCAGCCGATAAACTGCATTATCTAGCCTGCTGAGAGAGGGGCAAATTGGATTTAACAATATTAAGTGTGCAATTGACCATTGGTAAGTTAAAATCAACAGTATTCGTCTACCTGCACGGTCTGATGAACAATAGTTACTTTAATGGTAGCTGCTTCAAAGCTACCGCCATGCACACAAACTAACACTTCATTACAGGAGCCAATAACTCGTGTACCTTATTACCTTGAGATAGTCGTTTTCTGAGCGAAGGTCGTCGATTTCCCTTTGTAAATCTTCTATCAACTCCCTGCTTCCCTCCAACATGTAGTCTGTTGGGGTATTTGGTTTGCTGACTCTCAGCTCCACTTTACTGACACCACATCTGCCCAAAATATCCTCTTTCGGGTCGCCGCTGCATTGTCCTTGGACTGCTACAGCTAAGGATCCCTTTTCTTTTACAGGGGCCAGAGACTTTAAAGTCGTCGACGTTTCAGCTATACGGAGTAGATTTTGACACCCTCCAGGGGCTTCTGTGGTCGAAGCCCCGGGAGGCTGAATCTCTCCTGTCACTTGGTCCCGATCGCTCGAGCCGGTGCCGGACTCAGCATCACTGCTGGCCGCCTGGGCTTGCCTCTGCTCATCGGATAGGGGCTCAGAAGGACAATCGGATAAATCAGAGCTGCTATCCGTATGGCTGATTCTGCCCAGACCGGCTCCTGGCTGGGCTCTGGCCTCTGTACTTTGACCAAGGAACCCTTGAGTGGACTCTACCAGCGTGCATTTTTTCCCCTTTTTTGCTTTAGCAGTGGGATCGCTCTTCCTGGCAACTTTATGTTCTGCTGTTCCGTGTTGGATGACCTTAGTTGCCTTTTTTGTTGCTACAGACTTTGTGGTACTTTTAACAGGTGATGGCTTCTCCTTTACACTTGGGATGCTGCGCCTGGAGAGACGGCTTTGAGCGGCCAAGAGCCCAGCTGACTGCTGCTGCTGTTTACTTGAAAGGTTTGGAGATTTAGGAGGACCAGTCGGAGGTTTGGCTGACGATCGGGAATGCAGATCCTTCATAAAGGGTCTGGCAGGCGACGGTGCTCGGTTCAGCCTCTTTTTCTCAACAAGCTGGCGGTTCTGAAGCTTGATTTCGTTATTGGTTCCATTTAAAGTCTCCATCATCCAGACACACGGGAAAGGGATGGTGATGGAAGAAATTACCAATCCTCAGCCCACAGAAATAACCCTTGCAAATCACACCGGCAACAGCATCCAGTACTTCAGTTTTCCTTTTCATCACTTCGGATTGGTGCCCACCATGCCTCACGCTCACATCGAAGCAGTGAATTATTTTAATAATTTGTCATTTATATGTTTTCTTTCGGCTTGAACCAGATAAAATGCTGCAGTAATTCTCAGTCGATTTGATGCGAGTCACACCTGCAGTTGCATGTATGTGTTTTGCACAGTCCGCCTAATTAATTGGCAGTCAGGATTCATGTTATGATTTCCCTCATATCTCCAATCCTTTCCCCCTCTTTCCCCTCCAGCCTTTCTCCCTTCTGCTTCAGTCTGACATTAAAAATCTGCAAACGCTGCGTTCCCTGACTCTGACGCTAGTGCCGTCCCTCGAGCGCATGCGCTTACTGTCTACACACACACACACACACACACACACACACACACACACACACACACACACACACACACCCGCCCCCTTCTCTAGCCCTGTAATTCAGCAGGTCAATTAAACCGTGAGCTGTTCGTATCCTCAGAGGCAAGCAGTTTGTAGCAAGTGTGGCATAAGATGCACACATGCTTTTGATTCAAAGAGTTGGTGTTTTCCTCATTCTCTCAAGAAACAAAATGCACCTCGAATTTTTCTAACTTGATCCACATGTGTTAATTGAAACTTTAAATAATAAACCGAAGCAGTTTAAAAAAAATTTTTTTTACAGTAAATGGAATACGTTATCGAGCCTGTTATTTTAGTTTCAGGTGCTGCTCTTGGCGTTACATTAATGACACAGAAGTGGGGCTTGCTATGCACTTCCATATAAAGCAAAACTTATTCCATATAAACTGGCTTATCTGTGCAAACTTAATAAGTTTGCATAACACAGGAACACTATTGTACGGTATTATCAAAAATACAGTAAACTAATC
Organism: Acipenser ruthenus; assembly: GCF_902713425.1. NCBI lineage: Eukaryota > Metazoa > Chordata > Actinopteri > Acipenseriformes > Acipenseridae > Acipenser > Acipenser ruthenus. Next base: position 13,739,374 of record NC_081192.1, on the reverse strand, counting down.
CCCACCACGAAATAGGTAATCACATCCTTACTACTTTCAGTTTGTACTTTACCTCTTTATTGGAAAACCCACAACAAAGAATGTGTGAACCAATTAATTAATGGTATGCTCATGTAATACTTGTCACCATGCAAGCTCTGTCAATAACATCAGAGGCGGAGTTTATAGATTTCTATGGAATGTCCCCCATGATATTTTGGAATCCCTTCATTTGTAATCGTTCAGAATTGAACGTAACACATTTACAACTGTTGAGATCCAAAAAAAGTATATTCACACTGGTGAAGCCATTCAGCATTATCTGTATACAGTGCCACTTTACTGGTTGTGTCATGTTATATAGTTGACAACTACCAAATAAACTGTTTCTGTTTCAATTGTGTAGCTACATTATTTACATTATGTTTTTCATGATTTTTATCAACACAACGTATACACGCAAGCATTCATTTCCCAGGTTGCTAACAATCCTTAACAAAACATAATTATTAGGTCATTATTAATTAAAACAAGACACACTTTTGATTGAAAATAGCTAGTTAGTAGTTATTGTAATTATGTGAAGGCATTGCCCGAAATGTTTTCTTACTTAGCTTTTTACCTCAGAATTGAGTGTTGAAAGTAATGGAAGAAAATCCTTCAAAAATAACAACAACCACATGGTGTACTAACTTCTCCATTAGTGAGCCTTTCAGTAAAAACGTGAATATGGCTCAAGAACACACTAATAAGATTGATCTCACACGTTCACACCGTCTTTTATAACCTGATATTTAACATGCTTTTCCTTTCAAATGGAAAGACAAAACATGTAGTATGTACAAAAAGTGATATTTAAAATAAAGGATCACCTTATAGAGGTGATTGCCTGTAAATTATGCAACTGTTATAAACAAGTACAATACATTTCGACCCAGATAGACACGCTTAAAGCTGAAATGGCAACAATCGTGTTCAGTTTTTAATATGATTAAATATACGTCTAGTTAACTATTAAGATTTGTACCCTTCCATACCTTTCTCTTTTACACACTCAGAAGTTGTATGGTGAAAGGAGTGTACTAGAAATGCAGACCATTATACTAAATACTAAATAGAAACTAGTTTGGAATATTTAAAATGGAAAGGTTCGATTCAGGCCTCTTCGTATCCCCTGCAGGAGACCTAATGGAGGTATGTCACACTTTACATGTTTCTATTTATCTGGAAAACCTCTTATCCAATTGTGCTGAAGCTTGGTGTGATCATTATTTAAAATACGTTTTTGATTAGATACTGGGGAGTATATAGGGTTACTGGAAAGTTACTGGGAGAATCAGATTGTAGGAATATGTGGAGGTGTCTCTGTCAGTACAGACTGTATGTCACATGTACATGTGTACGTGTATCTTAAGAACACAATAACGTATTCAATTTACTGTAAATTATTCATTTTAATACACTTTACTGTGATAATAACACCCATGTACTTGCCTAATGACATCTAGGTCTTAACTACCACTTATCCAATTTTCATTAAACTTCTCATTGCCATTTCTTATTCCATGTGTTATTCTTTACATATTGTTGATACATGTCATGGTCATCACCCTTTTCATCACTCTTTCAACAGCTCTATTTTTTTTAATTTACTTGCTCATAAAAGCAGTACTGTACTTGGATAGATACTCTAAACTCAGTACAGTACAGTACTTTATACCAGATTCACAAGACTTGAGCGCCATCTTGTGTCAGCTTACTTTTACACGACAGGGTTTTAAAAATGAATCTGATTTAGAGTGTACAGACTACATTTTAAAGTAGCTTTTAAAAAGAATTTTGTTCACTCAAACACCGTACGGGAGGATTGATGGGGTGGTTTTAAAGTATAAAGGAGGCCATGGTTAAAATCCTACAGATATTAGTAGAAATCACAAAACCACCACACACAGCCTAATAGAGCAAGTACTTCCCGCTTGCTTTGTTTGTGGTTGTGGCCTCTTACATTAAGCTGATTATGATCACAAAAAACAAACTGGGGGTGGAAGGGACAGGTATTAATAATCATGTCAATAAATTGCAATATGTATGTATGGTGTGTTTCTGACTAATTTAATGCACGTTTAAGCTAATGACAGTCAATGAACTTGACCTTTATTTGAACACTCACAAAGTGAATTATATACCACACTGTTTAGCTCTCAAATCGACCAAAGATGTTCCTGCTAATTTCTGACCTGCTTACAAACACCAAGGCTCTTTATGTCTATTGTGTCAATCTTGGGTTTGTGAACATGACACACTGATACATAATTTAATCTTTCCTGTGTCATCATACTTCTCAACCAAGTCTTCAGTCTTCTCAGACCTGAAAAGCTTCTCTCACATTCACATGAAGTAACAGGGCAAACAAGTAAGATTTTTACTAGCATGAAGACCTGTGGTAAGTCCTGCAATGGATCCAGATCCAGACTCTCTGTTATCTCAACTGTTTCTGTGAAGATTTCATGGAAGGCCTCCTCACTGTGCCTAACTGGTTAGCTCTACTGCTAAAAGCATGCCTGACACAGTTGAAGACGTTGCTTGCAGAGAGCTGTTAAGAACATAAGAACATAAGAAAGTTTACAAACGAGAGGCCATTCAGCCCATCTTGCTCGTTTGGGTGTTAGTAGCGTATTGATCCCAGAATCTCATCAAGCAGCTTCTTGAAGGATCCCAGGGTGTCATCTTCAACAACATTACTGGGAAGTTGGTTCTAGACCCTCACAATTCTCTGTTCTAGTAATGCTAGAGGTTTTAGTGCCATCTTGAGTCCCAGTAGTGTTTCCATCTTTTGAAACATCGTTCCAGACATCTCATTCACACTGCTGATGACAGGCCTGTAATTGTCAACTGCTGATTGTATGGCAGGTAAATGACAGACCCTTGTTTGGCACAGAGGTTTGAGGACAGATAGAGTTGGACTAGGCCCATCACTATTGTCTGATGCTATCTCCTTAAACGGCTCCCTGTACTTTCTTGATCCACTGAATAATACACCTAGCTGATGGGTTCGCGGGAGCCTTGTGTAGGCACTGACCACACATCATCGCTAGGACAGAACGAGGAATGAACGGAATCAAGTCACAGAGCACCTGCTACAATTGTGCCACTGTCAATCCATTTTCAAAAAAAGCACTACATTAATTGCAGTAAAAAGACAAGGGGCTATAAGATGGAAATTTTGCCTTCAAGCGACATAAAAAAAATAAAATAATTTCTATGGAAGTTGTCTCACCTTTAATGGAACTACTGTACCTTAAAGAGTAAGTAGCAGGGTCCTGAAAAATATAGCGTGACACATCCCCATGTGTTGCTACAATGTTTAAATAATGTAGCTGTCATTTTTATTTTCATTGTTAACATTCTGACAACTTTTTACATTTATAAAGTCTGTTTCAAAGCTATTTTCAAAATGGCTGCTCTAGTGCACTGATAGCGTTAGGATTATCGCCCACATTGTCAAACAGGTAACACAGCAATAACAGTCCATGATGTGGTACAGAACAGAAAAGACAAAGCCCTTGTTATGATTTATTATAGTAACAAACTGGATCTTCTGGAGCACAAAACATCCACTATACTGCAAACCAAGAAATCCTGAAACACTTGCTGCAGGTCGATAAAGCTGTGCAATGCTCTTCACAATCGTCAGAGATGCATGTGTTGCATGTGAAGATATATCAATAGAATAAATAATTAAGCTGAACCTGCCATATTACTGCTTCAGTGAGTAAGCTATTTTATAATTGAAATATACATTTGTTCTCATTTATATCTGGGACCAATACCATGGCAATGACTTAGGTAAGAGATGAAATCTGTTAGCTAGGAATGCTTTAGATTGCCTGATTGTTATCTATTTCAGATCCATTTTGCTAGCATAAAAATACTGGAGATATTTTACGTGTAATGAGCGCTTTAAAATACAAGCGATCTTTCTATGTAGTGTGTAAAATAAGATTTTACATTCAAACGTGTATCAGTTTAAAAAAGTATTATAGTAAGCGTTTACATTTGTTTTGATACCTCTTTACCTTAATGCTTTTGTTTTGGATGGGGGAGGCAGAATAACCAAACATTTTAACACAAGACACAAATAACCAAATCAAGTCAACAGATTTTATTTATTTTGTCACTTGATTTTACTTTGCATTCAATTTTGTTCAGAAGTCGAACTCTTTCCAGATACTGTAATGTATAAACAATGACTGGCCAAACATGTGTGAATGAACATGAAGGTCCTACGCATTGTTAGAGTTACAACGGGAGTGTTAATCAGTGCGGCCACTGGTGGTTTTATGCAAGCTTTGCCATTCAAGTAATACCTGGGAGACTCTCTTGATGGGCACAAGGGTCAGTGCAGACACCATACAGGGAATGGTTGCAGGACACTCATTATCATGCCCCTTGTGAGGTCACTGAGAATCCTGTGTGTTTCCATGATTGTTGTGAACTGCAGATAACTAACACAGCTTAGGTCTGTTGCATAACATGACCCGTGATGTAAGTTTTCACACATTCATTTAAAAGTACAACATATTACAAAATGTGCAATTATTTAATCAGTAACGTGAAATCAAAATGAAACATACAGCATATACAATATAAATTGAGTGAAAAAGGTAAAAACACATGTAAATGTGACCCCTTTGCATTACTATGCTCTACCAGCTGTGGGCTCCGAGTGGTAATTAGATACCTCAACAAGATTCCCATCTGGGTCTCTGAAGTATACTGAAGAAATTGGGCCCACAGCACCGGTTCGGAGAACAGGTCCTTCTTCTACAGTCACGTCACAAGCCTAGCGGGAATAAAAATCAAAAACAATATAAAGTTATACAGAAACTTTTTGACACTAATAAATTAAATTATGGGGTATCCATGAAATACGCAAAACTGAAGCTGGAGCTTGAATTTCAATTGCTGGGTCCGCTGACCTTAAGATGCTCTATGACTTCAGCAATTGGTGTTTCTGTAACAAGACACAGGTCGATGGAGCCAGGTGTTGGAAGGAGGGCTTTTGGTTCAAACTCCTTGCCAGCCTCGTGAAGATTAAACTTCTGGTTTCCAAAACTGAGTGCCTTCCGATTACCCTAGGGAAAGGTAAACAGAGTAAAACGCAGAGTCAAATTAAACGTTGCTTTGTTCACTTCTCCTTTTCTAAATAAACATTCACATTTAACATGGCCAGCAACAAATGCTTTGCTGCATGCATCTTAATTACTTGTTTCCAGAGCTGCAATAGTACTTAGTTGTTTCTCCTTTTAGAAAATGTGCTGCAGTCCTTGACTGGAGCAAAAGCTATGCTGTATTTTTTTTTTTTACACCCCTCCTCAGACGACTTACTGTACCTTGAATGTGACAACCTCCATTCCCAAGACTTTGGAGTAAAAGCCTGTTGTCTCCTCGATGCTCCTTACAGTGAGGACCAGGTGGTCAAGCCCCTGGATCCGGAGAGGGGGTCGACTGGAGCTGTAAAACTGAAACCCAGACAGCCAGTTGCTGGCTACGGGCTGAAGGATAATACAAAATATAAGTAGTGCTGGTTTTGCTATTTGTTTTTTTTTAAATTGTTTTAGGTTTTTTGCCTAATCAATGATGATTAAGACCTTTTACATGTCCTTACTAAAGTGGACAATTTGATTAATGGGATTTGTATATATTTTTTAGTAATAAGGCCATTGTCATTGCGTTAGTATTGTCTCCACCTGGAACAGTGAGTTACTTACAGTTTTCCAGTGGGGGGGAAATTGCCGTTGCACACTGCTTCTGGTCATCTGGAGATAATAAACAGGGAAATAAACACACGTTGCTCTTTGTATTCGCAAACTTTGTGTGTTAAGTGGCAGATCCAATAGAGCACTTGTAATTTACTTTGATTTTTTTTAAGTTACTTTGAATTTTACAGGAAAACGCTATCACAGCTTCCATTTTGCGTAGCCTACAGAATAACATTTTTAAAATATTTTAAAAATATATGTTTCATTAGTGCCATAACATAAGACACAACATATCGTGTAGTACTATTCTCTTTGTTTATTAAACTTTTTAAACTCCTAGCGTAGTCACAATTTCGGCATAGGCGCAGAAAAGACGTGTCACGCTCTTTACGTAGTGCAGAAAGACGGGCCAATGTAAAACTGTACTAGCACTAAACTAAACCTGATTTAAGATTATAGTTTGGTGGTCTTATTTAACTCAGCATTTTAATTCTCTCAGCAGGCCCGTGCTTGAAAACACGGGCCCGTCTTCCGCACCGCAGCGCTTATTGACTTGAGTTAACTGAGTCAAGTCCAAGTAGGTTATTTTATTGTTTTAATTTCAAAGGAAAAAAATAAATAAAAAGCATATTAGTGGTACCTTCCCGAACAGGGTCTGACAGCGCAGTCCTGTAGATGTCAACAGACTCCTTAGAATCATAATCCTTAGAAAGCAAAAGCACCTACAGTAACTTTACACTCAAAGTAACGTCGCTGTACCTGGCTGTAAGATTACTGTAACATGTACTTCCTGATGAATGAATACCGTAAATAACGAAATACCATTCCCATATTTTATGTAATATAGACGCCACATTTACGATGCTGGAGAAAAACCAAAACAAAAAACAAGCAAACAAAAAAAACTTAACATGTTCATTTTCAACCTTACCCAGCAGTTTTTATCTATTACATAAGGAATGTATACTAGTATGTATGTTGTATTGAAGTATGAGTAATATTTATTTATTGAAACATAAAAACATAGTAAAGATAATTTTGACTACTATTTTGGAGTAGTGTATTTTTTGGAGTACACTACTCCAAAAAATTAAAGGAGAAAGCAATCAATTATTTTCTGTTTTGTATTTGTAATTGTAATTAATTTAGAACAATTTGTAGATTTTATTTTTCACTTTGACATTATGGACTTTTTTGTGTTGATCAGTGGCAAAAACTCATAATTCCATTTTGATTCCATGTTGTAACACAATAAAATGTGGAAAAGTCCAAGGGGGGTGAATACTTTTGAGAGCCACTGTATGTACAAACTTTAAAGACCCTTTGTTCAAGCATGTGGCGTATATTATTGATACGACCAGAAGTTAGAGCCATGCAGCCTTGAAAGGGTTCATTTTTATTGGACAACACTGCTAATGGAACTTAGAAAATCAAAGAATGCATCTGTCTGTCAAGCTGGATCTAATGTCTGGCAGGAAATGTTTTTGAGAAAAAGAACCAGTGACATCTGCTGGCCCAAGACTTTATTCAAAAACAACCTGCTACAGCAGATGAAGATTTAGCATTCATGTCTGCTAGATTATTGTTAAAAACAAACAAAAAAAGTATTCATTGTATTTATTATTGCGAAATAAATATAAAACTTTATTTGCACATCATTAGTTTATGAATACCACAATAGTTATAAATACCACCAAAAAAAACAAAACATAAAAAAACATGCCAACTTTGAATACATAACTTCATTCAACCGCACCTAAAGTGTTAAGCATTACAGTATGCATATTGCTAAATTGATGTGAAAAGAGTTTTACATGTATCTCTGGACCGGCAAGTTAATTGTTAAAAGAATCTGCAGGTTTCCCCCTACAAAATGACACCAATAAAGTCATACAGAAAAGAGATGACAATTGAGAATCTTTTTTTTATTTTGACAAAGGATTAAGAAGAATTTAAGATTATACTGCATCTAAAAACGAGCGAAAAAAAAATCTGTCCCATTTTGCTGAGGGCATGCCTATTTCCTAAACTGTATATTTTGGGCAAACCAATCCATGCTTTACAAACTGAACTAATGCCTAAACTGTGTTAATCCGCAATGCAGCCAAATACCAATGATTATTAAATATAGCTGAATTACTGTTTACATGATAAAAACAGACTGAGTGGCAATCTTCATCACTTACCTAAACACTAAAAGTTATATAACCTGGGTAACCAGGAGCAATGGCTTGTGCAAAATACAGGAAGTGTTTAATGAATCTCTGCCATTCATCAAAGTGTGCATCAATTACCTGAAGGAGACCTTGCATTTCTTACAGGCAGGTCCTACAATGGAACAGTTTACTTCACTGACTGAAAATCATCACCCTGTTTGATAATAATAGTCTGATTACCTTGTTCTGGTCATACAAACTGTGTGGACCAGTCATGAACAAAGAATCTTGCACTGCAGTGACATCACCTGCTAAACACAGCCTTTAGGGACTTCAGCACAATCCTCCAAAACAGGGAGTGCAGTTTCATTTGATTAATTTCACAACCATGTTCAGGAACAACACTTGAGTGTTAGATCTCAATTAAGTGTGCTGGGTTAATGGTTTTTCATACTCAAGCGTTGTTTCTGAATAGGACTCTGATTTTCAGTGCCCTTACCAAAACCAAAGAGGGTCTATAATGTCAATGTATGTCCCTTTTAAAATGCTATGATACTTCATTAAACCTTAATATTTAGCCTACCTATCCTCTTCTCCTCTGCACTACAGTTGTAACTGAAATAGCAGGCTCAAACATGACAAAAAAGCAGGAATCTGTTTCATGTTACATTTGAAAAAGCAAAAAACAAAAAACACAAGTTTTTAACAGCTCAGAAAATTTTACAGGAAAATATACACATCCTGACTCAAGATACTGTCTAATGATATATAGTGCATCAAAATGGGCACCACGTATTACAAGTTAATGTGTAGCTTTCTTGATTTTTGTCCTTGTATCCCTCTTACATACTACAGCCAACTGATTGTAGTGCAAAATGGATAAATTAACCATTCGTACCAGCTTCAGCCAAAAAAAACGCAGTGTGTGGGAGGAGGTAAACTAACAGATATTTCAATGACTTACAAAACTGCATAAAGAAAAATATATAAGCCAGAGAAATATATAAAAGAGCTCCCTTCCTTGAATGCAGCAACCTTGGTTATTAATCAATCAATCAATCAAGCAATCAATCATCTAGGTTGTCATGCAGGTGCAGCGTATTTTCAAATACACCTGTAATAGTGTCTATTGTTAGCATGTATCAACAAAAACGGTATGTTCATGTAAAATGCCTTATTGTTGTGTAATTCAAGTCACAAATAAAGTGTTATCACTTGGCAGCAAGCTTTAGCACCCTCCTCCACAATGACATTTGACTGGATGTGCCTGACAGGAATGGTTCACAATGCTACTGTTTTTGCGGACAGGCCACTCAGCAGCAGCGCAGGTTGGGCCGGGCAGGAGGCAGCTCGGGGGGGATCTCAGGCTCTGGCTGAAGAGACAGGATGCTGTTGGACAGCTCCTTCCTGGGAAGTTCTAGAGGCAACTGCAACAACAAAACATCACAGATCTTGAAGTCATGAAACTGGGTGTCTCAGTAGATTGACAATAGCATATAGAACTACTGTAGGAAAGGAGTTCGTCTGGTCTCAGTTCAGTATATAGTGGACAGTATGTATGTTTTCACAGGAGGTTTAAACCTCCTATACCTACCCGATTAAGAAAATTGGCTTTACCGTGAATGAAAAAGACATAAATCTACATTGTTTAGCATCTGTCTTGGACACAGTAAGTAAATGGAGATCCACCGTCATCAGTACTAACCATCTTTCTTTTAAGTTAGGCATATACAGTACTAGCAGGGGCTTGGTTAAATATAATTTGTATCAAGCAGTGTATTTACTGAAACAAATCTGGCATGATTATATACTAGTGGAAATGAAATAGGCCCAGTAGATTAACAACTACTTTAATCTTTCTGTCACATTTAGTCTGCCAGCTAGCTGGTTCATTCTTTGCAGCATGCCTCCAACAGATAAAAGTTATTTTGAAATCCAAGTGTAAAATTGCACTTAGATGAGAGGTCACACCACTTGAAGGCAGATTTGTATTAGGCATAAGCAATCAAAAGAAGCAAAATTGGGACAAATACATAAAAGCTAATAATATAATAAGCTGTAGGGAAAAAGCACAACAATTACATGGTTTACAAACCTTGTTTAGAACATCATCAACAAGTTTTAAAAATATCTCATCAACATTATAATTATCCTTCGCACTCGCTTCACAGAATCGCATACAGGATATCCTCTGGGCAAACTGAAACGAGAAATGCACAGTCAAATACAAATCTTAAGTATACTCATTATAGAACAGAAGGAAGGTGTATATGACAACAATCCATGATGTTATGGTTTCAAAGGCAGTTCCTCTTACATATATTCATTAGTGCTGGGACAACTATGAATTTTCCAACAAATATTTTTTGATATGTATTCGGATACAAAAAGTAGATGTTCGTATTCGCTAGAATGCTTGTTGCTTGTTCAGCAACAAAAAGGCACAAGTAAAGCTCATGTTATTACTTTATGAAAACGTGTCTATGGCCACTGTTTAATACTTTGTTTTGTAGTTAATTCACTGGGGTAAAGTAAGGCCTACACAATGTATTCTTTACTCCTGGTACATTTTCTACTTTAATGCGTTACATATTATAGGGATGTCAATTGTCCGGTTTTGGACAGGACATCCAGTTTTAATGGAATTTGTAAACTGTCCTGGGGGAGTGATTGGGGCGATGTCTGGGTTTTAAAAAATGTAAAGTTGGCAACCCTCATTTTAACGTCTTGCTGTAAAATAATGGTGCGCACACACACACACACACACACACACACACACACACACACACACACACACACACACACACACACAGCCCCCCCCCTGCTATATTATTTTTTGAAAATGAACGAATATCCAAACGAATATTTAAATTATGAGCGTATATCCAACATGAAAATCCTGTGTTCGTCCCAGCACTAATACTCATAGTTACCCAGTTATCCTCGACACACAAAATCACAAAACACACTAGGTCTGTTTGTTAATGCAGTAACTCAGTATAGATCGTTTTTAGCTTCAGCAGATTAAGGGGCACAAACTGCCTACCCTTTCGCCTTGCTGTCGAGTGATTATTCTGTCAGCTTCACAGTCTAACTTGTTTCCAACTAGTAAAAGTTCTGCATCCTCTGAAGCATACTGTTGGAGTGAAATAAAAGACATATGAGGCGACATGTTATGTACAGCAAATTGATGATTAGCAGTCAAAAAATAACAAATGTTCTGCTAATAACTCTCCAATGAAAAAAAAAAAAAAAAACTATAAAAGATGCAAAAAATGTATGAACTGAAATGGAATTTTCAAATGTGTCTGAAACCAGCCACCTTTGGTTCCTGATGTACTGTATTATGTAGAAATGTAAGTATTATATGTGGACTTTAAGACAGCAAGTATATAGGTTATTTAAGATACTTCCATTTTTTGGGGAAAAAAATATTTATATACCCAGTAGGTGAACAATAGGGACATGCACTCATTTTCCCTTCAGTGATAATGCAAGTAATGTTAAAAAACATGTAATGCTATTGCTATTAAATGCCTGTAATAACATAACAAAAGAGGACAGACAAATGTCCCATGCCCACAGTACATATGCGTTTTTATAACAGGTGGGACATACGGTACCTATTCAACTTAGGCTACGTAAAAAGGATCTTAAAAAAGGTCCCCACAATTAAATAAAACACAGAGAAGCACTGGTCACTCTCTCTGTACCTTGTCAATCATTTTCATCCACTTTGGCAAGTCGTCAAATGTCTCCTGCTTGGTAATATCGTACACTATTACAATTCCCTTGGCTCCTCTGTAGTAAGCAGAAGTAATGCTGTTGAATCTTTCCTGCCCTGCTGTATCCCTGAATGGAAACAGCACATGAGACTGTAAACAGGACACCGCCAAAACACACCTTCATTGTGAAGTATAGCACATTTTTTGCATCCAAGAACTTAGGGTTAGTATGTTGATGCGCAGCATGACGCAAACATGCTGTATGCAATGTTACACATGCGTTAATAGAATGCTAAAAGCTGTTGATGTGAATTCTATCATTCTTTATGGAACTTTACCAGTTTATTTTAAAGCTACAAGTTACATAATATCTTTATTTTTATATAGCGCCTTTCATAGTGGACCACCATCACAAAGCGCTTTAAAGAGGTAGGCTGTGAACTGTGCATAATATGCAGTGTCACTTAAAATAGGACACTGATTTAACATCTCATCCGCAAGATGGAGTACAAAGAGGTTAACCTGGTCCGACATTGCAATTTTCCCTTTCCTGTCCGACATCATCAAAAAGACACAAAAAACAGGTCTCTAGTCGTTTTTTCTCCAGAAAAAAAGTCAAGAAAACCATTCAATAGCTGAGTGAGATCGATAGGAGCCAAGAGAAAAAAATAAAATAAAAAGGGGGCGTATCTCATGAATACAGATAGCCCCGGCATCACATAGATAACACGGACATAAACAAACAAGATAGCTACTTCTGCATCCAGCGCTCAAAGAATATCACAGACATTTGCAGAGATTTTTTTTAGATGTTATAGTAATAAAATAATGACTTGGATCACATTATTGAGGAGATGATTTATCGGTATGCACTACTATCAAGAGGTATGTGAAAAAAACAGCAAACAAGGGGTGGGGCGGGGCTGGAGATGCAGTACTGAGTGTCCTGTTGATATCCTGTTGCAGTGCCTTTAAACCTGTTTTACTGTGAAAAAATACTTTTAAACAGCGCGTCTAAAATAAACTGCGCGTGTGAAAATAAATTAGACCTGACGCGCCTGAGACTCGCTGAATAAATGGACTGCAAAGGGTTAAGAGCTCGGAGTCACACAGTGAGTCAGTCAGTGGAAGAGGTGGGATTTGAACCCTTAACCGTCAGTGGCAGAGGTGGGATTTGAACTGGTGACCTGCTTACAAACCCTGGACTTTAACCACTGGACCACACTGCCTCCTCTCTATCACTATCTCTCTCTCTATAAGGGGTTTTAATCGATTAAAGATTAATCATGTCTGTGGGTATTGATTGATTAAAAAAAAATCATTGATCGATTAATCTCGTCTACCCACGTGCTGTAGCAAAAAGCAGTGCATGAGAAAGAAATCTAGAAAGATGGCGGAGAGTACTTCAAAAGACAATGGGAAACTGGTTACAGGGAGATATACCCAACATTTTGCCACAGCTCAGAACATTGTTTTTGAGAGGTTATCAGGGGGCCGCGCCAAGACCTGGCTGGCAAATACATTTTTCTGACTTCGAAAAACGAGAGCGCAACAGTTAAGTGACTAGTTTTTTGTATTGGTGTTAATACAATTACAAATAGTGATTGTAATAAGGTGTATCCATCTTAAATATATATTATTTTATTTTACTGTTTACTGGAAGGGGGGCAGCAAAAAAATCTCGGAAAAAAAGCTTAACCACTGGCTCAGAAGGAAACAACAAGAAACTGAAAGATTTGCTCTTCGGGCTTTCCTTTTAGGGCAGTACTACGAGTTTATCTCATCTGAGTCGCAAGTAAGTTGTTTTTTCTATTAGTTTAAATGTGTGCCATGGCAGTACATTTACAGCTATAGCCTGTCTAAGTCTTAATTATGCCATATTCAGCCAAATAAATTAAACTAAAATAGCACTCAATTCAATACATTACCTGTTGGTTTAAAGTTTATACCAAAAAAGCGGTACAACATATTCAACCCAGTATTGGTTGTAGTACCGCTGCTATTTTATGTATTATATTAAAAGACTTGCTTTGGCTAACTTCAGATTACATGCAAGTAAACATTTTCATTTATTGTCAAACTCTTAAATGAAAGTTGCCTGTAAAACGTTAGGTGTCATTCATAAATGCTTGCAAAAAATAGCATGAATCCCAAGTATTACTTTTAGTTGTCTTTGACAACAATTGCATTTTATAGCAAACGGGTGTGATTAATCAATTAATTAATCGTCCAGATGAGGTGATCAATCGATTAAAATGTCAAAATATATATATATATTACATACATTTTTACATTTAGATTAGTCTCTCTGTCCCCTCAATTAAATGCTGCATTTAAATTTCACAATTACAATAGCACTTTCAATTTAGACGATTCCTATCCCTCTCCACAGGAGGGCACCATACCTGAAGTCACAAGAGTCTTCATCCAAGTTGGAGTCTTTATTGAGGCGAGTATTTTTGAATTATGTAGAATAGCTTTTTTTTTTGTATTCTTGTCCTGTAAAAAATAAACTAAACCCATGCCTATGGCATTAGAATGTAATTTCTACCTTGATACTTAATGAATATGGTCCTTGGTGTCATGTTTGACCTCAATATTAAGCAATAGCCATTATTGTATTACCTTTGTGCCAGCATCCTGAAGCCCTTTCGCTAGCGAATGCCAGCCCCTCGAGTCCACTGTGTTGTTATTTACTTTTTCCCACAGCCCAATAGCTGATGAATGAAGACGACACATGGACATCTAGTGTTAGGTTACTGCTGAAGCCAAGGATGATGCAGCAGTTAAATCAGGTGACAGCGACACAAACATACAGGGTGGAACATTCAGAGCTGGAGACCTGCCAAAGGGGAGTTAGTAAGCCAGATTCACTCAGTGCATTTCAATACCAAGCAGACACGGTCAGGTCAAGCACAGACACTGCTATAGTTGTTCAGTTACATGCCAATTAAACTACTTAATCTTACTTAAGACCTTTAGGACTACTCCATCAAACAATGTGATTAAATGATTAGCACATATATACAAATAACAGAATATAAACTTTACAGTGGCTTTGAACACCTTTATTAACTTTAAATCGATTGTGAAGGTATTGTTAAACTGATCAGGATCTCTAACTTATTGGTTGGAAGCAAGGTAGTTACACACCTACATGAATCATAGTATATAAAGCAACTGGGGTCCATATCTCAGAGGTTTATAGATAATGGGCTGAGTTATTGAAGGCTTGGGAACCACTCACTATCATTTGATGTAACATGATAATTGTATGCCTGGGGTCCCTTGCGATAAGCATAGTTTAGAACACTGCACTGTAAGCAAAGTATTTAAAGTTTAAAATAAAAGACAGTATTACTCTGAATTAACACCACAGCGTTTATTGTAAATTGCTAAAAACAGCTGCAACGCTTATTCAGGGGTGGTGGTAATCAGAAGTACTATGGTTTTCGAAAGGCACCATTTTTTATTGTTTTTTTTTTTTACGGAATTTGAGGGAGACACATATCGAAGATTACTGTAAAGGGCTAAATATTTGTGAGCCTTTTAGCATGCATTTTTCGGTATAAAAAAAAAATGCAAACATTTTTGGCACAAAATCAAATTCCACTAACAATACATACTTGGTATATTGCAACAGGTCTTCAACATTTCTGGAGCAAAATAGGTTTTATGGGTGTGATTCGCCAAATATTTTGGTCGCAAATATGTATGGCTTTACAGTATTTTTGCAGATACAGCTTGATCAGGATGGTGAAGAAGTCCTACAACTTTAAACTGAAAGCTGTTGAGCTCGCAGATCAGATTAGTGCTGCTGTATTTACTCCTACACCAGTATCAGTACATAGTGCTGTGTACCTACGGTATTTTTTTTGTTTGGGTTCCATGAACTTTACAGTAAAATACCAGTATGCTCCAGTGAGTAATTGCACTCTTTTAAATACATTTTATTCAAGTTTATTCAATTCATGTTGTTTCTAGTCGTAATATTTTGCCATATCGTTTCTTTATTAAGTGCTGCATTTATTTGAGCTGGGGGTAGGGAAAAAAACGTACATGTTTCGTTATTGAGAGCGGCGTTTATTCAAGGACGGTGTCTATTACAAATCTGATACCTGAGCGCGACGCTTATTCAAAGGCGACGGTAATTCAAAGTAATACGGTAACATGTATTGTAATTGCACAGCCACAGGAGTGAATGCATAAAGCTGTGAAGTCTAATCAGTTCATTTTATTTTATTTCAGAATCCCTCAAGACTGACATGTTGCCCGCATGGGACTACACAAAAGAAGTTGTGGGTTTCTGCTACTGTAACCCCATCCTCCTTGCTATGGTTGCCATGTGCAATTTATTTGCATCTCTTCTGTCAGGCGCCCCCGATCAGAACATTTTACATCTATAATATATGAAAAGGGTTCCTTGTATTTTTCAAATTACTGAACTTTGAAATATTAAGGCAGCATGTTCCAGTTTTTATTTTTTGTTTATTTAGAGTCTAATCATTGGCTCTCAAAATCAAGTTTTTTTTATTTAAATTTACTTGCACTGTAGTACTTTGGATGTCCCCAGGAGGCATACTGTTAAATAAATTGTGTGATTCCACCACGTAAACAACAAGGACACCATGTATACAGGATGGAGACATAAATGAATGAATAAATGTGCATCCCACTCTTTTTTTCTACATTGCTGAAATAACGCATAGTATTTAGGACCCATTCTCCTTCAAAAAGGTTAAACCTGTAAAATAAGAAATTCAATTCCAGGCACCCCGTTTAAAATATGCTCTTCAATTCTTGTTTCAAGAATGTTCAATGATTTAGGTTAAACGCCTCACTGTAGACAGAAGTGCAATAGAAACACTACATTATTTAAGACAGGAATTGTGTTAATCGAGCTGGATAGCTTCTACTTACCAGATCTGTAATCTGATTTTCTTTTCTCTTAGCTCTACAGTTTTGATTTTAAAATCAACCCCTACAAATGAAAGACAGGGAAAGAAAAACAGAATCAGGTGTTAAGACAAAAACATAATGAAAAAGGTGGAATCAGAAACACAAAAGGTTAACAACAAAGTAAAAAACAAAGCTAAACGAATACACCCTTAACCAAGAAATATCACTGAAGGAAAATGAGGCAGCCTAGCCAACAGTGATTGATAACTAACACCATACATAAGGTAGAAGGCAGGTTTCCTGTTATCCATGTGACTGTCTGCAAATAAAAACCCAGCCAGATCAATAACACCATTAGAGTGGTATCTAGTACTACACTAGGTTAACAAAATGTCAGTTTGGAAGTCATGCTTTCAGGTAACGTTGCACTTTCTTGGTCATTTTCACCTGTATAGTGAAATTGCCCCCAGCCCAGCCAGCTGCTCCCCTATTGACTGACATGTTTTCAGCCAGTTGCAGGAGACACTGCTGAGATACAATGAATCTGGAAGCGAAGCAGTAACAGACTTCCAGACAGTAAGGTACGGAAACAGAAAACATTATTTTACCTAGTGTAGTACGAGAGATCAAGACTCAAAATAAAAACTATATATATATATATATATATATATATATATATATATATATATATATATATATATATATATCATTCTTTCAAAACTGCACATGGCACGCAAGCTGTACAGAATTATTTAGCTACAATCACTTTAAGTAAATACACAGTTTGTTTGTTTTCTTTTGTTTCTTCAATGATCTGGGTCAACTGCAGCACGCCAGTGGTTTAGTCCTCTACATGCGGACAAACTTCAGGACTAGAAAATCTTCAGGAACTAAACAAGAGGAGTCCTGTACCGATCAGAAAATCCAGTTAATTCGTTTAGCTGACCTTATCAAGTGGACCAATTTAGACTGATCATGGGAACCAACCCACAGACCAGTATGTAGAAAATAGAACTAGGATATTACACGATTTGAAGAATCATTTTCTGTGCGCTGCAGTGCAAATATAATTAGAAAATTACTTCCCCCCTTTCTATATTTTCCATTGTATTTTTTATTTTTTTTAACTCCCACAGGACTTCAACTGATATTATCTGTCATTGAAAATGTAAGTGGAATCTAGCATTCTACACAATGCATATGCTGTAAACTAGTTTAAACCACAAGCGTGGGTATACCTAGCGTGGGATACATTTTTGTTATCCAACTCGAATGGGATAACATGCTTAACGAGACTGGTTTTGAATGTGTCTTTACTTACATTTCAATCCAGTGGTGTTCTGCTGAAATTCAGGATGGTGCTGCGCTTCGGTAGTTCATACAATACTGTCACGATACGCGTTTTATAACAACTTTAAAATGTTTGAAATAATTTCAAACTTCTACTGTTGTTTTGATTTGGACTGATTTCCTTGACAACAAGTTTAGTCAAGAAATGCCAGCTACTGATCTGCCTGCGTCTGACTTATCCTAAGAGCCTGTAGCCCCTTCATTAACACCGCCAATGGTAGGAAACAACAGGGAGGCAGCAAATTGGTAGAATGAGCTCAAAGTTCCATCTAAAAGATGGTTGAGAAGAGGCCATAAACTGGGTTGCAAATGTATCCACGTTGAAGCATAACCTATTGACAATTAAATTAAAGAATGTAAAGATTGTACTGCTATTTATTAAAAATATATAATTGTGGTATAAACAGAATACTGAATGATCATTTGTGGCACACAGTTTATTAGCCTTCAGAGGATGTCCTTACATAAACCACTTGTCCCTCTCGGGGCTCGTGATTTACTGGGACATCCTCTCATGGTGAATAAAAACCGTATACCAGGAACGATCAGTCGGTATCCTTAATGTATATTTACAGGACGATCTAAGCAACCCCATTGTGCTCTGCATACATGTTTATGATAAATGCTGTTTGGTAGCCATACTTTCAATATTCTTAGTACATTTGTGTCTTGAAAGTGTAAATTACTGTGGAAATTATCATGGTACATTTTTTATAAGGGCTACAAAGTTGTATTAGAAGTTTAAAACCTTTATCAAAAAATACATTATGATCGATATTATATTATGGCTGATGCAATACCGGCACAAGGGTCATGACGAATAAAGTATTTGCACCCCCTGTTGGGTGCATCAAGTGGACTAAATTAGGTAGGCGGCAAGTGACCCTCTCAGTTTGTTTTTCATGGAAGTATGATGGCATGTTGTAGCACAATGTTCCTCATTTGGCATTTGTAATACAGTATCCTCCTATCAAGTATTTAAGCTGTACTCATCACAAACACCTGGCATCACAGATAAGAGTGCTCTAATAGAAGAGGCTGCTCTATGTTTGAGCCATTTTACATGTATAATCTGTATAGGGCAGCAGTGTGGAGTAGTGGTTAGGGCTCTGGACTCTTGACCGGAGGGTCGTGGGTTCAATCCCAGGTGGAGGACACTGCTGCTGTACCCTTGAGCAAGGTACTTTACCTAGATTGCTCCAGTAAAAACCCAACTGTATAAATGGGTAATTGCTTGTAAAAATAATGTGATAGCTTATAACAATTGTAAGTCGCCCTGGATAAGGGTGTCTGCTAAGAAATAAGTAATAATAATAATAATAATAATAATAATAATAATAATAATAATAATAATAATAGAGCAGCTGGAGCCATTTAGAATATACAGTAACTATACAAAAAGTAAACTGTTGTCAATGTCGTCAGCTTCTGGGGTATAAAAAGAAGTGTTGCTCCATGAATTTATGAGCAGTGAGGGTATGCATTGTATGAAAACTGGTTACAAAAAATCAGTTTTGTTTTTTACCTTAACTGGGTTTAAATCAGGCACAGTCACATAGAAAAGAAAACAGCAATGTAGAGTAAAACATGAATGCCACCACATGTTAGGAAACCTAAGAGATAATGGGCCTGGCTCCCAAAGACTATGCTCAAGGTCAAAGGAAACAGTTAAAAATGTGAATCTTGTAATAAATATTTACAACTGCAGTCTGGCAAAAATAAATAAATAAATAAATAAACACATTTATATATATATATATATATATATATATATATATATATATATATATATATATATATAAAATTTTCCTTCCTCAAAACCAAAGCTTAGCCAATCAGGTAAAGTGTTGAAAATTCAGTGGCCTGTCAATTTAAAAAATTTGAAAAGATTTATTTTCATTTTACTGCAAACAGATGCTTAAATATGATGAAGTGTTTGGGGCGGTTCAAACTGGTTACCATTAGTCACCATTTTAACCCATCTGGGTCAGCAAAGTCATTTTACAGGTAGCGTTCTCTTATCTTTAATTAAAAAAAACACACACACTGCACTTTATACCTTCAACCCTGACTTTAGTATCAAGGTTTGTATCCTAATTTTAAATACTAAACCCAGAATAGACCAAACTGCAATCCTGAATCCCCTTTCTAGCAGAGACTTGCTTGTCTATTTTTACAGCTGAGTGCAATAAAGGCATAACAGGTCACATGACTTGCCAAAGGTTACCAGGCAGTGAGTTACCTGGGGTTAAAAGACCAGGATATTCAGGCACTGGTTTTAATGTGAACTACACCACAATGCAACGACTTTCCCAGTCTCTACAGCCTGCCACATATTTCAGAAAATGTGCTGTATAAAATACCTTGCCTCTGGAAACAACAGTGCTGTGATCAAACAGTTTCAAGTGCTGGGAAGTTTCTGAAACTTGCACTGAAAAATAGCTAGCTGTCATAAATCTGCCCTAGTATTATTAAGACAAACAACAGAATCATTCATAGCAAGCTGGAATCTCCTTATCATTACTGTTGCAAAGTCAATGAGGCAACACTTGAGAGTTCTAAATATACCGTGTTGAAAAAACACATTCCTGCTAACCAAATGGTGCCTTCTAAGCTTGCTGCTACTTTACTTTCAGCTGTTCATTGCCCACAGTGACAATGACAGCTGTATTTCACTACTGAATGATTTGCAACTGTTCTGATTGGGCTGTGTTCTGGAAATCAATATTATGTTCTGCTACTCATCTTTACGCCACACAAACCCCACAAGGTCTTCTCTATTGTTTTGTATTTAAACCTCTAAGTGGTTTTATTTGGGTAACGGGGCTGTTATCAAATTACCAATGCTGTCAAATAAACACTAATGGAGGTCATTTGTAACTTAAAAGCTAAAAGCCCTTGAGGTATGAATATAAAACTCACATGCTTGTCCCACTGTATATTAAATTTCCCACATCTTGTATCCAAGAAAAAAAAAAAAAATTCAATTGTACTTCCAGAAAGCAATCTTCGAATCATGTAAGGAACTGTTAGAGTGAAAGGTACCCAGATAGTTGTTAAATCAGGATAACCAAGTCCTTTGTGCTGTGGTACATGGGAAATTCCTGCTGTTTCTCTTAATATTTTATTTGTTGTCTTGATGTTTTTTTTTCCCCCCAATGCATCTGCTGTAAGGGCCATAATACATAATACATAATAAAGGCAATGGATAGCCTGGTAGAAATAATAATTTAGTTTTTCTTCAAGATGCACACCTTTTATACTATATTTAAAGATCCAGTATAATAGTTTAACTTTCAAAGTGCATTCTTCTTGGCATTCTTTTTCAATTCTAAGCAATTTTACCTCAACTGAAGCAGCTTTCGTGCTGTGTTTCATTGTTCTCTCGTTTTCCCCATTTCAGACAGACCCGCGCCTCCTGCTGGGTTACCCAAGTGAATCATCGGTGTATTTTCCATTTAGGTCCCGGAAATAAAATTCCAGCCATCAGAGTGATACTTAACACTGACTTGTTTTCAAAGTCTGAACATTTTAAAATTACGTTTTAACTGGTCTAAAAACATTTTTTTAAATTGACAGGCCACTGAATTCATTCATCCCCGATGACACTGCTGCACGTAATGGCAGGCAGACCATTTGTCTGTAAAAGGTAGCTTGTGGAAACTCTCAAGTGAGAATAATAGGTGCATCTACTGACTTTTTTGGTGTGCACCTGCTGCTACCTGACCAGAAAGAAAGAAGACATCAATCTGGGAATGTAAGCAAAAATGTAAACATACCACCAAGCTTTGGACAGATTTAAGTTTCCTGAAGCAGTTCATAATGCCAAAACAGTACTGAAAGTTATTTCAAGTTATATGGGAAGGTAGGAAAGAGCATTGCAAGGTCCTCTACATCATACAGGTATTGTTAATATATATGGACAAGATACTGGCTTTATATTATTATTCAGTTGGAAAAACGCTGGAAATTACTATGAGTGTATAACCAAGGTTTTAAAATCTTAACTGCTTCTTCATGTTACGTGATTCTTTCCTGTGCTGTAGGGCAGTCTTACCCTAATGTCCTAGTTTCAATCTGATCATGTGACCTGGAGCACAGGAAGTGATGGGCCGCAGGAAGCAGTTGATTACACATCCGTAGTCTATACAGCGGTACATGAAATATCCTAAATTAAAGCATAAAAACTACAAAGAACCTTAAGTTCTTTAACACAGAAAGGGGGCCCATGATGATGCTCATGGCAAATGGTCATTTTAAACCATAGTTAGCACTACTTTCATATACTGATCATCTGCTATATTACTATTTCTGTTGCTCTGAAAGGGTAGTACAGGTTTCTTTCTAGTTTCTAATCACTTCCTAGGTTGACAGCAGCTAGACTATGAAGATGGAAACTGAGCTACAACACAGGAAGTGATTCAGTGCTAGAAGCAGCAACAGCTTTTACTGTGTTGCATTTGATATATCTGCATCTTCCACACTGAAATATAAAAGGCCTTAGAGAGATCCCCCCCCCCCCCGACCCCGACCCCGACCCCGACCCCGACCCCACAGAAGAATGAACCCTACCACGAAACAAAATGTTAGTTCACTCAGTTGTTAAATGCACTTCCCGAATCTCTTGCTGAGATTCCAGCCCTTTATAACCTGTCAAACATGCAAATATGTTTTATAAAATCAGTAATAATGTCAGACTACATTCAACCATGTTTCTATCCCCATACTTCAAAACTTGAGTATTTTACTTATTCCTTGCCTACTTAAAAGTCTTGGAAAAAAAAGTATTTTGTAAGCAGGCCATGAACATATACAACATGCATTACGGTGTATCTATTCAAACCCTACAGTAAAAATCTGGATTAATTGCAACCAAAATAAATGTAATCTTCCAACCTTAAAAAAATAAAACATTGTAGAGCTAGACACCTAAAGTTTACATCATTGCAAAGGCCTACATGTTTGGCAAATTACAAGTCCAGGGATAAGTACAGTATATGCTTGTTAAATATACCACATACTGTATCTAATTGCATCCTTCTGTACCTGTTCTTAGGCATTACAACACCCACAGATATGGACAGAAATGTAGATTATAACAAAGCTGTTGTTTTTAAATGATCTTTGTTTGTGATTTAATTACTCTAATGATAGAGTATATATTCAATTTAAACTAAATATATCTTTCAAATATGGTTTACTAGGGACAGTAGAAAAGTTCCCAGAAATTTGCTGGTATACTCATATCAAATTGAATTATCTTGGGATAATGCATCTGTACTTTGGCCAAAAAAGGAGGGGATGGGGGTTGTGTTTTCAGAGGGGACACGTCATTACGATGCCTTGTTTTGTACAACAGCCTACTTATTTTAAGAATTATTACGTGCATATACGTGACAAACACAAGCAGTAAAAGCTGACTGACAATAACCAAATATAGTTTATACTACTTTAGAATATTTTTGTATTTACTTTTATGGATTTATAATTAAATACGTTTTTAAACCACAATACTGATACCAAGTGTGCCTGTATTAATTAAGATGTTACGAAATTATAAGTTTAACACTGCATACAAATGTATACGATTAACATGGTCATGCATTATACCTTTTAAAAAAAGAGCCTATGTTTATAAAGTACAGAGTGATTATAAAGTAAGTTCACCATAACAACGCACCATATCTCATGTGGTAAACTTACTTTCTAATCACCCTGTACTTAATTTTGTATTGAATATTCCAATAATAATGTTGTTGTTATTTTTAAACACAGCTGTCCCTCTTACAGTGTGAATGCACTCGTCCTTACCAACAGTGGACTTGCACGCTTCGCAGAAAGTATCATCCGTGAACCTCTCCATCAGGCTGGTTTTGCCGACTCCGCGGGAGCCGATGATGATGACCTGCAATTTGTAATCTGCCGGCCGGGGTTGCAGCTTCCTTCGGCGAGACTGCCCACCGGTCAGAGCCGGGGAACCGCTTAGCGAGCCCCAGGTTTGTCTGCTATGCCCACCACCACCTCCGCCTCTCCGCTGTATCTCATACGTCAAATCCATCAGTGCTTCCACATCCGACAGCAAAGATATTCGAACCTAACTTTATTATTTGAGCAAACTTTTTAATGTTAGAGTTGCTAAGTGTTTTGCTCCCCCAAGCTGTTGTGCTGTACAGTGGCAAAGGAAACGGATCATTACGTCATGGACAACAAAATTAGGATTGGGAAACATCCTTCTGAAACACTAGGACGAAGAAAGGAAAATACTCCATCTACAGGGATGGAAGACCAGCACGCTGCAGAACAACACAGTGAGTAGGCTTTATTTTCTGCAATCAAATACACAAAAACAGGTGTGGAAAATGGTTATTTATGTAAGCAGAAAGGCAAGAGTATTAAAATATATGACAATAGTTTAGCTTTCTGGATTTTGCATTTCAAATTTATTTGTATTTATTTATTTATTTTACAAAGTCCAAATGCGTTATAGTCTTGTTTATGTAGATAGTAACACGGTATTGGTGTGCACAGTGTCTAGTACCTCGTACGCATAGCGCCCTCAGTGTTCAGTACACTCAGTGCACATGGCGCTCTGTGCATATGGTGCCTGGTGCTCACTGTGGTGCACATGGTACTTCGGTGCCTCGCTGTGTGTAGCGCCTCCGTACATACGGTGCTCAGCGCGCACAGTACTCGGTGCACATAGCTCCCTCAGTGCTCAGCACACTTGCTGCACGCAGTGCTCGGTGCATGTGCCACACTCGGTGCGCATGGTACTCAGGGAACTCATTGCACATGATACTTGGTCCGCACAGTGCTCAGTACACATGTTGTCTAGTAACGCATAGCTCCCTCGGTACTCGGTGCACATGGTGCCTTGATGCACTTTGCCTGTAGACGGTGCTCCACTCCGCTGTAGGCTGCGTGCTGCCTGCACGTAGTCCGGGCTAGACACCCTTGTCCAGTTGCTGGGATCGAACCTGTGTGAAACAGCTCTCTCTCTCTCTCTCTCTCTCTCTCTCTCTCTCTCTCTCTCTCTCTCTCTCTAATTCAAATTCAAATTCAAATTCAAATTGGCTTTATTGGCATGACAATAAAAATAATTGTGTTGCCAAAGCACATACATGGCATAACCAACTCAAATATACAGACAAAGAATTTTTCTTAATACTAACAGTATCCCTCCTCCCTCTATATTACTACAGTAAACAGAATCCCTCCCTTCCCCTCTATATCAAACAGTACCCCCTTCCCCCCTCTATATTAAACAGAATCCCCCTCCCTCCCTCTATTAAACAGAATCCCCCCTCCCTCAATTAAACAATACCCCCTCCCTCCCTCTTTCTATATTAAACAGAATCCCTCCCTCCCTCCCTCTCTCTTTTCCCTCTCTAGTGTGACGTGTTCACGGTCTGTCCCTCAGGCTATGACAGGTCTCCACGTATTGACCGGCCAGTCTGGCTGTGTGTTTGTCTTCCCCCAGCAGGATTGACAGCTTCTGGGTATCACACATTTTTGGGAATTCTGGGACTAAATCACAGAATTTGGGGAAGAAAATGTCCCTTATGTTTTTATATTTTTCACAGTGTGTCAGGAAGTGAATCTCTGTCTCGACCTCTCCTGTCTCACAGTGACCACAGTGCCTGTTCTCCCTGGCCAGCCAGGTTTGCCTCTGTCGGCCTTTTTCAATGGCCAGGTTGTGGTCACTGAGCCGGTATTTGGTCAGGATCTGCCTCTGCTTTGTGTTTCTGACAGTTACCAGGTATTCTGCCAGGGTGTAATTTCTATTTAGGGTCCGATAGCACTCTAGTTTGTTTTGTGTTTTAGTGTTTGTATCCCAATGGTCCAGATAGGAGTGTTTCAGGTGTTTTATAATTTGGTTGACACTAATTGGAATTGTTTTTGCAGTGCTGTCCTGAAGCTGACTGATGTCAGTGTTGCTCAGCTCAGTGAGCTTCAGGACCAGCTGGCTGAGGGGACTCTTTTCTGGGCTGAGCTCTTGGTATTGCAGGGCTTTATGATGGAGTGAGTTTGGGTCACTAGTTTTTAGATGAATCCAGTATTTTAATGCTCTTTTTTGGATGTTAATAATCAATGGATAAAGGCCTAATTCAGCCCTGCATGCATTGTTTGGTGTTTTTCTTTGTAATCTCATGATGTTTTTACAGAACTCTGCATGCAGGGTTTCTGTGGGGTGTTTGTCCCATTTTGTGTAGTCCTGGTTGGTGATTGGACCCCACACTTCACTGCCATAGAGAGCAATTGGCTGAATTACACTTTCAAAAATTTTGAGCCAAATTTTGACGGGGGGATTTATATTGTAGAGCCTCCTCTTTATGGCATAAAAAGCCCTGCGTGCTTTCTCCTTTAGTGCATTCACTGCCAGGTTAAAGCTCCCTGACGCACTGATGGTCAGACCCAGGTATGTGTAGCTGCTGGTGTGCTCTAGGGTGGTGTTACCTAGAGTGAAGTGGTACTTATTTCCCTGAGATCTGGCTTTCTTCTGGAATATCATGACTCTGGTCTTGTTCATGTTTACTGCCAGGGCCCAGGTCTGACAGTACTGCTCTAGCAGTGCCAGGCTCTGCTGCAGCCCCTGCTCTGTGGGTGACAGCAGGACCAGGTCATCTGCATAGAGCAGAAACTTGACTTCAGTGTCATGTAGAGTGAGGCCAGGGGCTGCAGACTGCTCCAACACTGTGGCCAGCTCATTGATATAGATGTTGAACAGTGTTGGGCTCAGACTGCAGCCCTGTCTCACCCCACGCCCTTGTGTGAAGAATTCTGTTCTTTTGTTGCCAATTTTCACACCACACTTATTTTCTGAGTACATCGATTTTATGATGTCATAGACTTTACCCCCTACACCACTTTGAAGAAGTTTAAGAAATAGTCCTTTATGCCAAATTGAATCAAATGCCTTTTTAAAGTCTATAAAGCAAGCGAATATTTTTCCTTTATTAGTTTGATGGACGTGTTTATTGATTAGGGTGTGTAGGGTGTAAACATGATCAGAAGTGCGGTGTTTTGGTAGAAATCCAATCTGACTCTTACTCAGGACACTGTGTTCGGTAAGGAAGGCCAGTATCCGGGCGTTAATGATACTGCAGAACACCTTCCCCAGATTACTGCTCACACAGATGCCCCGGTAGTTATTGGGGTCGAATTTGTCTCCACTTTTATATATGGGTGTTATAAGCCCTTGGTTCCAGGTCTCAGGGAAATACCCAGCTCTCAGTACAAGATTGAGGAGTTTGAGCAGGGCCTCCTGCAGCTTGGGGCTGCTGTGTTTGAGCATCTCAGCGTTGATGCTGTCAGGTCCACTTGCTTTTTTTGATTTGAGGGCCTTGAGTTTATCACTCAGCTCCTCCACCGTGATTGGGGTGTCGAGGGGGTTCTGATTGTCCTTAATACAGGATTCTAAATTTTTTAGTTTTTCACAAATGGCATTTTGAGTTTTTTGTTCTTTGTTTTGTATTTCTTTGTAAAGGTTTTCAAAATGTTTTTTCCAAATGTTTCCATTTTGGATGGCCAATTCTTCTTTTTTTGTTGAATTTAGGTTGTTCCAGGTTTCCCAAAAATGATTTTGGTTTATTGACTCCTCAATTTCGCTGAGTTGTTTATTAATATGGTCTTGTTTTTTATTTCTTAGAGTGTGTTTGTATTGATTCAGTGCCTCACAGTATCTGAGGCGTAAATCTGGGCTGTCTGGATCTTTATGTTTTTGATTGGATAGCTGTCTTAGTTTTTCCCTTCTAGTTTTACATTCTTCATCAAACCACTTTTCTTTGAATTTATTCTTTTGGTTGTTTTTCCGATTTACTATTTTTAATTTAGATTTTTCTGCTGCTTTTCTAAATATGTTATTCAAATCTTTTACAGCCAGAGTTACTCCTGTTTTTGTGTGTTGATACTGTGTGTTTTGAAATGTGTGTATTAGGGTTTCTATTTCATTGGTGCCAATTGCTTCTTTGTATATTTCTGTGCTGTTTGGAGCCCATCTGTAGGAATGGTTTAGATTGTACAGCTTACAGGGCTGTGTCTGTGTGTTGTTGATCTGCTCTGTTCTTTTTATGAACACAGTGATTTGACTGTGATCTGACAGGGGGGTTTGTGGTCTGACAGTGAATGCATTAATAGAGGAGGGGTCCAGGTCAGTGATGGCATAGTCCACCACACTGTTACCAAGAGCTGAGCTGTATGTAAACCTACCTAAAGAGTCCCCTCTGATCCTGCCATTCATGATATAGAGGCCTAGGCCTTGACAGAGATTCAATAATTGTCTCCCATTTTTATTTACCACACTGTCATGGCTATTCCTGTTTGTGGTCATGTGCGTGTGGTATAGAGGGGATTGTCCGAATATGTGGCTGTTCCCCTGTGTGTTCATGAAGTCAGGCAGAGTGCCTGTTCTGGCATTAAAGTCACCGCAGAGCAGCACACTTCCCTGGGCCTGGAAGTGGCAGATCTCTGTCTGGAGATCATGGAAGGTGTCTTCCTTGTAATAAGGGGAGTCCGATGGGGGGATGTAGGCTGCACACAGGTAGATATCTGTTTGGCAGGTGACAATGCTATTACTCATTTTTAGCCACAGGTGGGTCTCTCCTGTTCTTATTGGTCTAATAGAGTCGGTGAGCTCCTCTCTGTACCACACAATGATCCCCCCTGAGTCTCTGCCACGTTTTACGTGTGAGTGTTTCAGGGAGGGCACTATAATCTCCCTGTAGCCTGAGGGACAGTGAGTGGACACATCAGCACGGCACCACGTCTCGTGGAGAATAATTATATCTATGTTATTTATATTTCTGATGAATTCAGGGTCTGTGCTCTTCAGCCCAAACACTGACGAACACAAACCCTGAATATTCCAGGAGCTAATTGTAAGCGATCTCATATTTATAATTTAAGCTATTTATAATTATTATCTAGAATAAAATATAATGTCAGAAACATTGAACATAAATCAGTAACATGTTTTACACTATTAAGTATTTTCTTATTATTTGTATTATTTTCTTATTCTAATTATTATTAGTTGTACATTTCTTTTCTAATACATTTAGAGTGGGGTGTACTTAGCTCATGATTTTGAAAATTAAGTTCAGGAGCTGCCGTATCTCCCCCATCTCAGAGCTGGCTAGGGTCCTTGGTTTGGAAGCAGCTGCTGCATAGCTGTGTTGCTGCTGCTCTGTCTGACTGCTGTGCTGGAGCTGCTGCTGTTCCTGGATCCCTCTGGGCTGGGCTCTGTTGGGCTGGATCCCTCTGGGCTGGGCTCTGCTGGGCTGGGTCCCTCTGGGCTGGGCTCTGCTGGGCTGGGCTCTTCTGGTCTGTTGTAGTGTGTGCTGCCGGTGTCCAGGCTGCAGAGGCTGGTGTTCTTGGGGGGGTCTCCTCGTAAGCACAGGGCTGCGCTGTCCTTGGTGGTGGTCCGGTGTGCTCCTGTTTCGGGGGTGGCTGGCGGGGTCTCGGCCCATGGCAGTGTCCTTTAGGTTTTTGGCGAAGATCCTAACGCCTTCCTGGTCGAGGTGTACATGGTCGTACAGGTGCAGCGTGCTCAGGGTGGGGTGGTGTGCCAAGTGGACATTAGGCAGAAGGGCACAGCCTCTGGAGATGTCACTGTTGATCCTCTGAATAGTGTGCTGGGGGACGTCCTCTCTGGGCAGCAGGGTGGAGATCACTATCTTCGCACCAGGGAACTCCTTTGTGGCCTTCTCCGCTACTCTCCTTACCGACTCGGCCACATCTTCCCCCTGAGAGCCCAGGTCGTTGGTGCCAGTGTGGATGATAATGTGCTCGGGGTCTCTCAGGGTCGACTGGCACAGCAGCTGGAGCGCCCTTTCTGTAGTTGGGCACCAGAATTTTGCTACCCGGCTGCTGGGGAAGAGTCTTCGCTGGTTCAAGTACTTCCCGTTGGAGTCGATAAGAATGGCTACCTTGGAGCTGTATATTTTATTAGCCTGTCTACTCGAGGGAGTCTGTGTCTCTGGGGCAGTGTGTGTGATGTGGGAGGGAGGGGCAGTGTGTGTGGTGGGGGAGTGGGGGGTAGTGTGTGTGGTGGGGGGGGAGTGTCTCACTGTCGGGGTGTGCTGGGGGAGTGGGGTGTGTGTTTGGATCAGTGTGTGTGGTGGGGGAGTGGGGGGTAGTGTGTGTGGTGGGGGGGAGTGTCTCACTGCCGGGGTGTGCTGGGGGAGTGGGGTGTGTGTTTGGATCAGTGTGTGTGTGGGATGATGTGGTGTGTGTATCGGTGTCGGTGTCAGTCAGACAGGCCCTGCTTGCTGGAGCTCCTGTGTTCTTGGGCTGGCTGTGGTGTTGCTGTTCTGGGTGGGGGGGAGGAGGTGTGACTCTGAGTAGCTGCTCTCTCAGGCTCTGTATGCTCCTCTCTTTGCGCTGCAGCTCCTCTCTCAGCTTGGCCAGCTCGTTTCTCAGGGCCTCGTTGTCCTGCCGCAACTCTCCCATCTCAGCTCCCAGCTCCCTGATGGAAGCCCTGGCCTCGTTCCTCACCTGCCTCACCTCGTCTCTTATCTGCTGCACGAGGTCGTTCTCTGTCAGCGTGGTCAGGGTGAGCTCCTTGAATTCTGCAAACTCCACCTCCAGCAGTGAGAGGCATTCCTTCAAGTGCTGCACTGTGCTGGGCAGTCTGGGGTTGAGCGGGGGGGTGCGGGGGGCTGCAGTGGGGGAGCTGCAGGGGGCTGTGTCTGCAGTGTGGGGGCTGCAGGGGGCTGTGTCTGCGGTGTGGGGAGCTGGCTGCTGTTCTGGGTCTAGTACCTCTGGATTTTTTTTCTCCTTCTCAGCCAGTTCTTTTAGAGCCTGGAAATCTTTCTCGAATAGTTCTAGGCTGGCCTCAGTTCCCTGAATCATAATAGTGCCATTATAAAACACATTGATGCTGAGCCTTGTGCTGTCAGGGTCAGTTTCATCTCCTATACGCAGTTGCCTTCCTTTGCAAATCCCTCCCAGCTTGATATTACTATGTGCTGTGCAGAGGGCTGTGTGCCAGGCAGTGGGGTGCTGTGTATAGAACAGCAGGTTGGTTTTGGTCCTCTTGCCCCCAGCCAGGCTGCAGTCTGTTATCAGTGTCTCTGGGGACTCCTTCATTAGCTTGTTCTTATACAGCTTCTTTGCCTTTGCACTGGTGACCTCATCAGGGTATCGGATTACACTGCTAGTCTGGCCCCTCCCACTCTGCAGGTCTAAATTGATACATTTATCCATTCCGACCAACTGCCAAAAACCAACCGGTTTCAGCTGCTTTCAGTGACTGAGAGTTTTTAGCTATTAGGTTTTAGTTAATTTGTTATATTAAAAAGGCTTACCTTTTATTTTCCTCTTCAGTTCTTTTCTTTTTCTTTCTTTCTGTTTATTTCAATTTGTCTGTTTCTTTCTATTTCTTTCTGTTTCTTTCTCTTTCTTTCTGTTTATTTCTCTTTCTTTCTGTTTCTTTCTGTTTCTTTCTTTCTTTCTCTTTCTTTCTTGTTTAATTTTCCTGGAGGTCTTATTTCTTTTCTTTTCCTCTTCAGTTCAGTTCTTTTCTTTTGCTTTCTTTCTATTTCTTTCTTTCTCTTTCTTTCTTTCTTTCTTTCTTTCTTTCTTTCTTTCTTTCTTTCTTGTTTAATTGTTTAATTTTTCCTGGATGTCTTATTTCTGTAGTAAAAGTTTTCCATTTGTTTTTTATTTGTTCTTACTGATTTATATTCTTAATTCTCACAATTAAATTTACTCTAGATTAACATTTTTTTAGTTTAAATTAAGAGCTCATCTTGCTGCTGCTGCCTCTCTCTCTCTCTCTCTCTCTCTCTCTCTCTCTCTCTCTCTCTCTCTCTCTCTCTCTCTCTCGAGTTTTCTGGTGTTCCCCTGCAATTTTATTGCCGGAAGCTGGCTTGCCACTTCCCTGGAATCAGAAACTCTGCTTCTGTGAACTCAGATATAAACGCTGCACAACTGCACTGTGTTTACTCTTTTTCTTTTCAACAGCCTACATTGCTTTGCGATTGTTGTCTGCTTTTCTAACCTGACAGGACTCGCTGTTTTGTGTTTTCCTCTGCTATTGCATCTTAAAAAAAAAGAAAGAGACGCGTGATCCTGCACTGGGCCTCGGCTCTGCCGCACACCCCGCTGTGGAGTTCACTCCGCTGGATTGCCTCGGCCTGCCCTCTCAGTGCGCTTAAAAATTAAGTTCACCAGTGTGGTGTATGTTCTATTTACCCTCACAGCTTTGCTGTTGTGTGCATGTATGTGTTGTTTTCTTTTACTGCCTTGCAGTTTAAAAAAATATATATATTTATTTATATATATAAACGTGATTCCTCCACCGGGACCCAGCTCTGTTGCGCTCCGCTGTTTAGTTGCATCTAGCATGGTGACTGTGTTTCTCCCATACCTGAAGTGCTATGTGTGTAAGCCTATATTGTTTTCCTATTACTGCCTTTGCAGTTAAAAAAAAAACAACACTTTTTCTTCCTGTCTAACACACCGCAGCTCCTTGAGCCTGTGCTCCACTCCAGTATACGCTATGCACTGCCCCGTTGTGTGACTGGACGCGGTCCAGAACCAGGTTATTGCTGTACTGCACCCTGGTGCAGCACCATGCGCTTCCCTGTACTGCTCTCCTGATTGCCTACCGGAGCCACTTGAGCCTGTGTATCCACCGCGGTGTATGCTATGTGTTGACTACACGCGGTTAAGGCTAGGCGCTAATCAGTGCCTCTGCGCCCTCGGTGCTTTAGTGCCCCAGCATGTCAATAACACCTGTGAGATTTTCTGGAGGGGGCAAGTTGGCCAGCTCATAGGCAGTCCTGACTGTGTCTGCTATCCACTTGGACAGGTGCTGCTTAGACAGGGCTTGACCATGGGACTTTGCCCCATATCAGACAAAATGTTGTTGTGACTGCCTCCAATGTTTTGTCCTGTCAGTGTAGTATGCCAGGGCCTGAACTGGGCCGAGTGTATGGAGCTGTCGCTCCATGCCAGACCTGAAAGGAGGCGGATGGAAATCCTCCTATTCCACAGACTAGTTGACATGGAATGCCGAGATCGTCTTCGTCAAAAAGGCAGGATTGGTACGGAGCGTAACCTTTGTCCTGACCTCTGTAAAAATTAAGCAGGCTTCCGCTATTGAGAATGCCTGCATCTCACTCACCCGTCTTGCGGAGGTGATAGCGAGCAAGAAAGACATTTTAAATGATAAAAATGTCAGCTCAGCTGAATGCAAGGGCTCAAATGGAGGCTTCATGAGTGCATCAAGCACCATGTTAAGCCTCCAGGAGGAATAATGTCCTTCATAGGCGGCCGAAGCCGCCGAGTCCCTTTCAAAAATTGACCCACCAGGAAGTGAGCTCCTGGGGAGACCGAGTTAATCTCTACATGGCAGACCCAGAAGGCTTAAATGCTGCCATTCAGTGGCTTGACCTAGAACTGCAGGCTTGATGGGTTGGGCTGCCATAAGGTCCCCTGGGCCTGACTGAGCAGTTTGCAGTGCTTCGACAGTCTCCGTGACTGGCCGATCAGGAGCTGCATCAGAGTCGAAAACCAGTCTCCTGGGCCAATAAGAGGCTACTAGAAGCACCTTGGCCCGGTCCTGCCTTATTTACTCCAGACACAGCGGGAGCAGAGCGAGGGGTGGGAAGGCGTGTAACAGATGCCTTAGCCACTGGGACACTGTCAATAGATGGTCGCAGTTCAACGTGGGCTGAAAAACCCTGCTGTTTATCCAGGCCTGCAGATGGCGCATGCGCAGGAGACCCAATGGAGGGTTCTGGGAAGCTGCTGCCATCAAGCCCAGAAGTTACTGGAACATCACTACCGTGAGCGCTCTGTTGAGCTGAAATAACTCTAAACAGGCAGCTATTCTGTGCACTCTGCCGTCCAACAAAGTGGCCAGCATGGCCCCGGAATCCAAGCACACTCCTAGATAGGAGGCTGTCTGAGAAGGTGTGAGCTGGCTCTTCACATGATTCACCATAAGGCCCAACCGTTGAAGGTGGCCAGTGACCCGTTCTGTGTGGGCTTCTCTCTGTGCTGGAGACTGGGTACAAATGAGCCAGTCGTCCAGATAATTGAGTACTCTGATGTCTGAGTCTCAATGGGGCCAAGATAGCTTCCATTCACTTCGAGAAGGCACAGGGAGCTAGGGAGAGGCCAAATGGCAAGACACAGAACTCATACGCAGTTCACTGAAAGGAGAACCGCAGGTACTTCCTGTGTACTGGTTTATAGGGATATGGAATCTTTGAGGTCCACCATGGTGAACCAGTCGCCTGGCCTGATTGACTGCAACAGCTGTTGCATTGTCAACATTTTGAACCTCCTTCGACTCAGATACAGGTTGACCTGTCTGAGGTCAAGGATCGGTCTGAGGCCACCATCCTGCTTGGGCACTAGGAAGTACCTGGAGTAGAACCCTTACTCCAACTGGAGGGAGTCTATCTTGCAAATATTCAATTTTTGCAGCAGAGCTGCTACCTCCTGAGAGACACCACAACGGCGTCCTGTGGGTCCGTGACTGAAGTTGCAGTCATGCCCCCAAAAGGGAGGGGGACCATGCTTGAATTGCAGTGAGTAGCCGGTCTGAGTGGTGCACTGATGCCAAAAGTCCAGATGACTCCCTGAGAAGGGGCCCTGGGCCTGTGGCAGCAAATTCCTAGGGCTGCTGCTTAGCCAGTTCTTGGCCTGCGGCTTCTGTCTCTGCGCAGGGCAGTGGAACCAATTAAAGCCTCCACTGCAAGCAGCCACGGCCTGGTTCCGAACATCTCTTCTGGCAGCGGGCGCAGCCAGCTGTGCCGGTCTTTGAGGCTGCTGGCGCCTATGGTGCCAGTTTGCCGCTGGTTTACAGACTGGAGAGATGGTCGCTTGGGAAGAAGACGAACCAGCTCCTTAGTGGATTCCCGTGTGCGGTGAGAGTGCTACAGCATCTTGTCCACCGTGGGACCAAAAGTACGCCCTGGAGTGATCGGGGCGTCCAACAGCAATGCAGCTTCTAGCACAGCCAGGTTTCTACCTATAGCCTGCCTGTTGAGCTTGGACACACGGAGCAGGTTCTTGTTAACCAGGTGCAGCTCATCCAGCTGTTGTGGTGAGGGCATGTGGTTCCCAAAAAGATACCACAGCAAATGCGTCTGATAGGCTACTTGGATGCTGTTATAATCTCCTAGGCATGCAGCGAATGTACTGGCTGAATAGGCTCTTTGAGGATCACCTCAGGAGACCGGGCACTGCTTGTTAAGGCAGGCAGCGTCCTTCGAAAGGAGTGCTAAATTAATTGTCTGGACCAAGGTGGCAACAGAAGCCTGAACTGGCAGAAAATGGGCCAGGCCCAGCTTTTCCACATCATGCACTCTATATAGCATGTTCATCAACTGGGAATCAGCAGTAGCTATTGCTAGACGGTCCCAGGAAGATTGGATTTTAAAAAGAAAATCCGGGTGAACTGTGGGGGATATTGGAGAGGCGGTAGGCTCATTGTCGAAAATCGACTGCCTTGTTTCCCCTACTGTAGGCCTCTGCCGACAGGGAAAACTTAACCGCAGGGGACGTGCTGTCTGACTCCATGTCCTCAGATGGGAATGCCAGCTCCTGTTCTCCCACCTCCTCAGAGGCGTAGAGATCTGTGACAGTCTTTTTGTGCCTTCGGGGGTGGGCAATGACTGCATGACAGGCTTGTTGAGCAGCTTTGGTATATCAGTATTCAGGTGTCAAGTCTTTAGGAGGTAAATACCCATACAGTAATGGTTTCGTACTTGAAAGGGAACCGCTAATGTACAACATGAGTTTAAGGAACTACCGTTATGTTTGTGAAAATAAGTGCATTTTTGAAGTTTGATACAATAGTCTCTAACTGATCATTTTTAATTTTCAAAATTTCTATGCATGCTTTTAAAATAAGTGGAATAAGCTATTTCTTTCAAAACCAGTGTACCTAAAGAAGTTTATGTTTTAAAAATAAATATACAAACGCCAAAACAGTTATTTGATATCTTAAAAATGTTTAATGGGAATCACAGTAGTTTTCCTGGCTGCTGGAACTGTGGGAGAATCATGTGACACTCATGAAGTCCTTTTGCTTGCGAGGTCTTTTTGGTGGTAACTCCCCTGGTGCACATTTTTCCCTGATAATGACAGCTCTATTACTTATTGATTTGAAATCTCTTCAGTGGGTTGTAAAAAGCGTACCCATGCCAAACATAAAGATGTGGGAAAACCAGGTCAATAATGTGAAGTTGTGAGAGAGGCATTATTGTGGAATAACAGCTCCAGCAGGCACCAGTGTCCCCAGATGTAGGGATCAGTAGGTGGGGCAACCAGATGCACAGGAAAAGACTGGTGTAAGAGGTATTATAAAACAGTTACAAGCAACCCAGAACTGTAATTCTAAGGACTGTGATGATAGTTTGAGCAATTAAGCTCAGATACAGTGCCTGTACAAATATGTGTTGTATTCTAAGGGAGAAAAAAAGCCAAATGTCTGCTCAATATTATGCAGTAGAAGAAGAAACAAGACTGAGATACATTTTATTGAGCTGTTAATTCATACAAGATAAACAAAGGCTAACAATATAATCTGGTCAACAATAAATTGGGTTTCAGTAAAATAATGATTGTCACTCACTGTGCTTCACAAAAAAAGACTCCATGAATAAATAATTGATGAACTTGAAAATATTTACAATATAAAAACAAATGGGGGAAAAAAAGCTTTGGATCCTTTTATTCAGACATTAGTGTTTTTGAGCTTGCTTCTGAATTGCACTGATGCTGCCAAATGTACAATACCTGTAGCAAATACAACACAACAAATTAACATTTAGTATTTAATGCCAGTTTAGTTAATCAATAGCTACATATATACGTCATACTGCTTTGTGTTAGATTACAAACATAACAAGGAAATTAAAATGTTATGATTACTCTATACTGCATTCCCCACAAAACGGAAATGACACTTACCATCCAACAAGGATAAAGGCAACAACCAAGGATCACAGGCAAGAAGGTAATAAAAAATACTTAAACACATTTACTGCAAGAACATTACTGTGCTCCTTCATTTTTCCAGCTGTGGTGGACGGTTGATCAGAAGCTTGAGCAGTAATAGTGTTCAACCATCCCTTGCTGTATAGGTTGACCTGCGGTAATTTTTGCAAATGTTCGTTCCTCTCTGATTTTAGTTCATGTATGTGTGGCAAGGTTAGCATTAACTATTCAAGATAAACACTACCCCAAATTCAAGTATTCCAAAGCTACTTCGTAGCAGAACTTGTATTGATCCTGAAAACAAAACAGAAATACACAAATTATATATATATAGTTTATGACAAGTACTCTACACTTTACACATGAGTACAGTGACACCGGAAGCTTTTTACAATTGGGGGTGAAGCTTCCTCTGTGCTGTTTTTAGTGTTCCCACCGTAACACAATTTGTGAGTTAATACTGAAAATAATTTAAGGCCCTACATAAACTGTGGTGAGATTTTCAAAATATGCAGCTCAATTGCGACCAAAGCATGAAAAATCACAGAAATGTAGTTCTAGTGTCTTAATTATGAAGGTTAAAAAAGTCATACAAACAGCGTTTCATTTTCTTATTTCATAACAATCCCGATCTGAAATGTGAAATAACTAAAAATGATCTAGTAGACACAAAATAAAATTAATTGTACTGCAGTTTATTATCACATTCATTAGTATACTATGTTTGGTTTAACATCATGTTATGTTATGATTGAAATGTAATTGCAGGGGTGGGAGTGTTCCATCTATAGACGGTTTTCCGTCTTAAAAATATTTTGGGAACTGTGAAAAATGAGTGTGAGTTTGGAATGTGTACTGTAGCAATGGCGGGCGTTGGCGAGCCGAGAGCTGCTTTCGTAAGCAAAAATGAAAAGTTGTTTTCAGCTTCTTGCAATTTACTGTGAAAAATATGCATTTTACTTTCCTTACAGCATTTAACACTGTAAAGTCATACTTTTATGAGAGCCGTGCATTTGGTTACTATGGCAACAGGGTCAAACAAATACCGACTTCATGATTGGTGTTCGAGTTATACTTATACTATATTGACCTAGCGAGTCGGTGGCATATATGATGTTGCAATTTACTAATAATTTGAAGGTATCTGTGGTTTTAAAACTTCATAATTATTTCTACGTACAGTACTGTGCAAAAGTTTTAGGCAGGTGTGAAAAAATGCTGTAAAGTAAAAATAGACATGTCAATAGTTTATATTTATCAATTAACAAAATGCAAAGTGAGTGAACAGAAGAAAAATCTACATCAAATCAATATTTGGTGTGACCACCCTTTGCCTTCAAAACAGCATCAAATCTTCTAGGTACACTTGCATACAGTTTTTGAAGGAACTCAGCAGGTAGGTTGGCCCAAACATCTTGGAGAACTAACCACAGTTCTTCTGTGGATTTAGGCAGCCTCAGTTGCTTCTCTCTCTTCATGTCATCTCAGACAGACTTGATGATGTTGAGATCAGGGCTCTGTGGAGGCCATACCATCACTTCCAGGACCCCTTGTTCTTCTTTACGCTGAAGATAGTTCTTAATAACTTTCGCTGTATGTTTGGGGTCATTGTCATGCTGCAGAATAAATTTGGGGCCAATCAGATGCCTCCCTGATGGTATTGCATGATGGATAAGTATCTGCCTGTACTACTCAGCATTGAGGAGACCATTAATTCAAACTTGCAAGGAACCTCCACCATGCTTCACTGTTGCCTGCAGACACTCATTCGTGTACCGCTCTCCAGCCCTTCGGCGAACAAACTGCCTTCTGCTACAGCCAAATATTTCAAATTTTGACTCATCAGTCCAGAGCACCTGCTGCCATTTTTCTGCACCCCAGTTCCTGTCTTTTCGTGCATAGTTGAGTCGCTTGGCCTTGTTTCCGCGTCGGATGTATGGCTTTTTGGCCGCAAGTCTTCCATGAAGGCCACTTCTGACCAGACTTCTCCGGACAGTAGATGGGTGTACCAGGGTCCCACTGTTTTCTGCCAATTCTGAGCTGATGGCACTGCTGGACATCTTCCGATTGCGAAGGGAAGTAAGCATGATTTGTCTTTCATCTGCAGCAGTAAGTTTCCTTGGCCGACCACTGCGTCTACGGTCCTCAACGTTGCCCGTTTCTTTGTGCTTCTTCAAAAGAGCTTGGACAGCACATCTGGAAACCCCTGTCTGCCTTGAAATTTCTGCCTGGGAGAGACCTTGCTGATGCAGTATAACTACCTTGTGTCTTGTTGCTGTGCTCAGTCTTGCCATGGTGTATGACTTTTGACAGTAAACTGTCTTCAGCAACCTCACCTTGTTAGCTGAGTTTGGCTGTTCCTCACCCAGTTTTATTCCTCCTACACAGCTGTTTCTGTTTCAGTTAATGATTGTGTTTCAACCTACATATTGAATTGATGATCATTAGCACCTGTTTGGTATAATTGTTTAATCATACACCTGACTATATGCCTACAAAATCCCTGACTTTGTGCAAGTGTACCTAGAAGAATTGATGCTGTTTTGAAGGCAAAGGGTGGTCACACCAAATATGGATCTGATTTAGATTTTTCTTCTGTTCACTCACTTTGCATTTAGTTAATTGATAAATATAATCTATTAACATGTCTATTTTTGAAAGCATTCTTATTTTACAGCATTTTTTCACACCTGCCTAAAACTTTTGCACAGTACTGTAGTATTAGAAATGTAAAGAAAAATACAAAAACTTTGTCATTTAAGGTTTGCCTCCCGTGTATACGATTTATTGATTTAAAGGCAGCAAAATATGGAAATTGCACGTTCCTTTTCAGTAGTATGTCAACATAATCTGAAAAGGTTTACAAAACTTGAAAATGTTGATGAATTTGGCACTCAGGGTTGTTTTAAAAAAAAAAGTCTGCTTGTTACATTTTTTTGCAGCCAACACATTTATTGAACATTGATGCATTTTTAAAGATTGTTTCAATTGCGACTCGAGTTTCAGTGTTTGAATGCCGTTTGACCTTTGACGTAGCGCAAGGTTAGCTCAAAGATATTCTATTTAATAGAATAGAAATAAATGGAATATCTTTGGTTAGCTGTACCTGAGAAAATGCAGTGAAAATAAGCAGCTGTATTTAGCTGGAAACGAGGTATTCTCAACACAGTAATAAGTGGTTTTTTTTAATTGTTTTTGTATGTACTTGACAGATGCCCTTATGCACGGGGACTTAGAGGTTTTTATTAGTTTCTGTTTGCACTTTGTTTTGTAAAATGAAATGGTTTGTGCAATTATTGTGCACAGTGTGTTTGTTTCTGTAGGTTGTATATGCATATTTGCTTTGTATTTGTAGTGTACAGGCTACGTGCAACTACAGTTAAAATATAAACTGAAAAATGTTCGCCTTGCTTCAAATCGGCACCATACATTTTCCATCTTGGCTACTTGGCTCCCACCCCTGTAATTGTGAAAATGTGTACTGGATTTAAAATCTTACAAATTATTTTATTATTTTACCTTCACGTTTTATAATATTAAAATAAACGTAATAAATTAATTGACAAACATTTAGAATAGAAGCATTTTTCAATGTTTATGCAACAAAAATGACATCAATCCCACATTCACAGTGACATGTCTTGAATGCATACTAAAGAGGATTTTTTTCTGCACACATACGTTAACAGGTTCATGGCACAGATTAACTACACAGCTGGACAAATAGGGGGCAGGGGGGTGTAAACTCGC
This sequence comes from Acipenser ruthenus, assembly GCF_902713425.1. Classification (NCBI taxonomy): domain Eukaryota; kingdom Metazoa; phylum Chordata; class Actinopteri; order Acipenseriformes; family Acipenseridae; genus Acipenser; species Acipenser ruthenus. Next base: position 13,698,793 of record NC_081192.1, on the reverse strand, counting down.
TTTCAGGTTCAGATATATTTACAGCAACGGGAAACAAGGAATAGCTACTGGAATACAAAAAAAAAAAAGTCACCACTGGGATGTTACATTTAGTCTGCTTAATATGGACTTATATTAGAGACCAAACAAATAAAATAATGGCACTTATGCAAGAAAATAAATAAATAAATAAATAAAATACACTCTGATGCTTACCAGTAAGTCCACCATATTGGGCTTGTTGTTTCTCAGTGTTTTTACTGCATGGAAAACATCGACTGCACGTTGGTGCTGTAGCATCTCACAGACAATGCTGATTGCACAGAATGCCCCACTGCGGCCCCCACCGTTCCTTCAGTGACAAGAATAGAGGGGTCAGTCATAGGAGTCAACACCATTCATAATGGAAGACCACATACAGTTTACCCATATGAAAAGTAATGACTTTTTGATTATATTATACTCTAACTATATAAAGATGATATACCTGCTACAGTATATATTAAACATATATGATCTATAATCTGGAATGTATTAATTACAGCTATCCATATTGAGGCCACTTTGTTTAGAATATTTATCTAAGTTTTTAATCAGAAAAAAATGTAAAGGTGTTACCCATGCATCATATTTTAAAAAATCACCTTCATGAAAAATAATGCTTACTCTGCTTTAGGCACACTGGTTATGAAAGAAATGGCTTGTTGCACTTTTATTTTAAAAGCATGCATACATACTTTTGGTCTCTTGGTGGTGCTGTTCTACCTTAATTCCCTTCGTAAATGGCTAAACTCAGTGTTCAGACTTTAAGATGCATGACAATTGAACACTTGGTATGCTTGCCAACATATTGCTGCTAATAAATAATAATAATAATAATAATAATAATAATAATAATAATAATAATAATACAATAACATGGGGTATTAAATACAACAGGAACTAAAGCAGCAACACCTCTTTTTTAAACCTGTTGAAACTAAGATCAGATCAGATTTACAAATGAGATTTGAGTTGGTCCAGATTTCGCAGGTTTAACCAGTGAGCTTCAGAGTGGTACTGGCATTGAGAACACTTGCTGGGTTATAGTACTTGCAGCATAACAACTTGCTTTTTTATGTAGAGATTATTTTATGTTTTTTGTAAAGTGGGAATCAGAGACATCCTGATATATAAATAGTTGGGGGCGGAGTACTTACAGGCAATGTACGACGGTCCGCCCCTCCCCACCATCATACTCCTCCTGCCACTTCTCAACCTGGCGAATGAGCTTCAAGAAAGAGCGCTTCGACACAGGCGTGTCTCTGTACATGGGCCAGCCCAGGAACTGGAACTGCTGTACCATCCTGTACCCGTCCTGAGGCTACAGGGTTCAAACAGGAGACGTTGTTATTAATGAACACTTACTCATTAAATACTGTACTACTATTATGGCTTCTGGTTGACTTTTCAGATATAATTTAGTAGTTGCTTTGATTATATGATGTTAAATAAAATATCTAAATTATGTTCATATAGTTTTATGTCTTAATTATTTAAAATTCTAGGTGATGCAAAACATTTGGCCATAGCTGTACAGGTTAATCCTGTATTTTTAACAAACAAAGTACTGATAACAAAACAACCTTCTAATTACTTAATTAAGAGCTTTAGCTTCATTTAAATCAGACCTGTTGGGAGGCTGAAATGCTTACTCCTTTTCCAGAACTGGTTTCCTAAACTTCAGATGCTCAGCCACAAAGCTGAAAACTGACCATTCCTTTGGGCTACGCAATTTTAACCTTTGCACCTTTGTCTCATAAATATTCATTTTTGGATTTCCATAAGGGGCAACTTTATACATCCCAGGATTTAAACATGATCTTTTGAATATTACTTTCAGATAACAGTGTGGACAGGCTTGGGATTGTTAGTGTAAGTGACAAAATGCGTAGAATACATCTGGAAAGTAAAATGAAAATAAAAAAATACAATGTGTTCTTACTCTTGCTGCATTGTAAATTCTGAATATGCGGCTAATGATATCTTCTTCTAGGTCAGCTGATACAAATTCCACTTGGATGAGTCCATGTCTGTGCACACCATTTTCAGGCCAGTACTGAGGGCAGAGCTAGTTGAAAAACACAAACAAGAATACAAAGCATTGTGTGTTATAGCAATATTTCAGCCTAATGCCATGTAAGCAATGAAGTATACATTATACTTGTTATTTGTTTGTTTACTTCAAGAAGGGATAAAGTAAAAAAACTATTGCATATTCTAGTGTAGTTTAGGTAATGTGAGCACGGATGTAACTGTATTTCATTGTGTAGTGTATAGATTTGTTTTACTTGTTCAACATGTTTTTGTTCTGTATATTGTTGTATATTATTATTATTATTATTATTATTATTATTATTATTATTATTATTATTATTTTCGTTATGTATTTATGTATAGATGACGGCGAAGCGCTGTGGGTATTGTTTTTGTATTGATTTATTGTTTTGTAAATATGACAGCGTATCTGTGCGTTTTATTTGTTATTGTTTTATTTAAAATGTGTTCTGGCAGAGGTGAGAGTGGGTACTCGTCCTCTGCCAGGAATAATTAAAAAAAACCTTTGATTAATTTGTTGCTAATCGGGAGATGGTCACCTGCATATAAGCCTGCAGCTCTCTGCGCTCGGGGTGGGTGTGTTAGGAGCGGAGAGAGCGAGAGGAGCGAGAGACAAAACGTAACTTAAATAGTAATACAGGAACAGTGAAGGCTACTGCCCAGCCTGACCTGTGTTATTTTTGTGTTTGTGACTTGTTTTTGTTTAACTGTTTTATTTTGCTCTGTGAGCAAGTTTCTTTTTGTTAAAACCTTTTAATTTATTTTGGTATTATTTAAATAAAACGGCGCACGCTGCGCCTTTAACTGCAGTACTTGCCTGGTGTCAGTGTTTATTCAGTTCCTGCTTCTGGCCTGACGTCAGACGACTCAGCCAGTCTGCCACAATTGTATTTCAGTGATCTCTCCTGTGTCATGTACGCATTGACTTTCCAAGGGAACATCAAGTTTTGTGTAGGTGTATTTGTGATCATATCTTCTGAAGAAAGCTCCTGGTTTGTTTTTCCCTGTTGCTTATTGACTTTTTGCTACTGTTACAGTTCTGTGATATTTGGTTTTGGAATCTGCTGGGAAAATTCCTGTATTAGATTTCTTTATGATTTTTTTAAAATAAATATTACACTAACTCCTACTGTATGTCCTTGGTGTATGCATACACACACACATACATACCCTCCAACTGTACCGATTTGGCTGGTAGAATACTGTGGGCAGGATTTTCAAAAACCAGTGTTACTGTATCGGACTCGTGGTATAGTAATGAGAGCTTTAGTAGCAAGTGATTTTCAAATTAAATGTGTTAATTAAATCAAACCATTAAATGCTTTGAAATTGAGTCGATGAGGTCGTTAATGAATGCACTTCTCGTAAAAAAGCTTAATTGTCGCAGGGCACGTACATCACTTCCTGTCTCAACGACTAAATAAGGGGAACTCGTTAATCAAAATGCTTCTAAACGAGACCAAGAAAAATGAATGGAAGCATAATTCGCTGTTATCGAAACTACTAGCGTACAGGGAGATGGCTCTCCCACCAACGAATTTACGTAACTATTGGTTGTCCAATTTTTCAAAAGGGATATTTGCTCAAACTAAACACCTCTGACAGGTCAAAACATAATGTGTTTCGTGCTTTACGGTTTTCAGTGGACTTTTGGAACATGGAAGTCATTGTTTTTTGTTTCTTTGTAAGTAAAGCAGTCACAGTACTGCTCTGGATTTCCGCCTTTCTCTTTCGGTGAATACTTGAATCTAAATGCCTGTCAACAGACGATTTTCGGTAGTAACATTCCAGGACATACAGAAGAGCTTACCTCCATCGCTGTATAAAACTTCTACTGGATACTGCTTCACGCAATCTGCTGCGGACACATTTTTAGAGACATCCATTTTCTTGTTCACAGTGTGTAGTATTTTAATTTCCTGCCTAGATTACATATATTCACATGACGGCATGTACATGGCGAATAGTACATGGAGGCACACAGCAGAGCTGTACAGTTTAGTCAATGCGATTTTTATTTGTATGAAATACAAGTAATAACTATGAAATAATTAATTTTTATTTCTTAAGAATATTGAAAAAATCGCGGTATTGGGATAACTTCATGATTTGCATGCAGTGTATAAAGGGAGAGAAACAAACGCTATGGATTAAACCCTTCTTGCTGGCTGCAGAAGGGCAGCCTCCCGTATTATACACGTTTACCTTTACCTGCCTTTTATTCTAAAATTCAAGCCCCCTAATTAAAAAGGAACGTTTCTAAAATGTAAAGAGGCATACTGTGTACATTTGAGACAAGACATGTTTTTAAATTGACGCTAAAACTGAAATAAATGAATACGTAAATAGAGCCCGATTCATAAATTTTATCCTGCAAACTGACGCCTCTGACGTAGGACTAGGGATGGATCTCTCCCAGGAGGTAGAGGGCGTGGGGCATTAGGTATTGTACATTAGCAGGAAGCTGCTTGCGTGAGAGACTCAGACCAGGTATGTTGTAAATCGAGAAGGAATGCCTAGCCGTCATTAAAAAAAAATGAAACGAAAGCAAGTTTCTGTGTGCCTCTCTTCCTCTGTGTGTGGGCCCGACCGCCCACATGCAGTTTTATATAAAATGTCCCAAAAAAGTCGACTCCGCGTGTGCTCCAATTCTGCTGGGGGCCCTACGCTGCAGCGTAATTTGCATATAGGTTAATCCGGCCCTCTACCTTCATCAGGTTTGTATTGACAAAGAAAGAAACTGCTACAGTACAGGTATAGCAGTCTATCAAGGTACCCGTTTACACACTGAACATTCTGCATTAAATGCTCCTGTCAGTTGCCAGGATTGGAAAACAAGCTATACCAGTGGTATAGCATAACATTAACCTCGAGGCTCTCAGTGCCTGAGGACTGGACGCTCACAATCATTTTCATGAAGTCAGAGTCCATTACTAGCATGTTGCTCTTACCTGTGCCGGATCCACATCATTTAGCATTACTATTGATGTACAGTGGTAGTCTAAAACAAGTCTCCAGAAATCTTTCACTGTGTTTGGCAGAGGATGTTGAGTAACAATGAATGCTGATGGTTGCTTGTAGCTCTGCAAAGCAAAAGCAAAAAAAACAAGCACATAAGTATTGGCATTCGAGCATATAACCATGTGCAACAATCAGGTAATTATTTAACTTGGATTCACTGTGCATGCTTAACTAAGTTTGCGTTTCAATAGTTAAACAAAAAACAATGACATAACAATTCAAATAAAAAAGTGAATGTGTGTTGCATTGTTTGGCTAAAATAGCAAATTGCTGTCAATTAATAAATCCGCACAGCAATAACACCCGTAGGAGTCATTTAAAAAAGTAATGCTTTATTTACATCATATCAAAATATGATCATTAAAAATATGAGTGCCCTGATGATCCAAACTGCCCCATCAAGTCACTGGAGAAATATATAATGAAATGTCTGAAGAATCCGCCAACTTTCTGTAGATCATATAGTCTTTGTCATCACAAATATATTGCAAATGTGGTGAATATTATATATTTTAACAGAAAACTAAATTAAATTAAATCTAATCTAATTTGTCTAGCTTTGCCTGGTGATAACGATCTATCTAACACTTTGAATACAGCAGGCACTCCTGAAACAAAGGCTAATCAAACCCGTCTCTTTGAGATTGAATTACCCAGTCTAATAGAGAAAGGTGGGTTTAACACACTAAAGCCTACAGTAAGGCAAAAGAAAGAGAAAATGAGCAGTAGTTTAAAAACAGCTTAAAGAAAACAACAAATTTGAAACAATTTAACATCATTATTGATTTCAAATCACTACAAGTACAAGAGGCAAGCATTTTATCCTTAAATCACCTAACAAGCAAAGCATAACGCAGGTAGAAAAAGCCTGAGTAAAATTAAACTGTTTGCAGTCTCTAACCAAAGTTGCAACCCAATTTCTTAGGGTAAAAATAACGGGAATTCACAATAAAATCAGTGTAACTGTTTTGTGTGATTTCCGAACGTATTTTTATTGCAAATTTTGATCATTTTGGTAATAAATACCACCTTTCTAAAAAGGGATTCCCAGTATTGAATCATTCACTCATATTTATGAACTTTGAACAGTATGGAATGTGGTCTATTTTTGGCTTGTTGCAATGTGTAATTTGTCATTTTCAAAGAGCGATATTGAAAATGGCTTTATACATTTATAATAGGACACGGCTATTGTTTTAAGAATATTACCTGTCTCCGATAGTACCCACATGTCTATTTTTATCCATGAACCTTACTAGATTCAACCAATGAGAGTGATAAAAATATTGGGTATACTCACAGGCCATTAGGAACAAATAAAATCTGTAACATAATGGCAAAAATGTGTTTTGTACACTATTTTAATAGAGAACATCTCACAGATAACAATCTGCTTGAATCTCTACAGTCTGACTTCTGGCTGCATCACAGTTCTGAAACTGCTCTGCTCCGGATTGTAAATTATCTCCTGCTTAATGCTGATGCTGATGCTCCCTCTGTGCTTGTCCTCCTTGACCTAACAGCCGCTTTTGACACCATAGATCATGGCATTCTTCTTGACCGCCTTCAGAAGTATGCTGGGATCTCTGGAACCTGTCTCTCCTGGATGTCCTCTTACCTATCCGGACGCATGCAGTCTGTTTTCTATGCTGGATGCAGTGGTGTCACAAACCCAGTCACTCAAGGGTCTGTTCTTAGGCCTCTTCTCTTCAACATCTACATGCTTCCTTTGGATCACCTCACCCGCCAACATAGCTTCACGTTTCACTCCTATGCAGATGACACCCAGCTCTACATAAAACTAGATCCTGGATGTCCCTATGCCATGGTCTGGCTCTCAGCTTGCATCCAAGACATCAAGGCCTGGATGTCTGCCAGTTTTCTTCAGCTCAACACAAACAAATCTGAACTTCTAGTAGGATTGAAAACTCAACTCAAGAATCTCAATATTGCTGCCTTGAACCTCGGAAACTTTCTGCTGCTGCCTTCCCCCACTGTATGAAGCCTTGGTGTACTTCTGGATAGTAACCTCTCCTTTAATGCCCAAATCTCCTCTGTAGTCAAAACCTCCTTTTACCACCTCCAAAACATCTCAAAGGTCCGTCCCTACCTTTCCCTCCCGGATGCAGAGATACTCTGTCATGCATTCATCTCTTCTCAACTCAACTCAACTCAACTCTGACTACTACAACTCTCTCTATGGTGGTCTTCCATCACGCGCCATACACCAATTGCAGCTGGTTCAAAATGCCGCTGCTAGGATCCTTACCAGATGTAAAAAATACGATCACATTACCTCCTGCCCGGCTGCACTAGCTACCTGTAAAGTTCAGGATCACTTTCAAAATTCTCCTGCTTGCCTACAAGGCCCTTTATCACACAGGTCCAGAGTATCTCTCAAACCTGCTGACCCGCTATGTCCCTGCACACAAGCTGAGGTCCTCTATCTCAGGCTTGCTTGTTATACTTATTATTATTATTTATTATTTATTTCTTAGCAGACACCCTTATCCAGGGCGACTTACAATTGTTACAAGATATCATGTTATTTTACATACAATTACATTATTTTTTACACATTATTTTTACATACAATTACCCATTTATACAGTTGGGTTTTTCCTGAAGCAATCTAGGTAAAGTACCTTGCTCAAGGGAACAGCAGCAATGTCGCCCACCTGGGATTGAACCCACAACCCTCCGGTCAAGAGTCCAGAGCCCTAACCACTACTCCACACTGCTGCCCACATGAGAAGCAAAAGTGCACCACACTCGGGGATCGCTCTTTTAGCTTTATGGCCCCCACTCTCTGGAACACTCTGCCAGCTTTAGTGCGTGTAGCTCCCACAATCGCTCGCTTCAAATCAACTCTCAAGACCCACGTGTTCTCTCTTGCTTTCAATGCTCTTTAAGCCTGATATCTGTGATTGGCTGTTGTCTAAATTGCTATTTCAGGCTTTTCACTCCACCTTATTCGTATGATTCTGTATGACACACACATCCACAATGTTTAGAATTCACATCCTAGCGTTGTATTTAATGTATTTGCATTGTTTTTTACTGTTTGTATTAAATGTACTATGCCTGTATTTAACGTATTATGCATTGTTCCTCACTATCTTGTAAAGCGCTTTGTGATGGTGGTCCACTATGAAAGGTGCTATATAAAATAAATATTGATAGATAGATAGATAGATAGATAGAAAATAAAAGCTGGGGGAAGCTTTTATACCAAGGCTGGAAAAAAACACACAGAAACAAAAATATAAGAGGTTTTCTAGAGGTGGTTTGCTGGTGTAACGATAACATAAAGAAACACCTATTAAGACAGCTGCTTCCAATTTACTATTACAATAGTGGTATAAATGTCAAGAACAAGCATTTTGTTCAGAATCAATAAGTTGAAAATGTGGATTTGATCCCTGTCCCACTCAACAGCTTTTTATTCACCAGGTTACAAAATGGAAAATCACTTTAAAAGATAATATAGACCCAGGTCATAGTCACAAAACAGCAACTGCAACCGACCCATAAAAAATTTAGGAAATTATTAAGCAACTAGAATGTTGAATTACAAGCATTGGCTAAAAATGTGTCAAGTGTTAATAATCTATAAGTCCTTCATTTAAAATCTATACGTACCACTCCTTGGAAAGTCACCATAGAACAAGTTGGAAAATAACACATGCACCACACATTTAAAAAAAAAAAATCAAAACTTACATCCATAAGTGCTGCATTAATGTAATTGCTGCTTTCTCCATCTATGGTGATGAGGAAGGGGAGACATCTGTCTGGGGGCAAGACATCCATACAGCGGTTCTTCTCATGGTTTCGGGGGAGAAGGGCTATGCTGCAGTCCTCCACTCGTAAAGTTGGGGTGACCATATTCAGTGTCTAAAGAAATCATTCACAGAGTCATTTACAGAGTCATTTATAGGCGTCACTTTTAAATACAGTACATGTCCCCAGCCAAAGATTCGTAATCTTTCATATGCATTTTTGCACACAGGTTGCTGGTACTTTAATCACTATAGATGGTGGTTAGTAATATAAGAATATGCCCCCTTACACTTATAAATAATATTTTATCTCTTACTTTAAAAATGTTGCACTGGTACAGCAAATGTAGAAATCCACTAAACTCACTCTGAATTCCTCTTTGATTTGGCTGGAGTTGGTCTGTGGGTCCAGCCTGTTCATCTCGTAGTAAACAGACCTGAGCTGAGAGGCTGGGATGGTGGTGTCTCCACAAAGGCAGGCTTCTAGAATGGCATCATGGATAAACACATACTGTTCCTGGAAGTAAGAAGCATAAACATGATAACTGGAATAGAAGCTGCTTATGGCACAGCTAGCCTTTGTGCACAACTTAAGTTTTACCCACAGATAGACTTAATGTGGTATGTAATCTTACATTACATTACAAAGTACTATACATATTTTAACAGAGAATGGGAACCGTAGTTAAAATATTTTATTTCAATTATCTTGCCAATGTATTGGGTATTGGTTGTTATGGACTAACAAGTTTTTTTTTTGTTTGTTTGTTTTTTTTTACCAAGAAGTGCAAAAAGGTAGAATAATAGCATTATCTCAATACATTTTATTTTCAGTTACAGGATAAAATAACCATTATACAAGTGATATTAAGGCATAAAGGTTACTTATTAAAATAAGTGTACATGGCTTAGCATTTCAGTGGCTTCTAAGCAATGACCTGCCTTCTCTTAAAGAGACATGGGGTTGACGCAAATTACTTACGACATGACATTTTCAGAAGATTTTTGCCTGTCACTTTCATGAAAACTATTCAGTATAGAGATCAGTGACTTTCAGGTAACGTGACCATGATGTCACCAAACTACCTTGAGCCTCACTGCAGTCATTCTTTTATTATTTTTTTTCAAACATGGCTTATCCTTGAAACCACCACAGTAAAGAAACTTATGATTAAATGTACCTCCTTTCAAAACATAATTTTCTCTTAATTCATACTGACTTCATTTTACCACCCACTGTACAGCACAATCCCCAGTTAATTCAGAGTCTGAGAACAGTGAATGGGACTTCATTTTCCATTATACCTTTCTGAATAAAGAGACATGGGCAATGAAGCAACAGGCTGACAAGATAAACTATTGCACCATTGTGAACTATACAGGCTTTTTTTTCATGGGGAAACTGAATGTACTGTAACCAAATTAGAAAACACTGTAGGGCTTCAGCACTTGCAAATTCTGCAAAACCTTTAAAAAAACTGGTTTCTGGCCAATGGCACATGTTTTTACACAATTCGTTTTTTGGCCCTGCCCTTTATCTATGTGTCCACTTTTCATCTGGTACCCTTTCCGAATACAAATCCTTCACATAACCAATGTAAAGAGACCTCTGGGAAAGCCATTTCTGAGCCAACAAAAATACCAATTATCTGGAGTATGAATCATATTTTTTTAAACACATATTTTATTTATATATATATAATATTGCTTAAATGCATGCACATTTTCCTTAACATGATCCTTTGTAATCATGTTAAGCTGGCATTACCTCTGTCTGGACCATGTTCACTCTCCGTGATCGAAGCTCTCGCACACAGTTGTAGATGTCCACCACTCCCTCTCTTTCTGCCATATCCAGCATGATATCAATGACAATAAAGCAGCCTGTCCGGCCTGCTCCGGCACTATGAACACAATACATATATAAAAACAATTAACTTACCCAAACTCAGGACTGCATACATATCAATGTATTACCATTATTATTTTAGGTATTTGTTTTTCATTAGTCAGAATAAAAAAAAAAAAAAAAAATCAGAACTAGAAAGTTCAAAATCTGATATGTATAGTAATAGATTAGTATAGTAATAGATTCTGGAAAGCAGTAGGCCACCTCCAAACCTTACAAGCTCTAAAATGTCAATGTAACTCTACTGTATCGAAGGCATGTACCTGCAGTGTACGACCATGGGACCTGCATTAGCTGGGCTCTTGGACTTGACTCTTCGTACAAACCCCAGCAGACCTGTGGCATGATAGGGGACACCATGGTCTGGCCAGCCCGTGAAGTGGAACCCTCTGATCTCTCTGATTTCATGGGCTCCTCTCTAATAAAACAAAACACAACACAATAGTTGTTATTGCAGATACAAGAATGCAGGAGCTGAATTTATTAATTTATTTCTGCCATAAAAGTGAGAGACATCACTCAAATTGAAGGAGGTGATGAATAGATTTTGCCAGACTTACTTCCAGCCATAGAATGGCGCTTTACCAGTACTAGTAACACAAAGAAAACTCACTAAAATCTTTGACCAGCGTTTTGCCTAGAAGTTAATCAATGTCTTAGTATTCTAGCACAGTATATTTATCATCTTCCAGAAATGGAGCGCATCTGTCTTTTTTATTACAGTTGAATTATTTCATAACTTAAGAAACATAGTGAATTGCATTTTCTAGTATAAATGGAGTAGTGTTTCTAGGCATAACATGTTTACCAGGGCTCGGGCAGGTACAACAGGCCCTTGAACAGCACTGCATTAACTCCTATCACAGTTGTACCCCAATAATAGTATCAGTACAGTAATGGGAGGTTACCTTTTCAACTGCAAACGTTCGTATGACATATTCAGACAGCAGCTCTGTTTCTATGAGAGTCACTTTCATATCTCGGTAGATCTCTGTATCATCAGGCCAGTATTTGAAGCACTTTACCTTTAAATAAAAGTAGATAAGAAGAGACATTAGGGTCATATTACAAAATATTAGTGTAAAGCGCCCTGGAATGCTTACACATGAAGGACGCTATATAAATTAAAATTGGTATGTTATGGTATGGTATAGCATGGCATGGTATTGTAAAATGCCTGCTGACGGATGAAGATTTGGTTTAAAGATGGTTGTGCAAATCTACAGTATACTGTATTTAAATTCTATAGTACAGCATTTTATAGTATTGTATATACGATTGTAAGTCGCCCTGGATAAGGGCGTCTGCTAAGAAATAAATAATAATAATATAATAATAATAATTGGCCAAAGTACCACAGTTTACAATACTATATAACATTATGGTGTTTTTACATAGGGTGTCTCCAAGTTGTGAAATTTATATTGATAATTTGCTATAGTTTATAGAATTAATACACTAAACACAATTCCTAATATATATATATATAAAAAAAATAATAATAATAATAAGTCATGTCAGTGTTTGTCTGAATTAGGGCATTTTTTCTGTGCAAAGACAGAGACCACTTTGTTCTCTCTCTGGTAATTTGTAACAATTGTAAAAGTTCTAACGTCATCACTAGTAATCCTAATGCTCACCCCCGGCTAACTTTCACCCCGTGATTTTTTGTTTAGGCTAATTCTCACCCCATAGTGAGAATTAGCCTAGGCTAAAATTCACAAGGTGAGCTAAAATTCACGGGGGTGAAAGTTAGCCGGGGGTAAGCATTCAGCATTCAGAGCGCAGGCGTCCAGGGAGTAATGTCTTCGGGATGTAGATAAATTAATGAACCAGGCACAACAGTAAGAATTCATATACATCAGTTTACTTTCATGTGTTTGATTTTATCAGGTTGGTGTTTTTATATATTAACTTATATTTTGTTTAAATAAGTAGCTGATCAGATTTGTAACCAATATGTGTGTCTAATGCATTGTACCGGTAGATAGCCGTTTTGAACGATGTAGGCAAATCATGTAAAGCTATTCTTGTAATATTTTTTTTTTGTTTAAAGTGACATCAGTAGCAATACATTGCATCTTGGTTGAAAATGCAAAAGACTTTGGACAGATTCTTTTAAATTTCAAGACCGCATGAATGTAGCGCAGTTTGCATCAATGGCCCCAAGATGAATTATTTGTTTTAACTATTTCAACAGACCTGTATACAGGTCTAGGAAAAACAACATAGCAGTAAACTGATCTAATATACTATGGGTATATTTATGCTGTTTTCATTTATTGTCCAGTATGGATACTGTTTATTTAATTATCCTAGGGTAGTATAACTGTTCTGAAAAATGATTATTAGAATGGACGTGATGTATAACAGTTTTACCCAAAGCTTCTGAGTATGTTTTATTGTTCTGAAGAGCCTACACACAATTGGTTTTAAATTAAGCTTCATCACTTAAAATCAGGCATCACCTCTTTTTTTTATTTTTTTTATTTTTTTTATTTAACTCCCAACACATAATTCAGTTGTAACTGGAAAGTTGAAGAAAAGTTTGTATGCAATTTTGCACAGTGAAAAATCTTATATACATTTTAAGACATGTGTTTTGTTTGTCCTTTCATTTTGGTTTAATAAGGTAATACTGTATAAAGAATTCACTAACAAATGCTGTCTTTTTATTTCTCGTGTGTACCTTGTGTGGCATAATTAGCATGTGTTGATTAAAGTTATTCTACATATAAAACACTCACAAGAACACAACACTATAAACAGGATCAGATACATAAGCAATGTATATATTTATATTACAGCTCAGTCATGATAATGACTTTAGAGATAACAACTGCTACAAGAGCAAAAATGAGGTCGCTCTGGGTTGTCAGAGGTTATTAAACCCACAATGTTCTCCTTGGCTCCACTCCCCACAACCTAAGCACCCCCTGGGATTTATTTCTGGAGCCGCCCCTGCTAGACAGTTATCTATGTATTTGATCTATCATTAAATAACAAAATGAAAGATCCTGGCAGCAAGTAACCTAAACAACTAAAGCTGAGTAAACAGTTTAACCACTTTAACCACTAATTATACTAACAATAAAATATCAAATTAAAAAAAAACAAAAAAAAAAACGTTAGGTTATTATCATAACCCTGGTTCCCTGAACTAGAAATGCAACCATTACCATATGGGTATTTACCTCCTAAAGACCTGGAACCTGAATATTGTATACCAAAGCTGCTCCGCTAGCCTGACACAGTCATGGCCCTCCCCCAAGGGCACAAAAGGGCCGCGCTTGCAGATCTCAGTGTCATTTTTCCTTCAAGCCTGCTGCAATCATGAAACTCACCTCTATGCCTGTGTTGTAAGGGTCGACTTGAAAACCGCCCTTCACACTGCACTTCCAAAACCAGGGTTTTGAAGATCCACAACATTCAGCCTGTAAATCCAAGTGAAGGTATGGGAAGTAGCCAACACCGCCACACTGCATATGTCCTTGACAGATGCACCCTGGAATAAAGCCCACGAAGTTTCCATGCCCCTGGTGGAATGGGCAGTGAGCTTTTCTGGAGGGGGCAAGTTGGCCAACGCATAGGCAGTCCTGACTGTGTCTGCTATCCATTTGGACAGCCGCTGCTTAGATAGGGCTTGACTACGGGCCTTTGCCCCACAGCAGACAAAAAACTGTTCAGACTGCCTCCAACTTTTCGTCCTGTCAACGTAGTACAGTAGGATCTGAACTGAGCAGAGTGTATGGGACTGTTGCCAAAATGGCTGCCAGATAGACCTTTAACGTGGAGGCAGATTTTCCCTTGTCAAAAAGGTTGTGCAAAAATTGCAAAACTACCATGGGAGAGACACCATGCCTGGAAAACACCCCACTTGTACCCATACTGGGAATGCGTGGATGGTGCTCTGCCATTCTGCAGAGAGTCAATGACCCTATTAGAAAGCCCCAGACTAATCAAATGCAGCCATTCAGGGGTCAGACCGAAAGCTGCCGGCTCGATCGGTTGTGATGCCATAAGGTCCCCCGTGCCTGACTGAGCAGGTCGCTGCACTTCGGCTGCAATTCTGCAAGGCCAGGTAAAGTGCCTGCAGCTCTACAAAATTGATGTGGCGACACTGCCAAGGGGGTTCCACACACCTTGCGCTGATCCCGGCCATTCCACACAGCACCCCAGCTCAGGCAGGACGCGTCCGTGGTAACGACCTCTCTTCTGGTGAAACTACCCAGCGCTACGCCTAGGGGTAGGTGGGCCGGCTGTTTCCACCAAGAGATTGATGAGACTGTCAATAGGAGGTTGCGGTTCAATGTGGGCTTAAAACCCTGCTGTTGAACCAGGCCTGCAGAGGGTGCATGCACAGGAGATCCAGTGGAAGGGTCTGGGAAGCTGCTGACATTAGGCCCAGAAGTCTCTGGAACGTCTCTACCTTTAGTGCTCTGCCGAGCTGAAAGAGCTCCAAGCAGGCGAGCATTCTCTACACTCTGCCATATGACAGAGTAGACAGCATGGCCCTGGAATCCAAGCACACTCCTAGATAGGAGGCTGTTTGGAAAGGCATTAGTTGACTCTTTGCATACGTTCCATGTGGGCATCTGCTAAAGATTGGGCACAAACTTGGAGAAGGCAGGTGAAGCTAGGGAGAGACGAAATGGCATGACAGAACTCGTACGCTGTTCCCAGAAAGGCGAACTGCATATACTTCCTGTGCGCTGGTTTTATGGGGATGTGGGAATAGGCGCTTTTGAGGTCCACAGTGGTGAACCAGTCGCCTGGCCTGATTGAGATGTCAACATTTTGAATCTCCTTCGGCTCAGATACAGGTTGACCTGTCTGAGGTTGAGGATCCCGCTTTGGCACTAGGAAGTACCTGGAGTAAAAATCTATCATGCGAATAGCCTGTTTTTGCAGCAGAGCTGCTACCTCCCAAGACACCACAGTGGCGTCTTGCGGGTCTGTGACTGGTATTGTAGTCACACCCGAAAGGGAGGGGGACCGTGCTTGAACTGCAGAGAATAACCAGTTTGAACGGTAGTAAGCACCCAGATGTCTGTGGTGCATTGACACCAGTACTCCAGATGGTTCCCTGAAAAGCGGCCCTGGGGAGCAAACTCCTAGGCCTTCTGCTCGTCCTGTGGCTTGGCCTGCAGCTTCTGTCTCTGTGCAGGGTGGCGGAACTTATTAAATCCTCCATGGTGAGCAGCCGTGGACTGGTCCCGAACATCACCTCTGGCAGCGGCGCAGCCGGCTGTGCCAGTCTTTGAGGCTGCTGGACCTTAGGGTGTCAGTTTGCCACTTGGGGTCACATGATTGAATAAACTCAACTTGTAAAAAAAAAAAAAAAAAAAAAAAAAAATGGACATGGTATGTCTTCTTCAATTACTATATTATACACTTAAATGTGTATTTTCAACTCTAAATTCATATTTTGATTACATTTGTGTTAATGTTGTTGAAGATGACAAATGTTGTTGAAGCTGACACCCTGGGATCCTTTAAGAAGCTGCTTGATGAGATTCTGGGATCAATATGCTACTAACAACCAAACGAGCAAGATGGGCCGAATGGCCTCCTCTCGTTTGTAAACTTTCTTATGTTCTTATTTTAACCAGTTTCAAAACGCTTGAGATGATGATATTTCTGAAATGGTCATTTTTTAAAAGGGAAAATAAAACAAAAACCATCAAAGTATGTTTACCGGAGTATTTATACTTCTAAATAATGCAGAAAGATTGTGCTTCACTTATTAGTATTCAATTTTACAACAAGTTCAAAACTGTAAAGTTCCCGAGCAGCACTGAGGAGCACTCTCCATAGAGGCAGAATCGCCAGACGCCTGCTTCGCCCACCCTGTAGATTCGCTGGCGCCGAGCGAGGTCCGCAACAATATGACATGCATTTTTACAGGGAAATCAGAGAATGAGCTGCAAGACAGACGCAAATATGCTTATGTTAATGCTTTGCAAAAAATTATAGTTTTACCTCGAGATGTTGGAGTCTCGATTAAGTTTGATATTTATGAAAATAACTTGTGAAAGTTAGTAAACTGAGTGCAAAGGCTGTTGCCAGTTATTCCGAAAAATACACGCATTTTAGCCTTACAGGGAATGCTGGTCAAAAGCAACAAGTTCTTATCTGAGCCAGGCTCTCTGATCAGGTCAGTATTGAAAGGAAAAGTGGCGTTGAGATCTGTGAGTGCAGTCCTTTTGTGCCCTCAGGGGCGGGCCGTGACTGCTTCACAGGCACGCAGAGCAGCTGTGGTATACAATATTCAGGTTAAGGGTTTTTTAGGAGGTTACATTTCGTACTTGAAAGGGAACCTACCCCATAATAATTTTTCAAATCTTAGATGACAAGAATTTTCTTTCTGCTCATCAGAAAATTTTTCATCCCAGTGGTAAATACAATTCTTGATTTCCTTAGCACTTTACCTCTGTCTCTAATAAAAAAATCTTTCTTAATTGACTTCTTGCTCCATTGCTTTCTTATTAGCTATCCATCTGCCCTGCTGTAAACTCCAACCTATTACAAAACCCCTTAACTTGTTTCTTAAAGTGAACTTAAATGAATCAATTAATTGCAATGTTCTACCAATTCTAAACCAAAATCAAGATATTTAATCTGTCTGTTATTTAGGGGTAACAAAATCCCTTAATTTAGAGTAAGGAGGTTATTTAGGGGTAATAATATCTTATTTTCACCCCTTGTGGAAGTCAGGATGTTTAGCCACTACTAACGACTATTCCTTATTTGTATTTTTACTGTATTTGTGTTTTTTGGGATTTTAGCAATTTATTTTTATCTCAAGATAAAATATGACATTGTTCTTCCCTTTAATTAATTTAAGTGTAGCATCTTGTATATGAAATACACGCAAACACTGACTACAAGGCTCCAAACCGTCCCTTATATTTTTCCGAGTTTATATTTTTGTTAGTCCTACCCTTTGAGCTTTCGATTGTACTTCTCTTTCCTGTGGTTTACTCATCTCGGTCATTTGCTGTTTTCTGCTGTTTGCTTATTTTGTTTTGCTTCCCTCTACTCTTTCTTTCTTTTGTCTGGCCTCTCTCTTTATTTGATAACACCAAACTGTAGAATTCAGATTATCCAACCAGTAGCAGATTATCCAAACAGCAGCAGCAACAAGTCAGCATTAACAGCCTGGATTCAATTAGTTCTAGGCAAGTATTACCTGTTGGTAACAAGCAAAAAAACAAACAAAAACAAAGCAATATAAATACATTCTTGACCCTTAAACACAAATCTACACCAAATTTCCCATGGGATATACAGACATAAATGCTGTTGTGCGCAGTAAGCACATCAACCTGAAATGGACTGAGGCAGGACTGCGCGTTGTTGCCTAATATTATTATCAGTGTAACTGTCCTCTCTGTCATTTACCTCCCCGCCCCAGACCAGCAAGGGTATCAGTATTCTGGATATGAAACAGGATATATCCATTCCGCATTGAGGTTTATAACCAAGCTGGGTTATTCATTTCATCATTGTGATTTACACAGATTGGCTGGTCTGACTTCTTTATCTTCGCAAAGATTGAAACACTGGTTCATAATTGTTTATAAGGGTAGCCTCTTGAAAAGAGATTTTAATCTCAACAGGAATTTCCTGGTTAAATACATCAAATATGATGCCCAGTCCTAGACAGCTAACACAGAGCAAATGGCTGCAGAGACAATCATAGCAACATGTCCATTTATGTGTTGGTAACTTCAGCACTACTCGTTCTAGACAGGTGTCTGTCCTTCCAGACATCTGTCTAGAACGCCACACCTAATCCCTTTAATTAATAGAGACATACATCTAATATAAATAACCAAATCCCGCTGTAATGTAGTAGCATTTTTCCAGATTAGAGTAAGTAGCTTCAAATTACATTTTTTTCTACAATATTATGAGTGGCTCATTTAAATTTAATCAAACATTGTTTTGTTTTTCGGTATTTGTAATCTGTTAAGGAGCTTTTACCAGGTTTCAAGAGCTGCTCATCAGTTCTGTTTTACTGGCATAAATATATTTAATGTAGGCTAGATCAATTAAAGTATATTGGTAAGTGTCAGCACAATCTAGTGCACAGTTATATATTTCCAGTGATACAAAATGAAAGTTGACCAAAGTTACGTATGTCTATAGCAGGCAGCAAGAACAGAATAGCAGCTCTTGGACTCAGGTAACAGAAACTTCTCTCAGACTTAATTCACAATATTTGAGTAATAAGAATAAGAAATATATTAAGATGTTTTGATTTGAAGTTGCTTCAACCAAAAAGTAACATAGTCAAGTGCACAAATGTTTCTGTTAATGCTTTATCAGAGTTAAAACTGTGATGGTGTGGCTGATTTTAAAATTAGACAATGAATCCCTTGTTAGTTCACTTCGACAGTACTCGTATCTTGGAAATGCCACATACTGCACATCATCTCCCCATTAAACCTCTCTTTCCACTGAGGCTAAAGCATGGAATTGGTATGAAGGATTCCATTAACTTTTCTAAGAACCTGCCTTTAAAAGCAACAAAAAAGGGTTGCATCCATAATTCTCATCATGCTCCAGAGTTTTTCTAAAATGCAGTACATCAGTCACATATTTGTTACAACACTCCATGCATTGATTCTGTGCTGAAACTGATATTTCTACATCAGTGGTGTTCAGACTTAGATGATAACATTTAAAGTTGTAGGTAAAACCGCTGGAAATTGATTTGTTTTTCGTCAGATAGTTTAACATATGATTTCTTTTTATAACTTGAGGTATCAAAATAAAGTACTTTACTGACCAGTTCTCGATTTAATACAGTAAAATCAAAGTAAGGATTTAGCATTTGTATGTCAGGTGTCCATGATAACAACAACCACCCATAATACTGCTCTCTGAACCTGCAATATTCGTGTCTCAAAACACACCATCTGAGAAGCAGCTGAAAGCTCTGAATGCATTTCAAATACAGTCCTCCTGCTTGGGGCAATATACAAAGTCATTTTTCCGAAGAGATTGCCTCATTAAGATTTTTATTAAACAGTAGCATTCTAAAAAGATTTTTGAAAACACAAAACAAGAACTTAACTAAATGTGTTTAGAAATCATTAGGTACAAATTAGCGGGGGTAAAAGTCCCTACATGGGAATTCACCAGGTTTCACACTAGAATGGCTGACAGATGGATGGGTGTAATAATACAGAGTTTTAAATCCCCACATAAACAGTGTTAATGTGGCTTTGCAATAGGCTGAGTTATGTCATCTCAAGTGGATTCATAAAAGGCACAGAGCAGTTCAAACAGCCCTTGCTGGGTGCTGACATGCCAGGTGTGGATGGGCAGTTTGGGCCAGGAGAGACAGGCATGCGGCACAAAGCTGTCTCAGCTTTGGATTAAAGGAAGTACTGTTTAGATAGTGACAGGTGGTGTTTAGACGAAGGACACACCGTACTAGTACCGTCTAGAGACTTTCCTGTCATTGGTAGCAGGTGTATCTGCTTAGGCACCTATCAGTTCCAATCAAAACTACTTAACTAAAATGGTATTAAAAGCAATGCAAACGTTTGCCATTATTCAAAAAGTTTATGCTATTGTTTTTGTTTTTTTGCCTGGAGATGCAGGAATAATGAAGTAATTAAGTTGTTGTTATCACACAATAAACCTTACTATTCATATATTTGTAAAGTTCTAATTATTTTTATTCTAAAATTAATGTATGAAAAAGTTTCACAACTACTGTACCAGATTATACTGTGGACAAATATGTGCTCATGTTGTTAGTATTATCAATAGCAATAAGGCTTATCACGTCAGTGTGCAACTTGTACACACATGTTAACATTTTGGGTAATGTACTTTTCCCAGAATGTTTACTCAAAAACAAAATTACAGCACACAAAACTGTGTAAATGATTTAACCCACACAGCACTAAACAACAGTAAACACTAATTTCCCCTCTGTGGTTTATATACTCACTTACCCGTCCCACTTCCACAAGATTCGTCACCATGACGATACTGGCTGTATTTTCCTGCCACACCATTCTCCAGAAATCATACACTGTTTCCTGCATTGGCCCTGGGATGTCAAAAGAAAAAGAAGACTTACATATATCCTTCCTGGCCCAGTAAGAATGATCACCAGTCATTTTTCAAGAAAACATGTACACTATGTTTCAATTTACTTATGATGACAGCCTTTGAAGGGAATTAAATTATGGATTTAATGAAATCAAAGTAGATATAATTAACAGGGGAAAATAAAAATTAATTATGACAAACTAGTCTGAAGAAAGAGTAGGCTTCAAATCCCAGCGCTTTCTTGAGTTGTTCTGCACATTACCGACACAGATCCTACAAATCACACCCAGCAACTACTCAACAGTGATTGTAGCTGCTAGCGTTGCCACACAATGACATTTTATTATTAAGAATGCTGAATTCTGATATCCTGATAAAATAATGTATTGTCTATTAGCAGCACCAGCGAGCATTTTTATCATTAATGGATGCAATTTTCTGATCAGGGAAATGCTGAATTCACAGGTATACGATACAGAGTAATCAAAATTCTTACAAAAAGGGCCAGTAAGTTGCAATTGAGGCATCTAATTAAAGTCATACTGGTAAGTAGTTTTCTTGGCTAAATAAATGTAATATAACTCTCAGTAAATACGTGACACACAATACAAGTGACTAAGGAAATTCAGTAACTTCTTAGTTTCCCATTTTATTAAAATACATTTTAGCAGTATTCAAAAAAGGGTTTGTTTTTTATACCTTTTTGTGACACTGAATTTTGGTGGGAAAAGAGAAAGCATATATCTTATTTATTTATCAAATGATTGTGATGTAATTTTACTACCCTGTTCAATAGTAGTAGTTCATTATGATCTATTAGGAAATAAAGTAAGCACACCACGACTCAATGTTACACAAAGAAGCTGAACCACGTGACATGGTAAGTGAATGGTAGTGCCGTATATAAGTCGTTGAGCGGTTAAATTTATTAAATATTCCTAATAGATGCTGTTCTATTAATAATTTCACGTGACTCGTTGGACATTTGATTCCTGTTATCAAGGGTATCAGTTCTGGGATACATTTGTATGACTCCACAGTACTTAACTTATAAAAATCTCTTGGTGGAGACTACCTGTTGTCAGAGATCTTTCAAAGGTTACTTAGCATTGCTAGGTTCTGGTGCAGATACCGAGGTACCTTTTACAATCACTAGAAGCACAAACTTGTGTTTTGAAAAGGAGGTGCATAACATGGTTTAACATTGGCAGAGGATCCCTGGTGTTTGATTTGTTTGTGATATCATTTAAATGATGTCTATGCATAGATGTACAAATGGAAGGACTGACTGATCCCAACCAAAGCCTGCAGCCCTTCTTTCTTTGATCTACGAGCTTGTTAATGATTTTTTATTCTGCTGCAAACCATCTCTTTGAAACTCGGAATCTAATTGCAAACCACTCTGGATTCTGAAAAATGTAAGGGATGCCATCTTGACTTAGTGAACCACTAGTGCAGGCGATGTTTAAAGTGAATATGCATACTTTCCAAGACACTTTCGCAACTGTCATATTTGATTTGTACAGACCTCTGAAAAAAACCATTAGGGTTAGACATTAGTTTACAACACTCCCTGTTGCTATGCTAGCTATACAGCCCATCAGTAGAGGATTTAAAAGTTGGCATAGTGGGGCAATGGCAACGCTCTAATAAACAGGTAATTATGAAATTCCTAGCTCTACTAGATTGCAAGTCTATTACAAACTGATTACATTTGCCTCTTTTTAACTGCATACAATTACCTTTGCACATCTCCTAATGTGTGAAGGAGCTCAGTAAGAATTTCAGAACAATTACCTATCAATCAGACTTATCCTGGAGGAATTCCGAACTGTGTCTCAAACAACATCTGTCAGCAATATTAACCAGTTAACATAAACTATGGCCATGCGCACTGCTAATCCATGTAATAAATTTATGCAAACAGATCAGTAAAGATAGCAATATTACCAAGCCCTACCTTGTGTTGAAATGTAATGATTTGGTCTGTGATAGCCCTGTAAGAAAAAAAAGCATTATTATTCATTAAATATTACACATGCATTCTTCCATTATATATACTTTATGTATGCTTAGTTTAGTAGAAAAGAACACATATAAGAGTGATTGCAATAAACTGAACCTGGGTACTATGAGGCTAAATGATATAGTTAAATAGCATAAAAAGAATGAACTCACAAGACAGGTGTGGCGGGGTGAAAGCTCTGCCAAAGCACGGGTGTGTGTGTGTGTATGTGGGGGGAATATTGTGTGGCAGGGAGGGAGATAAAATCATCCCTGCAAAAACACATGGGAATGTGGCTGGAGCCAGGAATTGAATAAGTGATTAAATGAGTTTTGTAGTACGTGAGTTTTTGTATAGCCTGTTATTTTGGCCCGTGTGCCGTTTTGTTTGTTAATGTTTTTTGTGTAGTGTTTGTTTTACTGTTCTACAATTAAAATGTGCATTAGTGCTTTGAAACTGCAAGCTTTCTGTGTCTGAGTCTCTCTTCCGTGCCAATATTATCTGGGCCGTGACTCTACCATGTCACAGTTGGTGTAGGCGGGCTAGCGCCCCTAGAGGCTCAGACCAGGAACTGCAGGCTCAAAAGAAAGAAAAAAAGATAATAGAAATAAGGAATAAGAAGGAAAGCCTGAAAGAACAGCAGCACCAGTTAAGGGAAGGAGGGGCTCCGTTTCACCTGTGTGGAGTATAGGCACCTCCCGGACGTGTGCCCCTATGAAGACCCCCTCTTTGTGGAGGCCTTCTTTCGGCGTGAGGTGGTCATGTGAGGAATAGCTCTGCCTGAAGGCCTTGCAGCCGCTGAAGACGGAACTGGACACCGCCCTCACCTGCCTTGATGACCAAGGTTGGTGCCTTGCCTGTGCAAAGCCCTGGTACTATATCATGTGCTGACCTTTTCAGGGTGAAAGGGAGTTGCCACCTGCCCCAAAGAGGAAGGTAAGGAGCGGCCAGAGAAGGCGAAGCTGCCTGCCTGCCCAAAGGCCAGAGAAGGAGGAGTTGCCTGCCCAAAGGCCAAAGAAGGAGGTTGCGTGCCCAAGTGCCAGAAAGGGAGGAGCTGCCGTCCTGCATGCAAGAAATGAAGGAGCTGCCGTCCTGCGTGCCGAAAGGTTGCCAGCGCCACTGCCACGTCCAGAGAGCCAAGCCCCGCTGTCTCCAGCGCTGCGAGGAGAAGCCCTGCTGCCTCCAGCGCTGCCAGGAGAAGCCCTGTTGTCTCCAGCGCCGTGGGGAGAAGCCCCGCTGTCTCCAGCACTGCGGGGAGAAGCCCCACTGTCTCCAGCGCCACGGGGAGAAGCCCTGCTGTCTTCAGTGCCAGCTTTGCCCCAGCCGGAGTGCTCAGCACCGCTGTCAGCATGTCTGGAGGAGACAGCATTTCCGCTGCCAGCATTGCCAGTGCTGGCTATAGGTCCGGAGGAGCCAGCATTGCTGCTGACAGCGTTGCCACTGACAGCATTGCCATTGCCAGAGTGCCCTGCACCACTGTCAGCCTTTCTGCTGCCAGCGTTGCCACTACTGGAGTGCCCCGCGCTACTGCCAGTGTTGCCACTGCTGGCTGCAGGTCTGGAGGAAGCTGCTGCTGGATTGCCCCGCACAGCGGATGGCATTGCCACTGCCAGTGTTTTCACGAGCAGTATTTCTGCTGCCAGAGTGGCCCGCACAGCTGTCAGCATTGCTGTTGCCTGCATTGCCCTTAGCAGCATTTTTGCTGCAGGAATGCCTTGCACCGCTCTCAGCGGTGAGGACACCCCGGCAGAAGAAGAAGGAGGTGAGGAGACCTCCACCACAGCCCCGATCACCAACCCACGTAGGGAAAGACAGACATGGAGGAAGGGGGTTGTGTTTTAGGGGGGGAGGTGGCCATAAGTGCTGCGCAAATAAGAGGAGGTGTGTGGCAGTGTGACTGGGTGAAACTCTGCCGAAGCACAGGTGTGTGTCAGGAATTGAATAAATAATTAAATTATTATTTAAGGCTCCAGACACAGGTGTATAAATAGGGTGATCATGGGTGTTAAGAGAAGTTAGAGTTTTTGGAATTTTATAATTAAAATGTGCATTAGCGCTTTGAAACTATAAGCTTTCTGTGTCCGTGTCTCTCTTCCGTGCCAATAACATCCGGGCCGTGACGCTACCCTCTCACAACAGGATATAATTCATAACTCCCAAGCAGGGAAGTTGCAGTTCTGCATTTTGTCGTACTACATTGCTTATTATGCGTTTGTGCATTTATATGGATGGCATTTTTTTTTCTGCTATTCTGTAATAGTTCTGGTCTATAAGTATAAGTATGTTATTCATATCCAAACTGTATATAAAAAAAAAAAAAGTTTTATCTGCATGTGTGGTATATATAATACTTATGAGAATTAATTGCAGACAAATGAATCATTAAGAATTCATGCAATTCCCATCCGTACATCTAAACAACAGATTTCTTCCTCTTCGACCATTTCATTTTACACAACTGTAATTAATGGTTCTAAATAAAAAAAAGCCCTCAGCATTCTCAAGCTATTCAATTCCATTCGATTTTTAATTATTTCTTTATCTGGCTTGTTCACATATGGATTTGTGTATAGTATCCTGTATTATGTAAAAATGTGTGACAATTTGACAAACAGAAATCACAATAATTCTATCTCCATGCGCATATTTTTTTTTTTTAGAACTCTCCAAACATAAGCCATTTATTTATTTATTTCAGTGGAAGCAAACGCTGCACCATATGTTCAACAGACAACATGTTCTGACCAAGGAATTGGTTACATGTATTATTCACTGCTACTTTTAATTTGAAAAGATGCGGTGTATTCAGTATAGCCAAAAGGGTTTTGTTTTACTGTAGTACAATTAAAAGCTTGGCTAAGCACAGATGTACACACAGATGGACTGACTGACAAATATCCATTCCCAGTCAATGCCTAGTGTCTGTTTTGTTTATTTGATATACAGGTTACTTTTACTGTAGTTTATTTTCTTTTACTTCCTGAAGGCTCACTTTAAAACTTACTGAACGTTCACTGCAGTGTAAGTCCATCATCTACTTGTTTACCATTTCAACCTTTCTTCCTATACATTTTTTTACTTAATCTGAGAGCGCAAATCTTTTTTATTAATATATATTTTTTTATATCAGGGGATTTCATTTAATGTTTTTTTCATAAAGTAGACAAATGTTTTGGCTAGTGCCTTCTTCACATACCAATTTGTCTTTATTGAGTGGTTTTTAATGTTGCAGATACAAAAAATATGTTTTAGAATATTGTTACATCAAGTTTGATTTTTTTAAACACCTCTAATCCCACCTCTGGGGGCCATTTGGATGTAGTATAAAAATAAACTGGAAACGTTTATTAAGTACTGTACTTTTGATGGCATACTTAACAACAAAGGTATATGTTGACACACTGAATTGAGAACCTTTTAGAAAACACCAACACATTTATCTTGCTGATGGTATTGTTAACTTGTACAGTGACAGTTTTTTTTTTCTTTCATAAAAGCATGAGATTAATAAAAGAATTTGAAGAATTTATTAAAATTCAGTCCCAGAGGTTTCTGGGCTGTTAAGGCACGGTGTGTTCATTCTGTGACAAGTACAAACTTCTAGGAATATAATGAATAATAATCAATTATCTTTATCATTACACATTCACAGGATGTACCCTGCATCCCTTGCAATTTAAGGCTCGTGTTAGACATTTAACAGTTGCAGGTATCTCAGTCCTATTATTAGGACTATTCTGGTTTTAGCTTTTTATGAACCTTAAGTTACATTCATTAAATTTACAGTGAGCCTGGTTTCAATGCAAGTGCCTCCTAGGTTATCCTCTGGTGTATTTGATTTTGTATTAGATTAAAAAGATAGTGAAATAGCAGTCTGATGTTAATTGTATGTACGGTATATTGTGTTGTACTTAATATACAGCAGAAAGGCATATTGAGAGAGGGACAAATACATATTATTTTGTTTATCATCAGAGGAGATTAGAAATGGCAAACCAGTGTTCTTGTCTTGCTGCATTCTTTAAAAAGCAGCATAGAATGCATATATCCTTGCTTAATAATGTCCTGTCTTTTTAGAAAACTGCAGTAATGTAACATGTAACCCCCCCCCCCTCCTGTAAGCATAATTAAGGGTCTGCCTTTGTTATCAACTGTCCCACCTGCATTGTAAATTCACACACTACTTTGAAGACAATTGTAAAGTGAAGCAATGACAAGTGATTGCAAATCATGGCATTAGTATTATAACAGCTTTGCACCCATTAATATGCACACAGCTTGCTGGCGAAAGTGGCAACATGCCAGGCTGTTGACAGAAAATTAAAATAACATTTACTTTGTCAGCATAAGCAGTGAAAGGCAGAGAATCCGCCTAACACTTCACAGAAAGCTTCCCCACACTGCAGCTTTAGCCATCTCAGAATTACCACCAGTGAGTCAGAGGATCTTCACTGTGACAAAAATAACACGTATCTAATACATGATGTTGTGCCTGTATGCATGTGTGTTTTTGCACTGCCCATATTTATGTATGTCTTGAGATAGCACATTCGGAAAGAAAAAGAAAAACTAGATGAAGTATGGTTCTGCATTACTATGAGGTGGGTTTTTTGTTGCATCAGTGGCTAGAAAACACGATTTCCCACACCTCTGTGGACTGCTGTAAGATTTATGATACATTTATTGCAACCCCTTGGGAGTTAAACAGACAGTTTGTCCCTCATGGCTATGTCTTAATTTATCCCCAGGTAGTTTTGGGGCTTTTCATTTGCATTTGAGAAAGAATAAAATAAATTAAAAAAAATAGTAGGCCTTCAAAACCCCCATTTATGCATCCTTAAAAAACAACCATATTAACACAAAGTACAGATAAGTAATGTAACTGCTCTATGGTGTATTCTAGCATTATTAAAACTAGACTGGGACAAATTAGCATTAGACATTGATGCTAGATTATTAATTGTAACAATCTTATGACACTACTGAACAGACTACAAATCACCCCCTATAAACAGTGTTAGGAATAAGACTCTTATTGCATAGCAGTTTGATCCATTCCTGGTTTTACTATGTTAAATAAGACACACCTGAGCTTGTTACCTATACACTGTCGCTAATCAAACTCACATTAACACCTGGAATGGTTGAAACTGCTATTCAATAGGAGTTGTTTCCATCTCTGATAAATATATTTAAAATCGAGAAGAAACCACTTCAGTTAGTTTTAAGGAGTTAAATACACTTTGAGGCTAAGTCACCCTAATCTCAGGGCAGCAGTGTGGAGTAGTGGTTAGGGCTCTGGACTCCTGACCGGAGGGTTGTGGGTTCAATCCCCAGTGGGGGACACTGCTGTTGTACCCTTGAGCAAGGTACTTTACCTAGATTGCTCCAGTAAAAACCCAACTGTATAAATGGGTAATTGTATGTAAAATAATGTGAATCTGTATAATGTGAAATAATGTAAAAATGTGATATCTTGTAACAATTGTAAGTCGCCCTGGATAAGGGCGTCTGCTAAGAAATAAATAATAATAATAATAATAATAATCTCGACTACATGAGTGCTTGTCTTTGTGACTTTTTGTTTTTGTAAATATGTAATGTGTACTGGACAGCATGTTGGTAGTATATATGTGCCATATCTTAATTAATACTTCGACAACCCATGACTATTCACATAATATATGTGTTTCATTTTAACTATAGGTTTGTATTAAAAAAAAAAATGCATTGCAGCCTTTTGCATTTCCCATCCTGATAATGGGTTATGAATAAGGCCCTAGATTCCTGCTTGTCGTATTGTGTGCAGTCTCCACTATTTATATATCTTGTATTAATCTTGCAATTAAACCCTGTTGCACCAAGAAAGGACGTTCCTACATACAGGAAATGTATTAAATACTTTTAAATGTATATGGGCCATCAGCACATTAATTTACACCTCCCCAAACAGTATTCATGTAAAATATTGACTTTTAAGTCAGAAGATTGCTGGTATACTTACATCAATAAAACTTGCATTAATGTAATCTGAATTTTGCTCTCCCTCGAGGGGCAGGAGCCGGACACGAGAATGATCATCTGAAACAAAATCAAAACAAGCACTAAATTAAAAAAAAGGTTACAGAGGCTTGGTAGCTACAAAACAATATTTCAGTTTATTTGCTGGGGATTTGGAAATATACCATCATGAAAACCTGGGCCTACCTGTGTTCCATTTACTATGTTATGTAGTCTTTGGACAATAATATGCTTTTGAATCAATATATTTTTTTCATATGTAGAATTGTTCTATTAGACAAACTGTAGTTAAAGTATAAATAAATAAATAAATACAAATAACAGCAGTATATCGATGTTTCCTGAACATAACATTTTACATAATTTAAATAAACTAAAAGTTAAAGTATTGTGAATAAGTCTTATTACAAAGTTTGGATGGCCAAGGAAGCAAGGAGCTGCATGTTCACCAACTCATGAACACTCAGTGCTATAGGGATCTGTGTGACAGAATCAATTTTGTATTATTACATTAAAAACAAAATGATAAGAATAACTGGAAAAATACAGCAAGTTTTCAATAGCTCGGAATTCTGTTTCACACTGTGAAAGGTATTGTACATTAATTTCCTATCCAGTTCACAACTGTATTGTCATATAACCAATTATTTTTTTGTATATGAAATACACATTAGTGCTATATTGGTAACACAAAAAATGTATGTGCACCAATTATAGTATTTGTGGTGTGGCCAAGTTGTTGAAGATGATGACTGTTATCTAGGGTTTTGCATCCGATTTGCTATACAAGAAACGATTCCTTTATGAACCTCAACTGATAAAAAACAGATTCCTCTTCATAAACAATACATTAAAAAATGCGTTCCTTGAATTATTTATTTTAATAACTTAACCAGTGTTTCAGAAAGGTCCTGGAGGCATTTCTGAACTTTGTAAACACATTCATGTGTGGTATCCCCCAGGGCACAGTGATTCACAGTTAAGATGGTGGCCCATGATAAGCTTCATTTGCTTCATTTTTTCGACACGCTCCCTTCAGAACACCATGCACTAGTATAGCAAGCAGTGACGTCAAGTCTTAAACATCCCTGCCCTGATATCGCTGGTTGATGACACACCCTGGCCCAGGGCCCCACTTCCTTCTGCCCAAACAGAAGGGGAAGGATGGTAAATGTCACTCCACTCACAGAGGATATGCTTTCGCTGGAAATGACATTCATGCTTTGAGAGGGACGCCCTCAAGGCCTAGGTATTCTCACATTTGCGGGTGGAATTAAGCATGGGTTTTCGGACATATTTTAATAATTACGGGGGCAAAAACTTGGAAACCAAAAAAGAAAAAAAAGGACAAAAAAGACTAATATTTGAAAAATGTGTAGGATAAAAAGGGAATCTTTTCTTAATTTTTCATTTTGATTTCCCAATACTCTGGATCACTACGGCTGGTTGCCTGACTTTAAGGGCCAAGGGTTTTTAACTGTTTGAGGTTAATAATTGCATCCTGCTCATTCTCCCATCAGTTACAATAACTCTCTTGACCTCTTGTTCCATCTTTTGTAGCTGACAGAATAGATTTAATGTTTCAGAATATACTACTCCTCTTACCATCTACATGGAGGCCTTATAAGAAAAATGATAGTTATAGAAAAAATCTCAATTCATCTTAAAAAAATATTAATTGATCATATATGTTAGGCAATTCTGTCAATCTATCCAGGAATGAACGCTGTATTTAAAAATAATTACAGTCTAAAAAGACATCTTTAAATTTTAATGATCTGAAACTTGTAACAAGTGTCAAGACAGTCAATTTGAGCTCCTGTGGTGGAAAAGTAATTGTAGTGCCACGTGGATTCATTCACTCAATAGGTAGCATCCACTCGTGAGAGTGAAAAGTCAGACTGTCTAGGATTTTGATGGGCAATAGGCTCACACTGCTCTTTAATTAATATATTTATACACACATGCAATGATATTCCCATATCTGTTCTTCATTCTGTTTTCATCTTTCTTTGCAGATTCCCATGGTGCAGACTGTCCTTCAAAGAAACTCTGAAAAAAGAAAGAACGAAAGAAAGAAAGAAAAGAGAATGACAGTGAAAGCTGTGTCATGTGGCAATGCTCGAATAATGTCAGAGTTAAATGATTAAATGAAACATGGATATCAGTGTAATCTTCATAGGTTCCAACATCAGACAGCCCTCTTGACAATTAGTGTTTTTTAAACAGCAGCTTCAAATGCAAAATACTCTTTTAACAACGAGATCAACCTCTACCTTGCAGTCATAGCTGCAGAATTTTCACAAACTTGTGGATCCCTCAGGATAAGCTAAAGATATCTGTTTTAGAAAATAATATCCCTGTTTTATTATTAAACAGGATACAAAAACCTTTCTCATTGTTACTTTTCTGCTTAAGTAAAGCAATAGCTGTTGCATCACCAACAAAACTAATGTTTTTGTATATGTGGCCAAAAAGAAGTAAGAAGTCAGTAAAAACTACTTAGAACTGTTGATTACTACAATTATTATCATCGTTGCTTTTTTTTTTTTAGAATCACTGAGGTTTTTGTTTGTTTGTTTGTTTGTTGCTATTTTGCGATGTAATACAGTTATCTTTTCAGCCACCTTCCTTAATCACCACCTACACATAATTAAAAGGCATTTTACATGTCTGCCGAAAAAAAACATACAACAATATCTACAATTCTAACAAAATCTAGTCACACTGGAGCATTGATTTGACACCACATGAATCACATGCATTTACACTGTAAGAACAAACCCTATAAATGACCCCCTGTGGAATTTGAATCCTAAATGTTTGTATTCAGACATTTATTATTTTAAAAAAGCATACATAAACTGTAATTTGAGCTTTTCTAGAATAAATCACTCAGAATATTTATTTCGTTTCAAAAGAAATTAGGTCTGAAAAAGATGACAGTAGAGGCCCTAAAGCCACCTGGAACAGGGTAACCAGCAGGATGTCAGCCACTCTACTGTCTACCCAGCATCACTGCAATACACCATTTACAACACACACTGACAGGTTCATTTGATGGACCTGGTTCAAGGAAAAATAAAATACACCCACAAGGCACATCAAAACCACTCGCTCTGCTTTCACCTAATAAATATTCATCATGTCCAGGCAAAGTTCACAGTCCTGCTCTGGGATTACGCACAAATTTTAATAATTATCAAGAGAAGGGCTTTATCATTTTACAAAGGAACACTGAAGTACTCAGCTTTCCGCTTGGCAGTAGGTTTTAACTAATATGTTTGCTTTTCTTGCAGACATGTTTTTTTTTCTGGTCATTTACAAACTTACACTTTGTAGCCTCTGCCTTATTGTGGGTAATGTTCATCTGATAATCTATCCAATAAA
The DNA here is from genome assembly GCF_902713425.1 of Acipenser ruthenus. NCBI lineage: Eukaryota > Metazoa > Chordata > Actinopteri > Acipenseriformes > Acipenseridae > Acipenser > Acipenser ruthenus. The sequence goes on along the minus strand of NC_081192.1, from coordinate 13,666,512 downwards.
CCAGCAACTGAGATATGAGCTTATACATCATACCAGGGAACAATTCTGAAGACCCAAACTCTTGTCCTGCATCTTGTCATTTTAGGAAAAGACTAAAAACATGAAGTCAGTCAGATGCCTTGCAAAGCACCCCCCAAAAAAAATAACTGTAACCACGGAACACCTACCATTATGCTGTGGTTACAGTTAGGCCCGAGAACAGACATTTAACTTAATCAAGAGCTTGAAATGTTTTGCTGGAGATATAAGCGGGCCATCAGGCTTTTATACGCAAATGATAAATGTCCTCTGACTCATGGAGGAATAAATGTATTCTTTTACAGCAGATTGCATGGCCTTAATAACCTTTTCATGGCCCCTAACAAAGGCTGTACAATAACTGAATGTAGGATTATGATCTTATAGGTATGCTCACCAAAATAATGTTATGAGTTTCAGTTTTCTTTTAACTTCATTTTACTGAAGGAAAAAGAAAGAATCTTAATAGCTTTGGTAAGGAGTGCAACATTTCTTTAACCATTCTATGAGGTAATGGTCTAAAGAGAGATTGGATTTGGTTTTGCAGATTTTTACTGCCTTCAGTTATGTTATGATCAATAAAATAGCATGGGGAGAGTTTTATTTTAAGAAAGAAACAGAATAACTACATAATACATACATAGCAAATGTGTCTTCATTTTTTGTACTGAGTACATTTCACAGTGTTAACACACAGTTTATAAGTGTTACTATCCAATGCAGAGAATAATTTTACTGTATATATTTAATGTATATGTTCATTTTTGACTTAATTATATGTAATACATGATTAATTAATCAGTAGTGAATATATTTAACACAATTAGACATATTAATACATTTAAATGGAAAGAAATGTGTTTGGTTTATGGTTTATTACTGTAAATTGACTAATGTGCAAGTAAAAATCCAGTTCATCAAAAGATAGAAACCTCAATAGTATAGTGGTTATCCAAAAGAGGTGCATATGCTTGATCTGCCAACCAAATGACGAATTTTCAGGAATTAAAACACTTTCTCTGCTTCAGACCTTCCAACACACTAATGGATAATTTCAGAGAAACTGAAAGACCAGGTTTGCCCTTTATTCAAATTCTACTTAAAAATGTAAAAAATAATACAAATTTAACGGCAGCACATTTATTATTCTGGTTTTTAAAATGTCAAGGTTACATTTTAAGGACTCAATTAACAAAGATCCCCAGTTATATCTTGAGATGAAATATGTTTAAGAGATAACTACAGGGTGCATTGAGTGCTGAAGAGATTAGTCTTCCGAGGGGACACAATCTGAGACAAAGTCGAGGATGTTATGCTATCGAGCATGACTGTTATCTCCAAGGATACTCCATGTGTCCAATGGTTACAGCTATGATGAGAGAAGTGCTTTGGTCTTCTCTCATTTTAAAAGACCTGGTTTTTAAGGAAAAATTCATGTAAGTACCACTTCCGCTCTGAGCTTGATTACAACCAAATTCTGCTCAGAGACTGGCTTCTGTTGCTATACTCTCAAATATAAGATTATTTTATATCCCAATTAAAGTGAATGGCAGAGAGATTCCACTGGTTATATAATGTGTTGTATTCACAAATCATGTTTATCTTTTGTGTCATTTTCAACCTACTTAAAACATGTTGTTATAGTTCTTCTATTCATAAAAAACACACATATATATATTAACTGTAAATGTGGCTAACCAAAATACAATTTAGTAGACCTCTTATGGTTTATTTAAGTCTTGATCTATATCGCTTCAGTCAAATAAATGCAGTGAACTGCATGCATTCTGTATATGTATTTGCATAAGATGTTTTATGAATAACAGTTGAAATCCAAACATGCTAAGCTCACATTTATATTAGTATAACTCTTAGTCTTGTCTTAATTTAAACACCCGATAAACATACTTTATGAATACAACTCACCGAATTAAGTGTCCTAAAAACACTGACAATTCATCTACCAAATACACACCCAACCTAAAAACATTAGAAACAATACTGCTTTTTCATCATGCATTTTTGACCCATTCTCATTCTTTGAGGCACAGTTTCAATGTTCCTTTGTTTGATTTCCTTTTCAGTTCCAGTTTCACATTTATAAGCCCTTCCCCTTTAAAAGCTTTCCTTTCTTGTTCAAAAGTGCTTTTCTATTGACATAAAAAACAACACAATGTGCTTGATGTTGGCCAGCTCTCAACGATCAACTTGGGGCACTTATTGTCTGAAATTACACTTCTGCATTCTATCTGAAGTACTACCCCCCCTCCCCCCCAATAAAAAAACAACAACAAACAATAAAAGCCCTTTCTTACAATATACTTTGATTTATTTCCATTTGATTATCCCTTCAATATCCAAGCAATAGAAACATACAATATCAGGCTCCTCTCATGTCATCAGAGTTCTATACATTGTCCCCAAATCCTTACTGGGTCAAAGCAAATAAAAAAGCTGTCACATTACCATCAACTTGCCTTGCATACTTATTAAACCAATTACTATTATTATTAGTAGTAGTCGTCGTAGTAGTAGTAGTACTAATAGTAGTAGTAGTAGTAGTATTAAATACATTAATCTGCAGTTTAAACATGAAGATTCAAGGTGGATTCAACAGCCCGTGGCTGAACAGAGAATTTTGCTAAAAGGCTGCCCCAGGCTCAGATTTCTCTTCCATATATTACCTATTCAATTCACAAAGCACCTTACTTTGAGTAGAAATACTGCAATACCGCACTGTCAAAATCTTATACTGCAAATGTAATGCAGACGCTACAAAAGGAATAGCCCTACAGCGACCTGGGTAAGGGGAGATTGGGCTACTCTGGCATACAAGCAAGCACATAAGTCAGGCCTGCTCACCCTGAGCTAGGAAAATGACTGTCACGACTTTGCCGAAAGTAATGAGACTCCGAGGACAGTCACAGGATTATAGAAGCTAAGCAAATCACAATACCAAGAAGAGCATCCTAACAAAGAGTTGTATTATGTGCTATGAACTGACTCCTTTTTAACCAACTTTCTGGGGATTTCATGGCTGCAAAAGCAATTTAAAGAATCAAGCCTAGAATGTGGAAAGGTTATTTCAACCATAAAACGAAAAACATTCAAATCATGCAACCTCTCAGTATTCCAGCCTACAAGTTATTAAATATGAGTACAATTGGTATCATTCATATGATAATTTCCACCCAGGTAAAGCATGACTTTAATCTAGTTTTCTGATTTCTTTGTCATGACTTGCCTTGTAATAACTGGTACACTTCGGGAGAATGTGTCTCACCGGCCCAGTCAATGGCTATAACAGTCCCTTACAGATAACATCAGCCCTGCTAACAAACACCATTTCTGTTTTATTTATTTGAGGCTTCTTTATGCCAAAAGAATTAAATGAAAAATCGAATGCAAAATGTTCATATCCATTCCGCAGAAAATGTATGTATGATTAACTTTAACTATATGCATAACTGGCTGTCTGTTAACCACAAGTTCGTGATCAAATGGACCTTGACATGCCCTTAGACTAGTAACTGCTATCACCAATCATTGATGGGTTAGTAATGGGCCTGACTGTTGTACATTAATGCTTTATAAATGGTGTTGTTTTCATTAATATATCATTACTGTAGTTCCTGTTGTGGTTTTTGGTACCTGTATTCTATCTAGTGAACAAAAGCAACTAAATAGTAACAACTGTACATAATAAAATAAAATTATAGAGCAATACCTAATTTGACTAATTAATGTTGCTACATGCATCAATCAAGTCATCTAGTAGTGACATTATTGAGATTGACTTTCTATTACACTATATTATTTGATTTTAAAATGTGTATAATTCTAGAAATATCTATTAAGAGTCAGATAAAACAAAACAAAAACAACAAAAAACTCTTATTCCCTTATAAAAGTTATATTTTGCAGGTTCTCTATGCTTTTCCCATAGTTATACTATGCATTCACCATAGCATACTGTACCTCTCTGGGCTGCAATGCTTACCTATGCTTTAATATGGTTTTACTCCTGTTTGCTTTATTGCTTTTACTATGGTAAACTTTTATCGGGGTGTTACAAAAAAAACCCAACAAAAATAAATAAATAAATAAATACATAAAAACTACATCGTGCCTAAAAGCTCAAGAAATAATTGAATTCACAGAACCTATAGCATTCTGAAAGCCAACATCATTTCTACATTTCTACTTAAAGCAAAAGCTTTGCTTACCGTGTCTATCTGTTCCATAGTTAATGTACAGAATAAAGGAACATGGGCAAGAAAGACACAAGTAAACAGTTTAGGGGTTACACTGGCCTTCAATCGTCCTGACATTTGCTATTTTTAAAGAGGTATTTTCTGTTCTAGAGAGATATTACAGTGCTCCCCCGTTATTGCACGATTTGATCATTCATGAAATTTGATTCACGGTTAGGCCATGTTGACCGTAAATTGCTCAAGTAACCCTTCTCTAATTTCGCCTTTATTTTGAGTTAGATCGCAAAATTGTGAGGGGTCACTGTATTTAATAAAAACTGTTTATATATTTACTTCTCATTCCTTTTAATTTGCTCTGGCTTTTAAATTGGTTACATGAAAAGTAAAAAAATAAATAAAAAAAAATCTGTTTGCTATAGTACATCAAAGAATGTATGAATAATGTTGTATACTGCATTTTTATCAGACTATATTGTTGCAATGCAGCGATTCAAGCCCCCAAAATCTCTATCCATAATGAATTACACCCTAAAGGAAGCCTAACCTGAACATGCCTGTGCTGGGAATAGTGAGAGAGGTTGCATTATTTATTTAATTCCTCTATTGCTCACTCATGGGAATGCTTTCATTACAGGTAACTATCCTGCGCATGAATGTGCTGTAGCAGCATCTCTGTCCTTTTTAGATGAAATTTATAAAGAAAGTAAGGCACTGCACACAGTACACTTCTTTTGTTGACGTTGTGCTTACAATTATGGAGCGCAAGTCTAGTCATCTCTAACCGTTATTAACATAACTTTTTTTTGTTAGGAGACATACTCCAGAGAACAATCTCCATTCATTTAAACTGTGATGACTTACGGTTTTAGATGAAGGAGGCAGATGCTTTGTCAACTCCTAGGAGTACCGCATAAAATATATATTTCTAGTTGCTGTAAAAACTACTATTGCTTCTGTTGATTCAAAAGTCTCTTTGTTCTTGGAACAATGAGTAGTAAATACAACCATAGCCTTGCATAAAATGTGCCAATAGAATGGTGTTTGATACTTAAGTCACATAGACTCCAGATGAAGAGCATTAAAATTGAAACACCGAGCATTTTGAAATTCATGAAACTTCAAAGCAGCAATATGAATATGAAGAACAGTTTGAGGAAAAGTTCAATATAAAAGAGACTTATTAAATGAAAGCCAGAAAAAAAAGACCTTACACATATACAGTACATAGAGGTAAAATGTTCTGGTTTAAAAAAGATCAAAACCCAGCAAATGGACAACTGGGATTCCTCTAAAATGCAATAAACGGAGACCAAATTACAATGCTCCAATCTGCCCCCTTTTTAAAAGCAATAGACAGATTTTAAGCTTTTAGCAGTACAGGTTAATCCTCACCTCTCAATACCTTCCTTTACTGCATTAGGGTATTG